>NC_134839.1:20333330-21051754 GCF_965363235.1 Mytilus galloprovincialis | reverse complement strand
ATTGAAACAAGAGTGCACACGCTGAAATGTCTCGCCTTCTATACTAATCATTGATATTATGTTGATAGTCCTAAGTATAAAGCTAAGCTTTATTACAACTGTCACATAAACTTAACATTAACCAAGATAACTAAACAAAGACCAATGAACCTTGAAAAAGAGGTCCAGGTCAGATGAACCATGCCAGGCAGACAGGTACAGCTAACAAAGCTTCTATACAACATATATAGTTGACACATTACTTATAGTTTAAGAAAAATAGACCAAAACACAAAAACTTAACACTGTGCAATAAACTGTGAAAATGAGGTCACGGTTAAATAAAACCTGCTCGACTGACATAAAGATCATAAAATATTTCCATACACCAAATATAGTTGACCTATGGCAATAGCATTAGATAAAAAGACCAAAACTCAAAAACTTAACTTTGACCACTGAACCATGAAAATAAGGTCAAGGTCACATGACATCTGCCCGCTAGACGTGTACACTTAACAATCATTCCATACAACAAATATAGTAGACCTATTGCATATGGTATGAGAAAAACAGACCAAAACACAAAAATCAACTATAACCACTGAACCATGAAAATGAGGTCAAGGTCAGATGACACCTGCCAGTTGGACATGTACACCTTACAGTCCTTCCATACACCGAATATACTAGCCCTATTGCTTATAGTATCTGAGATATGGACTTGACCACCAAAACTTAACCTTGTTCACTGATCCATGAAATGAGGTCGAGGTCAAGTGAAAACTGTCTGACAGACAGGAGGACCTTGCAAGGTACGCACATATCAAATATAGTTATCCTATTACTTATAATAAGAGAGAATTCAACATTACAAAAAATTTGAACTTTTTTTTCAAGTGGTCACTGAACCATGAAAATGAGGTCAAGGACATTGGACATGTGACTGACGGAAACTTTGTAACATGAAGCATCTATATACAAAGTATGAAGTATCCAGGTCTTCCACCTTCTAAAATATAAAGCTTTTAAGAAGTGAGCTAACGCCGCCCCCGTAGCCGCCACCGCCGCCGGATCACTATCCCTATGTCGAGCTTTCTGCAACAAAAGCTGCAGGCTCGACAAAAACTTAACACTGAGCAATGAACCGTGAAAATGAGGTCAAGGCCAAATAAAACCTGCACAACTAATATATAGATCATAAAATATTTCCATACACCAAATATAGTTAACATATTGCATATAGTATTAGAAAAAAGACCAAAACTCAAAAACTTAACAATAACCACTGAACCATGAAAATGAGGTCAAGGTCAGATGACACCTGCCAGCTAGACATGTACACCTTACAATCCTTCCATACACCAAATATAGAAGACCTATTGCATATAGTATAAGAAAAACAGACCAAAACACAAAAACTTAACAATAACCACTGAACCATGAAAATGAGGTCAAGGTCAGATGACACCTGCCAGCTAGACATGTACACCTTACAATCCTTCCATACACCAAATATAGAAGACCTATTGCATATAGTATAAGAAAAACAGACCAAAACACAAAAACTTAACAATAACCACTGAACCATGAAAATGAGGTCAAGGTCAGATGACACCTGCCAGCTAGACATGTACACCTTACAATCCTTCCAAAAACCAAATATAGAAGACCTATTGCATATAGTATAAGAAAAACAGACCAAAACACAAAAACTTAACAATAACCACTGAACCATGAAAATGAGGTCAAGGTCAGATGACACCTGCCAGCTAGACATGTACACCTTACAATCCTTCCATACACCAAATATAGAAGACCTATTGCATATAGTATAAGAAAAACGGACCAAAACACAACAAGAGTGCACACACTGAAATGTCTCGCCTTCTTTACTAATCATTGATATTATGTTGAAAGTCCTAAGTATAAAGCTTTATTACAACTGTCACATAAACTTAACATTAACCAAGATAGCTAAACAAAGACCAATGAACCATGAAAATGAGGTCAAGGTCAGATGAACCATGCCAGATAGACATGTACAGCTAACAAAGCTTCCATACAACAAATATAGTTGACCTATTACTTATAGTTTAAGAAAAATAGACCAAAACACAAAAACTTAACACTGTGCAATGAACCGTGCAATTGAGGTCATGGTCAAATAAACCTGCGGGACTGACATATAGATCATAATATATTTCCATACATCAAATATAGCTGACCTTTGGCATATAATATTAGATAAAAAGACCAAAACTTAAAAACTTAACTTTGACCACTGAACCATGAAAATGAGGTCAAGGTCACATGACATCTGCCCACTAGACATGCACACCTTACAATCATTCCATACAACAAATATAGTAGACCTATTGCATAAAGTATGAGAAAAACAGACCAAAACACAAAAACTTAACTATAACCACTGAACCATGAAAATGAGGTCAAGGTCAGATGACACCTGCCAGTTGGACATGTACACCTTCCAGTCCTTCCATACACCAAATATACTAGCCCTATTGCTTATAGTATCTGAGATATGGACTTGACCACCAAAACTTAACCTTGTTCACTGATCCATGAAATGAGGTCGAGGTCAAGTGAAAATTGTCTGACGGGCATGAGGACCTTGCAAGGTACGCACATACCAAATATAGTTATCCTATTACTTATAATAAGAGAGAATTCAACATTACAAAAATTCTGAACTTTTTTTTCAAGTGGTCACTGAACCATGAAAATGAGGTCAAGGACATTGGACATGTGACTGACGGAAACGTCGTAACATGAGGCATCTATATACAAAGTATGAAGCATCCAGGTCTTTCACCTTCTAAAATATAAACCTTTTAAGAAGTTAGCTAACGCCGCCGCCGTAGCCGCCGTAGCCGCCGCCGGATCACTATCCCTATGTCGAGCTTTCTGCAACAAAAGTTGCAGGCTCGACAAAAACCTAACAATAACCACTGAACCATGAAAATGAGGTCAAGGTCAGATGACACCTGCCGGTTGGACATGTACACCTTACAGTCCTTCCATACACCGAATATACAAGACCTATAGCTTATAGTATCTGAGATATGGACTTGACCACCAAAACTTAACCTTGTTCACTGATCCATGAAATGAGGTCGAGGTCAAGTGAAAACTGTCTGACAGGCATGAGGACCTTGCAACGTATGCACATACCAAATATAGTTATCCTATTACTTATAATAAGAGAGAATTTAACATTACAAAAAATTTTAACTTTTTTTTCAAGTGGTCACTGAACCATGAAAATGAGGTCAAGGACATTGGACATGTGACTGACGGAAACTTCGTAACATGAAGCATCTATATACAAAGTATGAAGCATCCAGGTCTTCCACCTTCTAAAATATAAAGCTTTTAAGAAGTGAGCTAACACCGCTGCCGCCGCCGCCAGATCACTATCCCTATATCGAGCTTTCTGCAACAAAACTTACAGGCTCGACAAAAACTTAACACTGAGCAATGAACCGTGAAAATGAGGTCAAGGCCAAATAAAACCTGCACAACTAAAATATAGATCATAAAATATTTCATACACCAAATATAGTTAACATATTGCATATAGTATTAGAAAGAAGACCAAAACTCAAAAACTTAACAATAACCACTGAACCATGAAAATGAGGTCAAGGTCAGATGACATCTGCCAGCTAGACATGTACACCTTACAATCCTTCCATACACCAAATATAGAAGACCTATTGCATATAGTATAAGAAAAACAGACCAAAACACAAAAACTTAACAATAACCACTGAACCATGAAAATGAGGTCAAGGTCAGATGACACCTGCCAGCTAGACATGTACACCTTACAATCCTTCCATACACCAAATATAGAAGACCTATTGCATATAGTATAAGAAAAACAGACCTAAACACAAAAACTTAACAATTACCACTGAACCATGAAAATGAGGTCAAGGTCAGATGACATCTGCCAGCTAGACATGTACACCTTACAATCCTTCCATACACCAAATATAGAAAACCTATTGCATATAGTATAAGAAAAACAGACCAAAACACAAAAACTTAACAATAACCACTGAACCATGAAAATGAGGTCAAGGTCAGATGACACCTGCTGGTTGGACATGTACACCTTACAGTCCTTCCATACACCGAATATACAAGACCTATAGCTTATAGTATCTGAGATATGGACTTGACCACCAAAACTTAACCTTGTTCACTGATCCATGAAATGAGGTCGAGGTCAAGTGAAAACTGTCGGACAGGCATGAGGACCTTGCAACTTACGCACATACCAAATATAGTTATCCTATTACTTATAATAAGAGAGAATATAACATTACAAAAAATTTTAACTTTTTTTTCAAGTAGTCACTGAACCATGAAAATGAGGTCAAGGACATTGAAGATGTGACTGACAGAAACTTCGTAACATGACGTATACACAAAGTATGAAGCATCCAGGACTTCCACCTTCTAAAATATAAAGTTTTTAAGAAGTTAGCTAACACCGCCGCCCCCGCCGGATCACTATCCCTATGTCGAGCTTTCTGCAACAAAAGTTGCAGGCTCGACAAAAAAATTACAAGAGAATAAATCCCAATAATTTATCTTGCTCTTTTGTTCATTGCTCAACAATGAAAATCATGAAATTATGCAAAAATTGACCTAACTAACCTTAAGCCATTCTTTGATGCACTTATCATGATATTCATGTTTACAGGGAAGATTTACTAAGGCATCTCCATTCTTATACTCTGATAAACAAACTTGGCACTGAGGCCCTTCCTGATTAAATTTCTTTATTCCTTTGAATTTCTTTGTTGACAAGGCTTCCAGATCCTTCTCACTTAGTCCTCGAGTTTTTACTTCTCCAATTCTCTCTGCTAATTCCCATAATGCCTGAAATATATGATGAAACTCATAAATTAAATAATAGATATAAAATATAACATAATAGAAATTTGTGAAAGGAAAATATAATGTTAAGAATTAGGCTTTGGGTACAAGTTGGTAAGTACAGAATGGAGACTAAAGTATGCTCCAGTTTTCTAAAATCTCACAAATAATAGAAATGTGTAAATTAGAGATGTAATATCAAGAATTAAGCACAAACAATAACAGATAAACTGTTGACACAGAGATATGTCTTCCTTTATTTAATTTTGATATTAAAATGCAATCCAATAAGTCAAGTAACACCTTCTTGGGTTACAAGTTGGTATAGTAATCAGGATACTGTGGTTGTCTAAAACCTCATATATCCAAATATAGCATCTGGGTTACGACAAGGAAATTCTTTATTACGGTCAACATTTTTCGCCACTGAGATTTGCGTCTTCAGAACAATATAAAGATAGGAAAAAAACACTGATCATACATAAATGAGGTTGTGTGAAGTGATAGAAAGGTTAAAAAGGAAACTAGAGAGAGATAAGTGGACTTATGGACTTATTAGTTAAACAGTAGACTATTTGTTATCTGGCTGTGGTGATCTAACCATTTAATAAAAGAAGTATAATACAAGAGAAATGTAACTTTGTGTAAAACAAACCTCATAATCCGTAGGATCTATGTCATCTGGTACAAGGAGGTGTGGTGTTCTACCCATTAAAAATAACAACAGAAGCATTGGGTCTCTCTGAAATAATTAAAACATAAACTAGAATTATGTTATAATATATATATATTAAAGCAAAGTATGTGCTATCAATGTAAATCAAAATGTTTTGTGAGTTTCTGCTTACAAATATATTAAAATAAATCTGTACAGGACATATTACACTTTCTATATGATGCTGTTTGGATGACATGCAAAAATATTAGCCTTTCATGCTACAATAAATATGATTGAAGTTTGTTAAGAGGTACCTCCTGTCTACAACAGATTATATTTTATAGTACACAATATTCACAAAAAAAATCAAGTTTTCTTCTTCATGAAACTGTTAGGCTCACAATAATTTGTGGGCTAAATTTAATCAAATAGCAGTTAAAAAAGAAAAATCCCAGTTGATTTTTTCCTTATACATGTATAAAACAAATAAACTTTTCTTGTAATTACCTTGGCTGCAAAAAATAGCTGATTTTCCTACAGACTCTGGATTCATTTATTTTTGTGGACTTATATTTGATTTTGTTGGTTTGCCAAAGTCTGCATTTCAACATATAGAAATTTATACTTCATTATACATTAAGTTTGTGGTTAAACTTCACACATAAATAATGAATCGGTATTACACGTATTACAATTTTAAACATACCATGATATGTAAGAATCTAGCATCACTTCCTGTTCCTCCTCTGTCTAATATTAATATCTCTGGTTCTACTTCACCATCAGGTAACTCAGGCTGATTGATTGCCAAAGAAAGAGGGGGAACTAAAGTCAGAAAAAGTTCAGCATGTCATAAAATATAAGTTCATCAATTCAGTAAAATATAAGTTCATCAATTCAGTAAAATATAAGTTTATCAAGTCATTAAAATTTAAAAAAATTAACACATATTATTTACTTGTATAACTTTATTTTAGAAAATGTATCAATTTGTGAAAAATATTAACCTGAGGGTTCCAAACTTGTTAGTGGAGTATAACTCTATATTAGAAAATGTATCAATTAATAAGAAATATTTACCTGAAGGTTCCATACTTCTGGGTGGAGCAGTCCGCCCAGTTGTTCTTGTCTGACTTGTTGCAGCATTAGAACGAGGCTCGCCAGTTTCTGAATTATTTGTTCCTGTGTTGGAAGCTCTTCTCGTTGTAGTTCCCCTCCTATTCCCTCTAATTACTGTACCCCTTGTTGTCCTCCCTCTTACTGAAGTTGTTGATTTTGATGATTGGTTGTCTGAACCCACAGAAAACATTGATCTTGCCGTATCTGAAGGTGTCACTGTGTTTTCTGTAGATACATGAACTAAAGTCTCTGAAGGCCGAAATCCCAGACGCCCCCGCCCACCTCTTAGTCCTCCCCTTGGTGCACCTCTGCCAACAACATTACTAGAGGATGAGACACCAGTTCTTGATGTACTGAGTCCCTGTTCATCTTCTACAGTAGAATCTGAGTTATCAGAATCATTATGGTCTTCTTCATCTGAAGATAACTACAAAAGAAGACAGCTTCAGATGCTTTTTACCTTGTTTTAACAAGAAAGTTATTTATGTAATATGTTATAATTTGACCTTTTAATAAAATCTCACTTTTGTTTAAATCATTTATAGTCTATTTGCCAATCACGGATTTGATTCTTCTTCAATTTCACACTATTAATTCAAGTTGTCCCCCTTTGCCAATTTTAAACTGGTCTAAACCAGACAAATTGGCTGCTGTTCCTTCAAAGCATAATAAGCTGAAAGTCATATGTAGCTATTAAGCATTTTGAAATGAATATCAAATATTGGTATTAAAAAGTGTTAGATTATCAAGATATTATTAAAAGTAATTAAAAATCAGAATAACATAAAAGATTACACATTGTGCACAGATAAGTTTGCTTTTTCATCTAGCTTTTCTTTGTCAATAAAAATCAATGAAAATCTATGTCCTTCCGAATTAGTAATTTGGTATATACATGATTTTCAGGCAAAGAGAGATAACTCATTCTGTTCAGTGTGTACATAGTTAGGATTGGCGATATAAAAAGTGTGGAATCTTTGATTGTAAAAGCCCATATTTAGTTTTATCTTACCTGAAGTAACCCAAGAGATTGTATAGCTTGGCTAGGATTGTGTTATCGTACCTGAAATAATCCAAGAGATTGCCTAGCTTGCCTGGGATTGTGTCATCTTACCTGAAGTAACCCAAGAGATTGTCTAGCTTGCCTGGGATTGTGTCATCTTACCTGAAGTAACCCAAGAGATTGTCTAGCTTTCCTGGGATTGTGTCATCTTACCTGAAGTAACCCAAGAGATTGTCTAGCTTGCCTGGGATTGTGTCATCTTACCTGAAGTAACCCAAGAGATTGTCTAGTTTGCCTGGGATTGTGTCATCTTACCTGAAGATAACCCAAGAGATTGTCTAGCTTGCCTGGGATTGTTTCTTCTTACCTGAAGTAACCCAAGAGGTTGTCTAGTTTGCCTGGGATTGTTTCATCTTACCTGAAGATAACCCAAAAAATTGTCTAACTTGCCTGGGATTGTGTCATCTTACCTGAAGTAACACAAGAGATTGTCTAGCTTGTCTGGGATTGTTTCATCTTACCTGAAGATTACCCAAGAGATTGTCTAGCTTGCCTAGGATTATGTCATCTTACCTCAAGATAACCAAAGAGATTGTCTTACTTGCCTGTTGGAGATTTATTTCCCTGAGGGTATCACAAGACCAGTAGTCAGCACTTTTTGTGCTGACATGAATTGTCATCGATATGGTTATATTTATAAATTTACTGTTTATAAATTTTGGAATTTTTGAAAAACTAAGGCTTTTCTACCTCAGGCATAGATTACCTTAGCTGTATTTGGTAAAACTTTTAGGAATTTTGGTCCTCAATGCTCTTCAACTTCGTACTTTATTTGGCCTTTTTAACTTTTTTGGATTCGAACGTCACTGATGAGTCTTTTGTAGACGAAACGCACGTCTGACATATATACTAAATTTAGTCCTGGTATCTATGATGAGTTTATTTACAACCACTGGGTCGATGCCACTGCTGGTGGAGATTTATTTCCCCGAGGGTATCAAAAGCCCAGTAGTCAGCACTTTTTGTGCTGACATGAATTGTCATTGATATGGTTATATTTATAAATTTACTGTTTACCCATTTTGGAATTTTTTGAAAAACTAAGGCTTTTCTACCTCAGGCATAGATTACCTTAGCTGTATTTGGCAAAACTTTTAGGAATTTTGGTCCTCAATGCTCTTCATCTTCGTACTTTATTTGGCCTTTTTAACTTTTTTGGATTCGAACGTCACTGATGAGTCTTTTGTAGACGAAACGCACGTCTGACGTATATACTAAATTTAGTCCTGGTATAATCTATGATGAGTTTATTTACAACCACTTGGTCGATGCCACTGCTGGTGGAGATTTATTTCCCCGAGGGTATCACAAGCCCAGCAGTCAGCACTTTTTGTGCTGACATGAATTGTCATTGATATGGTTATATTTATAAATTAACTGTTTACAAATTTTGGAATTTTTTGAAAAACTAAGGCTTTTCTGCCTCAAGCATAGATTACCTTAGCTGTATTTGGCAAAACTTTTAGGAATGTTGGTCCTCAATGCTCTTCAACTTCGTACTTTATTTGGCCTTTTTAATTTTTTTGGATTCGAGCGTCACTGATGAGTCTTTTGTAGACGAAACGTGCGTCTGGCGTATGTACTAAATTTAGTCCTGGTATCTATGATGAGTTTCTTTGCCTGGGATTGTTTCATCTTACCTGAAGCAACCCAAGAGATCGTCTAGCTTGCCTTGGATTGTGTTGTAAGCTGGCATTAACCAAACTAGAAAATAACTGTGTTATTGGAGTCATGGCCCTCATAGGAGGTCTTGTATTCCCTCCTCTGGCACTAAGAGGGTCTTCATCTGAACCAAACATCATGTTTCCCTAAAACAAAAGACCACAATAAATCTTTTTTATCCATGTAAGAAAAAGGACAATAACATGTTTGGTTCTTTAAGCAAAAGATTTATTCCATCAAACTGAATCAAAATACATTAATTTGTGTTTTTCTCAGTGCTGAAAGTCTTTTTTCTATTTTGATATGCAAAATGACTCATTAACTGCATGTACAACAACTTCTTACTCTAAGATATTACTCCATATATTTCACTTGACTGGGCGGAGTTTAACCAGTGAGCTCATAATAAACCAGTCCATCTATAAATAGGTGTTTTAGAATAAACTCATCAATGAAGTGTCCAGTCATTCTTTTGTAAATTCTTTTGTTGACACTGATAGGTGATTAGAAATCAGTATTAATTATAACCACAATCATCCTTATCACACACATCTTCAAATAGACTGTCCTTATGCAAATTAAAACGTTAGCTCCGCCCGATTAGTTGAAATAACATTGGTAATAGCAATCAGAATAGGTCATAAATTTGTGAAAAAAAAGAGACAATAAAAACAAGTCATACTCTAGGTACCCAAAGTGGCAGCCAGACCAAGCCATTATATTGGTACTCAAAGTGGCAGTCAGACCAAGTCATAATCTTGGTACTCTAAGTGGCAGCCAGACCAGGTCATAATCTTGGTATTGAGAGTGGCAGCCAGACCAAGTCATAATCTTGGTACTGAGAGTGGCTGCCAGACCAAGTCATAATCTTGGTACTGAGAGTGGCAGAAAAACCAAGTCATAATCTTGATACTGAGAGTCGCAGCCATACCAAGTCATAATCTTGGTATTCAAAGTGGCAACCAGACAAAGTCATAATCTTGGTACTGAAAGTGGCAGCCAGACCAAGTCATAATCTTGGTACTGAGAGTGGCAGCCAGACCAAGTCATAATCTTGGTACTGAGAGTGGCAGCCAGACCAAGTCATAATCTTCAGAGACTAAACTTGATGCCTGCCCAGTCACCCAAGGCAACCAGATTTTCAGCTGGGGGAATATATATAATCATCCTAATCGCCCAGCTGGTGACTGTTAAAATTTTTTGAGTGAAACCCATTTCTACCCTTTCCCCACGATATCAACAAAAACTGTTCCTTTAAAGGAAACCTGCTTCTCTTATCAAGCGTGCTAGTAAAATAGAGAATATTTCTGAAAACCAGTAAATTCATTTCAATAACTGAAACCAAGTTGGACATCTATGTTTTCAATACAAAGTCACGATATGGCATATACATGTACCATATATATATATAGCTCTTCTCTCAGCACATGTTCTTAACTCCTGTTAAATCCTTTACGATTATTTCATTATTGTTTAGTGATTTCTTCTCAACTGTTCAATAAGCATCGTGAAAAGGATGATTTTCACCTGTCCTGGGAGTCATTAACCTGTAATAGACAGCAACTTGTCTCTGAATCGCTATTTACAAAATATTTAATGAAAAAACTAAAGGCAAAATCTCGTAAATAGATATCTAGTTTAATATCCAATCTTCAATAAAAACTTATTAAATAATATATTTTGATCAATTCTATTAGAGGATGGCTTGGATTTTAAAGAGTATCTAATGATCAAAGAAACAGCTATATTGTCTAAAGGTCAACAGAGCCTACTTCGATTCGTCCAACTCAGGTTAGAAGAGTCTATCAAGTTTACTCTACTGACAATTGAACACCCCGAGTTTAACCTTTTGAACCTACCCGAGTTAACTCGACATCAACCCCAGGTCGGGGCAGGTTTAGTCGAGTTTCAAGATGGCTTCAAGAAGGTGCAACAAATAAAAGTGATACAAATAAATTGGTATTTGACAAAATACAGCCAAAGAATAAAGCTGACAAGGGAAATTTATTATTGCCTGTATTTCGGAATCAACAAATGGTGTTTATGTGTATATCAGCTGTCGGTGGTGGTTAGATATAAAATAGATGTTTTTTTCTTTCTTTGAATGATTTTTTTTTTTTCAACTTTTTTTTAACTCACTAACAAACTATTTTTCAAAAGCATACAGGATCAGGACTTTCCTTTGTGAAACACAATGTATTTTTTTTTTTTTATTTTAATGCTCAGCAGAAACAATTTTTTCACTTCCCTTATAATGGTCAACTCGATGGAAGAGTTTTGACTTCGATTCAGAACGGTTGTGCATATGCGCATTATCACTGACCTTTTAACTAGAGTCAACCTGAGTTGGACGAATCGAAGTAGGCCCAGAATATGAAATTGAACTTAATGAAGGGAGACAATTTTGGTAGGAAATAACCTAAAATAAATATTGTCAAATCTTAGGATATATTTCTGGTGGCAATAATTCAAATATTATAAAGTTACAACACAAAACATTTTCAAGACTCAAAACCTACAAGTAGGATTACACAATATGGCTTTATTAGTTTATAAATAAAATGTACACTTCAGTTTTATTTTATTAGAACAATGCATAAAAATTGGTTGGGCTCCAAAAATTTCAACTGGGCCCCTGAAAAAAATAGTTTAGGGGCCCAGCTGGCCCCTAGAGGAAAACAGTTAAGTTTAGTCCCTGATCTTGGTAATCAGAGTGGAAGCCAGACTAAGTCATAATCTTGGTAATCAGAGTGGAAGCCAGACCAAGTCATAATCTTCGTAATCATAGTGGAAGCCAGACCAAGTCATAATCTTGGTATTCATAGTGGAAGCCAGACCAAGTCAGAATCTTGATAATCATAGTGAAAGCCAGAGTGACAGTCAAGACAATTTATAATCCTGGTACTCAGAGTAGCAAACAGGACAATTCATAATCTTAAAACCTAGAATGGCATCCTTACTC
Source organism: Mytilus galloprovincialis (assembly GCF_965363235.1). Lineage (NCBI taxonomy): Eukaryota > Metazoa > Mollusca > Bivalvia > Mytilida > Mytilidae > Mytilus > Mytilus galloprovincialis. The sequence continues at coordinate 21,039,397 of NC_134839.1, read as the reverse complement.
AAGTTATAATCTTGAACCCCAGACTTGGCATCCTTACTCAAGTCATAATTTTGTAACCCAGAGCGGCATACAAACTGTTCGAATCTTCTTTTCTTGATAAAACAAGAATGCACACGCTGAAATGTCTCGCCTTCTTTACTAATCATTGATATTATGTTGATAGTCCTAATTATAAAGCTAAGCTTTATTACAACTATCACACAAACAGAACATTAACCAAGATAACTAAACAAAGACCAACGAACCTTGAAAATGAGGTCAAGGTCAGATGAACCATGCCAGGCAGACATGTACAGCTAACAATGCTTCTCTACAACATATATAGTTGACCTATTACTTGTAGTTTAAGAAAAATAGACCAAAACACAAAAACTTAACACTGTGCAATCATCCGTGAAAATGAGGTCACGGTCAAATAAAACCTGCACGACTGACATAAAGATCATAAAATATTTCCATACACCAAAAATAGTTGACCTATGGCATATAGAATTAGATAAAAAGACCAAAACTCAAAAACTTAACTTTGACCACTGAACCATGAAAATGAGGTCAAGGTCACATGACGTCTGCCCGCTAGACATGTACACCTTACAATCATTCCATACAACAAATATAGTAGACCTATTGCATATAGTATGAGAAAATCAGACCAAAACACAAAATTTAACTATAACTACTGAACCATGAAAATGAGGTCAAGGTCAAATGACACCTGCCAGTTGGACATGTACACCTTACAGTCCTTCCATACACCGAATATACTAGCCCTATTGCTTTTAATATCTGAGATATGGACTTGACCACCAAAACTTAACCTTGTTCACTGATCCATGAAATTAGGTCGAGGTCAAGTGAAAACTGTCTGACAGACATGAGGACCTTGCAAGGTACGCACATACTAAATATAGTTATCCTATTACTTACAGTAAGAGAGATTTTAACATTACAAAAAATCTGAACTTTTTTTTCAAGTGGTCACTGAACCATGAAAATGAGGTCAAGGACAATGGACATGTGACTGACGGAAACTTCGTAACATGAGGCATCTATATACAAAGTATACAAAGTATGAAGCATCCAGGTCTTCCACCTTCTAAAATATAAAGCTTTTAAGAAGTTAGCTAACGCCGCCGCCGCCGCCGCCGGATCACTATCCCTATGTCGAGCTTTCTGCAACAAAAGTTGCAGGCTCGACAAAAAATAATGATTAACTAATACAATAGTTAGGTTCTGCAAGGATGGAACGGGTGAAAGATTGGGATTTGGACAATACACTAATTGCTATCCTACTTCAGAAGACCTATACGAAAGTAAACAAAGCTTATTGTTCTTGAAATTTGGATCGAAACTCCAAATTTTAATTTATTCAATTTGTAATCAATACCTGTAATCTTCGAGCTAACTGTTCATCTTCATGGTTTGCTGCATTATACTCTTCCTCTTGTAACATGCGAGCTAGAGCCTCATCTTTTGATAAACTATAGGGTCGGTTGTTAGAGCTTCCACTTGCCATTGGTTAAAAAAAGCTTCAAGTAAAATAAAGATAAAAATTACTAAGACAGCAAACTAACCATAAACAACATAATGGAATAAAATCCCCATGTACATGTTATTACATAATACCATAAATGTACAAAAGAAAGTACATGTATGTACATACATGTATGTAACTTATTCATATAGAATTTAATGAATGAGGAATCAAACAAATTGTCCTCCACTGGCATCTTGTCCTTTCATTTTCTAGCTGAAGCACTGTATCGTAAATGGATATATAACATATAACTATTCTAAGACAAAAATTAGCCACCCCATGGGTTGACGATTTCCATGATTTCTATAAAGATTTATGCTCAGATCTATCATGTCTATCTTTAAGCCTCAGCATGTGCTATAAATAAAAAGTTTCCACAAACGCAACAAGTAATTGGAAGTAAAACCTTGTCTGACCCACTTAATCTCCCTGTGTTACGCTTTCATGTCAATCAAGCCAGAAGTTAATCCATCTCAAGTTGTTCTTGCCCAAGTTGATCAGGCCCCATATTTAAAGTCGTTCTGTCCCCAATATAAAAACGTTCATAAGGAATAAAATAAAGATATAAAGGTATTCAATGTCATTCATAAATGTTTATGAATTTTATAATATATAACTGTAAAAAAGTTGGCCTTTAACATTAGAGTATTAAGTATTTTTTGTCTAATACCTGAACTGTCATTTACCATCAATACTTTTCACAAATTATGTTTATCCTGATTAAAGTACTAAATCCTTTCTTTTCACAAAATAAGCTATTTTAATAAGGTATGCACAGAATGCAAAATCAACTGACATTTGATGAACATCAAAAACAAGAGGCTCTCAAGAGCCTGAATTGCTCACCTGTTATTATTTTGCTTAAATATTTCATTAATGATTATTTTTGATTTTCAATATATATTAATGAGTGGCTTAAAAATGTCATTTAAGGGCATACAATACCGTTTTTATTCCGTATTTAAATTTTAATGAAAATTTGCATGTAGGCTATTTTTTACCTGATTAAATCAAAATATGTAATAAAAATATACCTTCATGTGTTACTTTTTGAGTAAATTGAGGTTCAAATTTCAGATATTTCTTCAAAATACAGATTTGTGGACGTATTTTTCCTTTTGATAGAAATGCATAACTTTTTTGTTTTAAAAGATAAACACTATCTGTTTTTTTTGTTAATTTTTTTGTAATCTATGTGTTATATAAATAGTGCAGAAATTTGTACATTTTAAATTTACAAATAACTCAAATTTATCAAATGATCATGAATGTAGGAAAAAAATGTCACTTTTTGCTGTTTATTTATCAAATTTTAAAATATTGCACTATTTACGTCTTCATGAAAATTGGTACTCATAATCTTCTAACGTAATGTCATTTCAAAAATGAGGGGACCATGAACTTGTTTTCAAGTTAAATCAGTTTGAATGATAACAAGAGTTGTCAAAATGACAGTAAACCGGATTCTTTAACATTTATTTGTGTTCTGGCATTTATCAATATTACAAGGACCAAAACTCCTAATAGGTAAAATTTATGATTATCAATATCAAACTTGACTTCCATGTTGTCAACAATAACAACATATAAACTAGATAGACAAGAGTGCACACGCTGAAATGTCTCGCCTTCTATACTAATCATTGATATTATGTTGATAGTCCTAAGTATAAAGCTTTATTACAACTGTCTCATAAACTTAACATTAACCAAGATAACTAAACAAAGACCAATGAACCATGAAAATGAGGTCAAGGTCAGATGAACCATGCCAGGCAGACATGTACAGCTAACAATGCTTCTATACAACATATATAGTTGACCTATTACTTATAGTATAAGATAAATAGACCAAAACTCAAAAACTTAACTTTGACCACTGAACCATGAAAATGAGGTCAAGGTCACATGACATCTGCCCGCTAGACATGTACACCTTACAATCATTCCATACAACAAATATAGTAGACCTATTGCATATAGTATGAAAAAAACAGACCAAAACACAAAAATTTAACTATAACCACTGAACCATGAAAATGAGGTCAAGGTCACATGACATCTGCCCGCTAGACATGTACACCTTACAATCATTCCATACAACAAATACAGTAGACCTATTGCATATAGTATGAAAAAAACAGACCAAAACACAAAAAATTAACTATAACCACTGAACCATGAAAATGAGGTCAAGGTCAGATGACACCTGCCAGTTGGACATGTACACCTTACAGTCCTTCCATACACCGAATATACAAGCCCTATTGCTTATAGTATCTGAGATACGGACTTGACCACCAAAACTTAACCTTGTTCACTGATCGATGAAATGAGGTCGAGGTCAAGTGAAAACTGTCTGACAGACATGAGGACCTTGCAAGGTACGCACATATCAAATATAGTTATCCTATTACTTATAATAAGAGAGAATTCAACATTACAAAAAATCTGAACTTTTTTTTCAAGTGGTCACTGAACCATGAAAATGAGGTCAAGGACATTGGACATGTGACTGACGGAAACTTCGTAACATGAGGCATCTATATACAAAGTATGAAGCATCCAGGTCTTCCATCTTCTAAAATATAAAGCTTTTAAGAAGTTAGCTAACACCGCCGCCGCCGCCGCCGCCGCCGGATCACTATCCCTATGTCGAGCTTTCTGCAACAAAAGTTGCAGGCTCGACAAAAATGACCCTCTAGCAGGACAAACAACCGTAACTCCTGAACGGTAAAAGTCAAAATCGTCATTATTGAACTTGACCTCCATTTTGTTGTCAGTAACAACATATTAAAATTTTAAAAGGTTTGGTTGAATGGTTCATGAGTAAATGCATGGCAAACATTTTTTTAACTTTCAAGAACCGTAACTCCTGAACGGTAAAAATCAAAATCGTCATTATTGAACTTGACCTCCATTTTGTTGTCAGTAACAACATATCAAAATTTTAAAAGTTTGGTTGAACACTTCATGAGTAAATGCACGGACAACATTTGGTTGCCGCCCGCCCGGCCGCCAGCCGTACATCCCCAAATCAATAACCGACATTTTTGACACAAAAATCCGGTAAAATATCACCCGAAAACTGCATCTTTTCCCACTAAGTCTACGTTTGATGTCTCGAAATTAACATTTTATGTTAGCAACGTTATTACCTGCCCTGTAACTGTTTCGTATACCCTTAAGAATGTTTTGGAATTTTTGTCAGATTTTCAGAATCCTCTGGTTTTATACATTTGAATGCCTTAAAACAATTTGCCCATTGACCCCCATTTTTCTTTTTATAAATCTTTTACATGTCTGATTATAAGCCATCTGTAAAAGTCTTAAAAAACTTTGTTGTTCCATTTTAGGCATAGTGTTTATGAGTCTTGGCGTACAAGGATATAAAATACAAAATTTATACAAGATTCATTTGTGAAGCTTTTTAAAGTTAAAAAAACACAAAAGAACGTGTGTAAAATTGTCCTTACAGGGCAATAACTCCTTAAGGAGTCAATTGACAAATTTGGTCATAAAAATTGTATGTAGGTCTTACTTTGCTGAACAATTTTGCTGTTTACAGATTATCTTTGTCTTCAATAATATTTAAAAACTTCATAATTTCCTGAAAATCATCAATTTAGTGGCAGCAACCTAACAATGGGTTGTTCGGTTTGTCTTCCTACAGGTTTCAAATGTACTAATAATCCGGAAACAAAGAAATATATATGAGCTTCCTATACCCAAGTAACAAGTTAGCCAATCAAAATAAAGAGCACTTGGAACAATTTCACCTGAGTACATTTACATGTAAGCCCTATGTGCGCTTATGCAATCTCTTGGCATCTGTCGTTGTCCGTTGTCATAAACTTCTAAAATTCTTCTCCTCTGAAACTACGGGGCCAAATACCTTCAAACTTTATCTTAATGTTTCTTAGGGTATATACATGTAGTTTATAAGTTGTATCAGAGTTTTGATCCATCAACAAACATGGGCACCATGGCTAAAAATAGAACATATAGGGGTAAAATGCACTTTTTGGCTTATAAATACACAATGTATCTCAAAAACTAAAGCTTTTACAACAAATCTGACATGGGGTGAAGTTGTTTAAATGGTCAGGATCTATAAGCCTTGAAATTTTCAAACAAATTGAACAACCCATTGTTGGGGTGCTGCCACTAAATTGGTTATCCTAAGGAAATTTTGCATTTTTTTGTTATTATCCTGAATATTATCATGATCATATGATTATCATGGATAGATATAAACTGTAAACAGCAATAATGTTCAGCAAAGTGTTCTTGATCTACAAAAAAGTTGATAAGACTAAAATTTTCAATTGACCCCTTAAGGAGTTATTGCCCTTTAAAGACAATTTTACAAAATTTGTTCATCAAGTTTGATGGGTTTTTGGAATCATATAAAAAGATAAAATTTGGCTACAAAGTAACAACACTTGACCAGCACCTCATTAAGAAAGGAACATTTATGCTATGTTTGCTTTCATTCAATTCAGTGGTTCTCTGAAAGAAGTCATTTGTATGCATTTCTCATAGGGTCCTATGTTAAATTGAGTCCCCCGCTGGCGGCCATCTTGAATGATGGATCGGCTACAAAGTAACAACACTTTGTCAGCACCTTATAAGGAACATTCATGCCATGTTTGATTTCATTCCATTCAGTGGCTCTCTAAAAGAAGTCATTTGTATGCATTTCCCATTGGGTCCAATGTTAAACTAAGTCCCCCGCTGGCGGCCATCTTGGATGATGGATCGGCTACAAAGTAACAACACTTGGTCAGCACCTTATAAGGAACATTCATGCCATGATGGGTTTCATTCCAGTGTCTCTCTAAAAGAAGTCATTTGTATGCATTTCCCCATAGGGTCCTATGTTAAACTAAGTCCCCCGCTGGCAGCCATTTTGGATGATGGATGGGCTACAAAGTAACAACACTTGGCAGCACCTCATAAGGAACATTCATGCCATGTTTGGTTTTATTCCATTCAGTGGTTCTCTAGAAGTAGTTCAAAATGTAAAAAGTTAACGACGACGACGACGGACGACGGACACCAAGTGATGAGAAAAGCTCACTTGGCCCTTCGGGCCAGGTGAGCTAATAATCTTCTTGTCTGAAACTATTTTATGTATTATGCATAATACTTTTTAACTTTTAAAGAATGTTCCTTAAGGAATCTTGTTTATGAAATGTATTTGAATGATTGATCCATCAACAAACATGGCCGCCATGGTTAAAAATAAAACATAGGGGTCAAATGCAGTTTTTGGCTTATACATTGTATCTCAGAAACTTAATCATATATAAACATTTAGAGCAAATCTGACTAGGAGTTAAATTGTTCAAATGGTCATGATCTATCAGCCCTGAAATTTTCAGACAAACTGAACAACCCATTGTTTGGTTGCTGCCACTAAATTGGTTATTTTAAGGAAATTTTGCAGTTCTTGAATATTATTGAAGATAAAGATAAACTGTAATCAGCAAAATTGTGTTCAGCAAAGTAAGGTCTACAAAAAAAAATTCATGACCAAATTTGTTAATTGATCCCTTCAGGAGTTATTGCCCTGTAAGGACAATTTTACACATGTTGTTTTGTGGTTTTTTAACTTTAAAAATCTTCACAAATGAATCTTGTATGAATTTTGTATTTTATTTCCTTGTACACCAAGAAACATAAACACTATGCCTAAAATGGAACATTTTGGTAAAATGCTTTTATTTGCTTTTGAAGAAAATATGACAGATACAATGAACATTTAAAGAAGCTCCCTACTCAGTTTCAAAATAACTAGCTTTTCATAACACTAATATATATTGCAGTGGAGGATCCAGGGTGAGGGTTCCGGGGGTGAAACCCCCCTCTTTTTATGGACAATCAATGCATTTGAATGGGGACATATAGTTGGAACCCCCCACTTTGTTCTTGGTCGGGACCCCCCTCCCTTTTTTAAAATGGCTGGATCCGCCAATGTATTGATAGAGGATAAATAAAGGAACCAAAAGAGCAAAAAAAATATATAGGTCAATCTGCTTGTTTTCGAGATATTAGCCATTGAAATTTAGGTGGGAGAATGTTCTCTCTCGACTTTTCTTAGTTTTATCAGTGACAACTTTAAGCTCTCAAAAACTATTAAAAAACAACAAAGTTTTTTAAGACTTTTACAGATGGCTTATAATTAGACATGTAAAAGATTTATAAAAAGAAAAATGGGGGTCAATGGGCAATTTTTTAAGGCATTCATGTGGATCATAAAACCAGAGGATTCGGAAAATCTGACAAAAATTCCAAAACATCCATAAGGGCATACGATACAGTTACCATGGTTACAGGGGAGGTAATGTCGTTGCTAACGTCAAACGTAGACTTATTGGGAAAAGATGCAGTTTTCAGCTGATTTTTATCATTCAAACTGATTTACATTTTTTTTGTAACTTGAAAACAAGTTCATGGACACCTCATTTTTAAAATGACATTTGGTTTGATTACGTTAGAAGATTATGTGTACCAATTTTCATGAAAATGTGAATAGTGCAATTTTTTAAAATTTGATTAATATATATGTATGTACAGCAAAAAATGACCGTTTTTTTCTACATTCATGATCATTTGATAAATTTGAGATAGGCCAAATAAAAATATATGTGTGGTTCCAGTAACCCTACCGTCCCTATTTCTTCAGCTTAAAAATAGCCTACCCTAAAGATTTTATTGTCATTTTTCATTAAGCACTGTTAACGTCAGAATGTTGCTCCCATAGACTCAATGTAAAAAAAAAACATAAAATAAAAAAAAATCCCTACCTACCTACCCTAATTTTTTTTCAGATGTAACTGGAACCACACATACTTTTTTATTTGGCCTTATTTGTAAAAATAATGTACAAATTTATGCACTATTTATAAACATGTAACACATAAATTTACAAATAATTTAACAAAAAACAAATTGTGTTTATCTTTTTTAAAACAAAAAAGTTATGCATTTCTACAAGTGCTCGAACACTGGACAGTTTCTGTTAAATTATGATTATGGACCACTCGGCAGAAACAGACAAACCGGAGAGATACAATGTATCGGAAAATTGATCTCCAGGCCAAAGTTGGGAGCAACTTTAACCTACAGAGATTCTCAAAGTATCCATTCTAGTTAAAACTCAGGTCTGGGTACCAGAAATGTGTGCGAGAGGATGAAAATTACCCTTCTGATGTACAGTGGAGTCCCCGGTGTCTGCGCGTCCCGTGATATCGCGTATTATCTGATTTCGTCATATCAACACAGTAACACGAATAAAATCGATCTTGTTATTGTTTTAACCTTCCAAAGGGATAAAAAAGAATAAAATTGATAAGTTCAAGAGTTAATTAATAACTGCAATCCCGTGATTAACCCTATTTGACCAATTTCCATTAAAAAAAAATACATCATCAGATAAAATTTGTTTTATTTAATTCAAATTTATATCAGATTGAACTTATTTTTTCTCTGCATCCTTGGCAGTGTGCTTGGTTCAAACTCAGCTATATTTCGTAGTACAAAAACTTTCCGTTAATCAAAATAAGCTATTTTTAAAAGGCATGCGCAAAATCACTGGACATTGGGGGAACTCTCAGAACAGGGATTTCCGTAAATTTGGACACACATTACACGAAATCTAGGGAAGAAACCATACAAACAGAAGATTTTATGAAATAAAAATATGTTTTGAGTGTTTTCACACAATATCATCTAATTATTGGTTTTATCAGTTGAATGAAGTAGAGTCATGCGCGATACACCGGATACACTTTATAGCTATTTGTCCACCATTACTAGAAATCACACAGGTTCCCGTTAAATTTTGACGTCATAAAGCAAAACATCTGACGCCACATTTGAAAAGTGATTGTTGTGTGCATCAAAAGTTCAACAGGTCAGGAATAACCACCAATTGATGGATTATACCTCAATTGACGTATAATCCACCAATTGAGGTATATTGGTATAGACCAATTGACGTATAATTTTTTGTAATAAAATGCTAGTGTGAGATAGGAGCATGATTTTGCAACTTGCAACCTATTTTATGACCCCTATTAAGTCCTCCAAAGGTTTCAGTTTTGTCAAAGCCTGCTGCATCTCTTGAGAATGCATGGGTACAACAATTCTTTTGTTGAAACATTTGTACTATTGACCATGATTGACTTTTGATAATGAAAGTCAAGTATTAACAAAGAGCTCCATTCACCTGTGGAGTTGTACTCATGGTCATATGACTGCACACAGTATTGATGTCCATTGACAGGTGATTAGTGGTTAACTTTCCAATCAAGAATTGACAAGATAACAATAGAAGAAACTGCAAATACAATTATTGATTCAATACAATATGTTATGTGACTATAATAAACTAAGAATATTTGACAAGTTTAATTTCATACTATAATATGGTTTTAAGAAAACAATGCTCCATTTTGGTGGAATAATTTGCTTTGAAAAACATTATATGTCAATTGTTGGATTATACCTCAATTGACGAATTGGTGGATTATACGTCAATTGAGGTATAATCCACCAATTGGTGGTTATTCCTGACCTGTTCAAGCAGCCGGGTCAGCCGGGATTAGCGATAAGGTGTATTGCACCGTACTGATATTTTTAGCACCCCTAGTGAGAATCGAACTCGGGACCTTCATCACTGAAGCTATCGGTCTTAACCACTAAACCACGAACTCACATTTATACTACAGACTATATAGTATATAATTTTTTCAGGTGCGCAAAATATTAGTGAACCATAATCATGTAATGATTGGCGTCACACAATGGTGTTATGAATGAATGATTGTATTTTGTAAAATATATACTTTATACTATGTTTTGGTCTGAATGCAACATATCCAACAATTAATCAAATAAATATCATCGCACTTTCTTTCAAGGTCGTCAATGTAAACATTTTTTGGACATCCGCCATTCAATAAGAACAGTAACTCGAACGGATTATTCCAAGGGAGATAACAACTTTTCCCGCGTTAATGTGCTTTTTATGTAGAAAACGACATCAAAGCGATAGAGAGACAAATTAAATTTTTGAGAAGTTTATGAACTATTGAAAACAATATTTATGCAAATAGTCAGTGACAGCCGATTATGTAGTTTTATAAAAAAAAAAAAAAAAAAAAAAAAAAAAAAAAAAAAAAAAAAAATTGCATATATGAATTTTAACAGGAACAGTCTGTTTTAAAGTTTTTTTTTTTTGTTTTTTTTTATCTAAATTCGGTATAGAAATACCCTGGTCCAAATAAATTTCTTCATAGTGGGTCTGTCATTTGATTGATCGCCTTTTAATCAATTTTTGCTTTGATTTATTGATTGGATGATCCCGGCGATATTTTTGATTAACTTCTAGCTGCAAATATTTTATGCAGCCTGTGAAATTCGAAAAAAAAAATGTATAGCTATAGCTTAGGAGAAATCTGACCATTTTTGTGCTGACATGAATTGTCATTGACATGGTTATATTTATAAATTAACTGTTTACAAATTTTTGTCCTGGTATCCGAGTATGATGAGTTTATTTACAACCACTGGATCGATGCCACTGCTGGTGGAGATTTATTTCCCCGAGGGTATCACAAGACCAGTAGTCAGCACTTTTCAGTGTGCTGACATGAATTGTCATTGATATGGTTATATTTATAAATTTACTGTTTACAAATTTTTGAATTTTTTGAAATACTTAGGCTTTTCTACCTCAGGCATAGATTACCTTAGCTGTATTTGGCAAAACTTTTAGGAATTTTGGTCCTCAATACTCTTCAAATTCGTACTTTATTTGGCATTTTTAACTTTTTGGGATTCGAGCGTCACTGATGAGTCTGTTGTAGACGAAACGCGCGTCAGAAGTATATACTAAATTTAGTCCTGGTATCTATGATGAGTTTATTTACAACCACTGGGTCGATGCCACTGCTGGTGGAGATTTATTTCCCCGAGGGTATCACAAGCCCAGTAGTCAGCACTTTTGTGCTGACATGAATTGTCATTGATATGGTTATATTTATAAATTTACTGTTTACAAATTTTTGAATTTTTTAAAATACTAAGGCTTTTCTACCTCAGGCATAGATTACCTTAACTGTATTTGGCAAAACTTTTAGGAATTTTGGTCCTCAATGCTCTTCAACTTCGTACTTTATTTGGCATTTTTAACTTTTTGGGATTCGAGCGTCACTGATGAGTCTGGCGTATATACTAAATTTAGTCCTGGTATCTATGATGAGTTATTTGCCTCTAATGCCCATGTTTTATCTTATTGGAACACTATAAATAATATGTACATAAAAAGGCTTTTAATGGATCTTGTCCGGTTTGGTTCTGACCGTCTATGTGCGTTCATAGAGAACATGAGAACTTTGGTCACGGGTATCAATGTTGTCTGTCCTTTCGACGTTTTTATTCATTCTTGTTGTGTTATTTAGTATCGAAATATTTAGTGTTTATGAAACCTAGACTATCATCAATGTAAAATGTCCTGTTCATTTAACTATTTAAATTGTATGCACAGATAGTCTGTTAACTGCAAATTTAACATAACATCTCTATGTTGCAACAGTGTAAGTTTTAAAGTTGCATGTATATCTATATGTATTGTTATTGTTATTAATGTTTCGTAAAAAACTCAACAGAGCTTATATATGTTTGTCATGTTCCATGTACATCCGACTTAAAATGAATTTTCCCATTCTATTCTTAGAGATTTGTCCACCTCTTATATCTGAAAACACTATAACTCAGGTGTGTTCAGCTTTATTATGATTAATTTCTGATAATGTAAGTAAGTAAGTAATGACTTTATTTAAAGAGGGTGACTCAATTAGCTTTCGCTAATCTACCTTGATGCCCTCAATGTTGGAACTGTATCGAATTTCGTCCGTCGCTCTCGCTATACATGTAACAACTAAGTAGCATGAAAATGTATAGAGATTAATACATGGCCTTTTCCATATCAGCCTGGGTATCATCCCGAGACCCCAATATCAGCCCGAGACGGATTAATCGCTTTATCATATACTTCCGACAATAGTTTTATGTAAATAAACTCATCATAGATACCAGGACTAGATAAGGCAAATAAACAAATGCAATAACTAAAACAGTCAAAAACTTTATAAAGAAGTTAAATTATGAATCAAATTTACTATAATTGTCCAACAACAGCATCACTACATCCATATATATGTATGGTAACATTTCCTATAGAGGCATTTTGAAACATTGAAAATTTGGAAGAGTTTTATGATCATTATTACTCCATGTTTGTTGTACTATAAAATGATTCTTGAAAGTTCCCGTAAATTTTGACGTCGTCATAAAAAATATCTGACGTCACAATGGAAAAGTAAACAATCGATACCAGAAACAACGGAAGTAACTTGCACGAAAAGCACTGTTATGGGTTTTTGCACGAGACGCCCTTGATCTGGGTTATCAGCCCGGGCTGATATGGGTTATCAGACCGGGTGGGAAATTATGGCTTGTGTCCTTCCACTAATTACATATCACATCAATGCTAAGTATATGATAAATAAAAATAAACTACTAATTTGAAATAGCTAATTTGAATAATAGACTTTAATGTTGGATGTGTACCGATTGATAATTTAGTCTTAGATGCATGATATTTTTGATTAGTTGTGAGAGGCTTTGAACTAGCTGTCAGTAAACTGCGAGTACTCTCAGATCTGTACCTAGTGTCTTTTTTTAGCTCACCTGACCCGAAGCCAAGTGAGCTTTTCCCATCACTTTGCGTCCGTCGTCCGTCGTCGTTAACTTTTACAAAAATCTTCTCCTCTGAAACTACTGGGCCAAATTAATCCAAACTTGGCCATAATCATCATTGGGGCATCTAGTTTAAAAAATGTGTCCGGTGACCTGGCCAACCAACCAAGATGGCCGTCATGGCTAAAAATAGAACATAGGGGAAAAATGCAGCTTATAACTTAAAAACCAAAGCATTTAGAGCAAATCTGACAGGGGTAAATTCGTTTTTCAGGTCAAGATCTATCTGCCCTGAAATTTTCAGATGAATCGGACAACCCTTTGTTTGGTTGCAGCCCCTGAATTGGTAATTTTAAGGAAATTTTGCTGTTTTTGGTTATTATCTTGAATATTATTATAGATAAAGATAAACTGTGTACAGCAATAATGTTCAGCAAAGTAAGATTTACAAATAAGTCAACAGGACCGAAATGGTCAATTGACCCCCTAAGGAGTTATTGTCCTTTGTAGCCAATTTTTATTTACATTTTCCTCTGAAACTACTGGGCCAAGTTCATTATAGATAGAGATAATTGTAAGCAGCAAGACTGTTTAATAAAGTAAGATGTACACACACATCACCATCATCAAAACACAATTTTGTCATGAATCCATCTGCTTTCTTTGTTTAATATTCACATAGACCAAGGTGAGCGACACAGGCTCTTTAGAGCCTCTAGTTTGTTTGGATGAAGGTCAAGTACCCGTCCACATCCACTTGTATTTTTATCCATCTGATGAGTTAAGCCTTTTTCAACTGATTTTTATACGACCGCCAATTTTTTTTTTTGCGTCGTATAATGGTATCATGTCGTCGTCGTCTGCGTCGTACGAAGACGTATTTAGTTTCCGGACAATAACTTTAGATTTAGTAAATGGATCTCTATAAATTTTTACCAGAAGGTTAATTACCACTAAAGGAAGGTTGGGATTGATTATGGGAGTTATAGTTTAGGAATTAGGGACCAAAAAGGGACCCAAAATAAGCTCTAAATGGTAAGTAATGACTTTGGGTGGTTATTGCTCAAAATGGTTTGGAATTAGGGACAAAACAAGGAGGAAACAAGATTTTTCTGGTCAATGGACAATTAAGACAATTTAAAAGCAGTATAAGGGAGGTAATTAAAAAAACAATGTTTGGTATGTTTGGATTTACCTCCCTGACACTACTTGTAAATAATGTATGAAAAATTGTCAGGTTTTGGACTTATCGCTCACCTTGGTATATGTGAATATTAAACAAAAGAAGCAGATAGATTCATGACAAAATTGTGTTTTGGTGATGATGATGTGTTTGTACTTTACTTTATCTTACTTTACTGAACATTCTTGCTGCTTACAATTATCTTTATCTATAATGAACTTGGCCCAGTAGTTTCAGTGGAAAATGTTAGTAAAAATTTACAAATTTTATGAAAATTGTTAAAAATTGACTATAAAGGACAATAACTCCTTAGGGGGTCAATTGACCATTTCAGTCATGTTGACTTATTTGTAAATCTTACTTTTCTGAACATTATTGCTGTTTACAGGTTATCTCTATCTATAATAGTTATCAAAGGTACCAGGATTATAATTTAGTACGCCAGACGCCCGTTTCGTCTACATAAGACTAATAGTATTCAAGATAATAACCCAAAACAGCCAAACTTCCTTAAACTTACCAATTTAAGGGCAGCAACCAAACAACGGGTTGTCCGATTCATCTGAAAATTTAAGGGCAGATAGATCCTGACCTGACAAACAATTTTACGCATGTCAGATTTGCTCTAAATGCTTTGGTTTTTGAGTTATAAGCCAAAAACTGCATTTTACCCCTATGTTCTATATTAAGCCATGGCGGCCATCTTGGTTGGATGGCCGGGTCATCGGACACATTTTTAAAACTAAATACCCCAAAAATGATTGTGGCCAAGTTTGGATTAATTTAACCCAGTAGTTTCAGAGGAGAAAATTTTTTGTAAAAGATTACTAAGATTTACGAAAAATGGTTAAAAATTGACTATAAAGGGCAATAACTCCTAAAGGGGTCAACTGACCATTTCGGTCATGTTGACTTATTTGTAAATCTTACTTTGCTGAACATTATTGCTGTTTACAGTTTATCTCTATCTATAATAATATTCAAGATAATAACCCAAAACAGTAAAATTTCCATAAAATTACCAATTCAGGGCAGCAACCCAACAACGGGTTGTCCGATATATCTGAAAATTTAAGGGCAAATAGATGTTGACCTGATGAACAATTTTACCCATGTTAGATTTGCTCTAAATGCTTTGGTTTTTGAGTTATAAGCCAAAAACTGCATTTTACCCCTATGTGCTATTTTTGCCATGGCGGCCATCTTGGTTGGTTGGCCGGGTCACCGGACAGATTTTTTAAACTAGATACCCCAATGATGATTGTGGCCAAGTTTGGTTTAATTTGGCCCAGCAGTTTCAGAGGAGAAGATTTTTGTAAAAGTTAACGACGACGGACGACGACGGAAGACGGACGCCGGACGCCAAGTGATGGGAAAAGCTCACTTTGCCCTTTGGGTCAGGTGAGCTAAAAAGGGGGGTTGTAGTAGTTTTCACATTTTTTTCCAGGTTTCTCAAGTTCCAAATCTTTTAAAAGTTTGAAGAAGAAATCTTTAATTGCACAATATTGCATAATATTTTTGTAAGATCTTGACATTTGTTTTGTGTTAAGCCTCGGTCACACCTTACCGGATAGCTCGAACGGACGCCTAACGGATAACTTTTTTTCAATCCGTTAGACGTCCGTCCATATCCGTTGCATGTCCGTTAAGCGTCCGTTTTATCCGTTGCATGTCCGTTAAGCGTCCGTTTTATCCGTCGACGTCCGTTCTGTCCGGTGGAAAATTTTGAGCATGTTCAAAACTTTGAACGGACGTCTAACGGATAAAATGTCCGTTGAACGTCCGTTAGACGTCCGTTAGGCGTCCGTTTTGTACGGTACTCGTCCGTTTCGTTTCCGTTTTGTATCCGTTACGTGTCCGTTATACATCCGTTGGAGGTCTGGCAGATAAATTCACCAACGGACTTCTAACGGACGTCTAACGGATAAAACGGATGAGAAACGGACGTATAACGGACGTATAACGGACATAACGGATGATGAACGGATCTGAAACGGATAAAATTGATGCCAATTGAAAATTTCTCGTCAGAAATGCCAAAAATATTTCTTAAGGTTCATGAATTCTTATTATTCATAATCGATCTTAGAGTAAGGGCACATCTTCACAATCAATCAGCTGTTAAACTTATTCAGGTCAGACACTACCCTTAGCGGCATTTTGAAGAACAAACAAAAACCAGTTACACAGAACTTTGACAAATAGATTTGCTTTCATTATATTGCATGTTTTTTCAGTTTTATTTGGTAGGATTTGCATGATTTTTTATGTGATAGTCGGTTAAAAAGTTCATCAGAGCTCATGTTTTGTCTGTTATTATGTATATATATGCCGACTCGAAATAAAATCAACTTACTTAATTACTTAACTGGAACATTTTCAATATTAATGCGATTGACATGTATTAATATTGTCGCCTTTAATTTTTTCGTATATCTTGTTTATCCGTTTTATCCGGTACGCTTCCGTTAGGTGTCCGTTTTATGCGGTACTCGTCCGTTGGATGTACGTTCGACATCCGTTCTGTCCGTTACGTCTCCGTTTCTCGTCCGTTGCATATCCGTTGCATGTCCGTTATGCATTCGTTAGGCGTCCGTTTTAGTTGGTCAGTACATCAACGGACGCCCAACGGATAACAATTTTGTCAACGGACAACTTTTATTTTCATCCGTTAGGCGTCCGTTCGTCTTATCCGGTAAGGTGTGACCGAGGCTTTAGAAACTCATATTATGTCAGTTATTTGATCACAATCCAAATTCAAAGCTGTATCATACTTGCCCCAACTGTTCAGGGTTCGACCTCTGCGGTCGTATAAAGCTGCGCCCTGCGGAGCACCTGGTTATAGTTTTTGCTTATATTATACTGTTATACCACTGTCCCAGGTAAGGGGAGGGTTGGGATCCTGCTAACATGTTTAACCCCACCACATTCTGTAATTCAGTGGTTGTCGTTTGTTTACGTGTTAAATATTTGTTTTTCTTTCAATTTTTGTACATACATGTAAGTTAGGCCGTTAGTTTTCTTCTTTGAATTGCTTGAATTGTTTTACATTGTCATTTCGGAGCCTTTTATAGCTGACTATGCGTTATGGACTTTGCTCATTGTTGAAGGCCGTACGGTGACCTATGTTTGTTATTTTTTTAGTGTCATTTTGGTCTCTTATGGAAAGTTGTCTCATTGGCAATCATACCACATCTTCTTTTTTTATATTTAACTTAAGTTTCGTAGAATCCGCACTATTCCCTGATAGATCTTTGACATAATCAACAAAAACACTTTGCTTATTCCACTGGCGATCGGACACATGCAAAAGACACTACAGGGACAAACAAAACTTCATAAGTCGAAGAGAGACATACAAGAACAATGAAAGGACAGACAAGACTGGACAACTTATTCTGTACTATATGACAATGGTACCATAAAAGCCCTCCTCTAGGTACATATGAAATGTAAGGACTAAGCGATTATAATAATAAAGCCTTTTAAACTTGTTATCAATTGTGTTACAATAAGACAAAACATGGTCATTAGGAAAACTGGTAAATGTTCTCCTCTGAATAAACTCATCATAGATACCAGGACTAAATTTTGGATATACGCCAGACGCGCGTTTCGTCTACAAAAGACTCATCAGTGACGCTAGAATCCAAAAAAGTTAAATGGCCAAATAAAGTACGAAGTTGAAGAGCATTGAGGACCAAAATTCCTAAAAGTTTTGCCAAATACAGCTAAGATAATCTATGCCTGAGGCTATACTATATATTTTTTAAAATTTCATGGAATGACAATTTGCAGCTTGACGTTAGGCAAACATCATGCAATCAATCAATCAAATGATAACGACAGACCCACTATAAAGAATACTATATTTATAAATTGGAACCCTATGATAGGAATTACAGGGGCAAGGTTTTCTATAAAACTACATAAACATTCTGATCAGATGAGGAACATTAACACCAGTGGCAATTGTTGATGTGAGTTGAAATATTTCAAACTTCTGGTACTCTGAATTTTTCTTTAAACTTTGCAATGCCTTATATTATTAATGGTTTATGGTTAATGTGTTATATACTGACAATTAAGCAACATAGATTCCAATAACTGATTCTTAAGAAACCTAACCTTCACACTTGGTTAACTGAACTATCATTGTCTCATTGGAATAAAGGCAACAGTAGTATACCGCTGTTCAAAACTCATAAATCCATGGACAAAAAACAAAATCGGGGTAACAAACTAAAACCGAGGGAAACGCATTAAATATAAGAGGAGAACAACGACACAACACTAAAATGTAACACACACAGAAACCAAGCATCAGACAAAATCCCACGAGAATAACAAATATAACATCAAAACCAAATACATGGTTGCCTGGCGTATATCCAAAATTTAGTCCTGGTATCTATGATGAGTTTATTCAGAGGAGAACATTTACCAGTTTTCCTAATGACCATGTTTTGTCTTATTGTAACACAATTGATATTGGTTTTGTGGTGGGGATAGACAAGTACCGTGACACGTCTTATCGCAATCATACCAAATCTCCTTATTATTCACACTCCCAATTGTCAGAAACAATCTGCGAATATTTTCCATGAGATTAACTCACGTATTAGACCTTTATTTGAACAATGCACTTTGAATAACAATAACAGCTAGTCTAGACATTCACTACCCTAGTTATCACTGAACGAATAACGAAAATAGTTAGTCGTCTAGACATTCATTGCTCCAGCTATCACTGAAGTCATCACTTGAGTCGTCGCTGCTACTACCATAACCATCACCTCTCCCTAAGGTGTCGGCACATCCAAATAGTCTGCCATCTACAATGGAGAAGAAAAAACACTGATGATTTAAAAATATATTTAGATTTGCATGTTGTTAAACGTACACCTTTAAAAGTCATTAGTTTTGGTTCCTAAGTAATGAATTAATTTGGTGCATGAACATGAATTCTATTATAATATAAAGCAAAGCTATTTAAGAAATGAGGGCGTTGGACCCCCTTCACTTGTTCTGAGAAGTCGACGATGTACATATGATATACCGGTATATGATCTATAATATACAAATTCTATCAATGTACGCGTTTAAATAATTGCATCCTGACCTTTCGTCACCAATTGTGTGCACTTGTAACGACAAGGCTGAGGACCATAAAACAGTGTCATCCCTGTGTTCAATGTTCGAATATGACATTTAGATAAAAACGAAATGGTACATAATACGCCTATTTTTTCAGAGTAATAAACAAACGTCTAACAAACTTCGACGAGTACTCGAAAAGCGGTCTGTGTTCGTAATTGTCAAAGCAGATATAATAGGCTGGTGGTTGTATGACGAAATTACTATATACGGAAGTATACAAGAATGAAATAATTTCTTCTACATTCAGGTTCGAGTACTCCACTGAAAACCGCATATTAACCAATCTTATCATCTTAGCACATCAATGCTTTAGGATTCTTTTGAATGTTTGCAAGTATTGGATATCAAAATCACACACACAAAACGTAACATGTCTCGGCAAATGATTCATAACGTTTATTATAATGTTGTGCTGTTGTGATTATCGAACGAAAATGTAAAACTTACTAATTTCAATTAAAGGTCTTTCTCCATGTGGCACGCCTACAAAAGAGATACATATTTATAGTAAACAATAAGTTACGGGTGATATATATAGCGTTCAAGTCTATCAAATAACATTATTTAAAGTTAAAGCAATCTTTGGATAGATGAGAGTATGAATAGTAATATTACTATTTTAATCCAATGAATTCAAAATAAAAAAAAAGAATAAAAATTACGAAATAACACCCTCACATATTTATAAGACATAAATCAAGTATACTCATTTCTTAAACGGTGTTACAACATGTAACATGTCTAACCCCGCCACATTATATATGTATGTGCCTGTCCCAAGTCAGAAGCCTGTAATTCAGTGGTTGTCGTTTGTTTATGTGTTACATATTTGTTTTTCTTATATAAATAAGGCCGTTAGTTTTCTCGTTTGAATTGTTTTACATTGTCTTATCGGGGCCTTTAATAGCTGAATATGCGGTATGGGCTTTGCCCATTGTTAAAGGCCGTACGGTGACCTATAGTTGTTAATGTCTGTGTCATTTTGGTCTCTCGCGGACAGTTGTCTCATTGGCAATCATACCACGTCTTCTTTTTTATATTACAAATTATTTTTTGGCTATAGCGTAGTATTATGCTATGTACGATTTTGCATGGCCAATAATAATCGTAAGTTAAGATAAGTTATTTGTCCCTCGGTGCCAATATCGATATCTGGCCTGGAAAATCCATATGAGCCCTCGAAAATATATATCGTGCCCCCGACTTTCACTCCCGGTAACCTTTCAATCAATAACACCATCATTAATTTAACTCACTGTGATATATATTTTTTTTAATTTTCCTCAAATGTTTTTTTTTCTTTTTTTCTTTTCGTTGAAATTATTAAAAAAATAATTTAATATTTATGCTTCCTTTTTTACCAGCTGGAAAATATGTGATAAATAGATTATTACGGGAACCATGCTTCCCACTCGTAAACTGCTAAGATAGCATCAATTTGAGTGTTTGTGAGCCAAAGCCTTTCACTTAAAGAAATGATGGTACATGAAAATTTTATATAAGATATTAAATAGTGCATGAAATATCTATTAGAAAAAAGTAATAAATTGTAAAATTACCCTTTTAGGTCAAACATGTTTATTTCTAGTGACCAAATAAAACATTTCAAATATCGGGATATATAGATGATGAGAATCTAGAATATATTTTATTGCAAATATATTTTTTTGTAAAAATAATAAAAACGCTTAAGGTTATCTTGATAAAAAGATGTTTCCGACCACGAAGCAGGTTGATCCTGCCTACATAAATTATACTGTTGTTTGTGATATTTGCTTTTTTTTAATGGTTTATCTTTTTTTTTTTTTTATCTAAATGTTGTTTTTTTTTTCTTATATAACTATCAGCATCTTACCTTGTGCACACTGCAACAGTACAGCAACAACCAATACTCCAAGCAATAATTGTTTGTTCATCTTGCGCTGCCTTTCGGGCTTCTAGACGAATCTGCTAATACTGATACAGTCACGTTAAGACGATCCTGTTTAACACCGAAATGGTTTCCTTTTATATAAATACCTCATGGTTTGGACAAATCTATTAAATGTCGAATTTAGATACGACTAGTAACAAAACATCACAGTCTGACATTTTTGATTGATATAATAACCTTGTTTTATTAATAACGGAATCTGGCAATATACATTTGAACAATAAGTGCTAGACCCACATTTAGATTGGTCTATTAATTGGAGGTCAAGGTAAAGTCACTAAGTCACATTAATTAATGTCTCTTGGACAAACACATTTTAATTGTCATAAGAAAACATAACTTACTACTTTACCTTTGATCTATTCTTCGCATGAAAACAAATTATGATGAATTGTGTTATCAGAAATAATAATAAAAAAACGAAACACATTGCGATAAAGTAAAAAAAATCGTGTGATTTTCATCTGTGAAAATAATTAACTAGAGGCTCTAAAGAGCCTTTTCGCTCACGTGATAGTTTTGTTTACAATTGATGTATGGAATAATGCAACTATTATACTTTTGCTTTAGTTTTAGAGATATAAGACAAAAACTGCATTTTTCCCCCTCTGTTCTATTTTTAGCCATCTCAGCCATGGTTGGCAGTCGGGGTCATGAGGGACATTTTCAAAAACATGATATTCTAATGATGATTGTGGCCTTTGTTTCAGTAGTTTCAGAGGAGAATATTTTTGTAAAAGACTAGAAATATTTACGAAAAATTGTTAAAACCTGACTTTAAAGGGCAATAATTCCTTAAAGGGTCAATTGTAAAAAATATTATCAGTTTGGTGGCTTAATTCCTTGCGTTTGACGTATTTAATAGAAATAAATCTTTGACTTCTCAGGGTTTGCGCATGCGCGAAAATGTAACAAAATTCACACATACACATTTGAACTATTTACTATTTTCTTGGTGCTTTTGGATCTTTAATGATATTATGAATTGGTTTGATAACATTTTTTTATGTTATGAAACCATAGGCGGATCCGGGGAGGGGGGCCTCTTTCGTGGAAAAAATTTGATTGATTATATAGGGAATCATTGAAGCGTGACGGGAGCGGCCCCCCTTAGGTCATTTAGCGCCCCCCTCCTTTAGGAAAAGTTCTGGATCCGCCACTGGAAACAAATGCGTTTATCAACTTTACGCATGCGCAAACTATTTATAGACATACAGAGTGATTTGTACCCACTACCAGGGGACAATTTTATGATGTAAATCGTAGTTCATCTAACAAGGATTTGAATTTCGCTAACAATGATTTGAATTTCGTAAACATATCTTGGTCGTCATTTAATTCCTCTAAAAATCATGCTCTTCTATCGAAGTAAGTGTAACTTCTATGATGCCACTGTTTGAAAACATGCCCATTTAGTTGAATTGATCAAGCATTCGATGGATAAGGATGAAAAAAGTGGTCAACTTTAAAATTCCCCGGCCAATGAAATTGTAGCTGAAGATCAACCACTTTAAGTATTGGCTTAGCATATTCCGTGGGAATGGACAAATTTGTACCGAGAAGATAAGTTTATCGTTATGTTTGGTGGATAATACATTGAAGTTGCTTGTTTTAATATTTTTGGTGATATATTGCATGAAAGTGGATGGACTTGTGCCCTAACTGAAGCCGATATTGCAACACATAGAACGTCATATTATTTTCATGCATATTCAAATGTACCAAGGACTAGAAATGCTCATCAGATAACTGCATGCGCTTTGCTTGAATCAATCTGAATATCTAAACGCAGAAAATATAGCTCATGAATCTGTGTCTTTCGATTATTTGGTAGACAGGTGTAAGGAAAGAGAGTCATCTCACCACAGTTTAATTTTTGGCGTTCAATTATTAATCTATAAGAACTTCTTGTGCTTTCAGTCGTACACGCATTTAATGAGTCAGATAAAGTACCTCACGAACAGTACATACCAAGCATGATACCGTAATTGTTTGGTCCAGATGGTATTAATTGTTCTCGGTGGTTTCTGATCCATCTGCGAGATAAAGGCGAGTGATTTATTTCAAAAAGACGCTTAGTTAACGACTTTAATGCACCCACCTAACACACGGCTGTATCATATATCATTCGAAAGCTGTTAATCTGTACTTTCTGTTTTGCCCGGTCGTAAAAAAATCGTACGGTGCAATTTTTGTTAAATCAAGGTCAAAGGTCATGGAAAAACATTCCAATTTTTGCGATTACTAAATAAAACGCCATTTTCTAATTCTTGTACCATAAAATTTTCCAAAAGATCATATGAACTTTATGGAACATGATACATAATTTCCAAATCAAACAAAAAATAAGAGATTCGATGCGCAAAATTTCCCGAAAATTGAAATTTATCACAAATCCTAAAAAACTAAAAAATTATTCAAAAAGCAAAATATATCTTGGGGAATCGATATTTGTATGCAAAAAAAATGAATAAATGTATATGTTTTAGGTCATGGAATATTTGTTTTGTAATTTTAAGATGCAATTATTAATTATTGTTCATGGTAAGCCTTCTATTGAAGTGTTTGCAGTTGCCCAAAAATCTGCCATCTGCAAATAGCGATCATTTTGTTAACCTATGTTAAAATAGCACATCGCTAATTGTGAATATCAGGGAGGAGAATGATTTTCCATAATAAAAGAAGGGGTATTTAACGTAAGAAAAGAATATATGCAGGGTAATTGAGGTTAAAATATGTTTTTTACGAAGTCAAACTTTTTTACTTTTTATAATCATGTTTAAATGCAAACATTACTTTGCGACTAAATCGTAGGCAACATTGAAATAAGTAAACTTGTTTAGAAACACTTGGTTGTCTAAAGCGGGATGTAAACGAACTTAATAAAATGCGGCTGCTTCCTATTTAGTTTAAAATCGTGTTATAGTAAGTCATATTCAATGTGTTTAGAAGTTTAATCGCTTTAATTATTTGAATAAAAGATGCTTTGAGTATTTTCTACATAAGCTTTAAAAATACAAATGTACGGAAGCTTATAGGGGCCTTAAGTAACTAGCATAAGGCCCCTATAAGCTTCCGTAAGAAACAAATAAAGTTAATCAAAACCATGAACAAAATAAAATTAAAGTCCAAGAGACGAACACCAGTCCAAAAAACACAGCATACCATGAAAACGAACACTCCTAACAGCGAATGATCTTATGAGGTCAGGAAGGGTATTTGACTTTTTCATTTTGTTATTTCACAACTGCTTTTATAGTGTTCTACATACACAATGACATTGATTCATGGTTTGTGATGTTGATTGTCCCTTTGGTATTATTTTACTTTAAAGACATTAACTTGCAGTAATGAAAATCGGCCAAAAAATCACCTCAAATTGAAGTGAAGAAGATTAACGCAATAAGACAAATATCCGCGAAAATAACTTAATTTGCTCACGGTGATATATATATAGAACCAAATCGTTATCATGATACATTTAGCTACACTGATCTATAATTTTTAAACTTTTTACTACTTGAATAGTGACGAAATATATCAAAGGGACATCAAACTCATAGTTAAAAACGAACTGACAAAGCCGGGCAAAAAACAAACAAGACAAGCAACCGTATACAAAACAACATATAAAACTACAGTTTTGCAACTTAAATTAATCGCTTTCCACTTTGCGGGTGCGAGTGCTGCCTTGTAGCGGCATTAGCCTGCTCTTTTTCGAAATCTACAAAAGTGTGTTTAACGTGCAAGAGATATGGCTCTCTCTTAACACGGGTCAGCCATTTATCGTCCCCTTCCGACGGACTTTTACCGTTTCCTCAAGACCATACTCACAATTGATGTCAAGGAAGAGCCGAAAATTCAGTCCGATGCACTAACCACTACACCACGGCACTCTTTTACCCGTTTTGTGGCTCATGTATTTCCTAACTCGGTGCCAAGCCTTATTCGGTTGGTGACATTCACGGCAAAAATGACGGCAATTTGGTTACGTCGATGGAACTTATCGGTCGTCATCTGGCGAAACAGATATCTCATAATTGTCAACCAACTCGTAGTGACGTCCATGAAATTTTCAAAGGGATGATTTCAACTTTGCATTTGAACTCTGGTTTAAAACATGTTTAAACCACCATTTTTCTTCAAATGTCCTGTACCAAGTCAGGCATATGGCAGTTGGTATCGAACAATCTGTTTCTTTGTATGTTGGCGTTTGTTTTTGTAGCAGTTCTGTGTTTCTGTTATATCGTTGTGTTCCTCTTATAGTTGATGCGTTTTCCTAGTTTTTGCTTTGTAACCTGGATTAATTTCAGTTACTAGTAAATCGATTGATGACTATTGAATAGCGGTATACTATAGTTGCCTTTATTTCAGAGGAGTTGAGGCTCAATGAAATGGGTCTCCTCCTTTAGTAGTATAGATATGCAGGCGTTGCTATAATGTTGTTACATAGAAATGAAAAGTTTATAATTTGGTAGTAAGGGGTGTTTTTATGGGTTGTTTTATGCTCATCTCTTTTGTCGTTAAACTAGTCTGGTAGTTACAATGCAGAGTGCAATCTCTTAGTTTCACCCCCTTTATTTCAAGCAATAAGATGATTCGCGCACATATTTTTTTACTCTAAATTTTTCAGATTCTTAAGAATTTGTTTATTAAATCTTATATTGACCATATACAATGTTTAAATAGGAAAAAATGCTTAAAAGCTGTTTTTTTCGCAGATGGCGGTATTTTGGGCAACTGTATGAGTTGATATGATTTGCTGTTTGATTAGAAGTAAGCATAATTTTAGGAAATTTTATGATGTCAAAAACTTCTTTGATAGTCATTACAGGGTTTTACTTAGTTTTAATTGATTAGCATTTGCACCAGAAAGAAAAATTTGGGTTTTCATACATTTTGTTAACTTTTACTCGAATTTCAGAAAACATGTGCTCTCTGTCAAAAACACGCTTTAAATATTAAAAATCGATTGAATAATGACTGTTAATCTCTCTGCTAAAAGTTTAAATTGTTTGCATATGTGAATTTAGTATATAAAAGTCATATTATGCAATCAGGCTGAAATCTTAGAAAATATGCACTTATTCGTCCTTGGCCTTTCATCTTGATTTGACGGAAATTGCACCGTACGATTTTTTTACGACCGGGCAAAACAGATAGTACAGATGTGTAGCTTTCAAATGATATATAATTTAGCCGTGTATTAGGTAGGTGCATTAAAAATTAAATTTTATGGTTAAAGTCACTCGCCTAATATGGCTTCCCTTCACAAGGTGGCAAAGGAATTTTCAAATGTTAAAAACGTAAGACCAGCAAGTTGTTTTCTTACATCACAATTGATCAGGCACAAAACAGAATAATGAAATTGTGAAGGTCGATGTTGGTGCCACCGAAGATCTCTTTGAGACGATGGATGGATGGATGGAAGTCAGTAAACTGGTAGATGAATTTGAAAGATCTGGTGGTCTAAAACAGATGAACGACATCATGAAGACTCCACGTAACACACAAGGATTTCTTTTGAAAGTATCAAAGGCTTTCTAAAGTGATGAAGGAGTTTGGAAATCCATTTTCTTTTTTCTAGAACAGTGGCCAGATTTGTACAAAATTGACTCTTTTAATGAAATTGTTGACTCCAAGGCAGCTGAGATATATATATTAACTCCAAGATATAGGGTCTGAACAATACAAAAATCTTTTGAAGCAAATACAAAACGACGGAGAATCTGCTTTTTATAATCAGATAAAAAAGAACTATTTCCTATTACAATGTATAGCCGTAAAATGAAACTGGAAGTATCTTTGTCAAAAAACAAAGCTGAAGAACATGAAAAATGATTGCAATCTCTATTCTATACTTTTCATTTCTTGTCAAAGTTGACAGCTTGACTTGAAAGACTTCTTTATCCACGAAACCCAAATTACTCTTCTGTCTTTGTTTAATGATGTCACTTTAAACAGTGTTATTAGATGGCAGCAAATTGGTATACTTGAAATATTGTGCGATTTGCCATCAACTAATTCAAATTCTGCCGCCCTAATCGTTGGTGAGACAACAATGGTTAATTTCAGGCCAATACGTGCAAAAATGTTTGATGATTTATAGAAAAAGGGGTCATACTTCCTTTCATAAAATTTTGCACCGATAAGTATTTAAGTGTATACATTGCATGAGATGTTTACTAAATGAGTAATTCAAAAGCTGAACCGAGAAAAGGCAAGGTACTGGTGCTAGACGGAAAGTTATTGTTTCTGGTAGAATGCCAAGCGTTTGGAGTAGTCTCTGTGAAGATGACAACAAAACAGATTGGTTCAAGTTTTTGCCGACAGAATTGCTTCTTTAGAGACTTATAAAAATGCTTATGTAACTGAAGGTCAGATATTCTTTGCAATTTCAATACGGATACTTACCAGCTATCCCATTATAACCACAAACAAGCAGATACACGTATGTTTGTAATTGACAAGCTTGATGCTGAAAATGGTTGATAAAAGTAGTTTTAAGTAGTACTGGCACATACTTAGTGGTATTAGGTATTGCAGCTCTCGCAGTTTAAGGTGTTGACAAATTCTGGATAGGTTTTTGAAGGAATAACGACTTTCGATGGTTTCATGTATATGACTCGTGCTATTCTTTCCTTTCATGCATTCTGTGAATGTGACATAGTATCAGCATTTTGTGGGAAAATTAAGAGGTGAGCTTGGCAGCCATGGGAAGTATTTCCAGATGTAACGGATTGTTTTGCTTGTTTTAATTTTTTAATGAAGACATAGACATGGACATCATTGAAGCATTTGCTTGCATTATGTACGGCAACATTAACATTTGCTGTTAACAAGGCACGATTTGAATCATTTGTCAGGAAGCAGTGCCCTTATGATGCTATTCCGCCTACCAGAGGTTCTCTTCCAAAGCACACCAAAAGAGAAGCATATCAAGGTGGACTCAACCGGATGTATGCATTCCACAGGTACACGTACGAAGTCATGAACACTGGGTTTGGATGAAAGAAAGAAAACAATGACAGTTGAAAACCTAATGGACTTCTTTGGCTGCCGTTGCACCCTCATATCAGTAACTTTTGAAATGCTGATGCAGAAAATCCAGCGGTATTATTAATTGTAAACGCTACCGTTCTGGCATTCTATGAACGGGTTTGTGCATTGGCAACTGTCAGATAATTATAAGAAACGCAACCTGTCTTTTCTAACCAAACAAAGTATTTCACATTAACAAAGTAAGTGATATCTCTTGTAAATTAGAAGAAAATGGAAAAAAAATTGGAATTTTTTAACGTTTTTGCCGCCATTTTGGAACCGGAAGTCACTTTTTCGTCATGTATGTATTGTTTCATCGTACTTTAGGAACTGTAATTTACGTTTTATCAAAAATTACTTCGGAATGTACCTATAACATAGCTTTCAAAAGATTGACGAAATGTAGCCAATTTAACTATTAGGTGGTAATGTCGACCTCTCTCTTTCCGCTATCTTCCCGGGTGTCCATTTTACTGTAAGTTTGTAACGTCTATTCCGAGCTGATAAAACCCAGTCGGAGGTCATTTTTTTCTCTCAAATGTAGCATGTTTTTGTCAATAGTCACTCAGCTGCAATGTTTTTATATACCATTACATCGTATTACTCGATTTATTTCATTTGACTGGGCGGAGTTTAACCGATTCGCTCACAATAAACCAGTTCATCTATAGATAGGTGTTTTAGGATAAACTCATCAATGAAGTCCAGTCACTGTTCTGTAAATTCCTTTAATGACAGTGAAAGGTGATTAGAAATCAGTAATAATTATAACGGCAATCATTCTTATCACACACATCTTCAAATAGACTGTCCTTATTAAAATTAAATCATAAGCTCCACCCGATCAGTTGAAATAACATTGGTAATATTTGAATCGTAACGGTGTCTGGAATTGCTATTGAAAAATTCGGGATGATAATCGTAACTCGCAATTATGGTATCAAAAAATGAGAAAGATAATCGTAACTGGATAGTGTTTTATTGATATTGATACTAAAAACGTATATCTGATAGCATATGATGAAATTATGGTGATGAAATAATCACGAAAACGTTCCAACATCTTTGTCCATATATTATTTTCAGTTCTATGAAAAGAGCTACACACTAGTATATCATAAAATTGGAAGGGTGAACAAGCTTCAAGAAATTTTTTAATAGGGAAAACACTTTAAAAATTTAAATAGGGAGAACACGAACTATGCTAAAATACAGAAAACTTCAAGAACTAGGAATGTCACAAAATATCGAAGGTACTAAACAAGGAACATTTTTGTACTTGCATACTTGCCATATACTTAGTACTTTTCTATTAAATAAAAACAAAAATTAGCCTTACCTAATTGTCATGCATTTTTCTGAAGCACAAAAAATTTGTTTTATAATCTATATAAATCTTTGTTATTAAACCAGTTCCGACTGTGATGATCTACATGCTATGCCTTCTAAGATAATTTATCAATATACATATATAATATATATTAGTGTTTTTTTCAGTCCGTCCAATGCTTCGTTTGACTATACGCGCCAAATCAAAGCAACAATAAACAGAAGTAACAATAAACAAAAATAACAATAAACAAAAATAACTATAAACAAAAATAACAGAAACGTTAAGCACGTTATTGCGTCAATGCCGTGGAATGCGACAGAGCAATTTGATAAATAACTCTTCTATGAAATCTAAATAGTGCAGCTTTATGAAATTTATATCCATAGATTAGGCAGGTATTACTGTTTCCAAAAATATAAAAAAATATTCTTTAACTTTTCACAATAGATTCAAATAATGATACAAAATAACTTTTGCGGGAATTTTTGTGGTCTAAAAAAGAGTTTAAAATCCGCGAAAATTCGCATGAATGATAAACGTCATATATAATTTATGACATCATTGCTGTTTTTTGTGTTGACGGAACGGTCAAGCTGATTTTTTTCAAAAATGAATAATCCTCGCCATGGTCAGGTTTCGGAAAATGGTAAGTTATCAAAAGTTACTGCTTTTAAAAATATCAGAAGATATAAAATTTTGTTTTCATAAATTATTCCTACAAAAGTGCTCAGATCGACCATTTCAAATCTGGAATTTTACAGCACTCACACCACAAATAAAAACGCATTGGCTTCGGGAAAATGTCTTGCAAGATTGTCCAATGTCGAATTTCGACGCTTTTTACCAAAACACTGTCAGTTTCAACGTCATTATATTAAATGTTCAATTTGTAGCATACAAAATAGTGCTTTTGCGTAATTGTGCTTTCACCCCACAATACGATAACATACTTTTTGATAAGCTGTGAAGTCGAAATGCCTTCGTTTTTTAACAAATCAAATGTCTTGCAAGTTTGTCCACTGAACAATTTTCTTACGTTTTGAACGTTTCCGATTCGGGACGCTTTACATATATATGTTTTCAAATTATTTCTAAAAGTTTGTTCTTTGTTTTGGTGTTAAACACGGCTACATGGATAAGCGACATTTGTTGTATTTTATTGACATGTCATCATAGGTAGGAGAAGCCGGATATCAAGGGAACTTAAGTTTAAATATTTGCAATAACTGTCGTTTAGGATCGGAGTCGAACAAATCTCGCCACGAGCGTATCTTAAAATCGCCGCAGGCTTTTTATCACTTTATATGAACTCATTAGGTCAATCACCCTCCTTGGCCATCGAAATTGAAGGCAGTTCGTATTATCATATGATATATGAACGATATTTCATTGTTTTTAAACAACAAGTACGGTTCGATTTCATGTTTTAAGATCAGAGAACAAAACAAAATAACAAAATTACAAATTTCGAAAATAGATAGAATCATAGAAACCACGATAAGAACTGTAATATAATAATAGTAGTCATAATCAAATAGAAAATGAATAATTATCTTAAATGGAAAGAAAATAACATATGGTAATTTGTCAATAAATAGGTAAAATATTTCAGATGACTGGGGTTGTTCATTTAACGAAGATTCTAAAGTTGTGAAAGGGCTATATTACTAGAGGATAAAAGATCAACCGTTTATTTTCAAACTTGTGAAGCGTAAAACTGCGATTTGAATTTCATCTGCAATACGGTTCATTTGTGCTGAAATTGAAAGAGGCAGTGAAATTGTTGTACCTGAGGAGTTACACCTCGATACTATAAAAAGCTTGTAAACATATCAGATGAATATAATTATTTTTCACGCAATCATTCTCTTTCTTGATTTAATTACTCCGTTGTAAACAATAGACTCTGAGAAGTCTTTTTCATTAAAATCTTTTCACTTATAATCACACACACCCTTTGCTTCCTCTCTTCCCTCTCTTCTTAAATTTTAACGGGACTAACGCATTATATAATAAACTACATGTATAGGCACTATTTTCTCACCCAAATTCCTATTTTGTATTGTTTATTTTTGCTTGCGTAACTTCCAGTAGGAAATATTTCCTATGCATATTCAAGACTTTGAAGTATCCATATCGATCAAAAATGATTACAAACAAAACGAACAAAGTATACTCGATTACCGACGTAAAACGTCAAATTTTGACGTTACCAATTGGGACGCAATATCGTGCGTAACGTCAATATAAACAAAAACAAAAAAACAATAAACAAAAATAACAATAAACAAAAATAACAATAAACAATAGTAACAATAAACTTGTAACTATTCTAGATCCTTTACCATCCACACTGTTTAAAGAAACGTCCTAAAATACATGGGTATTTGATTAAAGCGTTTGAATTTAATTTTAAAATCATATATTATATCAGTGTAAAACAGAAAAAACGTGAATCTACGGGAAAACATATGAACGATTATTTTAACCGGAATTATACATTTCACCTTCAAAATTAAACTATATGCATTTTAATTAAAGTCATAAGAAACCTCAAATTAAAAAAAATAATGCATATGTTTTTTTTATAACTCAATGGATAGTTTACATTATAAAACTTATGTACATATACTTTTTTCTGAATAAAATTCTTTAATTTATTCATATTAAGATAAAGTTTACTTTATTTTAATTGCTTCCTTCCCCGACATATTTTCCGTATGCATAGTGACCTCAGTGTGACCCATCTCGTAAAAATCGCAATATGCATGGATGTCCTTAAAATAAACTATTATCTGAATTTACATGTTAAACACGTGCTCAATTTCCATTCTTTTTTGTTGATTGTTTGTTGATTGTTGACAAACAGGTGACAATCGTTAAACTTCGGCTTCAAAACACGAACTTTAATTACCTGCCATATTTTCACAACAACACTGACCGATTGAAAAAAAAAATTGACGATTATACGAAATTTATGCGAAAAACATGAAAAATTCTTGAACAGAAGACTAAGTTTATGATGTATGTATGCATTGGTTCAAGAATTGGAAGAACATTATTTGTCGCGGTCACTCGTTTCTTATGACTTTAAAATATAAGGAAAAGGGCAATATGAACACTTATATCCACCGATTATAATATCCACTGTTAAATACGATAATGCAGTTGTATAGTTATTGATGGAAACTTTACGTTCCTTTCGCGCAAAACTTTAGTATATACGTGATATTGGAGGGAAAACATATTGCATTTTAAAATGAGGTATACGGGACTTTCTATTTTGAGCAATGAATTGAAAGGATTGCAGTTTGGGGATATGGGATATTGCTTCTTTCCCCTTTTCTCCCCCCCCCCAAAAAAAAACCCTTAAACGCGCAAACAACATGAAACTTTGAAAGAAACTACAATATCTACTTACCACAATAACTGACTCGACAGCTGCTTCATTTTTTTATATTTCTAACAGGTACATGTATATATTAAAAGGTTATGCATATTGTTGTCACATATAAATCGAGATATATAATAAGTAAATTTTTCCTAGATATTTATTTTTATTTTGCGTCATCGTTTAACTGGACATTTGCATTTTAACACACAAAATACCATTAAAATGCTGAAAGACACATTTATTATTTTTCAGTTACTATTATCTGATACAAAAATTAAGATTATCAAACCAGAAAAATAACATAGAGGTACGATTATCATCCACGGCGAATTTTTCAATGGCAATTTTCAAAGCGCTTAGACAATTCTAGTTCACCGTTACGATTCAAATATGATAAAACCTTGCAGCTGAGTAACTATTGAAAAAAACATGTTACATTTGAGAAAAATGACTTAAAAGATTTTACCTATATCTGTCGTTGCATATTGGGATAGTCGTAATTCAAGTAACGGTTATCAGTTTAATACCATTGATAAGGGAAACCTTTAATCGTTATAGAAGATGAACTTCTGTCAGGCATTTAATTGTAAAGAAAAACGAAGAAATCCGATGTAGATCTCGGAAAAACCTAAACAAA
This sequence comes from Mytilus galloprovincialis, assembly GCF_965363235.1. Taxonomy (NCBI): domain Eukaryota; kingdom Metazoa; phylum Mollusca; class Bivalvia; order Mytilida; family Mytilidae; genus Mytilus; species Mytilus galloprovincialis. The sequence goes on along the minus strand of NC_134839.1, from coordinate 21,005,407 downwards.
ATTTAGTGGTTTAATGTTGAAATGAGACATTTTATAGTTTTAACTGTATATATATTGTGAGTGAGCATTTTAATACAGCATATTTTTGTAGTCTGTAAACTGCCGGACTTAAGCCTAGAAAAAAGAGGAAGGTCAATTATTTAGTTGATATATATAAATATAAATAAGTTGATAAAATTGGCGCAATGCGATGATTTTTTGAATTGGCGCAAATTATACCTATATTTTTTTTAAATGAAGTGGAACAGAAGTAGTATTGGCACAAACAAGTTGTGGCGCAAAAAGATATCGCCCCTTGGATTAATAACACACCAAAAGCCGTAAACTTACCTTTGTTTGTTAATCAAGACTTCTATGTAAACGCTATTTATATGATCTTTTCGTTTAAATCAATTTAATTACTCTTTATTTGAACCTAATTATTGTTTAATTTACAAGTTACAGAGAGGCGACATATACGAGAGCAACACTCATACTCATTAGTCAAAAATAAACTGACAATTTCATAGCTAAAAAATAAGGGAAATTCAATTCAATATTTTATTTACGTCTCACCTTATGTCACCCCTAGTGTTTTTTTTTTTGGGGGGGGGGGGGAGGTTCGTGTTGTTTATTCTTTAGTTTTCTATGTTGTGTCATGTGTGCTGTTTTTTGTTTGTCTTTTTCATTTTTAGCCATGGCGTTGTCAGTGTGTTTTAGATTTATGAGTTTGACTGTCCCTTTGGTATCTTTCGTCCTTTTTTATGCCAGGTAGTTGCTAAAACCTGCTTTAATACTTTATGTAGAAGAGCATTTTTTTATTTGTATATAACTAATGATGTATTTTAAATCTTAGATATATGTAGTTTTAATATATTGTACATAATTAATCCTTAAATATTGGTCTCTCATAATTCTTGATAGAATGGCTAATGATATTTTACTGTTAGTTTTAATATACAATATGTTTTGTATATGTTATTCAATATTTCATGTTATACGCAATTTTTTATGTGTGTATTATATGTTATACAAATGGTGAGACTTTAATAAAATATTGAATCTGTATAAAATTACACCACACGTTTATAGAAGATATATTTGGAATACATCAGCCAATCTGTACAGATTTATGATAGACGATAATCAACTAAAACAATAAGTTTGTACATAATAAATATTAAAAATGAATGATAAAATTATACAACAAAATTATTCAATAATTATTTACCATATAAAACTTATCGGCGTCTTTTTAGAATAAAATTACAGGAAAAACACAAACAGACAAACGATAGTGCAAAAAAGAAAAGACAGAAAACTTAAGAGTAAGCAATACCAACAAGCACAAGTAATTTGAAGTCCAATATTGTTGTTGACAATTTAATGGACAAGTCGTAATATAAAAAATACTCAACCGGAACAGATGATATATATTGTCTACTTTGTAAGACTTTTATATGCAAATATTTATAGTTTTATTGGCATGTTACTGATTTGGTTCATAAACACGTACACAAACAATAATAGCTATTTATAATAGGTTATTTGTAGAAACGGCTGTCAGTAATTCATTATTTACTTGACACAAAAAAGGAGGACCGATACACATAACCGAGGATCAAGTTATTTTTGTTTAAAATATGTTTATAAAAGATGGTAACAAAAACGCCGCATCCCACTTATAATATTAACTTTTGAATAGACGTTTAAGATTCACCCGAGTACTCGAGTACTCGCGAGTATCATGACTGAGTATCTGAGTATCGAATTTCAGATCTTTTGACATTCCTAGTTTTAACTTCAAAGATATAAGCCATTTTACTCCTATGTACTATTATTAGACATGGTGGTCATCTTGGTTGGCGGGCCGTGTCATCGAACACGTTTTTAAACTAGGTACAATAGTGATGATTGTTGCCAAGTTTGGTTAAATTTGGCCAAGTAGTTTCAGAGGAAAAGATTTTTGTGAAAGTTAAAGGACGACGACGGACAACAGACAACAGACGACGGACGCAAAGTGATGAAAAAAGCTCACTTGCCTCTTCGGGTCAGGTTAGCTAAAAAGGACTTTTTGATAATATGCAAGTCCGTTGACCTCTTACATATTGAAACATTTTCTCAAGGTTTAGTAATATGAATATTCTCACCTGTGTTTATTCTGGATTGGATCATTTTACGAGATCATGTGTCAAAATTTCAACGAAAAATTATAAAATGTTGACTTATATGACATGAAAGGTGCTTTTCATTAGCACCATAAACCATTTTTCAATAGACCCAAAATAAAACACTTCAATTGCTCCAACAGTACAGGTATAACTAATAAATGTAAATAAGAAACTACATGGTGATATGAAAGGAAAACAAATGCATTACACTGCTCTTTATTAAGCCACTAAAAGGTTTAAGGTTTGATCAATCCGTTTGTTAAGCGAGATAATTGTTGTGTTATTCTTGTTGTAGTTGTCAGTAATATTTCAATTACAGTCGATTAATTAATCGATTATTGCTTTGATTAATTGATTGCATGGTGTTTGCCTAACGTCTAACTGCAAATATTTCATGCTATGAAATTTCAGTGAAGACATATACTAGCACTCTAGCCAAGGATTTGTAAAGTAAGTCTTACGATACAAATCCTTGCTATAGCTTTGAAATTTGATAATTGACTGTCCATGTTTTGTCTTATTGGAACACAAAAATTAGTATTTTCAAAAGTCTCTATTGTTTTTATCGTTTGATTTTGACTTTTCATGTGCATGATGTGTTCCTTGAGAAAATGAAAACTTGGTAGGTACCATTGTCATTCCGATGAATACGAAATGAGTTCTCAGTTTTTTCAGTCCGTTCGTCGGTTTTTTTGTGTGTGCATAGTTTAGTATGTCTCTCGTCGACTTATGAAGTTATGATTGATTCTTGTTGTGTTATTAAGTTTCACATATTCAGTGTTAATGAAACCTCAGGACTATCAGCAATATATTATGTCCAAATTTAACTATTTTAAAAAAATCAAATGGTCAGATTTTCTGTATTTTAAAAGTGTTGTAACAATACAAGTTTTGATATTAAATATATTGTAATGGTTATTATTGTAGTCAAAAAGCTCAATAGAGATTATGTTTGTTTCGTTCGGTATAGACACAAATTATAATAATATTAACTATTTTATTTTATAGGTGGGTCTACTTTTTATATCTGAAAACACTATAACTCAGTATTACTCAGCCTTATTATTATAATTTTATAATTCTTAAACCATATAACATGTTTTCCCCTTCAATATAACTTTGGAATTTAATCGACTTTCGTCTGTCGCTCTCGATATAGATGTATAGAAGTAATATCAGTTTGAAATATCTAATTTGAATAATTACCTTTACTTAAATTTCATGAAATCTGCACTACTGCCTTAGAGACCTTCGACATAATCTACTAAAATCCTTTTGCTTATTCCACTGACGATCGTGTACAGGCAGAAGACGCTACATGGGCAATCAAAACTTCATAAGTCGAAGAGAGAATACGACTATGCACAAAACCGACGAAAGGACAGACAAAACTGAGCAACTTATTTTGTAATGAATGACAATGGTATCACCCAGGTTCCCTTTTTCTCTAGGAACACAAGAAAAGTCAGAACCAAACGATTAGAACAATGAAGCCTTTTGTACATATTAATAATTGTGTTCCAATAAGACGAAACATGGCTCTTAAAGATAAACTGATCAAATTCAAATTTCTTTTCCTCCGAAGCTATTTTCAAATTTCTAAGCATGAAATATTTGCAGCTAGACGTTAAGCAAACATCATCAAATAAAACACCAATTAATCAATCAATCATTCAAATTATGGATGACAAACCCACTATAAAGAATCCTAAATTTATGAATTTATTTGAACCCTATGAGAAATCAAACGTGCATTGTTTTCTATTGAACTACATAAATAAAGGCAACAGTAATATACCGCTGTCCAAAATTTATAAATCGACAGAGAAAAAACAAATCCGGGTTACAAACTAAAACTGAGGGAACGTATCGAATATAAGAGAACTACGACACAACAGCTAAATGTAACACACAGAGAAATGAACTATAATGTAACAATGGCCATTTTCCTGACTTGGTACAGGCATTTTATAAAAAAAAATGGTGAGTTGAACCTGGTTTTGTGGCATGTCAAACCTCCCGCTTTAATGGCAGTGTTAAATTATAACATTAAAATGACAACATTACACGACAGGGTTACAATAAATAAACAGATAAATGGGAGAAAATATAGGACAGAGAAACAAACGAATAATAGTCGTCAAAAAGTAACAGGTTAAAAAATATTTTTATACGCCAGACGCGCGCTACGTCAACACAAAAGTATGTTCAGATGTAAAAAGTTTGAAAGCCATAAACAATCTGATCAGATAACAAACATTAATATCAGATACAATTGTTGCACTGAATTGAAATCTAACTTCTCCTACTCTGAAATATTTGTTTACAAACTTTGCAATGCCTTATATCCTTAGTGATGCAAGATTATTGTTCTATATACTGACAATGAAGTAACATAATATTCCAATTACTGAAATTTCGGAAACCTTACCGTACCAATTGGTTAACTAAACTATCATTGTTCTTTGGTCTTATAGTTGTCTCATTGTAAATCATACCAAAGCTCCTTATTATTCATTAATAGTTTAAGAATGAATAATTTACTCTCCATTGTAAACATTCTTCTTTTCAAAACGTTCAGTTAAAATGACGTGGCCAAAATTCATTCTAATTACCTTTATTTGAATAATGCACTATGAATGACAAAAATAATAATAGCTATATAGTCAGAACATTCATTTCTCCGCCTATCACATAACGTATAACAATGACAGCTAGTCTAGACATTCATTGCTCCAGCTATCACTGAAGAAATCACTAGTGTCGTCACTGCTACTACCATAACCATCACCTCTCCCTAAGGTGTCGGCACATCCAAAAAGTCGGCCATCTATGATGGAAAAAACAAGATCATTTACAAATATATTTAAATTTGCATGTTGCTAATTGCTATTTACTTGTAATCATTGTTATCAAATGCATTTTTCAAAAGTTATCAATTATGTGGTAGCAACTTACTAAAATGAAAGTTTAAGTGAGGCAGCAAGCATATGCTGTTCCCACGTATCGTCGATCCTGAAGATCATTTATAAACTACATTTTGTGGAAATTAAACACATTAACAGAGATATTCCTTTTTATCAACATATCTAACATATTTAATGATTCTACCATTTAAAACTTATTGTATACTCCCGTTTTTGATAACACAGGATCACCAATTGAATAAATAACTTCGCTGAGCGCAGCTGGATACGACCGTAGAGGTCCAACCATACAGTTGGGGCAAAAAACGGACACAATATTCACGTTTTATACAGGTCTAAATTTGAATTGTAATAAATATTTGACACATAATAAGTTTCTGACACAGATTGACTGTTGTCCAGGAACTAAGAATTTGTTATAGGATGATAATTTGTCTTCAATTTCTTGCTTTTGTGCAATACAATATGCTGTTGTAAATTTCAGAGAGACCCACACACCATTCCACAAGTTATTGTCTGGAAACTAGAAAAATGCTTATTTTGGGCACCTTTTTGCTCCTTATTCCTTATCAACTGTTGGGACCTTAACCCTATAAATCAATCACAACCTTCCTTTTGCGGTTATAAACCTTGTGTTTAAATTTCAAAGTTTTTATTTACATTGACTAAAGTTTTTGACCGGAAAAGAAATGTCGGTGGACAACGCGGACGTATAAAATCCAGTCAAAGATTTTTTTTAATCATATACGGTTTATTTACATAATTAAACACGTTCTGTCATCGTAATGTAAAATTGGTGTAAACGGGGAAAAACGGTTAAACATTGAATATCTTAATTCTAATTTAGATAAATGTATGCATATTGTAGATATTCGAATATCACATGTTGGAAATAATTTAGAAATAAATTAAAGGGTGCATAATAAGTTTATACTTCTAGAATAATAAGCAAACGTCAACGAGTACTCGCAAAGCCGCTGTGTTCATACCGGCCGACAAAACAGATATATAATGTGGTGGTGGTATTACGAAATTTATCTACTATACGGAAGTTTATAAAAAGTAGAGATTCTTCTACATTGAGGTCCGTGTACTCCACAGAAATTCTAAAGTAAACACTCTTTTCATTTCCACATCTCAGCTTAATGCCCATTCTGTATATTTGAAGGTATTGAAAATGTTTACCTAAACTTCAAACAAAAACACGTAACACATCGATTTTCATAGTTTGTTCTAATGTTGCACTGAAAAACAACTATCCAAGGATAGGGGATGGTTGGACTCCAGTAAACACGTTTTACCCCACTCAGTATGTATTTAAAGTGCTAGTCCCAAGTCATGGGCCTGTAATTAGGTGGTTGTAGTTTGCTGTTGTTTTCAAATTTGTTTTAGTTTATTGTTTTGTACATTAATCAGGCTGTTAGTTTTCTCTTTTGATATGTTTTACATTGGTCTTTTCTTACTGTGCAGAATGGGTGTTGTTCATCGTTTAAGGCTGTACGGTGACCTATAGTTGTTAACAAATTGGGTGTTGTTCATCGTTTAAGGCTGTACGGTGACCTATAGTTGTTAATAGAATGGGTGTTGTTTATCGTTTTAGGCTGTACGGTGACCTATAGTTGTTAACAGAATGGGTGTTGTTTATCGTTTAAGGCTGTACGGTGACCTATAGTTATTAACAGAATGGGTGTTGTTCATCGTTTAAGGCTGTACGGTGACCTATAGTTGTTAACAGAATGGGTGTTGTTCATCGTTTAAGGCTGTACGGTGACCTATAGTTGTTAATAGAATGGGTGTTGTTTATCGTTTTAGGCTGTACGGTGACCTATAGTTGTTAACAGAATGGGTGTTGTTTATCGTTTAAGGCTGTACGGTGACCTATAGTTATTAACAGAATGGGTGTTGTTCATCGTTTAAGGCTGTACGGTGACCTATAGTTGTTAACAGAATGGGTGTTGTTTATCGTTTAAGGCTGTACAGTGACCTATAGTTGTTAACAGAATGGGTGTTGTTTATCGTTTAAGGCTGTACGGTGACCTATAGTTGTTAACAGAATGGGTGTTGTTCATCGTTTAATTCTGTACGGTGACCTATAGTTGTTAACAGAATGGGTGTTGTTTATCGTTTAAGGCTGTACGGTGACCTATAGTTGTTAACAGAATGGGTGTTGTTTATCGTTTAAGGCTGTACGGTGACCTATAGTTGTTAACAGAATGGGTGTTGTTTATCGTTTAAGGCTGTACGGTGACCTATAGTTGTTAACAGAATGGTGTTGTTTATCGTTTAAGGCTGTATAGTGACCTATAGTTGTTAACAGAATGGGTGTTGTTCATAGTTTAATTCTGTACGGTGACCTATAGTTGTTAACAGAATGGGTGTTGTTTATCGTTTAAGGCTGTACGGTGACCTATAGTTGTTAACAGAATGGGTGTTATTTATCGTTTAAGGCTGTACGGTGACCTACAGTTGTTAACAGAATGGGTGTTGTTTATCGTTTAAGGCTGTACGGTGACCTATAGTTATTAACAGAATGGGTGTTGTTCATCGTTTAAGGCTCTACGGTGACCTATAGTTGTTAACAGAATGGGTGTTGTTTATCGTTTAAGGCTGTACGGTGACCTATAGTTGTTAACAGAATGGGTGTTGTTCATTGTTTAATTCTGTACGGTGACCTATAGTTGTTAACAGAATGGGTGTTGTTTATCGTTTAAGGCTGTACGGTGACCTATAGTTGTTAACAGAATGGGTGTTGTTCATCGTTTAAGGCTGTATGGTGACCTATAGTTGTTAACAGAATGGGTTTTGTTCATAGTTTAATTCTGTACGGTGACCTATAGTTGTTAACAGAATGGGTGTTGTTTATCGTTTAAGGCTGTACGGTGACCTATAGTTGTTAACAGAATGGGTGTTGTTTATCGTTTAAGGCTGTACGGTGACCTACAGTTGTTAACAGAATGGGTGTTGTTTATCGTTTAAGGCTGTACGGTGACCTATAGTTGTTAACAGAATGGGTGTTGTTTATCGCTTAAGGCTGTACGGTGACCTATAGTTGTTAACAGAATGGGTGCTGTTTATCGTTTAAGGCTGTACGGTGACCTATAGTTGTTAACAGAATGGGTGTTGTTCATCGTTTAATTCTGTACGGTGACCTATAGTTTTAACAGAATGGGTGTTGTTTATCGTTTAAGGCTGTACGGTGGCCTATAGTTGTTAACAGAATGGGTGTTGTTCATCGTTTAATTATGTACGGTGACCTATAGTTGTTAACAGAATGGGTGTTGTTTATCGTTTAAGGCTGTACGGTGACCTATAGTTGTTAACAGAATGGGTGTTGTTTATCGTTTTAGGCTGTACGGTGACCTATAGCTGTTAACAGAATGGGTGTTGTTCGTCGTTTAATTCTTTACGGTTACCTATAGTAGTTAACAGAATGGGTGTTGTTTATCGTTTAAGGCTGTACGGTGACCTACAGTTGTTAACAGAATGGGTGTTGTTTATCGTTTTAGGCTGTACGGTGACCTATAGTTGTTAACAGAATGGGTGTTGTTCATCGTTTAAGGCTGTACGGTGACCTATAGTTGTTAACAGAATGGGTGTTGTTTATCGTTTAATTCTGTACGGTGACCTATAGTTTTAACAGAATGGGTGTTGTTTATCGTTTAAGGCTGTACGGTGGCCTATAGTTGTTAACAGAATGGGTGTTGTTCATCGTTTAATTATGTACGGTGACCTATAGTTGTTAACAGAATGGGTGTTGTTTATCGTTTAAGGCTGTACGGTGACCTATAGTTGTTAACAGAATGGGTGTTGTTTATCGTTTTAGGCTGTACGGTGACCTATAGCTGTTAACAGAATGGGTGTTGTTCGTCGTTTAATTCTGTACGGTGACCTATAGTTGTTAACAGAATGGATGTTGTTTATCGTTTAAGGCTGTACGGTGACCTACAGTTGTTAACAGAATGGGTGTTGTTTATCGTTTAAGGCTGTACGGTGACCTATAGTTGTTAACAGAATGGGTGTTGTTCATCGTTTAAGGCTGTACGGTGACCTACAGTTGTTAACAGAATGGGTGTTGTTTATCGTTTAAGGCTGTACGGTGACCTATAGTTATTAACAGAATGGGTGTTGTTCATCGTTTAAGGCTGTACGGTGACCTACAGTTGTTAACAGAATGGGTGTTGTTTATCGTTTAAGGCTGTACGGTGACCTTTAGTTGTTAACAGAATGGGTGTTGTTTATCGTTTAAGGCTGTACGGTGACCTATAGTTGTTAACAGAATGGGTGTTGTTCATTGTTTAATTCTGTACGGTGACCTATAGTTGTTAACAGAATGGGTGTTGTTTATCGTTTAAGGCTGTACGGTGACCTATAGTTGTTAACAGAATGGGTGTTGTTCATCGTTTAAGGCTGTATGGTGACCTATAGTTGTTAACAGAATGGGTGTTGTTCATAGTTTAATTCTGTACGGTGACCTATAGTTGTTAACAGAATGAGTGTTGTTTATCGTTTAAGGCTGTACGGTGACCTATAGTTGTTAACAGAATGGGTGTTGTTTATCGTTTAAGGCTGTACGGTGACCTATAGTTGTTAACAGAATGGGTGTTGTTTATCGCTTAAGGCTGTACGGTGACCTATAGTTGTTAACAGAATGGGTGCTGTTTATCGTTTAAGGCTGTACGGTGACCTATAGTTGTTAACAGAATGGGTGTTGTTCATCGTTTAATTCTGTACGGTGACCTATAGTTTTAACAGAATGGGTGTTGTTTATCGTTTAAGGCTGTACGGTGGCCTATAGTTGTTAACAGAATGGGTGTTGTTCATCGTTTAATTATGTACGGTGACCTATAGTTGTTAACAGAATGGGTGTTGTTTATCGTTTAAGGCTGTACGGTGACCTATAGTTGTTAACAGAATGGGTGTTGTTTATCGTTTTAGGTTGTACGGTGACCTATAGCTGTTAACAGAATGGGTGTTGTTCGTCGTTTAATTCTGTACGGTGACCTATAGTTGTTAACAGAATGGGTGTTGTTTATCGTTTAAGGCTGTACGGTGACCTACAGTTGTTAACAGAATGGGTGTTGTTTATCGTTTTAGGCTGTACGGTGACCTATAGTTGTTAACAGAATGGGTGTTGTTCATCGTTTAATTCTGTACGGTGACCTATAGTTGTTAACAGAATGGGTGTTGTTTATCGTTTTAGGCTGTACGGTGACCTATAGTTGTTAACAGAATGGGTGTTGTTCATCGTTTAAGGCTGTACGGTGACCTATAGTTGTTAACTTCTTTGTCATTGTGTCTTTGTTGTATGGTTGTCTCGTTGGCAATCATTCAACATTTTCTTATATCTTTTATACTTATAACTCTGTTATTATGAACGAAAATGTTAAACTTACCAATCTCAAATAAAGGTCTCTCACCATATGGCACGCCTATAAAAGAGGGACTGTTGTATAGTAAATAATAGTTACTGATGATAAATAATGTTCTAGTCTATTAAATATCAAATATCTTTAGGTTGCATTTCTGTAAATATTGACAATGCCATATCCAATTAAACTCCCTTTACGTCTAAAACTGAATAGTGTGAAGCTAGCCGTTGATAACAGCCGGCGTTAATTTTTAAAATCCTGACTTTCTGAGTTGCACTAATAGAAAAAGGTACAATATATACTCAATCCCTCAAATTTTCAACAGGTACAAAGCTTAGGTTCCCTTTTCAATGGAACTGAAGACAGGGGACTCATAATTGATTTACCATGGTTAAAAGTTTTGTGGTATATAAATATGTTGTAATTTGTATTTTGACTTCTCACTATATTATATACTTTTTACAACAATTGATATATATATACACATATAATTATTTCTTTGACTGTATCTTACATTAATTTGTAGGATCCTTTACTATAGATAATTTAGCTGATCTGTAACATTAACATCTTCATGCCTTATATATCATGTACTGTATTACGACGCTTGATTAAAACTGACGAGGAAAGGTTACACCCGGCCACTGAAAGCTGCATTTTTATGAAGCCCAGGTGGTCGTGTGGTCTAGCGTGCCGGATACAGTGCAGGCGATTTAGAGTCACGATATCTCAGTAGCATGGGTTCGAATCCTGGCGAGGGAAGAACAAACAATTTACGAAAGCAAATTTACAGATCTAACATGGTTGTGTTGATGTTTAGACGAGTTGTATATATATATATATATATATACATATATATTACATGTATGAGTGTATCTCAGTTTTTATTTTTATTTTTTTGTTTCAGTTTGTCACAAACATGTTTAATTTGTTTATATGACAATAAAGATTATTATTATTAATATTCATGAGTCCAGCCTTCAATAATAAACATGAACCGTCAATAACATTCATGAGATGACTTGCGTTCTAAGAAACTATGAACGATTATTATGATTAAATAATGTTTTTTTGTTTATATTTGATATTGTTTCAAACAGACATGTCAGTGGGTGTCTTCTTCGAGGTCTGCGTTTACTAGGATCTATTGGTCTTCTAAAAAGCTGCGTCTTTTAACAACATATAAAATGAAAGTTAAAAAAATGAATGCTTCCATAATCATAGAACTTATAACTTATCTATTTCAAATTATGTGATTAGTTAAATAATGTAAACTGGTGCAACAACAAATAAAAGGATGATTAAAGATAGATATTTAACGATTACTATCAATAAATAATGAAATATGCTGAATTATGAATCTTCAAAACTGGACATTCCACATGACAAATAAAATAGGATAGTTCTTATAATATTTCTGACTTCTCAAAGTATTTACATTTTTTAAACTATGCATTACACGTAAACTGAAATAAATAAAAAGGAATTAATTGCAATACGGGCATTCCTTAATATGTTCTCAAAAGTACTACATATCATAAATGCGATCGTTTTTCATCCATTTTGAATAGACAGGACAAATACAAAATATTTACAATTAAAGAAAGAAGAACAATAAATAAAAACTGACAGTTCCTTTATTAATGACCTTTTATTATTCAAACTACGAAGTCTTAACATTATCAGATTATTGCCATTCAGAGGTTAAGAATTCGATTTAAAATGGCCCTTAGCAGCACTTATGCCCTAGACCCGTACGAGCTGTCAGCAAAAAGTTCAAAAGATGATGAGGTACCCTGGTATATCGCGAAGCTGGTCTGGCAAACTGTAAGCTAGAAAATTTATATCCGCTATTTTATTTAAAGATCGAATCATAGTTTTGCTTTGTGTAATATTTTCAGCATTTATATGCCCTGAACCTCTAAGAGTGTAACGTACTTTTAGTATACTGAAATCTGTACTACCCCTCCCTTCACTTTGGGTGACCGTCCGATGTCAAAATTCCCCGCAACCATGTGTATATAAACTGGCCACATTTCCAAGTTATGTCTCTAAGAGATGAAACATAGAGATCCTATCTGGCATCCAGTACGTAAACAAATCAAAATATCTCTGAATATTGAAATTTTAATCCTGGTATCTATGATGAGTTTATTTACAACCACTGGGTCGATGCCACTGCTGCTGGAGATTTATTTCCCCGAGGGTATCACCAGCCCAGTGGTCAGCTCTTCTGTGTTGACTTAAGTTATCATCAATATGTTCATAATTATAAATTAACTGTTAACAAAACTTTGAATTTTTGAAATGCTAGGGCTTTTCTACCTCAGGAAAAAGTAAAATCACAAAAATACTGAACTTAGAGGAAAATCAATTCGAAAAGCCCATAACCACATGGCAAAATCAAATAAGAAAACGCATCAAAAATGAATGGACAAGAACTGTCATATTCCTGAATAGATTGCCTTAGCTGGGTTTGGCAATACTTTTGGGAAATGTTGGTCTTTCATGCTTTTCAACTACGTACTTTATTGTGCCTTTTAAACATTTTTTGATTCGAGCGTCACTGATGAGTCTTTTGTAGACAAAGCGCACGTCTAGCGTTATTATAAAATTTTAATCCTGGTATCTATGATGAGTTTAATTATATACCTCCCAATAGAGGCGTTGCCTGTGAAGCAGCTGTATTTACAAAGTGCAAACTTTATTTATAATTTTAGCAATCTCTACAAACAAATTATGCATAGATGGAATGAATGGTAACGCCAATTTTTTTAACCAATGAATTCAAATTGAAAAAAAAAGAATTAAAATGTATGAAATAACACCGTTCGCATATACTTAAGAGATCAATCAGTGATATTAGTATAATCATTTTTGAAACTGTCTGACATATTTGCATTGAGCTATAGCGTATTATAGCCTGCATAGGAACTTTGTTTTATAACTATATCACTATAAGAATCTTTTCATTGTTAATTAAATATGAGCCGAAGCCTTTCCATTAAAGAAACTTTGGTTTGATTTGTCTTTTTTAAATATCTTAAAATGTGGATGGCAATTCTATTTTGGAAAGACCTCGACTCATAAAAACCTTTAAGGTCAAGTTCGAGTGAAATATTTGTTTTTATTATTTTCAAATATCGGGATGGAGGATGATAATCTGGAATTCATGTTATTGGTATTATAGATTTATGTTAAAATTATGAATCAAACTTACATGACTTCAGATTTTCTTCATGAATAGATGTTTCTGACCACAATACAAGTTTACCAAGCCTATACACTTTTGTTGTTAATGAGATTTACTTTTCGTTTTTTCTTTTTTTTTTTTTAATTTCTTTTCAGTGATTGTTAGGTCAAATAAGTTTATTTCCAGTGACATAAACAAAAAATCAAATATCGGGATATAGAGGATGAGAATCTAAATTATATTTATTGCAAATATATTTTTTTTATTTATTTTCATATGTTTTCTTATATAACTATCAGTATCTTACCTTGTACACACTGCAACATTACAGCAACAACCAATACTCCAAGCAATAATTGTGTGTTCATCTTGCGCTGCCTGTCGGGCTTCTTGTAAGACGAATCTGCTTGTACTGCTACAGTCGCGTACTTTAGTTAAGACGAGTATGTTTTTACAACGAAATGGTTTCTTTTTATATAAATACTTCCTAGTTGGGACAAATCGATTAAATGTAGGATTTATATACTACCAGTAACAAAACATCACAGTCTGACATTTTTGATAACTATCCCTTATTTGATTAATAACGAATTCTTGCAATACATTTGAGCAATAAGTGCTACACCCGCATATAATAAATTGGTCCATTAATCGGAGGTCCAGTTAAAATCACTAAGTCAGCTTAAATAATGTTTCTTGAACAAAAACATTTTAATGTTCATAAGAAAACATAAAAAACAAATTATGATGAATTATGTTACCAGAAATTATAATAAAAAAGCGAAACACATTGCGACAAAGTAAAAAACAATCATGTGATTTCCGTCTGTGAAAATAAATGAACTTTCTGATTATATACAAGTCTATTGGCGTCAATAATCTCGCCGGTGTCTATTCTGGACAGGATCGTATTTCACGATATATATGTCAAAATATTAAAGAAAAATGATGAAAAACGCCTTTCATTTGCACCACATACCATATACTTTGAAACACATTTTTTTGTTTGCACTGGGGGTAACAAATTGCGTGTTACGTATTTTATCTCGTTTTGAAATGAAACTGCAATATCTGGAACAATCTAAAAATTGACTTCCACCTTCCCAAAGTCGGGAATCTGATGTTCAGTAGTTTGTTGATGTGGTTCGTAATGTTTATCGTTTTTCGAGATTTACATCTAGAAACTGACAATGAGGGTCGGTTGAAAACAAAACCTTACGACCAAAGAAATGAATTAAGCTTCCAAAGTATGAACTTTCTATTTTATGTAGCAACATTCCAAGAGCGCCTGCATACAAAGTATATATCTGCCAATTGGTACGATATATTCCCGGGCTTTCCTTTCCTATCAGGATTTTCACCATATAGAGTTGCTGTTCACAAGGACGCTATTGAAACTAGAGTTCAAAATGGTGAAGTTGAAACACTCCTTCGTAAATTTTAAAAAGACGCCATCAGGAGTCGGTTGACCGTTATTAATGTCCGTTTCACAGATGACATCGGATATGTTCCTCGTGTCGTAACTACAATCCAGTTTCCTTTCCACGAATATGACCTACCGAATTAGACTCTTGTCCGGGTTTGTATGTACATGATCAACACAGGTAGCACTCCATAGTTAGAAAGTAAAATTAAAAATGAACCACAAATTTTGTTATCATCTCCTATTCTCGGATTTCTAATACATTAACCTGTTTGTGTTGTACATGTGCATATCTATGTAATCAGTATCTTCCATAGATTTGATTTTCAAAAGTTAAAAGGGTGAAATATAATTCCTTTTATGTATATCCATGGCAACATTCTGCATTTATTTACCATAAAATATTGCAAAAATTTTCAGTCTTCACGATGAACTGCTAAATCTACAGGCCCGGGGCTCAATTTTTGAAAATTTTTAGTTAGATTCTGTTGGCCTGTAGATATGATTTTTACAGGCCCGAGAGCAATTTAACAAGCCTGGGCTGCCTGGGCTGCCACTCAGCGTGAAGACTGCTGAAAAAGGGGGGGGGGGTGAAAATGTCACATATCCCCCCAAATAAAATTGGATCAAACTAGAATTTCAATGCCTTTGATTGATACCTTTTTAGTAACTGTTGACATTAATCTTCCTAATGATCCAATAAAAAAATGGGTGTCTTTCGCCTCCTTTTTTCGTAAAATTTAATCACAAAGTTCCAATCGTAACTACTCGGCCATTCTCGCTACGCAGTACAATAACCTCGTATGCACTACGGAGAAATTCTTCTTAAATTGTTGGCCGGAATTGTAGTGATCCGCGACACAAAGAAGTTCTATCCTCCAGGTGGCGCTATAATTTGGTTACATATCACAGTAATCAAGAACTTTAACTCTGCCAAATATTTTGGCGCGAAAGAAGGAGCAAAGTAAATAAGTAATGGTAAAAAATTTGTACCATTCCAGTCGAAAAAATATAAAATTCAATCGGATCGGAAAATTTTCCGGACAGGAGCAAGTTAAATCAGTAGTGGTAAAAAAAATTGTACCAGTCCAGTCGAAAAAATATAATTTTGAATCGAATCGGAAAATTTTCCGGACAATGATTCCTCCGCCTAATGCATACGAGGTTATTTCTTCGTGCAACCAGAAAGGCCGAGTTGTTCCGATTGCACAAAGTTCGTGCGACAAAAAAATAACAATAACTGCCGGATCGATGTATGGTATGGATATGAAAATACGGACTGGCATACAGAAAACAGCCAATATTACAGACATTACATAATCTTGATGTTCATAATGATATAAACCCAAACTGCGGAGTGATACCACAATGATTGTCACATGTGGATCCGGATCTGCTTTCCTTACCGGAGCACCTGATATCAACCCCAGTTTTTATTGGGGTTCGTGTTGTTAGTTTTCTATGTTTTGTTTTGTGTACTATTATTTGTCTGTTTGTCTTTTTCTTTTATAGCCATGGCGTTGTGAGCTTATTTTCGATATATGAGTTGAATGTCCCTCTGGTATCTTTCGCACCTCTTTCAATGCATTATTGTTTACAATTCCACCTTTGTCAGTTTTCAGTTGAACGGTTGCTGTTTCCACATTTATCTCCTCGTCTCCAAAAGCTGACAATTCAATTGTGTCCCTTCCGCCTGTTCTTAATAGTAATTGCGATGCTGTGGTTTATATATTTTGTAAATGAATGTCAGGAACCTTCGTCAAATATAATATAAGCTTCTGTAGTAAATAAATATGTGCTTTTGGTAGCTTGTTATAGTTGACGCATTTTTCTGTGAAACTGCAGGCAGCCACCACATACGAGTAATGCTACAATAAATATAGGAAGATGTGGTATGAGACAACTCTCCATCCAAATAACAATTTATAAAAGTAAACCATTATAAGTCAAGGTACGGCCTTCAACACTGAGCCTTGGCTCACACCGAACAACAAGCTATAAAGGGCCCCAAAAATTAGTAATGTAAACCAATCAAACGGGAATGTGCACATCGGTTTTGCATGACTAAACAGTTCCACTCTGCAATATCCCCTTTTAAAGTTGTAGCAACTGTTAAATAGCTGCTATGCTTCAGGTGGAAATTATTCTTGAAATTTTTATATTTTCATCCAAAATTTGTGTTGGAACATGTTGTATTCATAACACTGGCAATGTGGAAAATAGTTTAGGCAACTCTAAGTCTGTGTCACTTTAAAACTGCACTTATACCACAGGAATTTAATTATTAAAAATTCTTGTTGATATTTAAAGGACTTTATATATAGGAAAACAACCTTTGGTTTGGATATACTCAACCAGATTTGAAAATTAGCATACGTCCTTTTTTAATTCAAGATCATACAAGTATGCGCAGTTCGTCGTTAGTTCACTGCTATCAAACATACTTTTTATGAATCTATTTTTTGGAGAACTGCATAGTATATTATAATATATCAGTATATATAAATTAATAAAAGGATAGTTAATTGGAATTGATAGTAAATAGCAGTCTATTGCAATTAATTTGTAGTATATTTATGTTTGAATAATACAGAAAATTTTATAATTTTGTTTGTATTTTAAATGATACGTGTCTACCGTACGTACATGTATATATAATAGGGGATTCGGGCAATAGTATAATTTTTTATTGTTTAAATATTGAAAAAGACGTACAGAAGAAGGAGAAGATATTTTATATATTTGTATAACCCCTAAGGGCATAAACTTTACAACATCAATAATTTTCATAATACAATACAAACAATGATATATAACAAAAAAGATTAATGA
Organism: Mytilus galloprovincialis; assembly: GCF_965363235.1. NCBI lineage: Eukaryota > Metazoa > Mollusca > Bivalvia > Mytilida > Mytilidae > Mytilus > Mytilus galloprovincialis. The sequence goes on along the minus strand of NC_134839.1, from coordinate 20,987,513 downwards.
GAACGTTTTTTAAAAGTTCTTAAAGAATATGTTACACTATATATATTGTTACAGGAAAGGATGAAGGTTGGTATACCCCTCATTTCATTTAAACTGCTGCAGTTGTTTGCAGCTGTTCTTATTCAGAAACTTGATGTTCAGTAGTTGTTATTTGTTGATTTGGATCTTGTTTATATATCAATTATACTAGTCTATTGGTTTCCCATTTGAATGGTTTTACACTAGTCGTTTTTGGGACCCTTTATAGCTTAATATAACATTTTCAATTTCCTTTCATTGTTGTTTATTAAAACATTGTCTTCATATTTTTATCAATCACTAGCCAGTCAACACTGATGTTGCGAGCTTGAACCCAGCTATTGCATGTGAACTTGACTCCAAACTTAATTGTGTAGGATTGTCAGTTTTCCTATCAAGGTCGGTGCTTTTCTCCAGGCACTCTAGCTTCCACCACCAACAACTGGCAGCCACAAAATATCCAAAATGTTGCACTTTAAAGTAACACTCAAACAATCATATTTTTGTCATTACCATATTATAATTTTCAAATAAAACACACTTACTGCACGGTCTTTTTATAAAAAGATAAACCCACATGAAAAATATGGGACAATTCAATGGAGAAAATTAAGTCTTATTTATTACAGAATAATTTATGAAAAACATTTATGACAAACATAAACTAACAACCACTGATCTATAGGCTCCAGACTTGGGACATTCACAAAACAAATATGGTTTTTGAATGCATGTTTGTGATTGCTAAACGATTTACTGAACCTGGAACAGGTTGAAATAGGCTCTAATCGTCAAATCGATACAATTTCCAAAGGAAAGGGACATTTTTGTAAATAACACTGGTTTTTTGGATGGTAGTTCTGTTTTGATAGATGAGTCTTTAACCATCAAAATATTTAAGCATACCGGTATGAATAACAGGAAAGGCGGAGAAAAGGTATATTGAACAATATACCAACTATACCATAGATGAAACAATAAGTAATATAGTTTTCCACAACTCATGAAATGAAACTACTTTCACAAATGAGCATACCGTTTCCTAGATGCTTGAAGGCTTTCAAGTTGTTTATAATTGTTTGAATCAATATATCTGGTCGTTTGTGGACAGTTGCTAATCGCATCATTTACTCTCAGTGTTGAAGGCTTTCAATTTTATTATAATTGCTTGAATCAAACATATATGGTCTTGCATGTTAAGTTGTCTCATTGGTAATCCTATCACTTGTGTCCTTGTTTTACATCGATATCGCAGCACATTCCGTGTGAAGGGGTTCTGTTCCAATCAATGTGCTTAAACCAATAGGATCATAAAGAATCCAAATCAACAAAAACATATTGCTTACCTTTTCAAAAGGAAAACTTTACTATTGACCAATAAATGAGGTCAAGGTAGATGACACCTTCCGGACACAGGCACTTGTCTCAGAAAAAAATTCCCATATATACCTTAATATAATATAATAGTGTTATATTAAGGTCTATAGGATGGTTAAGGTAAATGAGAATCTGACAATAATCAATGATCCAAGGAATGAGGTCAAGGTCAGGCAAACCCTGTCTTACGGACATGTATAGCATACAAGCAACCCACTGACCAAACATGATGGAGTAAAGGAATATAGTTCCGGATCGGAAACGATCACTGTACGGAGTTAGATATGATAGTTTTTTGGACCCTTTATATATGTATAATTGATTGTTGTCCGACAGGTGAGCCAAATCACCGTGTTGAAGACCGTACTTTGATATGGTTTAATTTTACAAATTATGACTGGATGGAGAGTTGTCTCATTGGCACTCATACACCTTCTTCTTATATCTATATATTGCAAACAATTTAAATTTTAGCGCAAATTTATATTAAATTACCTTTAGGATAAATTAGATCGTCTCCCTTTAGGCAGCAACCATTTGATTTTCTGGGGGGGGGGGGCTATGGTTTTTTTTGGCGAAAAAAAAAGTTTGTACAGAAAAAAAACCATAGCCCCCCCCCCCCCCCCAGAAAATCAAATGGTTGCTGCCTTAATCCAATAGAAATTCCGACTGAAAACGAAAGTAGTCTGTTTACGGGAAACAGACACAAAATATATCATAAAAACAAATTTATTAGGTAAGTAACACTAATCAAAGTGCTGGATAGCACCTCTGGAAAGTTTGCAACTGTAGCTGTGTATTATTCTAAAAAAGTTATAGACATGTATTTCATCACAGCTTTGATGTTTTAAACTAAACCTGTCCATTGTCTCGTCAGTAATTATCAAAAATCACTTTTTTTCATGTTTATCATAAAAAGTTTTGATATTTTCTATTGCAACCTAAAACTGTAGATCTAAAATAATGAAATATACAGAAAGCTCTGTTAATTTCTTTAAGTACCCATGCCATGTCAACTTCAAGGGCCTGTGAATTATTATTTTTCTATTGGTTTAGGTCCTTCATATTTGTTTTTAATAAAATGTTTTGTTACTGATTAATACGTAAGTTTTCTCGTTTGAATTGTTCCACATGTTTCATATCGGGGCCTTTTATAGCTTTCTACACGTATATGGTACAAATATTTCTCATTATTAACGACCGTATGGTGGCCCATAACTATTAATACATTTTCCTCCTTTGAACTCTTTTGGATATAGCATTGGTTCTTTGCAAAAAATACCGCATCCTTTTTTATAAATAAGACAGTTACAGTAACTTAAATCAATACAACTGTAATGAAAGTGAATTTATATTAAAGGCTTTTATCAAAAATAGGGAATGTGTCCATGGGACACAAATGATGCCCCCGCTAGCATTAACGTTATAAAGGGTCACAACTCAAGAACTGTAAATGTGACACTACCAAAATTTGTACTTGATCTGAGTTATGGGGTAATAAGCATTGTGTATACATTCTTTTTATTCCTGTATTTTTACATATGTAAAGGGGCATAACTCTAAAAAACACCAAAATTCAAACTTGATCAGTGTTTGTGGTAATGAGCATTATGTATAAGTTTCATAACATTTGGTTAAGACAAACTACAGTTAGAGAACAGAAACTAAAATTTCCAGCAGCTTTTCTATTTGTAAAGTAGCATAAAACGCTAGAATGTAAAATGTAAAAGTGATGCAACCAAAATTCAAACTTGACTTGTGAATTGTGGTTATAAGCATTGCGTATGTACGTTTCCTACAATTTGGTTCAGTTAAACTAAAGTAAGAGAACAGAAACGAATTTTGGGATGTACGGAGGTACGTACAAGTAAGGGAAGGACGTACATACTTACAGAAGAACACGGATAAAACTCAATACGGTGGAAACATAACAACAGCAGTATGACCACAGGAATAAAAAGTTTATATACACTAGATTCATAGAGGTGCTTATAACCTGTAACACATTTTAGTTGCTGTTGTGAAATTAAGCATTGTCTTATGAGTCATAACATTTGAGAATTTTTGTTTTAAGCCATTCATTTGATATATTACGGTAATCGTTGCCTTTGTGTTTGGATGACAATTGAATTCTATTTATATAGGGCATGTTATGCTTTAAAACTTTTCCAGATGCACAGGTTTGTTGTAATCTATCTAAATTTTGAGGTTAAAATGCAGCCATTTTAGCTAAAGTGTACACATCATGAACCTTAATTATTTCTACAGCACTTGTCTTGATATCCTGAGCTATAATATTCTAAGAAGTAGATGCTGACTCGGTTGCTTTTAATACGGATGGTATATGATACGAAGTTGCGATAATACACCAGAGGTGGTATGATGTAAATTATTGGAAGAAGACTGAAGAAGAATTGACGTTGGGTCAATATTTTTCTGCTGTCAGTTTGATCCACTTGAGCATGCTGTTATATCCACATTGGAATGTGAAACAATTAGTATTTAAATAACGGAATTAAAAGTTTTCAAATGATTTTTTGGCCTCAAAGCCTTCCGATTGATGTTCAGACAAAAACAATGCATTTTAATTGCAATTATATTAATTATTTTGGTGGTGAAATCTTCGAATTCAACTTGTCAGATACTAACTTTTAAATATTTCTATCCTTGGAAGAACAAGAGTTAAGAGTGTCAACAAAAGAGCACAGCAATTAATCTCCTTTTTTTTTTGTAGTACATGTATAACGAAATCCGACTTCAATATTTTAATAAGATTGCACAGCATTCTCAGTAAAATTAAGATCTATCGTATATCGCATAGTCGATCATAACGAAATCTCCCATGTTTGAGTGTTTTCTGAAAACTTTTGTAGATGGAGAGAAATTGTAAACAGCAGAACAGGATCTACTTTTAATTGAACATTGACGAAGTCATCAATCGACTCTGTGTAAGAGTTACTGTCCTTGAATGAAATATTTTACCTATTTGTTGAATTTTGCCAATATCAATCTGAAATAAAATTGAGAATGGAAATACATGTAATCGTATTACATTGCTGTAAAATAAAAGTGAGCAATACAGACTCGTTGGAGCCTCTTTTTTAGAAACTTGTTTCTCTTCCTCACTGTGATTCAAAACAAAACAGAGTAAATGTGGTCTGGTTACTGAAGACACAACTATCCATTAAAATTCAAATGAAGTGTATGTAGGTAATTATAGGCAACCATACGGCCTTCAACAATGAAACAAACCCATACCTTATAGTTTTTCAAATGCCCTAACGTGACAAACATGAAAAAGTTCATCAATTAACAACCTAATCTATATTATATAAAGATAAAAAAGAATTATTGAACATTATTCTGTCCTTTCGTAGTTATTTATACGTACTTATAATTGTATCAAATCCTTAAAATCGTATGAGACTGCGGTTTTAATTGACCAATACATAGAACAAAAAGTCTTTATTCTAACTAAAATAATGTTTTGCCTCCAAAAGTATTCTTTCCTTGATACTATATACATGTATATATTAATTTATCAAACTCATTTTGTGAAATAAGAGCTTTTAGGATGGGTTAAAATTCTCCTTTAGATTGTATAATTTTCATTTGACTCTATATAAAAGACTACAAATTTTAAAAAGAAGTAGTTTTATACGACCGCAATTTTTAATTTTCGTATAAAACTATGCTGCGGTCGTCGTTATCGCCCGAAGATACATTCTGTTTCAAGACAATAACTTCAGTTAAAGTGAATGGATCTCTATGAAATCGAGAAAACAGTCAGGAATATGGGGCTAAAAAGGGACAAAACCCATATTTTTCTTCTTCAAAATTTTGAAATTCAAATGTTTTGGAAAAGTTTTAAGGAGAAATCTCCACGGAGTCGCACAGTATTGCGTACTATATTTTTAAAGACCTTTGACCACATTTATTTTTTTATCAGAAACCTATATTATGTAAAAGTTTTGATCACAATCCAAATTCAGAAGGTATCGAGCTTGAATATTGTATCCAAACTTTCCCCAACTGTTCAGGGTTCGACCTCTACGTTCGTATCAGGCTGCGCTTGGCGAAGAATTTCATTGATATTTTTTTAACACACATTGGTCCAATTGTTCTTAATTTATAACAGTTTCTGCTTTCGATATAAACATTGGCACCATATTGTTACAGACTGATTTGTTTCATACGACCAAATTTTTCTGAAGCTTGCAGGTCCACAAATATCAATGTTTGAATTTCTCTGATCTCCTATTCCTTCTGATGGGTTATCGCATCTAGAAATTTTACTGCCTGAAATAAATGGAATACATGTGTCTGTTGCTTTAGTGATTAATAAATGTACTTGGCATTGAGAGTCTTGAGAAAGGAACATTCACAAATGATTCAAGAACCAAAATCTGGCCTTTATTATAATACATTATAAGGGACAATTTTGTAAAAGTTAACCTTGTACTTTTATACCACATAGCAGAGGTGGATTCTGAAATTTTGATTAGGAGGGAACGGGAGGGGGTCGTAGTTCCCAAAATCTTAAAAATTATTTTAGATGATTTCAATGCAAAGTTGGTATACGTTCTTCCCCGTATCCGCCACTTCTATTGATCGTCCAATAATCTGATTAAGCGGGAAATCTATGTACACTTAAATTGTATAATATTGAGATTTAATATCACGTTATCAAATCATTAGTTCTTCTTTTTACGAATTTTGAGACATTAATTAACTTTCGTTCTACTGTTAGGGAGCTACCATTTGATTTTTATGGGGGGGCTAGGATGAAAAATTTTGTCCTGCATTTTTTTTTAGTTGTAATCTCTGTCCTGCCTTTTTATTTTTCACTCTATTCGGTCCTGCCTTTTTTTTATTAGTTTATCCTGACTTTTTTTACCTAAATTGTCATCCTGCCTTTTTTTTTTTGCAAAGTGTCTCATCCTGCCTTTTTTTTTACTCAAAACTCCTGTCCTGCCTATTTTTTTCAAATTTCATCCTAGCCCCCCATAAAAATCAAATGGTAGCTCCCTTAGTTGGTGGTCATATGAGATTAACAAACGAGACATTTCAGAGTCGGTATTTCTAAGATGAGCAAACGAGAATATTCAGAGTTGACAATCATGTTTAAAGAAGAACAGATGTTAAAATAACGATAATGTCTTTAGGAAAAGTGCCAACAGATTTTGAACTGAAAATTCTTCACTGAACATTAATCAATTAAAAGACGGACGCCGAAACGATCATACTTTAACTACATATGTTTAGTACTTCTATTCTTTCAGTATGGCAGACAGTGAATTGTGTGCAGGTTGTCAGCGTCATAACGAAGATATTAAAGCCGTATCCTGGTGCAGAGACTGCAGTGAACTTGTGTGTAAGTCATGCGCCAGAGCGCATGAAAGGATGTCCCCACCTCACAAAGTAGTACCAATGAAAGAGATACAACAACTCAGTTCTTCATTGCTTAAATTGTCCAAGAACTGTGAGAATCATCCCGATCAAAAGATTGTACTGTTCTGTTGTCAACATGACAAAGTAATCTGTGATTCATGTGTACCTGTATCACATCAGAATTGTAAGCCAATCATTTCTATTGAAAAAGCAGCTAGAGGCGTGAAAGATAGTACCGCTATTTCTGACTTAGAGAGAAGATTGGACAATCTAAGTAAAGTAACACAGACAACATACTCGGTAAAACAGGGTTAACACTTAACGATTTGACGAAAAGTCGAAATAATATCAAGAAAAGAGTGAAAGAAATGAAGCAAAGAGTTCTCGCACATTTAGATAAGATAGAAGCAGATATACTTAAAGACATTGATACCAAGTATAAATACTGTAATGACGCCGTATCCATAAATGAAGATGGCGTCAAATCCAGCATTGACTCATTGTTTACATGGAAAAGAGATCTTGAATCACTAAAGCCAAAACACATCAGAAATCCATTTATTCCGAGCAGTTAAATTTCTAGATGCGAAAACCCACCAAAAGGAATTGGATATCAGAGAAATTCAAAAAGCTACTGTACCTATCCTAACATATATCATCCTCCAGAAGAAGAATCGAACATGAAGAAATTAATCCAAGACTTGGGAACAATAACGGTAGACAATATTCCAGTACCAATGTCTGTATTAGATATTGACCAACAAGGCCAGTTTCTCGTCAAAAACGAAAAAAAATTGTCGTTAACACATTCCATCCAGACCACGAAATTAGGTGATTGAGTTAGTATTACTGATGGTTGCTTTAATCCTGGTGAAAGTTTACTCCTTTGTGATTTGAGCAAAAAACAACTTCATGTTTGTAAACTTGATGGATCCAAACCCAAAATAATTAATTTGGATTCTTTACCACAACGAATTACCTTGTATGACAACAACCATGCTGTAGTAACTGTAGGTGATGAAGGTATCCAGATCATTAACCTGACAACATTAAAACCTGGTAGGATAATTAAAGTTGGTGGAAATTGTATTGGTTTGGTATAACTAGTGCAAAGGATACGGGGGCGGATGCAGGAATTTTCGAAAGGGGGGGGGGTGCTAACCCAGGGCACCCAGGGCAAAGGGGGGGTGCGCACCCCCGGAACCCCCCCTGGATCCGCCACTGGGATAAGATCTGGGTAAAAAATCAATTCTGCACTTTAACCATAGTGGATATTGATGGTAAAGTTCTCAATACAATACAAACAACATTTGATCCTTGGAATATATGTGCTAACAAAGATGGTGATGTCTATTGTACAGACGTTCATAGTGATAAAGTCTTCGTTGTTACATCGGATGGAAAAGAACGTGAGATCTATAGTAGTCCTGACCTGGAAGATACTCTCGGTGTTGCTTTAGATGACCGTGGTGATGTGTACGTATCAGGGTATGAATCAAACAACATACATAGAATATCTAATGATGGACAGGAACATGCTATTGTCCTGACAGCAGACGATGGTATCAATCTACCACTCGGATTATCTTACAACTGTGAAACGAGAGAAACAAAATTATACCTTTCCCAGCATAAACAATGGGTAGACTTTGGGAGTACATAAATCAAAAAATTAAATTTTCATATTGATTCATTCAGAATCATCCCCTTTCGCTCTGCTAACCTGATCCAAAAACACTGGCGTTTGCTTCTCCCAACCAATTTGAATCACTCTTTTGTTTCAAACTTGATAAAAAATACTCTCTAAAACAAAACTTGGCCAAAATTATATATAAACCAGGTGCTCCGCAGGGCGCAGCTTTATACGACCGCAGAGGTCGAACCCTGAACAGTTGGGGCAAGTATGGACAAAACATTCAAGCGTGATACAGCTCTGAATTTGGATTGTGATCAAATTTTTGACATTACATGGGTTTTTTTACACAAAACAAATGTCAAGATTTTACAAATCAATTAAAGATTTCTTCTTCAAACTTATTTAAATCTAAAATTAAATAGTTGACACAGCATAGGTTTCTGACACAGAATGAATGTGGTCTAATGAACTTAAAAGTTTTGTTTTGCCTTTGAGCAATTCACTATGCTGTTGAATATTAATCCTCTCAAAAAAATGTTTGAAGAAATTTTCTTTTTATTTATGAAATCTGAAATGAGAAAAATTTACCCCCCACCCCTTTTTCACATCCCCGTTTCCCTTTTTCCAAAACTGATATCAATTCAAATTTCTAATGGAGTTTGCAACAATAACTACTCTTTTAAATACATCATAAAATATTAAAATGTAAAATAAAGTGCTTGTTATCACTGAATGGTAAAGATTGGTTGGTAGTAAAAGTGAATATACATTGTTTATTGTATAAAACAATAAAAAAAACTTCATCAGCAACATTTTATATTGGCAAATTTCCAATGAAGTTATTTACATAAAGTTATTGGCAAATAAAAATAGAAAATGACATCATAGTCATGTCTGGCAAATTTCCAACATACATTATCTAAAAACATTTTAGATAAGATAAGGAAAAAAGCTTCATCAGCAACATTTTATATTGGCAAATTTCCATTGAAGTTATTTACATAAAGTTATTGGCAAATAAAAATAGAAAATGACATCATAGTCATGTCTGGCAAATTTCCAACATACATTATCTAAAAACATTTTAGATAAGATAAGGAAAAAAAGCTTCATCAGCAACATTTTATATTGGCAAATTTCCAATGAAGTTATTTACATAAAGTTATTGGCAAATAAAAATAGAAAATGACATCATAGTCATGTCTGGCAAATTTCCAACATATATTATCAACTACTATTCTATACAAAGAAAGATAACTCCAATTGAAAATTAATTGCTATTGCACAATATTGTGCAATTAGATATTTCTTGCTATTGTGCAATACTGTGCAATTGAAAATTTCTTGCTATTGCACAATACTTGATATGGAATCCTGATTTGGACCAACTTGAAAACTGGGCCCATAATCAAAAATCAAAGTACATATTTAGATAAAGCATATCAAATAAGCCCAAGAATTTAATTTTTGTTAAAATCAAACTTAGTTTAATTTTGGACCCTTTGGACCTTAATGTAGACCAATTTGAAAACTGGACCAAAAATTAAGAATATACATACACAGTTAGATTTGGCATATCAAAGAACCCATTTATTCAATTTTTGATGAAATCAAACAAAGTTTAATTTTGGACCCCCATTTGGACCAACTTGAAAACTAGGCCAGTAATTAAAAATCTAAGTACATTTTTAAATTCAGCATATCAAAGAACCCAAAGGATTCAATTTTTGTTAAAATCAAATTAAGTTTAATTTTGGACCCTTTGGACCTTAATGTAGACCAATTTGAAAACGGGACCAAAAATTAAGAATCTACATACATAGTTAGATTCGGCATATCAAAGAACCCCAATTATTCAATTTTTGATGAAATCACACAAAGTTCAATTTTGGACCCTTTGGGCCCCTTATTCCTAAACTGTTAGGACCAAAACTCCCAAAATCAAACCCAACCTTCCTTTTATGGTCATAAACCTTGTGTTTAAATTTCATAGATTTCTATTTACTTATACTAAAGTTATGGTGCAAAAACCAAAAATAATGCTTATTTGGGCCCCTTTTTGGCCCCTAATTCATAAACTGTTGTGACCTCAACTCCAAAAATCAATCCCAACCTTCCTTTTGTGGTCATAAACCTTGTGCTAAAATTTCATTGATTTCTATTTACTTATACTAAAGTTATTGTGCGAAAACCAAGAATAATGCTTATTTGGGCCCTTTTTTGGCCCTTAATTCCTAAACTGTTGGAACCAAAACCCCCAAAATCAATCCCAACCTTCCTTTTGTGGTCATAAACCTTGTGTCAAAATTTCATAGATTTCTATTCACTTAAACTAAAGTTATAGTGCGAAAACCAAGAAAATGCTTATTTGGGCCCTTTTTGGCCCCTAATTCCTAAAATGTTGGGACCAAAACTCCCAAAATCAATCCCAACCTTCCTTTTGTGGTCATAAACCTTGTGTTAAAATTTCATTGATTTCTATTCACTTTTACTAAAGTTAGAGTGCGAAAACTAAAAGTATTCGGACGATGAAGACGACGATGACGACGACGACGCCAACGTGATAGCAATATACGACGAAAAATTTTTCAAATTTTGCGGTCGTATAAAAATAGTGTACAAAAAAAATGTATTTAGTCTTAGATGAATGATTTTTTTATTCGTTGTTAGAGGCTTTGAAATAGCTGTCGTTTAACTGGTAGTATTCTCAGATCTGTTCCTAGTGTCTTTTTGTTGTCTGAATGTACAAGTACCTGTCCACGTCCACTTGTATTTTTGTCCATCTGATGAGTTAAGCCTTTTTCAACTGATTTTTATAGCTCGTTCTTATGTTGTACTGTTATACCACTGTCCCAGGTTAGGATCCCGCTAACATGTTTAACCCCGCCACATTGTATATGTATGTGCCTGTCCCAAGTCAGGAGCCTGTAATTCAGTGGTTGTCGTTTGTTTATGTGTTGCATATTTGTTTTTTTGTTCAATTTTTATATAAATTAGGCCGTTAGTTTTCTCGTTTGAATTGTTTTACATTGTCATTTCAGGGCCTTTTATAGCTGACTATGCAGAATGGGCTTTGCTCATTGTTGAAGGCCGTACGGTGACCTATAGTTGTTAATTTCTGTGTTATTTTGGTCTCTTGTGGAGAGTTGTCTCATTGGCAATCATACCACATCTTCTTTTATTATATTAGTTATCAAAGAAATCTAAATTTAGAGTATACATTCGTATTGAACACAAAGACACTTCAGCGCGGATCTGCTAAATAGATGCTGTTAAAAAAAGAAACCCTGAAAGCAACCAACTACTTGGACGTACTTAGTGGCCAAAAAGATAGTGAGACATCGTTTTCTGTGATTTCGTTTAGACAAAGGAAACTCAGGTATTGGTTCGCAACAGTCTATTATGACTATTCTAGTGGATTGATGACATGGAAAATCTCAGAATTTTTCCTGTATTATGATTTTATAAACTAAAACAAGTAGTGTTTTTCCTCATATCTTGCATGATTCGTATTCCTCATTCGTCATTTGACTTTAAGGGAATGCACCTTTAGTTTTATAGATAGTAAAAAAATGTTTTTTTTATACATATATCAGGATTGAATACTTCTATGAAGTTTCACCAGAATAATAAACATACACACCCCTTGAGCTTCCTTTATCACACTGAAAATGTAGACTAAATTCCAAGGTGCAAATAATTTTTCTGGTGATATACAAGATTTTGCTATGGACACATACTTGAGTGAAGTCTTTTACACCATTAAGTTGCCTCCTTCTGAATTAAGCTGAACTAAAATAAAAGCTCTATATTTTTGAACGGATAACAAAACTTTTAAGTACAGGGGGAGGGTTGAGATCTCAAAAACATGTTTAAACCCACTGCATTTTGCACCTCTACAAAGTCAGGAGCCTTCTGGGTTTGTTAGTCTTGTATGATTTTTAATTTTCGTTTCTTATATATATTTCAGAGTTAAGTATGCTGTCCATTATCACTGAATTAGTACACATTTTTATTAGGGAGCTGGCTTGAGCATGCCTTTATGTGCAGGATTTTCTCAATAGTGAAGACCCATTGGTGGCCTTTGGCTGTTTTCCACTCTTTGATCAGGTTGTTGTCTCTTTGACACATTCCCCATTTCCATATTCAATTTTATATTGCACTAAAATAACCTTCGGTATTATTTGAGTGATAATGAGAAGATTTTGTGGCTCATATAAAACAATCTGGTGTTGATGTGGCAATAAAGTGGATCTTTTTGAAATAAGCACTGTGGAATTTGTTTAATAAGTATCTTTATCATTAACAATAACATCCATTATGTATCTTTAAATTATGTCAGACTTTACACAGTATGAAACATTACATGGCTGTTGTTTAAGATTCTCCTTAAATTATGTCAGACTTTACACAGTATGAAATATTACATGGCTGTTGTTTAAGATTCTCCTTAAATTATGTCAGACTTTACACAGTATGAAATATTACATGGCTGTTGTTTAAGATTCTCCATTGTATATCATATGTAAACAGCTAACTGAGATTAAAATCGTTTAAAAAATCATTAACTTTCCAATATCCATTTTGACAATAACATGTTTGAAGCTTATATTCATGATCCATCCATTATCAAAAATAACATTTTCAAAAATAAAAGTTGTTTAACGTCTGTCTGTTTTGCCTTGCTTTCGTTTTCCAGCAAAGAGATGTTTAGGTTTCATGTCCAGGATTACTCTGTCTCCTTCTCCCTTACGAGCTTGGTGATTCCTGGATTTCTGTGCATTCATAGCAATCTTCTTTACTTTCTTAGCCATCTGTGGAATAGAAATAAATCATCAATTATTACAGTACAGGTGATAATTACAGCTGTCAGAGGTTAAATATGTTAGTTCATTTACTCTCTACTACATGTACCTCTGCGATTTATAGCTGTCATGAATTAATATAATCTGTTCATTAATGTTTTGCTGGAAATTATTTTGTTATGATCCACAATTTCTTCAAAACCATGCTGAATTTCTCATCTTTTTTTAACCATGCTTAACTTCTTACGTGTGTTTACCTTACTCATATTTGTAATGTTATTTTATTTTAGTTTAGATATGCTAATTTCATTCTCAATAGCATAGGTGCAATGGCAAACATTTCACAATAACAGCTGGAGTACAAAAGTGCATGCCATTTTGCCTTTAAATGTACATGACACTGAAAATTGACAAATGTGATGTGTATCTTATCTTAAAATTGACAAATGTGATGAGTATCTTATCTTAAATTTTGTTTAAGCAGAAAAATGATATTAGCATACCACAGGATCTCTGACTCCAGACTGGTCTCTAGGTACTGTTCTTGATCTACTCCTTGATCTGCTCTTGGTATCCACTTCCATGGACTGCTCTCTCTTACGCTTCAGAGCTTTTTTGGTGACACTGCGGGATCTGGCCCTTCCAAGATGTGTCTGAAATACATATAGTTTACTTAATAATAAAGAAAACAACAGGTGAATAATTTCATTCAAATATTCTAATATTTAAATGTATTATTAAACAGTCAAGAGGAACACCAGTGCCAGTTGCACATATAGGAATTTTGTTTGCACATACAAGTTACTCTTGTGTTACTGAGTATTTTTTAATTAACTTGTTTTACATAGCTACCAGTTTTTTGATAACAGCCAAAACTGAAAAATCAAAGAGCTGAATAGCTCTGAGGGGAAAGACGGCCCTTGTTTCTATTTCATTTTTTTTTGGGGGGGGGGGGTTATCTTCTGATAGTCTTCATATAAAGAATGAAAAAAAAAAGAACAGCTAGAACATGTGGAAGGTTGACACTATTGGAATCAATTGTTGTTTAATGTAATTTCGTTTCTTTAGTTTAGGATTCAATTTAGACCAATGGAAGAGATCTGCATCTTCTAAATCTAAACATACAATTGAAGTTGATAGTTAATTCTCTAAAATCCAACTAGTTGAATTCTGTCATTTAACAACAACTACAATTATTTTTGAAATCTTAATAGTGTACCACTGAACTGCAGGCTAGGGCCATTTTCCATTTTTGGTGACAGTATTCTTAAGATTTTAAATTTTTTTCTTAAGAAAGTTAGGACTGAAAAATCTATTCAGTTTTAAATTTCCATTGATAAAGTTCCCAGTTGCATATCTCATCACAGGGATACAGGTACTAATAAAAATAACAATATGATTGATGTAAACTGTGTGAAGCTTGTTTCCAAATCCTACATTTTGAAATATTTGTAAAATTTCATGAATAAAGAGGTTTAAACTACAAATGCAACATTTGTAATTTTTTTGTAACTATTACAATGATTATGTTGGTACACAAAATTTAGTTTTAATGGAAGACTACTTATCATATACTAAATGTCACATTTTAAGTTTTTATTTTAGTGGATAATTAGCTCATAAATTGAGGTGCTCCTGAATTGGAGGAAGATTCTCAAAACAGAGATTTACAGAAAAAAATGGAAAAGATCGTTTGTCTCCCCCATCTCATGTAGCCCCTCGGACTGAGGTCGTTTACTTTGAAAGTTGTTGACCTACAAATTAAAGTTTTGCATGTTGATGTTTGAATCATCTACAGCAAACATCATTATGTTTAATTTTAACAAGTACTATTTTTTAATAAGTGCACAATCTTTGAGAATGATTTAAATAACCAGTGAAGGATATCCCTGCTTCTGCGTAGTGTGGCATTCCAACAATGACGTCACTATATAATATAATGTAGGTTGGATATATTTAGAATATCCCGTCATACTGATTTTTCCAGATTGTAAAAGAAACGTAAATAGTGTGAAGGAGAGCTCAATATACGATAATTTCGAGAGAAACAGAAGGGAAATGTGTAAAAAAGTGTTTAAAGTCAATTTATTCATTTGTGTCTCCCCATCTCATCATTCTCAGTAAGATTTGTTGGGGGGTTTTCCACGCTATAAAAACAAAATGAATGATGTGAGGGAATGTCACTCTGGTCAACCCCATTGGGGATTGACGGCTTGAAGCCATCTTCCCCAAAAACAGTAGACATATGCATTGGGATTGTGAAAATTTCAGAATAGATAGATCTGGTAATGTTCATATCGTTTTTCCAGTATTGTAAATACTTTAATCTACACCCCATTGTTTTTTTCTTATTGTAATAGTTTTAGAAATATTAGCCAAAATTGTAATTTGACCCCAATGTTCAATTTTTAGACAAGGTAGCCATGTTGGTTTATTAATCTGGATGGAAGTAACAAGGTTTATAGTTGTCATCTTATCAATGAAGCAGACAAATTTTGGTTTCAAACCATTGAGCAGTTTCAGCTGATTAGATTTTCAAAGAAAAGTTAACAAACAAAACAATTAACTTCAAACCACTATTTCCATCATAATATGAAAGAATTGAATGCATTATTGGTGTTTTATAGAATTTTCATGCATGCAAAAGCATATTAAGTATTAAGGTCAGTAACAAAATATGGTTTGGTCTATACTTTTAGTTAATAAATTGAATATATGAGACAAATAAATCTGACAATAAGTATTGGTGCCTGGCGGCTTACTGAACTTACTTCATCATCATCAATGTCCACATCAACACCAAGTTCTCCCATTTCTGAGGTCATTCTCTTTGTGTCTAATTTTTTAGCAGTTCTCGGCAATCTTGGTTTTTCAATAGTTCTCTTTTCTCTAGACTCCAAAACAATTATTTTTCTTTTCTCTCTTATTCTACAAAATAAATTCAATATCAAACAATGATATCTTATTCCTTACAATCACAGGTTCTTTATACTTTTTTCCACATTGAAACTGATATTTTTTTTTACAGTGTCTTATTAAAAATCTGATTCAAATTGCTGTTTCATTTTAAAAACCAGAAAAATATATCTGAAAACATATTAAAAGAATTGATAATTGGAGAATCTAATACATTTTGGGTAATATTTTCAAAAAATTCAGTAAAACTTGTGTTTGGTTAACAGCATCCTACAAATTGACCATACTACCAATGGTGGAATGTTTTTTTCATTATACAAAATAAAGAAATGACCTACCTTCCTCTAATCTCCTGCTCATTAGAGTAGCATGACCTATGACCTACCTTCCAGCCGTTACTCTAATCTCCTGTCCAAAGTAGTATGACCTACCTTCCAGCCGTTACTCTAATCTCCTGCCCTAAGAAGTAGCATGACCTATGACCTACCTTCCAGCCGTTACTCTAATCTCCTGTCCAAAGTAGTATGACCTACCTTCCAGCCGTTACTCTAATCTCCTGCCCTAAGAAGTAGCATGACCTATGACCTACCTTCCTCTAATCTCCTGCCCAAAGTAGCATGACCTATGACCTACCTTCCAGCCGTTGCTCTTATCTCCTGCCCACAGTAGCATGACCTATAACCTACCTTCCAGCCGTTGCTCTAATCTCCTGCATTTCTTCGTCTTCCTCACTCTCTTCATTATTATAATAACCAGCCTGTTCTCTCAATTCTTCTTCTTTCTCTAAGGCATCTAATTTCTACACAATAAAATCAATTTAAATTATCATATATTTTAAATAACATTATTAATCAATTTTTATACGACTTTTATTATTTTTTTGTGCATTGCAATTATTTGCTGTTTTACTGAATATTGATCTTCCTTTAAACAATATGTCAATATAAATAATTACGTTATCTATGCAAATTAGGAGATGCTTTGAATGCAAACTTGTAATTAAACTTATCTAATCATGTCTATAATTATAGATTATCAAGTTTATTTTGACCAAGAACTTGTTTCTCAGCTATGATCTCATCGAAAAGCAACAGCCCTGAGCTGAAGTGAAGCCGATACCTTCCCAGAGTTTTCAAGACCATTGAAATTTGGTTTATTCTCATTTTCCTATGCAACATCAATGATGTATTATCATTACATTCATCCATTTTCTCCCAACTGAGACACAGGAGAAAGGTGATATGGAAAATTATTACAATTAAAATTTGAAGCAAAATTTTTGAACATAATATTTCAAGATTGTCAAGGTTTTGAAAATATCATATATAATAAAATTTTATAAAATACGAGGGAGTTTCTATGCTTCAATTTCATTAAAAGTCAATATACTGAGATAAAATGGCCAAAACACTTCTAACCATTTTATTGCAATTTTTTAAGACATTTACAAACTCAATTTATTCAACTGAGAATAAATCCATCTCAGATCCAATATTTGTTTAAGAAATTAGCAATAAAGTAGAATAACTGTCTTCTTATTGTGTAATTGCTAATTATCAAACATAAAACTGTACCTCCATAATTTCTGGGTCAATGAAATCTGCAACATTGTGACCTTGCCATATTTCTGGTATTTTGTCATACTTTTCTCCCTCCTTAAGTAAATCCCAGTGTTCTGAAACAAATATATACTCAGTGTAATAAATGCTGATCAATAAAAAAACAAGAATGTGTCCATAGTACACAGATGACCAATCAGTACTATCATTTTCTATGTTCAATGGACCATGAAAATGAGGGAAAATCTCTAATTTGGCATTAAATTTAGAAAGAACATATCATAAAGAACATGTGTACTAAGTTTCAAGTTGATTGGACTTCAACTTCATCAAAAACTATCTCGATCAAAAACTTTAACCTGAAGTGGGACGAACTGACGGAATGATGGATGGACGAACGGACCTACAGACCGGAAAACATAATGCCCATAAATGGGGCATAAAAACTTGTATCAAAAAGTATTATAGTTCTTATCATGTTTAGGTGACTTTTAACATACTTTTGTTTTAATAGTTCTTAATGTGGGACACTGTCTGTACAAAATATTTCCTCCTTTTCAGTTGTTTTCCTAATTCTGACCCTCCATCCCAGTTGATCAACTTTACAAATTGGATTTATTGTTATCATATATTTGTTCTCACTATAAATATGCATGAAATACTTGCCACTTGATGTTAAACAAACAACAATCAATATAAATGACAGTCTCATGCTGTACTATGTTCCATCTTTTAATATAATATATACAATTTTTAGCCATGTTGGTTGAACATAAATCTACAAATTATAATGTTCACATATTTTTTCAAAGTAATTGGAATTTATTTGTTTGATTCATTACATTTTTTATACCAGCATTTAATTTGTCATTATTCAGCATTTTGAGATTTATGTTTAAAACTTTTGCACTTGTCAGAGCTATTGGCCTCGACTATCACAGAGTATAGATACACTATTTCTATGCTTACTTCTAAGATCCAGATAATACTCATCACCCATCTCTACTTCTAAATCTCTCTCCTGAAAAGTAGGAGCACCGAATAAAACAAAAGTAACGTCTAGGTGCCATTGATATTATTCTATCTAAATATGAATGCAAGGAATTAACATCATTATCAAAACACTTGACATCAGTACTTTTTTAATCTTTCAAATTGTATCAATATTTATCAACTAGACTTTAAACCTTCTATTTACTAAAAGATAATTTTTTTATAAGATTCTTTTGCTCCAAACTGAAAACTGAATTATTGAGATCTATTATAAGTTTTAAACATGAACATGAATAAAACACCATGCAATATTCTTCACTGATTTCAATTTGAGATATGCACTTATACATACAAAATTGATATATGCAATTACCACCCTATTACTAAACACATGTGAAAAACACATTCCCCACCCCCAAGAATACACCATACAATGTTACTATATATTATATTTACCAGTTTTTTCTTGGGTTTATCTGTTTCCATGGCTTTCCTTTTATCCAATATTGCCTGAGGTATACATGGTGGTCGTGCCTAAAATAATAATCTTGATTAAAAACATCTCTACATAAACAGGATTTCTAAGATACTGGTAGTTATGTAAATGACTGACACAATATTTTTTAATTTGTTTTCCCTGTATGTTTAGCATACTTTTTTTTTTTTTTTTTATCTTTTTAGAGGCTGTCAGTTTGATCTGAGACAAGGTCAATACATATGTACAGAAGGATGTTTTTGCATTGGTTTAAAAAAGTCAGACAATTTTACACTCATATTTAAGATGTTGTTTCATTCAGCTTACAATATAATAAGAATGTGTCCATAGTACACGGATGCCCCATCCACACTATCATTTTCTATGTTCAATGGACCATGAAATTGGGGTAAAAACTCTAATTTGGCATTAAAATTAGAAAGATCATCTCATAGGGAACATTATTACTAATTTTCAAGTTGATTGGACTTAAGCTTCATCAAAAACTACATCGACCAAAAACTTTAACCTAAAGCAAGACAGATTGACGAAACGAACAGACACACAGACCAGAAAACATAATGCCCATAAATGGGGCATAACAATGTGTACATTAATTCCTAGTTGCTTAAATTAACTACTGAGGTTCTAATTTTGCATCTGTAGCCTTATGACATTTGCACAACAATCACTTAATTCTGTGAAACAAGTGTTCTAATGAGAGGCTTAAAAATGACATGATAAACATTTTATTTCCTCTGATGTTTGAGATTCAAAATATGTGTAATTGATTTTAATGGTCTGATATGAAACAGAACCTATACACTGTTCATTTCACTTCAAATATTGATAGATTTTCCCTACAATTTCTTTTACATGTATCTCTCATTCAATAAAACTAACAATATCACCCACCTATAATTTCTTTAAAATAAACAATATTTATACATGTTTCTTATTAAAATCAATAAAAGCAAAAACAAATTAAGTAGATATAGGAAGATGTGGTATGAGTGCCACTGAGACAATTCTCCATCCAAATAACAATTTATAAAAGTAAACCATTATAGGTCAAAGTACGGCCTTCAACACGGAGCTTTGGATTTAATTTCTACCTGCAAATATTAGAAATAAACAGACCAATTGTTTTAGGCTTTTTTATAGCTTACAATAAAGTGAGTTTTGCTCTTTGTTGAAGGTCGTACAGTAAGTCATCAATAGTTGCTCAAATCCACATAATTTAATCTTGGTGGATAGAGGTCTAATTGTCAAATCACACTACATTGTACATCTTCCTATTCTTAAAATGAAAGGTTAAACATATTGTGATCATTGTACTTACTTTTGCATCTCGTTTAGAAGGAACAGCTACATGTAATCTGTTTAGAATATCATTTACTTTCTTTGATTTCATTTTTGTTTCTATCCTGTAAGCTAACAGTCTTTCACAAGCCTAAAATAGAGGTTTTAATTATAGGTGAGATACAAGCCTATTTGATTTTTGTGTTTGGTCTTTACTATAGCTTAACAAATCCAAAATATGTATGATTTTTATTTCACTTCTGCAATTTGTAAGACAGGAATAGTAGGTTGATAAGCAGCATGTAACAGTTTCAGAAGTCTAAATATAAAGGAGGGTGTTCAGTAAGGTCCTAAAATGGCCCCCTTTTTTTAGCGTAAATTTCAAATTCGGATTTACTGACCAATCTCACAATAAATTAAAGCTAATATAGTGACTAGATAGGAAACAAGCTATTTTGTTGAAAACTTTACGTTTCTACGTTACATTATGACGTCACGAAAAAATCAATGAAAATAGGTAAATTTCAATAGATTATTGGACAGGAAACATACAGCGCATACATCGACAACAAAGACCTTTTAAAATAATGTTTGTGAAGACATTTCCCCATGTCTTATTTGAATATTAAGTTTGTCGACGACTGCGCTCAGTTTCCTGGTCCTTAATTTGGTTGAAATCCAGCTCATTTTGTCAAATTTCACCAAAATCCCTTATCTTGACCTTTTTGGGATGTAAAAATCAACGTCTTAGACTTAAACTTTGACAAAAACAATTCTGTTTAACTTTCTCACATGTATTTAAGGCAACTTAAGACCTTTATTTGCTTGTAACTATGAACTTTATAATTGGGGCCAAATATGGCCCTTACCGAACTTACTCCTTTGTTGTTCACGTTAATAACCAAAAAAAATCATTAAAAATTTCATAATAATGAATGACAAATATAAGTTGAATGGCAAACTAAAATACAGCTTCCTTAAAAGACAAAATTGTGACATCCTATTCTAATATAGTAAATATATAGACTTTAGCCGGGAAAATACCCAAAGCCAAGTGTTTTAAAAAATTTATGTTCTGATAATTACAAATATATCATATATATTTGTCCTGGTAAATTTATAGAGAACATTTTTTTCATTTTCATTCAAAAAGTATATTTGCATTCAGTGCTTATCTGTTATCAAGGTTAAACAAAACTGTTTGTGAGTACTGTAGGTAAAGATTGCCGTCAGTTTGTATTGTAAACAACCAACTGCTATAGGGATACAACTATCAAATTAAGATGCATCTCATGGAATAACTAAAAGTAACTTTTAACACAATATATTTATTAATATACCTGAGACTTGACTTCAAAAACTCCCTCTTCTGTCAGGGTACTCATCTGTAATACTGGTATGTCTTCTGTCTTAAACTCCTCAAATATTTGCTGTAATCACATCAAATATATATGTATTATTTCTGATGATGCTTATTTCTTAAAAGTTCACGTTTGAACAAACAACAACGACTTTTTCAAAATTCCAAATAAATATGAATGTGTTCATGGGATGATGGGACATAGATCCCCTATTTGTAAATATACTAAAAATTCAGCAATTTTTCAGTTTGTAAAGGGACATAACTCAGGAACATTGAAAGTGACCACCAAAATTCAAACTTGATCTGTGTTTGGTGGAAATAAACATAGTGTATAAGTTTCCTTACATTTGATGGAGGCAAACCAAAGTCAAAGAACAGAAATTAATTTTGGGATGCACAGACAAAGGTAAAACATAATGCCCCTGCCGCTGAGAAAGAGGCATAAACAGGGAAGTTTAATAAGTATCACTTTTAACTTTAAAAGAAAAAAAACAAAAGTGATAGAAGTTCAAATTTAAATATGAAATAAAGGAGATGAACATAATAGTTGAATTCAATAATTTCAATACTCTGTAATGGTTATTAAAATCATATACATTGATAAGGAACCCTAAATTAATCTTTATCAAATCTGTGTGTAAAAGTTTACAAACAACTGTAAATTGTCAAGCATTTAATTCATTTTCACTGTTTACATGTGTTTTTGTCTGTATAATGTAAATGTATATATTGTATAATGTTTGTTTTAATTTAGTGTGTACTAGCTTTTACCCTTCTCATGTTATATTAATGTTTTATAGCAATATTTATGATTATTAGTTTTTATGGTGGATTCATTTTCATTCCATAGCATCAACAATTTCTGCATACAAGGCTTTAGAATATTTTAAGTTTATTAAATATGTAAATTCATTGTTCACATTTACCCCACAAATTATGAATCCATAGAAAAAATACTTTAGAAATATGTATTTTCTTCATCTCAATCATTGTCAATCAAACATTTTGTCAAACAAACTCAGTTACGCATTAAGCTTTAAAACTGATTTCCATGGTTTCAAAATTTTACTGGTTTATTCATATACAGAAAGTTTAATTTTGAAACATTTATGATGATTTATATATACATAATTTTTCACTCTTCAAATCTAGTAAAGATCCTGAAAATTAGTAGGTTTACAGAATATTGTAATATAAGCAAAGTGGGCTCATTGGCACTTATACCACATCTTCTTATACCTATCACATTAAGCCAGGTAAAACTAATGAAACTATATATGTTCTTACCTGTTTATCTTGTGAGAGTTCATCTAACTTGAGAACATCTATTTTGTTAACACATACCATTAAAGGTTTGTTGGCGAATAATGGTTTTATATTGTTGAACAATTCTAACTGTAATAGATAGAGCAGAATGTATGAAATAATAGAGCATGCTTCTAATGGTATTCTTTTTATTCCAAGTACAAAGCTAAACCAACACAAGAACAAAATATATGTGCACTTCAATAAACATACTAAATTTTTTTTTCAATTATTCTGTATATATCTTGGTAATTGTTACTGTGTATCAATTAAAACTCATGATTCTAATTATAAAAAGCTATGGGCTCTTCCAAAAATAAATTTAAAAAAGAAGTGCGTACCTGTTGTTCTAGTGAATGTCCACACTGTTCAGATACATCCATTACATACAGTACAGCAGCTCTAAGATGGGCCAGAGCTGTAATAGCCTGCATTTCTATTGTGTTTCTGTCCTCTAAACTATGATCTAATATACCGGGTGTATCCACTACCTGTTAGTAAAACAATCAAAATTTACCAAAGTTTTATTCTAATTATAGCTACTTTTCATTTTGACTCCATACAAATTCATTCATTCATACAATTATTAATTATAAAACAAAGATTAATTCATTCATGCACATATTATATATATATTAAATGAACATTAGTAAATTAAAAAAAAAAAATCATGACATTAGAAATACAAGCAATGTGTTGTATAAAACTGTTCTGATGATATTAACCAAGATGGCAAAATCTTAAGATAAATAAAGAAAAAAGACCTTTTATGATTATGATAATTCAATTAAAAAACATCTCCTTGTCAAGAAAGTCCTAAACACTAACCTTTTTTGTTTTTGCCATCAGTTTGGACAGAAAGCATTCCAACTGATTGATCTGAAGTATTGACTTATAAAGTTTGATGATTTTTGGTATTTTAACATTACTTTTAAGCACCCCATTAAGGCTATTTTGTGCCGCCAGTTTTTATTGGTGGAGAAAGTCAGAGTGCCCGGAGAAAACCACTGACCTTCGATAGGAAAACTAACAATCTTTGTCAATTAAGATTGGAGGCGAGTGCACCCCCATGAGCGGGGTTCAAACTCACAACCACACTGTTGACTGGCTAGTGATTACAGTACTAACTACTTAGACCACTCGGCCACCGAGGCCCCTGACTGATAAAGAGAGATGTAATTCAGTATTCTTTCTATGACCTTATGAAAATAAAAATAGACTATTTTCATATTACCAACTTTTGATTCATGAGTATATAATTTTTGGAAAGATTACCTTTCTTAGAACATTCTGGCAGTAGATCAGGTAAGAGCAACTAAAAGAAGTTAAATCAAAACTGTGCAATTTTGGGAAAAAAATAACTGTGTTATGCGTTCTATACACAACCAAATCATTTAAAAACAGTTAATTTTGCCCCACATTGCATCAATTGTTAGAATGATTTTACTTTTTTGGTTGCGAATGTTTTAGCACAATGTTTGTGACCTGTCAAAAAAAATGTTTTACTCCAGAGTCAAAAGTCGATAATAGGATTTTTTTTTTGGGATGATGTATGAACTTAATTAGAAAGTTTGTAATAAGACAGACCTGCCATCTGAGATATTTATAGTCTGTGTGTCCTACATATAATGACTTTGTTGTAAAGGCATAAGGTTGTACTTCTACATCAGCTCTGGTAATCTGAAAATTAAAATTACTGATATATTTAATACACTAAATAAATAAAATAAGTATAAAATTAAATATATGCACTGATATACAGGACATTATTTTTCTCTTTTGAATTTATAAATAGTTTGCAATCTGAAATCTTTAAAGTTTACTACACAATATGGTTTTTGCTAATACACCTTATCGCTAATTCCGGCTGACCCGGCCGCTTTAACTTTTGACGTCAACAACAATCACTTTTTCATTGTGGCGTCAGATATTTTGTTTTATGACATCAACATTTTACGGGAACCTGTGTGATATCCAGCAATGGCGGACAAATAGCCACAAGGTGTATTGTTGAAGACCATAGTTACATGTAATTGTTTACATCTTCATCTTTTTTCCTTTGGTGGATATTTGTCTAATTTGCAATCCTACCATATCACCTAATTTTTAAATACAAATGGTACATGTGAACCACAGATGAGCATTTGTTCCGTATTGAGAGCATGAGTCAATGTAAATTATAAATGACAGACAAACTTTGCTTTGGGTTACTTCAAGAGTTTCTACGCCATCCTTTCTTGTCCAAAACAGAAAATCTTAAGTTTGGTATGGAAATAAACATAATTGACAAAAAAACTGTATAGATCTGTAAACAAATTAATTCTATTATCTTGGCTGTGTATATGATTGAGTTAAAAGGTACACCTATACAGAAATTAACTATGACTGAATACCTTATTTATGAAACTAGATTTGCCGACATTAGGGAATCCACATATAAGTAATGTTCTGGTATTTGGATCTATCGATGGTAACCTTGATAAATGTTGTCTGACTTCTTCTAGGTATTCCAAGCTCTGTTTCTGTCTCTTCATAATAGTACACATTCTAAAATATACACATAAAGTCATTTCATAATAGTACACATTCTAAAATATACACATAATGTCATATCATAATAGTACACATTCTAAAATATACACATAAAGTCATTTCATAATAGTACACATTCTAAAATATACAGATATACACATAAAGTCATTTCAAAATGGTACACAATTCTAAATCATACATATAATGTCATATCAAAATGGTACACATTCTAAAACATACAAATAATTTCACAATAAAAAGGTACATATACAAATTCAATAATCAGCTGATTAATAAACAGATGGAAAGGAAAATAAAGCAGTTAAAAAAGCCTACAAATTTTGTCCTTGATCTTATTCAGAGCACTTATACTTCAAATAGACAGGAATATTTCCTTAAAATGTCATAATTGTCATGTAACACATTCAAATTCCTGTTCAGCTTGTCTATCTGGTACATAGCAGGATTTATATTGATATCACCATAACATGTTAAAAAGCCACCCATCAGCTTTTCTTTTGACTAATATTTTATTATCAGCTACAACATATGCATTGTGCGTGTATGTACATGTACATATCTCTATTCATTTTTTTATACACAATTTATCCTTTTCCTCACCCACTGATTATCCTAATTTAATCAGCGTGTGGTTTAATTGATCTCAGTTCTTCATTGGTCAAAATTCAATTATGATGTCAAATTTTTCTTGCTTTCCTCTAAATTTCCTAATGTGACACCATGAAAAAGTTGACCATGCCTGATGACATCACAAAGAAAGATCACATCTTTTGGCAAATAATTCAAAAAGAAGGATTGAGTTTATCTATATATCTTTTAAAAACATTAAAGAAACAGATTTCATCACCAAATCTTGTGCAATACAATATTTATCCACTTTCAACAATTAAATTTTAAATATTTGAAAAACTGTGCAAGCCTGGTCTTGAGTAGATAAATATCGTATCACACTCGATACAGTGACAGAATCTATATGTATATCCTATTTGTAAGTAATTTGTGTATGTTACCTTCCTAGAGCTGCTTTCTTTAGCTGTTTACATCTGTATAACGAATCTCCATACTTCAATAGTCTGGAATAGTCTTTAGCAACACTGAAAGAAAAAAACATAAAATATGCAGTCATGTTCATTCAAGTCAAGTATAGTTACTGCTTTATGCTACAGTATGTTGATAAAATTTGTTGCTATGTCTTAGCATATCACGCAGTAACAACATATTACAGTTCAACAAGGTTATGAAGTATTTTTCTTTACCACTCTCCTTTTAGATTTTGGGAATATAAAATTAAGGGAGCAATCATTTAACTCTAAATCCAATAAAACTCTTCCCAATATTTGTTTGACTAAAACATGCAGACAGGATAGAAAAATTAAAAGCATGAACATGATAAAAAGAGAAATTAATTTACTTTTGGCAATATCAATCAGAATGCTAGGCTTTACCATGTTTGCCATACTACTTAGGGTCTGCTTCAACTTACTTGTCTACTAAATGCCTGGCAGTATTAATCTGACCCAGAGCCAACTTGTAATGGTCTTTATCATACAATACATTCATCAAATCGGCATAAAATGGATGTACTTCCTAAAATATAATAAAAATGATTAAAAAACAGTTTCAAACCTTCAACATAATAAGAAATTTTGCATTAAAGTCATATGAAACCTCAAATTAAAAAAAAATATGCATATGTTTTTTTTTTAACAAAATGGATAGTTTTCATTATTAAACTTATATACATAATACTTTTTCTGAAGAAAATTCTTTAATTTGTCCACAATAAGAAGTTTATTTTTTTTTAATTTCTTGCTTCCAGGAAGCAATTCTATGACATATTTTCCGTATGCAAAGTGACCTTAGCGTGACCCTTCTCATAAAAATCTGGTGATCGCAATACACATGATCTGTCACTAAAATAAACTATTATCTGATTGTACATGTTATACACGTGCTCAATATCCATGCTTATTTGTTGATTGTTTGCTATAAGGTGACAATCGGTAAACTACGGCTTCAGAACTCGACAATTAATGAGCGGTCATATTTTCATCTCACAACAGACAAAGAGAAAAAAAATTATGATCTTTCAATATATATATGTTTGCATAAAAAGTAATAAATTTGTACACAAAAGACTAAGTATACATGTATGATATATACATGCATTGGTTCAAGAATTGGATAAACTTTTTTTTTACCAGTCACTCGTTTCATATGACTTTAAACATTTTAAAAGGAAGTTTAATGCTAAAAATCAAAGAATCTAGAAATAGCAGGTTTTCAAAATGAAGCCTTTTTTAATAGAAATGTATACTTTATTAATTACAATATAACAAAATAAAGATAGATTTAATGTCAGAATCAGAAAGATTTTTGTGAAAAAAAGGAAGTCTTAATCATGTTAAAATGGCAATCTTCCAGACATACAAATATGACTAAATACCTACCTCAAGTTTGGGAAAATCTGTTAAGATCTGTGTCAATTTATCGTGAAATGTTTGTTGGGCAAACTTGACTTTACGCATATAAAAATGACGAATTCTGCCAATACGATATTGTTTGTGTATTACAGTTGGTGTCTTCCTCTGTGTTTTGGACAGCACTATGTCTATAAAATCCTGAAAATTATTCAAAAACATTAGATTGTGATTGCCTCTTACTCTTTTAACATCCAGTGTTCTAAACTTGCTGACAACCAATTTCATATACAGTACGGGTAGGGACTTATTTTTATGGATGTCTTAATCCGTCTAGTCGGATATGAATAATCGGACATTTTTATGGTAGGTAGTATGTTCATTAAACAACAGATCCAGGTGTGAATGGTCCTTTCATCTTAATCCGTGTTGCTAAAATTACGGTTCACTGATTTCAGAATCAGATTACCTGTAATTTTAACCTCTCAGTCACTTTATTGATTATATTAGTTCTACATCGTATTTGACATAAAATATTTTTACAGGTGAAGTACTGGAGAAAACATTGTTTAATAAAAATAGCCTATTTTTGTTAATTATGGTTTTGATATTTCAACTGTTAATATTTATTTTCTTTGTTCCTAAAAATTATTTTTATTTTATGTTCCTTTTCGTTTGTTTTTATTTTTTGTATTTTTTTGTTATTTGTTTGCATAAATTGTTTAAACATATATATTTTTACATGTATTCTATTTCTTGAAGCTTACGGTTATTTTTATTTTACTGATTTATTTTCCACGTAAATCCATTGATTAGCAGAATGCTATCTCAAGTGCTGCTGCATACATTTTAGTTTGACGCGGTCACATGCAAAATATTTCTAAAATTTGTATTTAATATTCTGTCTGTTGTGTCAGTTCCGAGATAAAAATAATTACAGTGAGCAACACTTGTATATTATTAGTAGCTTGATGATTCTTTGTAGTTTTTACTTTTTACTGTAAACAAATATTGTCCGAAAGTTGGAGATGTATGACTAAAATAGAACGCAAATAATAACACTAGAAGAAAATATTGATTCTTCCCGGGCATAAGTTTATTTTAAGATTTCCGTGTTTGTTCATTATGCTAAATTAATATAATTGATCTGCATTTGGGGGTAGGGGGTAAAAGGGGTCTGGATCTCAAAATCCCGGGCTTAAAAACACGAAGTCACAAGATCCAGAATTTAAATAAATTTAAATCCCGACATCGCCAAAAAAGAATTCCCAGATCCCGAAAGGGTTAATCCCGAAATCCCGAACTTATTTGCATAATATTAATTTACGCACAATCCATGTAACAAAGGAAACTTGTATGTTATATTTTTTATAGCAATCTAAAAGAAAAAATTGCCGTGAAAAGACAATTCCATGATACACATATCAGTGATCAACAGCGTGTGCACGTGGTTGAACTTTAACTTGACTCCACTCACAATAATATTGAATGCTAATAAAAGATATTAAATATCGATTTTGTCCACTGCACGAGATTTTTATATGGCGGGAAATGTCGTAACAGTAAACACAGGTGACCTAACTGACCGACTGTGGGAAAATTCATTCATGATTAAATTTGATGTGGAATGATTGACAGTATTGTGTTTTAGTTTTGAGGCTCTTGATCGATTTACCAGAATAGAAATTTAATCGATTTACATACATGTATAATAAAAACACGATTTAGTCTTCTTTAACTATTTTTTGTTTTATTTTTATCAGTCATTTCCCGGATTCCCATTTAAATAATCTATTTGGAGACCTCCTTTAAACTTCGGAAATAATACGACATCGATTTAAAAAATCAAACTGACTGCGCGAGCTTTAGAATGACTAGAAGTACGACGAAAAAGTAAAAACAGCTGATCATGACTAGTACGACTAGCCTTCAACCCCATTGGGGTATTTATAAATGTGCATTTAGTCAATAAACTATATAAGGTTAAACTTTGATTTTCGTGTATCGATTTGATACAATTTGTAAAATATATTTATAACACTGGCGATTTTCATAAAATATTTTAGACATGAAAATAGAAAGGCATATTATCTCGAGTGTCAATAATTTTAAATAAAATAAAAAAAATAGGAATCGAAATATGATCTCGGCGTTATAAATATTGTATTAACCCTTTCCTCCATAATGACACCTTTTGACGCCACCCCCTTTACTACATAATGACGCCTTTTGACGCCTGTGTAGTACCTCAGTTGAAATGCTTTGACTACAAAATGTCTGCATCAGACCTAATAAAATTTGTATCCAATATGAAAAGGATATTCATAAGAATATCTGACTTTAATTTATTTGATGAAATATTTGTTTTTTGCAATGCATGAATTCTTTAAACCTGAGGATTTTATTTTATAGAAAAAAATCCTATGCAAATCAAGCATGTAAAAAAAAAAATTCCATGGAGGAAAGGGTTAAAGGAAACCAATTGTTTGACTTTCAAAGAGATTAACGGGAAATATGTCAAAATAGAAAGCACGAGTGATCTGTCTGACCAAAATTATAAAAAAAATAAAATTATATTTAATTTTAATTTTTATTCTTATATTTAATTTTAATTTTATTTCTTATATTTAATTTTAATTTTATTTCTTTCTCTTTCAATACAAAACAATATTTTACATTTATCTATCCTCCATAAATACTAATATATCTGTACAGGTAAAATTTAATTCTAATCAAGTTGGTACAGATTGATTTACGACCTTCCACTTGGATATTGTACAGCAGGTGTTTATTACACTGGGACAACTGTCCGACCAGTCTGACATCTAGACGGATTAAGGCATCCGTAAAAATAAGTCCCTACCTGTACTGTACATGTAATTATTAAAAACAAAGTAACCGCTTTTTTTCTTTTGAGAGATCAATCTAATTAACATTATAGTATCATTAAAAGTTGCTTACCAAATTTTGAATTATTTGTTTGAACTTTGGAATATTTCCCCCTAAATTTAAAAAAAATGTTTATGTACAATAAAGTTTTATCTCAAATTTTCTCTGACAGTCTGTGCTGTGGGACTTCTTACACTAAACTGGGCCCCAAATAGCTACATTTCAGTAATAAGATAAATAAAAGAAGAACATACAACATCTTAGGCAAAAAGGACTTAATGTAATTACATCATGGACACAAGGACATGCCAATATAACTGGCAATGACAAGGCCTACATCCTTGCAAAAACAGCAGCAATGTCAGCCAGGAGGAAGCAGGACAAATCGCCCCACTGGCAAAACGCCCCACACCAAATCGCCCCACTTTTTCACCAACTCGCCCCACTTTAAAAAAAAATCGCCCCAATCTGGTTTACCAACTCGCCCCACTTTTTAAAAATTCGCCTCACTTGTGAAAAGGGTTAAATCCCGTTAACTCGCCCCACTTATTTAAAATCTACTTCAATATATAATTTTCAGTTCTACCAACTAGCCCCACTTAAATGAAAACTAATCTACACAGAATACAAAAAAAAAAAACGAAATTTATTAAACCAATATCTTTTAAATCAAATGAGGTTTAAAATTCTTAAAATATAATTGCAAATACATTTTCGTATCATTATTGGAGAATAACTTTATACTTGTAAGCTTAGTTATTTGTATAACAATTGAAAAGAAACCTGTTAATTGTATCATAATCATACAATTTAAGGATTTCAATTAACATTAATTTGATTTTATAGCCCTTCACTAAGGTTTTCATAGGTATTGAAGTGGGGCAGGGACATAGATATACAACGGGATTGCATCTTTTTCATAAGTGGGGCAAGTTGGCACTAATAAATTCATCGTGGTTTATCTATTTGTCATGAGTGGGGCGAGTTGGCAGACCTTATTTCAGCAAAATTTTAACCCTTTTCATAAGTTGGGCATGTTGTCCAACCTATTTGCAATGTGATTTTACACTTTTTTATTAGTGGGGCGAGTTGGTAAACAAGATTGGGGCGATTTTTTAGAAAGTGGGGCGATTAGGTGTGGGGCGATTTGTCATGGATTCAGCCAGGACCAATAAGAAACACCACTGGAAAATAACTTTAAAACACTTCAAGACGTCAAACGGCAGAGAAGATGAGAATTATCTGAAAGAGGCAGAGACCTGTTTGAAAAAATACCAACTACAAAGCACTCAATTCTGTACGATTTCCGAACTAAAAGACATTTCAGCATATTTCTCCCACTTAGAACTGGCTACACAGAACTCAACTATTATAAGAACCAAGTAAGACAACTAAACCAACGCCAGAGTCATGCAACTGTGGAGCACGTGAAATACTTCACCATTTTCCTCATGGAGTGTCCTTGCTATGAGAACACAGGAGAAGATATGTTCAATCAAATATCCAAAGAGGTTGGGATCAGCACCCTGAACTTGAGCTACTGTATGTTAACCAGATTAGAAGGCGAGAACAAACAGTAGCACATTACATAGACAGAACTTGCAGATTTGATATTTCTTTTCCACAATCCCACACTTAACCAGTGCATACCCTTTCATAGCACAGAGAAGAAACTATGTTGAGCAAACACACAATAGAGAAAATTTGTGCTAACAGGCCTGAATTAGCAATCGGGCAAGTTACTATTCAATTTGTATTAAGACAACTAATTTTCTTAGTTGCCACTTATGTTCGTTGATGCTAGCAACTATCAACCAATCTATTATCTAACCCCATCTTTGTAAACATAAAATGATAAATAATTTTTTCATGAACGGCATGTTATAAACATATGCATCTTTTTGTAATTTCTACAATTGAACATGATTTCAAAACACTAAATAACTGGGAAGGTCTATTAACAGGACAGATAAAACCAGGACACTTTTTTTCGATACGTTTTTATCTGTAACTTTTGTTTTACTCAACATATGGTTAAAATTTTAATTGTATAATAAAGAAGAAAGTATTTACTAACATTATTATTAAAAAAAACATATAAAAAAAATTAAGAAGTAAGAAAAAATCTGCCAGGACAGTTATATTTTAAGAAAAAAATGGCTGAAATTGCCGTGAAAAGTTTACTTATAATTGGAATATTTTCTCCAAAACAACTGTCTGGCATAATATTTTGGTACGATTGTAAAGTTTATGGAATATCAATTATAAAAATCTATAATCTTATTTTTTTTTTCATCTTTTAAAGGTAAAAAAAACTGCCAGGACAGTAGCCTTTTACATTAGAAAGTTTGTTGAAATTAGTTCAGAATCAAAATATAAAGTTTAATTTCTTCTTCAAAATAAATGTCTGGTAAACAAATGTTAGTTCATTGGAAAGTTTAGAATATACGCTTTATGAAAATATAAATTATATGAATTTTTATGTCATCAACGTAAAAAAAATCTGCCAGGACAGTAGCCTACTCCATTAAATTTTAAGCTAAAAACGGCTGAAATTGCCGAGAATTTTTTACTTATAATTGAAATAATTTCTCCAAATCAACTGTCTGGCATATTATTTTTGTATGATAATAAAGTTTAACGAACTTTTATTTCTACAATTCAATTATTTTTTCGTCTTTTAAAGGTAGGAAAATCTGCCGGGACAGTAGACTATTACGTCAGAAATTTTGTTGAAATTAGTCTAAGGTTATAATATAAAGTTTAATATCTTCTTCAAAATAATGAATGGCCGGAGAAAAATTGCATCTATATACCCAGAGTGACACGTGCTTACAGTGATCACCGTGATCACCGGATTAATTAAGTTAATTATCACACGCTTAAAGCGTAATATACATTCTATAATTTAATTACTCTTTGATGCTTGCGGTGAAATTGAGATCTAATCAAATTTTACTTTAAAATCTACAATTAGTAAGTGTTTCGATGTGTATTGTTTTCAATTGTAATTTTGATAAATAATTAGAACCAAACAAACTTACTTCTCAAAGGTATAATTTATCACCACACGCTTACTTTATGGTTGACTGACTACAGAATACACAGATTAAATTTTGGCACGTGCCATTATTAAGTTATAGGACGGCTGATAGGCAGAAAATCTATTAATTTCTTTATTTTTATTTTATAGTTGGGTCTGTTACTTTAATTTAGTATCAAAATTATATGTCAGACAATCGCAATAAATAAACTATTGCATTTACAGTTAAATAGCGTTGTGAAAGTATACAGAAATTAAATGGAGTAGGCTACTGTCCTGGCAGATTATTTTTGTGTCAATGAAATAAAAGTCCATATTTTTTTTTATTTTCTAAAACCTCATGTTTCAAACTTTCCAATGAACCAACATTTGCTTACCAGACATTCGAATTGAAGAAGATATTTAACTTTATATTTAGATTTAGAGATGATTTCAACAAAATTTCTAACGTAATCGGCTACTGTCCTGGCAGATTTTTTTAACTTTGAACACCAAAGAAAATATCAAATTATAGTTTTTTATAAACATTATTCCCTAAACTTTATGATCGTACAAAAATAATATGCCAGACAGTTGATTTTGAGAATTTATTCCAATTATAAGTAAATATTTCTCGGCAATATCAGCCATTTTTTTCATAAAAATTAACTGTCCTGGCAGATTTTTTTTAACTTATAGATTTTTTATTTTTATTTTTTTTTACAAATAATGTTATTAAATACCCTGTTATTTATTATACAATTTAAATTTTAACACTATGTGGAGTTAAACAAAAGTTACACATAAAAACGTATCGAAAAAAAAAAGTGTCCTGGTTTTATCTGTCCTGTTTTTAGACCTTCCCTAAATAACTAGCTATAGTGTTTCTTTCAAATAAAATGTCAATTGACTTTACTTTTGATGGTGGAACCACAGTGATTTTCTTGAAATTGTAGTGTGACATTTTGACTGATGTTGCAAACTCTGGCACACACGTGAAAAGGAAGTTGACAAATAATCGGGAGTGAATTATTTATTGGATTTTCATTGGTGAAAATAATGATAAGTCTGCATACCAAAAAAAAAAGGTTGATGAAAAACAATCAACTACAACGGACTATTTTGGTGACAATTAAAAGATTTTTCTGTAAGAAAAAATGACAATAAATATAAAAGACATGAAAATAATAAATTGAACTTTTTTCAAAAATTATATGAAATTTAAAATTGTTAAGATTTTCAAAAAAAATATATTTTCCGTAATATTAACAGGATCTCTCCTCACTAGTTATAGTTTATCATTTTTTTAGACTTCCGGTTTTTATTTGGCCTGTCCGAAAAAAACAGGCATCCTTACCCAATCTCTGTTGATTGTCGAGCAGTAAGCCAGGATCCCAGGGTATCCAAAAAAATGGACAGTGTCAGTTTTGAAGACATAAATCAGTCAGAAATCAAAGGTTAAAAACGCTGAAATTTGACCGGTTTGATTTACAGGGCCTGTATATTTTTTTTATTCAGTAGTTTTCATCAAATAAACTATTTTTATTAGTGCATATTGATTGGTGTATTATGTGATGTGATTTCAGTGCCAACTCAGGTTTCAAATTTCTCATTTGATGTGGCCTATCGATAACCAAACAAGTATATACTCATATTTAGATAATAGTCCAAAAAATGTACAAATGGTTGGACCATATGACTTATGAGAGGACCTTTATAGGGACTTCAGGATCGGGTGTTTTTGAGCTTGGGATTTCAGGATTGATCCTTTCGGGACTTATTTTTTTTCTAAATTAGGGACCTCAGGCATGTCAGGATTTCATGTTTTTAAACCCGGGATTTCCAGATCAGGACCCCTCCGACCCCCCGTGATATGAGATACTCATATTGTACAAATACTCATATGACACGGAACATTTATATCTCTAAAGTAGGGATGTCAATGAGTTCTTGAGTACTCGAGTAATGCTCAGTAGTACCAAGTATCGATTACCAAAGTGATACTCAACTAATTGATTTCCTGTTAGAATGTTGTTGCTTTCCTAAGCTTAAACAAAAAATAATTTTATTGAGAGCACTCGCCAGGAAATTAAATGTTAATCAAATATATCAAAATTTAAAACAGAATTGGAATGTTTGCGTTTAAGTTATTTAAAATTGCTCCAAACAGAGGTAGGATGAACAAGAGCACTTATCCTAGGCCTACATTGTTAGCATATCTTAGTCATTCTCCCACCTTTGTACCCTCAGAGCACATATTTTCATCAGCGGAACTGTTATTTATCTAACAATCTTGAGAAATCGCCTTGTTCCAGAAAAAATTGACAAGATAATAAGAACAAATTTGTTGCACCCTATGTCCGCCCTTAGAAATTGATTGAAGGCATCAGTAAGTTCTAATCATCACCCCTTTGTCTATATCGTTCCTGTGTTATCTACCCAGGAGCTTGCACCTTTGAAGGTAATGGAGGGCAAGCTGGACTCAGTGACAACAAAATAAATAAAAATTGAAAATAAGTCACTGAGGCCAGGGCTGGACTAAGGTGTGAACATGTGGGGGTGAATGGGAGGGAACATGATTTTGGGCAAACAGACATGGAATTCCCAAAAAGATCATAAGAAGCAATTTGTGATTTTAGCCAAAATAAGATATATATACACATGATACATTTTCAGTGCAAAAATATCTTAATTTTTGTATTTCCTTAAAATATTGAAAAGTGCATTTATTAAGCATGTTTAGGTCAATAGTAGTACCATTCAGGACTTTTGATTTATAGACATGATAGAGAAGCTTTTCCGAAAAAAATAAATAAATATAGCTGCTGGATTGATCCTTCTATAAATCAGCCCCTTCCAATGGACCAAATTAATAAACAATAAATAAACAATCTGGTATTCAGAAAGTTTGCTAACCAAATGTCGTTACCTTTGCTGTACAGATGCTATTTTCTGCACTTTGTAATATTTTCCCTGGAGTCCAAAGAAAAAAAAATTGCTCAGTATTAAACTAAAATCCCATACAAGGTAATTGTATCCCAACCAGATATTATTAACCATTTGGAAGATAATAATCAACCTGCTCAGTATTATCTGGTTTGTCAAACTTTAAAGTGATTAGATCATTAGTTCCAATTGATACTTTTTTATTTCTCACTGTAATGAGCATTATATTTTTTTATTTACATGTACAAACCAATCCACAGTTTTTGGTTTGCCATTTCTTTTTTAAATAACTTTCGGTTTTATACATTTACAAAAAAAAAAACAGTTTTTATACATGTATTACCATAATTATATACTGTGGATTCATTTATTTTCGTGTGTATCAATTTTCGTGGATTGAGGAAATCTTGCATTTTCGTGGATATTTGATTTCGTAGTTTTGTCAAAGTCTGTACGCAACCCAAAAGCAAATTGGTGATTCTTTGAACATAAAAAATCTTGTACCAAAGAAAACCACAAAAAATGGTATCCCATGAATAATAGTGAATCCACAGTAATAGGTTTTGTGTAGATCAACATACATTTGTACATCCCAAATTTGAAAAGGTATTTATACATATTTATTCATTGTAAATGTTTTGGTGCATTTGTACATTGCAACACATATAATTCTTTGAACATATGGATCCTCTTGAAAGTTTGAATGCCAAATAGGAAGTTTTGAAAAACTAGTGTGTTACACCTGTCAGTTAACATTTTTACTGGAAAGGCAAATAGGAATGAAATTTGGAAATTTTTTTAAAAGGCAGATGGGTGCAGTTTTTTGCTTTGGAGGACAGAAGGGTAGGGGTGAGGACACAAAAGGGTGGGTCTCCCTTCTATTCAGGACAGGCAGGAACACTGTTTGTATTTAAGTCTGCAATTATGTTGTAGACAATTTATTGAGCCATATGGCATATCTTTTTCTCATAAAAGTGTGTGTTTTTTTTTCAGAGAATACAGATGAAGCAATAAGTAAAGATATAGAAATCTGTATCAGTCAGTTCACACAGACATTAGAAGAAAACTTAGCATCATTTATTGATGTCACTTCATTAATAGATTACACAAAAAAGGGGAGGCAACCAGCTGAAAAGCCAATATTTAAATGTGGAGAATGTGGGAAAATTTTCCAGTTGAAACACCATTTACAGGTAAAATGCATATTAGTCAATGAATCTGATTTTATCATGCCTGCATCAAATGACCCTGAGGTATATGTTTGACACCTTGAGCTATATTTCACCTTTTAAGGGAAATATGGAAGATGAAGATGCTTTCTGTTTTTCAAGGTATGTAAACCTTGTCATCCTTTTCATGTTGTATTAATGTCTATAAAATCAATGGTAAGATTTGTGAATAAGTTATCTAAATATTGTCAGTTACTTTTAGGAAACAGGTAAAATATATTAAAGTCTATCTGATAGAATCATTGTTAGTGATACATGTTTGTGTGGCTGGGTTTGGTTGACTATGACCTCATTTTCAAGGATCATTGATCAATATTAACATCATAAAGTTCTTCTGAAAGGATTTATTTTCAGTTTCTATACATTGGTAGGTAATAGGGCATTCATTATTTTTTCTGAATGTTCTTTTATTAGAAGAATATTCCATGTTTAACTCTTCAAACAATATACTATTTATACATGTATCTATTTAAAGATTTGTGTTCTATTTCTAACTTTAAAACTTTCCACAAAATTGGGGACGTGAAAGAAAACACCATTACAGAAAACAAAAACATTGAATGCAAAATGTAGCGATGGGTTAATGATCGTGAAACTTCACTTTTGTTAATAATTTATTTGTTTTAGTCTAAAAAACTTATGAAGTATAAATTTTTTAAAGATTGTTGCAACCGTGGAGAAGGTTAATTAATTTAAATGGAAAATCTTTTTGTGGCATCTGTTGTTGTTGACTGACTGACGCAGCAGAGAATTTATGACCAGTATATATTTATGTGGTACATTTACTTTTCTTAAATTTGAAAAGGTTTTTACTTGTTCCGACTGGTGTGATAATTTTCAAAATAGGGAATATCTAGTCTTACCTTACAATACTAAGTTTATGATTAATGTCTAAAACTTGCACCCTCTTCTACTTTTTTTCTGCTAAACAATGTCTTTTCCCAGTGACAAACTACATATAGAATACTTCCAAGACCACACTGTTTTTCCTCATCACAACTTAGGAAGAAATACACACTGTTTCAACTGCTTAGTGAGATATCAAAATCCTGTAGTAGTTCTTCATCTTCAATTTTAGCAAACAAGTTCATTCTCTTAGAAGTTGCGCAATATTTCGCGGAATCCAGTATACAGCATTCATTTATTGTTACTTGACCTTAAGTGAAAAACAAGTTTATCTCATGTCCCTAAAAACTAAAATAAAATATAATTGGTTGATGTCTAGCAATCTTTTAATAATCATAAAGAATAAGAATATTTTGAATAATTAATACATAAAAAAAAACTTCATCACTACTATGTATATTTAGTGTTTGGAATGCAAATTTTCTCGTATTTCAAAACAAGTACTTATAAATCTTGACACTGACATAAGACATGTAAGATGTTCAAAATTAGTACTGTTGAGGCATTTTATTCGCTTTTAAAACGTTATTCCCTTATTCTTGGCTGTAAGTTGCTATAGCTTATATGCAGACACTGTCTTATTTTGTATGATGTTTCTATTACAGACCCATATGAAAGTTCATATACCTGAGAAATCCTTTAGCTGTGATATATGTCATAAAAAATTCAGTTTGAGTCACCACTTACAACAACACATCAGAGTACACACAGGTAATGCTTACATCTACTTCATTTTAACTTTGGTGGATATAAACTGTCTCATTGGCAATTATACCGAATCTCAAAGCTATTGTTTATCATTAGTGGAAACATAATTTGATTTGACACTTTATGTTTAACAGACAATTGTATGATATAATGTAGTTATATCCTTTTTTATTCAATGTTTGATAAATGAATTTATTATTTCACCTTTCATTACTGTGGATCCATTACTATTCATTGGAAACCAATTTTATGAACCATGAATTTAAATGTTCAACAAATTACAATTTGTCTACAGGCATTGTATGCAGAGATTGACAAAACCATGAAATCAAATATCTTCGAGAATGCAAGTTTTCCTCAATCCACCAAAATTGATACCATGGATACCCATAAAATGAATCAACAGTACTTATTGTTTTAAATATATATTCAATAATGTTTATTTCTACTCTTTTAACAGGTGAAAGACCATACAAATGTGAAGTATGTGAGAAAGCATTTATATCTAGTTCTAATCTAAAGCGCCATCGGGACACTCACGGACAAAAAGTAGTTAAAATGGAAGATGATCAAATGTACATTATGGAGAAAGAACGGGATTACAAATGTCAAGTATGTGACAAGGAATTTGTACGGTACGACCATCTGAGGAGACATGTTCAAATTCATACGGGTGATATAAGATTTACATGTTCTGTGTGTGACAAAAATTTTGGACGTAAAGAACACCTTACTAGACATATGAGAACACACAGTAAATCAAAATCTCATTTGTGTCCTATATGTAAACGTGCGTACACTAGGAAATATAGTCTAGAAGCTCATATGGAAACTCACGAAGACGATGAGGATTCAGAGTATGAAAGTTCTGATGAAGATATTGATCTTACAGAGGAGGAAATTGATATACAAGAGAAAGACATTGATATACAAGAGGAGGACATTGTAATAAAAGAGGAGGACATAATTAATATACAAGAGAAAGACATTGTTATAAAAGAGGAGGACATTGCTATAAAAGAGGAGGACATTGTTATAAAAGAGAAAGACATTGTTATAAAAGAGGATGACATTGTTTTAAAAGAGGAGGACATTGTTATAAAAAAGGATGACATTGTTACAATTGAAAATGAAATGAATATTTAGCAAGAGAAAATTTATGTGAAAGAGGACAAACTAGATGTTAAAGAGAGGGTAGTTGGTGTAAAAGAGGAGCAAAACTGTGATCAATCCTGTTTGTTATATAATAATTGTTAAACATGTTAAAATAAATTCCACCTGTTATATTGATTATTTAAGTTACAATTTCTTATTAACTACTGAACTGAGGTAAAGTTTTGGAACTTAAACAGTGTTTTGTTGACTTAAGGTTGTACATAACACTAGAGGGTAATAACTCTGTAAAAATCAGCTGAACGTTTTAATCACGTGTTGTTGTGAAAGAAACATCATGCTTCTAAATGATCAAAATTAGCGTTAGTCAAACAGCTATATATCCAATGAAATTTTCCCGATAAAGTGTCTGGTTCAAGTTTTTTAAAAATTTTATATTTTTGTCAAAGGATCAAAGTTAATATATTGTCAAAATTTTATGAAAATCAAATGAGCCAAATTATTTTTAGTTGAGGTGTTTGGTACCACCTTAAGTTAGTTTTTATTAACAAATTTTTTTTTGGTCATGGTGTTAAGTGGTGTTGTCTGTCATAAAATACTTTCTAAAATTGTATATTTTTGCATTCTCTTTTGGTATCTTCTCACTTTTTAGCTCACCTGGCCCGAAGGGCCAAGTGAGCTTTTCCCATCACTTTGCGTCCGGCGTCCGGCGTCGTCGTCGTCGTCCGGCGTCCGTCGTCGTCGTTAACTTTTACAAAAATCTTCTCCTCTGAAACTGCTGGGCCAAATTAAACCAAACTTGGCCACAATCATCATTGGGGTATCTAGTTTAAAAAATGTGTGGCGTGACCCCGCCTACCAACCAAGATGGCCGCCATGGCTAATAAAGGGCTGCGCTTAGGCGCATGATACGCCCGTTGCTCTTTTAACTTGTCTTTTATGCTTTAAATGAATTTATATGATCAACTAGAAATAGTGTGAGCCCTGTCAAATACAAATAATAAATAAAAATGCACAAAAAAATTGGCACTATTAAGGCTACCTCAAATTTAACTAAGTTTGTTTTCTTAATTTTTCATCCATACATAAAATTTTGTGAAAGTGTTAGTTATAGTCCCAAAATTGGAAAAATCCCCCCTTTTTTAAGCATAAAAATTCATAACACGGAAATGTAAAATCTGAAATTTATAAAAATTGAAAGGGAGCTTACATTAATAGAAATAAACAATTCACCAAAGTTTCATGGACATTGGTGAAAGCCTTTTTGAGTTATTGTCCGAAGTGTTAAAAATCACCCTTTTTTTTATGAATAAAGCCCCATAAATCCAAAACTTAAAATCTGAAATTTATAAAAATTAAAAGGGAGCTTACATCAATAGATATAAACAATTCACCAAAGTTTCATGGACATTGGTGAAAGTCTTTTTGGGTTATTGTCCTAAGTGTTAAAAATCACCCTTTTTTTATGAATAAAGCCCCATAAATCCAAAACTTAAAATCTGAAATTTATAAAAATTGAAAGGGAGCTTACATCAATAGATATAAACAATTCACCAAAGTTTCATGGACATTGGTGAAAGCCTTTTTGAGTAATTGTCCTAAGTGTTGAAAATCCCCCCTTTTTTATGAATAAAGCCCCATAAATCCAAAACTTAAAATCTGAAATTAAAAAAAAACGAAAGGGAGCTTACGTCAATAGATATAAACAATTCACCAAAGTTTCATGGACATTGGTGAAAGCCTTTTTGAGTTACTGTCCGAAGTGTTGAAAATTCCCCCTTTTTTTATGAATAAAGCCCCAAAAATCAAAAACTTAAAATCTGAAATTAAAAAAAAACGAAAGGGAGCTTACGTCAATAGATATAAACAATTCACTTAAGTTTCATGGAAATTAATGAAGGTGTTTTTGAGTTATTGTCCGAAGTGTGGACGACGGACGGACAGACGGACGGACAGTACGACGGACGGACGGATGGACAGACGGACGGACAACGGTATACCATAATACGTCCCGTCCCGGGCGTATAAAAATAGAACATAGGGGTAAAATGCAGTTTTTGGCTTATAACTCAAAAACCAAAGCATTTTGAGCAAATCTGACTTTGTAAAATTGTTTATCAGGTCAAGATCTATCTGCCCTGAAATTTTCAGATGAATCGGACAATCCATTGTTGGGTTGCTGCCCCTGAATATGTATTTTTAAGGAAATTTTGCTGTTTTTGGTTATTATCTTGAATATTATTATAGATAAAGATAAACTGTAAACAGCAATAATGTTCAGCAAAGTAAGATTTACAAATAAGTCAACACAACCGATATGGTCAGTTGACCCCTTTAGGAGTTATTGCCCTTTATAGTCATTTTTTTACATTTTTCATAAATTTTTGTAGATTTTTAGAAAATATTTTTCCACTGTAATTACTGGGCCAAGTTCATTATAGATAGAGATAATTGTAGCAACAAGAATGTTCAGTAAAGTAAGATCTACAAACACATCACCATCATCTAAACACAATTTTGTTATGAATTTATCTGTGTCCATTGTTTTTAAAAATATGCACATAAACCTAGGTGAGCGACA
The DNA here is from genome assembly GCF_965363235.1 of Mytilus galloprovincialis. NCBI lineage: Eukaryota > Metazoa > Mollusca > Bivalvia > Mytilida > Mytilidae > Mytilus > Mytilus galloprovincialis. The sequence continues at coordinate 20,944,006 of NC_134839.1, read as the reverse complement.
CAGGCTCTTGAGAGCCTCTAGTTTTGTTTTCGTTTTAGAAACAATGATAGATATAAGAATATTTTTGCTGCCATAAACTGGTGAAGATTTTTATTACCAATTTTTTAGTTTTTACCTCGTATTTTGAAAACTATGATCGATAGACAGACAGTTTTAAATTGTGAAATGGTGATGTTGTGTTTCTCTTGTTTGCCATGTTGAAGGGCAACCAGATTGGTTTTTATGTTTAACAAATCAAATTTAGTCATGTAGTGGTAGCAAATGGGATAAGATGTTCTTTCTAAATCAGAATGACTAGTCATGTGAAGATAAAACAATATTGTGTCTGTTTGTTTTGTTCACACATCGGTGACAATATAATGGAATTTGATGCGACTGTCATACAAGTGAGAGGTTTAGCTAGCTATAAAACCAGGTTCAATCCACCATTTTCTACATTTGAAAATGCCTGTACCAAGTCAGGAATATGACAGTTCTTGTCCATTCGTTTTTGATGCGTTTTGTTATTTGATTTTGCCATGTGATTAATATGGACTTTCCAAATTGATTTTCCTCTGAGTTCAGTATTTTTGTGATTTTACATTTTTTCTTTGTCAAAATAGCACTTTTAAGAAAGTTTGGTCGTCAGTATAACCATAACAAGTTACATTTGGTAGAGTTCTATGAATGGAGTTCAATGAATGTGTGCAAGTTTACCTCTTGGATGAAAATCAGAGACCGTAAAGAAGAGCATTTGCATGCCAAATAATGCATAACTGTGTAGTGAGTTGTTCCCCAAGGGACCACATATAAAAGTTATAACTGGTTTTCATGTTTGACGAATCAAATTTAGCCATGTATAAATAGAAATTCTGGACAGAGAGTTTTTTTTTTTAGATCAGAATGAGTAGTTAAAGAAAGATAAAAAAAAAATTACTTCTTAGAAAGTTTGGTGTTCAGTATTACCATAGGGGGTGACAATTGGTAAAGTTCTAAGAAGGAATTTGTGCACGTTGACATCCTAGATGAAAATCAAAGACCGGAGAGAAGTGTATTCTGAGGACCACATATAAAAGTTAATACTGAGTCGAAATTATTAATGACTAAATGACTATTGGTAATATCGCTCCTAGTAGTCATATCTAAAGACTTATTAATTTCAAGGGAGAATATTGCTGAAAAAATAATAATTGAGTCATTTATAACTTTCGATTAAATAGTAACTTTTATTAAGTGTTCCCCAGAGGAACATTTCACCAAACTTTTATCATAAGTTCTTCGACAGGAACATTGCACAAAATGGTTTTAACTTTCATTATGTGTGCCCAAGGAAAACGTTTCTCAAACTGAAAAAGTTGTCTGTATACCATTGTAATTGCAAAAGTTTGACAGAATAAAGATATATATATATAAATTTCACTAAATTGTAAAGTTAATTATGTGTTCTTTCAGAGGATCATAACAATTAGACACAGTTAGAAATTCTCAAAATGGTAACTTTTATTATTATATGTTCCCCAGGGAAAAAATTAGCAAAATGATTGGTAACTTTAATTGTGTGTTGTTTGGGGGAAAATTCCACTTAATTGAAATTTGTATAAGAACGTTCCCCAAATGTACACTGAACTAACTGCATGTTCTCAAAAGGAACATATCACTAAATGGCAACGTTTAGTATTTGTTTTTTCATTGGAACTTTTCAATGAGACACAGTTACCATTTTATAAAAAAGGTAACTTTCACTGTTATATATGTTCCCCAGGAGAACATGTCACAAAATAGTAAAAATAGTTATGTGTTATAACATATACAAATGCACTACTTGTCGGTTTCATCTACAAGTTCTATTAAACTCAACCATTTTTTTAAGTTGCTTGTTTTCTTGAAATAAATGGATAGACAATATTTGTTCTAGAAACAATATTACAAGGAAGACGAGATTACGACCGCCACACAGTTGCCATTTCAATCCAATATATTCTTGTTGTATTGTCGCAGTCGTATTAAAAAATGCAAGGTGAAACTTGGAGATAGTGTTACTTTAGAGACGTTTGTTATATTTGATGAACAAAAGTTGCCCCGAATCAATACAAGTTGTACCATTATTAACTGGTGAGCTCTTACACGTATTAATGTTCATACACATGTTTACCATTGACATCTAGTATATTGCGTTGGGGAATTCTTTTTAAAAATTGCAATGTATACTAAACTTCTTTGGTTACATCTTCTGACATCAGACTCGGACTTCTCTTGAATTGAATTTTAAATGTGCTTATTGTTATGCATTTACTTTTCTACATTGGCTAGAGGTATAGGGGGAGGGTTGAGCGATCTCATAAACATGTTTAACCCGCCGCATTTTTGCGCCTGTCCCAAGTCAGGAGCCTCGGGCCTTTGTTAGTCTTGTATTTTTTAAATTTTAGTTTCTTGTGTACAATTTGGAAATTAGTATGGCGTTCATTATCACTGAACTAGTATATATTTGTTTAGGGGCCAGCTGAAGGGTGCGGGAATTTCTTGCTTCATTGAAGACCTGTTAGTGACCTTCTGCCGTTGTTTTTTCTATGGTCGGGTTGTTGTCTCTTTGACACATTCCCCATTTCCATTCTCAATTTTAAACTTTTTAACGGGATTTGGAAATATGTATCTAACTTAACCAATTAACTTTAAAATGTACCTAAAATGGCAGTCAACAGGGGCGGATGCAGGAATTTTCGAAAGGGGGGGTGCTAACCCAGGGCACCCAGGGCAAAGGGGGGATGGTGCAAAACATATGTCCCGATACAAATGCATTGATCGGCAAAAATAAAGGGGGGGGGGGTGCGCACCCCCGGAACCCCACCCCCCCTGGATCCGCCACTGGTCAATGAAGACGATGCTCTAAGCATTCATATGTCCGATATGTACTGATCTGTGCTTGAAATATTATTCAAAGTATGACAATTTATTCAACTACATTCCACACTTCAATACTAGATACTGATGAATCTGCTTAAACAATTAACGCAACCTTATAAAACTAGAGGCTCAAAAGAGCCTGTGTCGCTCACCTTGGTCTATGTGAATATTAAACAATGGACCCAGATGGATTCGTGACAAAATTGTGTTTTGGTGATGGTGATGGGTTTGTAGATCTTACTTTACTAAACATTCTTGCTGCTTACAATTATCTCTATCTGTAACAGTACTTTCTGTGGAAAATGTTATTGAAAATCTTCAAATTTTAAGAAAATTGTCAAAAAAAACTCTGAAGGGCAATAACTCCTTAGGGGGTCAATTGACTATTTTGGTCATACTGACTTATTTTTAGTTCTTACTTTGCTGTACATTATTGCTGTTTACAGTTTATCTCTATCTATAATAATATTCAAGATAAAAACAAAAAAACAGCAAAATTTCCTCAAAATTACCCATTCAGGGGCAGCAACCTAACAACCGATTATCCGATTCATCTGAAAATTCCAGGGCAGATAGATCGTGACCTGATCAACAATTTTACTTCCTGTCAGATTTGCTCTTAATGCTTTGGTTTTTGAGGTTTAAGCCAAAAACTGCATTTTACCCCCATGTTCTATTTTTAGCCATGGCGGCCATCTTGGTTTGTTGGCCGAGTTACCGGACCCATTTTTTTAAACTATATACCCCAATGATGATTATGGCTAAGTTTGGTTAAATTTGTCCCAGTAGTTTCAGAGGAGAAGATTTTTGTAAAAGATTACTAAGATTTACGAAAAATGGTTAAAAATTGTCTATAAAGGGCAATAACTCCTAAAGTGGTCAACTGACCATTTTGATCATGTTGACTTATTTGTAGATCTTACTTTGCTGAACATTATTGCTGTTTACAGTTTATCTCTATCTATAATAAGATTCAAGATAATAACAAAAAAGAGCAAAATTTCCTTAAAATTACCATTTCGAAGGCAGCAACCCAACAACGGAATGTCCGATTCATCTGAAAATTTCAGGGCAGATAGATCTTGACCTGATGAACAATTTTATCCGTCAGATTTGCTCCTAAATGCTTTGGTTTTTGAGTTATAAGCCAAAAACTGCATTTTACCCCTATGTTCTATTTTTAGCCATGACGGCCATCTTGGTTGGTTGGCCGGGTTACCGGACACATTTTTTAAACATATACCCCAATGATGATTGTGGCCAAGTTTGGTTAAATTTGGCCCAGTAGTTTCAGAGGAGAAGATTTTTGTAAAAGTTAACGCAGGACGACGACGGACGACGACGACGGACGACGACGACGGACGCCGGACGCCAAGTGATGAGAAAAGCTCACTTGGCCTTTCGGCCAGGTGAGCTAAAAATGTAAAACAACAAAAATACCGAACTCCAAATAAAATTCAACGGAAAGTCACTTACCGTTGTAATATAATCGAATTTGATGCGACTGTCATACTGGTGAGAGGTTTAGCGCTATAAAACCAGGTTCAATCAACCATTTTCTTCAATTGGAAATGCCTGTACCAAGTCAGGAATATGGCAATTGTTACATCCATTCGTTTGATGTGTTTAATCATTTGATTTTGCCATTTGATTAGGGACTTTCCGTTTTGAATTTTCCTCGGAGTTCAGTTTTTTTGTGATTTTAACTTTTTTTTGACAATTGTCAGAACCAAAAGCTCAAACACATAAAACGATTTTTTTAATCAATTTTCACATCAAATACAAAGCTGTATGTAATATCTACTTTATCAGAAATTAGTCACGGATTAATTTAGTAAAACTGAGAAACTGCTTTCTCTATGCACGGTGTATATTTCATTATATATATATTGAATACTCTCAATTAATTAATGGTTTGCCAACTTTTTTTGTATTGCAACCTAAAACTTCACCTACCCTCAGAGATGAACGGTTGTTCCTTGAGCTATATGAAAGGGCCCAACATTACAACATTTGAAACAACTTATATTCAATAGACATAATAAACTGCGTTTTCTGGCTAAAACAATAATTAGGAAATCAAAAATGTCATACAGCAACAAAACTATTGTAGTACACGCTTCTGACTGGGACATGTTCATACAGAACGTGGTTATATTAAACATGTCTGCGATCGCCCAATCATCTCATAACATAGTCAAGATCAGTGGTGTGTCATCACAAAATACGAACGAACTATAAACATCAGACGAAATGGACTTGACTCATCAGATCTGCACAAAGCCAATCTCATTAAAATCCGATGTTCTGATACGCTACCCTCCACTGGATTTTAATGAGATTGTGCACAAAGCACAAAAACAAACTTACAAAGACTAAAGCCGCAAAAGATTCACAGTTGACCAATGACAATTAATACAATAGATCATGAATTCTCAGACTAAATTAGCAATACATAGAACGCAGTCCGAGAAAAGCCCTACCTTATACAGTGCTAAAATGTAAGTCACGAACTAGTTTTAAAGTTATATTTTAATTTATTAATAACAAAATCAATATAAGTATCGATAGAGAGACCATATTCATAAATCTTATTACAGCGTTTAATTGATAACCTTTTTAAGAGCATGTTGTTAAATTTTCGTTTCATCTGTTTTATTTGAGACAGTGTTGTCAGTGTGTACTTCTTACGGCTAATGGCTCCTTAATCAGCTTCTTTATTTCTTTTAAACAACATTCTTTTATGTACACCATGGATATTTAAAACAGTCGTTGAATTAATAAAACTTGCACCATTAAAATTTGTATTCATTTTAAACCACCAGTACATTAATATTCTGTATCTGATCTGAACTCTTTCACGGTTATTGTTCTAATTATAATTCGGTAAGACAAAAAAAAAAAAAAAAAAAAAAAACATGCATTACTCGTTTCCCTGTATGTTTATATCATGTGATTGTTTTGTTTAAAGGTTTTTAGTGTTAAACTTCTTAATCAACTTTTCAATATCTCCCTTGTGTCGTTGAATTTCGTCTTCCGTCTTGTATGCTGTAAAGATAGAAACTACTTTAGGAGAAATTAAGACCACTAGAAATGGTACGATTTCATTTAGGTTAAGGTTCTGAAGTTTGCCTGTGTCTCTAAGTATCAGTAAAGTGACTGTGAGAAAAATACAGGTCATAAATGTTTTCACTACCAAAAGGAATAAACTTCTCTTAACGAAGCTACAGTTATCAATAATATAGTTGAATAAGGATTCGGTTATTACGTCACCATCTTCTTCGACATTCCTGCTTACGCTTTCAACTTTCTGATTTGTTCCACCATTTTGTTTCATTGCGCTGCTTTCGCTGTTAGATTTTTGATTTTCTTCATCTCTCTTTGTTTTGGTTTCTGTCTGAATGATAAAAACTAACTGCAACAAAATGCTGTATAAATCAATATAATTTATAACATATGACAAAAAGTACCCAAGTGATGCAATTACAATGATGAAGAAACGCATTACAAAATCAGGTCCTATAAGTCCGAAAATTATTGTATAACACAATGATCTTAAAAGAAATATAAAAAAACCTGTTTGTTCTCTCAGAGTAAAAAGGTAAAGTAAATACAGAACTAGTTCACATACAAGTATGCTTTTTTTTTAACAGGATAATTTTAAATTATTACTTTTACATTCTTTAAAAAGAGGCGTTTTCTCGTCGTTTGAATCATTTACATTCAGTGATTTATTTTCATTCAATAATGTATGGGAAGTCTCACTTTTAGAGAAGTATTCATCATATAAGATGTAAGGCATCAAAAATACAAACCAAAGAGCCGGTAGAGTACAAAATACCATGTTGAGTATGCTGTTAATGATAAATACCAAAACTATCATTGGAAAAAATACAAATAAGTAAAGATAATTCCCCAAATCCCCCAAATTTTCCAAACATTTAGGTGGTTTATAGCTTTTCCTTAAAACTAAAATCCAGAACTTCTTGCTGAATAGTAATGTGAATCGGTGAACCAGTTTTTCACTCGCATTGAGTTTTTTCATTGTACTATTACTTTTTTCTTCACCTGGCTTCACATCATCCTCATTTATTGTACTTTCAGTATTTTCATCTGGATCCACACGCCAACTTCGTCCGAAAATAATGTTTGGTATGCATATGATAAACTCATTTTTGTACTCATTATATTTTATATAAATCCAAATGTTGCATACAAAGTATGCAAGAACTGAAATAGGAAAAGTAATCCAACGACTTATATCTGTATATTCTGGAACTCCAAATCGGTAAACATTCGGAAAATTATCATAACCGTTCTCTTCGAACATTTCGTGGCGAATATTTAACAGCTTAAACAGGTTGAATGCTAATACCACAAAAGTTGAAAAAGCAAAAAAGGATATTATTGGATAGCATTCTTTATCAGAACGGAAAAATATTTTTTGGAGTACCCTAACGTACCCGTAAGGCCTTTCTATTTTGGAAGTAATTTTGTAATATTTTCTTAATTCTCGATCTTTTGGTAACTGGATGAATTCAAGAATGTGCCATAGAAATGGATGCATATATCCTATCAATCCAACAACAAAAGTTAAAAGTTTTGATAAATCGGTTTTTGAAATCAAAATTGAACCAAAATTTTGGTCACGCAAAGTTTTTATTGGATAACAATTATAATCATAGCCAATCCACACAGTTGTAATCCACCAACACCATTCTATAAATGAAGTGTCGCAATTAAAATTTCGATGACAAAGAAAAGAGTCTTTCATCGTATTGTTTTCAATAAGGTTTTCCAAGATATATGATATAAGTCTGTTTGATTCGTTGTAATAACCAATTGGATTGTTAGGACCGCATGTGAGGGCCCTCATGGGGTTTTTGATTATGTGATTACTTGGCCGTTTTTTTAATGATTATTTGATTATTAAGCCAAATATTTCATGATTATTTGATTACCTAGGACTGTATTTTTAGTTTATGATTATTTGATTACTAAAGATAAGCAAATATTTAATGATTATGTGATTATATTGGCAAAAAAATGGTGATTATGTGATTACTAGGACCCCCCCATGAGGGGCCTCGCATGTGTCTGGTAGTGTCCATTCGAGCCACACATTCCGAGTGCCATATTCTGAAATAGTGAACGTTATTGCACCGATATCTATAGGCGATTTCAAAACATTAAACGTCATCGAACTTTCCAGCCAGATCCACTCTTGAAGGCTATTTAGCTTATCTATATCGTCAAAATATTCTTTCGATCTTTTATTTGAATTCTTTGCGTTTAAAAAAAATGTAAAAAGCGAAGACATCGTCTGATTTTAAGAGCTCATTTGCAATATATCTCTTGGCACTTTGAGTATCTGATGTGTTAAAGTTAAAATGACACTCGTCGGAATTAAACAACACACGCTCTTTTCCTTGTTTAAACTCAATATCTAACAGATGCGTTTGCTGTTGTGAAGTTGCAGTATCTACTTTGTGTTCGGACAGAGCTAAACTAACCGGTTCATACCCCTTTGACGACTGGTTTTTAGGAATATCCTCCACGGGAAACGAATAACTTGTGTGAAGAGATACAGAGAGGAACAGACACATAAGATATTTCTTCAAAGGCATTGCTATATCTGTAAAATAAATGTTCATATTGATAATGCATCTTTAAAGGGAAGAAGATGAATTTTCCTTTATTTGTTGTGTTATTTTCACATTTTGTATCGGTCACTAGTGAAATATCTGTTTTTGGTAAATGATTGGTCGAAATTTAATGATGACGTCACATTCTCGTGAACTGATATCCTATTGTGACGGCATAAAAAAAAGCGACCTTGCCTGATGACGTCACATATACAGAACAACTGGCGCATTTCATATTAAAAGACCACAGTCTCGAGTGCAGAAAAACCAGAAACACGTACTGCAGTGGTTAAAGCTATATCGTTTTATACTTAAATGCACACGACTATGACACGGAGGGAGAACAATTGCTTTCTGAAATAAGTGAAAAAGCTCCGTTTTCTAGTCGGATAAACATCGTAGAAAAGACAAGTTTTTCTTCTATTATATTGGTTTGGAACACTGAAACAAATATAAATATTTCGGTGCATTGCTAATATATCTTTGTATTGACGCTGAGGCTACACACACATAATACAAAATAAAAATTTGAAACGCCAACTTACAAAAGCGCGATTTGATATAGTTAAGAAGATATCATCCGTACAAATTTGTGGCGATTCACGCTGTGGAGTATGTTCCAGAGACAATTATATTTACTTAGAAATAGGCAGTACGAAATATTTCAAAAACGGTAAGAAATTTACAGTAAACGCAAATATGACTTGCAAATCAGAAAATGTAATCTATTGTATAACATGTGTCAACTGTAAAGAAAACTACATCGGTCAAACAGGAAATAGTGTGTGTGAACGGGTCAGGATCCATAAACAGCAAATACGGCAACCCGAGTACAGACAAATTCCGTTGAGCGAACATTTAGATATTTGTGCGGGAGGAAAATTCAAATTTTTCCCGTTCTTCAAATGTACAGAACCAACAGAAGAATACCGTAAAGAACTAGAAAGAAAATTTATAAAAGTGTTTGACGCCAAGCTTAATGCTTAGTAGTTACATGAACAATAACGTTGCGTCATACTACTAATATTTTACGAACAATGACGTTACGTCATAATACTAATGTGTTCCCCATAACGACGTTCAGTAGGACAACCGGAAGTGCCTTTTTGGCCAAAATGTGATTCGGCGGCGCTCAGTAGTCCTACGCCGAAAATTGGACTATTTTGCGTCGGCCGACGTCAGCCGAAAAATGGCGCGCTTTTGTAAAAAAAAATTATTCGTTTATAGCAAAGTAACGGCGGTAAATGGTGTTGATTGTAAGCACATTTATAAGAGAAAAATATATGAGTTTACTTATTATTTTCATGTTTGAACAAAAAAATAAAAGAAAATCTTATTTTTTCACATGTGAACATAGAATTTCGGATTTCGATTTTCTGCACTGTAGAATTAAATAGCCATATTGAAAAGGGGTACAAAAAAAAGCCTATCCTTCAATTACCCTAAAATTTTTACATCGTAATTTCGCTAGTTTTTCACATCGAAATCCGTAAAGAAAAGGGGTGTCCATATTAGGGCAAAAAATTGTACCCATTTTAAAGTAGGGGTCTCAATTTTTTATAGGTTTTTCCTTGCATGGCCGGTAGAATTAGAAATTGGGAAAGATTCTGTTTTTAAAGTAAATATTTATTCAACTATCAAGAATAGCTTAATCCTTATATATGTAACCCCTATAAAAATATCCATTTGTGTCAATAAATTGTAAAATTATAGATTTTTTTCGAAATTGAAGAAGGGGCCATTTTCGCCTATTTCTCTATTACGTCTATTTGTCTTCTATAATTATTAGCTGATTCCAAAAAATCTCCGCCTCGATTTTTTTTATACTTTCATTTTATAATCTTTGGTACATAATGCAGATGTTATGAAAAAATTAGACACTTCTATCGAGTAGAAATGGAGAACGGTCATCTTTATTTTGTATGTCCCCACTATGGGGGCGTGGTCCTCCTTTCCCCTTGTTTCTGAAGTACACGATAGCTATTCATCTCTCGAAATTAATTATCAACTCAATATCATTGAAACAAAATGAATATATTTTAAGACATCAATAAATTTTAAGTGCTACTGATTTTTTTAACAGAATATGCCGGAATCGACCCCATCCGATGTTGTGTCAATACATAGATCAACGTTGTCAATTTCCGGCGCCGAAAATGTCAACGTAAAATATCAATAAAAGTTGGAGTCTTTTCTTCTTTGTATCAATTTTGTTTATCTTAATGTCAAGAAAGTCATGCGATATGTTGAATCCATATCAACGTTATACCAAAACAGGTCTTACTTGGTAAACTAACAGTTTAAGGCCTACTACATCATCATCATGAGATTGACTTGTTGACATCGTACTTAAAGTTGAGAAAAGATTTATAATTTCGTGCATATTGTTACCGCTTAGTTTTTAAAATGAACAACTTATCTGTTTGGTCATATCGATTTCTTTAATAATTTTCCTTTCGTTCATTGATACAGTTATCGTTACGTTATGTGTTTGGGTTTGTTTTGTTTCTTTTTGTCAAAAGCTGGGGGGGGGGGGGCTCTTTTAATTTTATAAAAGGCATGCGTAATTTTTAGGGGCTTATGGTTCTCAATTTTTGATTTGCAGTGAAGGTTCAATCATATCATGACTTTACATATTTTAAATCTGCAGTTTCTTGGGAAAATGATTATTTATAATTACTATAGTAGTATTACATATATATATAGTAATATACATGTATCTATGCATAGGGGAAAAGGGGGGGGACGACCATTTGCTATTCTATGTATGACTAGGTGGTGAAAATTCGAAGAAAATCCTGGTGTGTTTGTACTAGTACTTGTCTGTCCTAGGTGCTTTACCTTTATATCCATTCAACAGTATCTGTTCATCTTTTTTTTTTTTTGTTATTTTGTTTAATGTAAATTATTTGAATGAAGTATGTAAAAGTTTGTTTCAACTTTTTGATAAACCATAACATTAGAGATCTATAGTAGGATTTTTTTCTGGATTGACTATTTATTTATCTGCATCCATTGCATCATATGCTTTTATTTTTAAACATATTTCACTTTTGCATACAGACCCAGAATATTCCTTTTCAGGTCGTCTTGTGTCATGTTATTTAGAGGTCTTTTATATATGTAGCTTCCTATACATTATTGGTTCTTCTAAAATAAATGTTGAAGGTTGTCGGAGATCTATATTTAGTCCTTTAGTATCTGGTGAGGAGTTGTTTCATTACCAATTGCATATAGTATTAGGATTAGAAAAAAAGACCAAAACTCAAAAACTTAACTTTTACCACTGAACTATGAAAATGAGGTCAAGTTTAGATGACACCTGTCAGCTAGACATGGACACCTTACAATCAATCCATACACCAAATACAGTAGACCTATTGCTTACAGTATAAGAAAAACAGACCAAAACACAAAAACTTAACTATAACCACTGAACCATGAAAATAAGGTCAAGGTCAGTTGACACCTGCGAGTTGGACATGTACACCTTACAGTCCTTCCATACACCAAATATCCTAGACCTTTTGCTTATAATATCTGAGATATGGACTTGACCCACCAAAACTTATCCTTGTTCACTGATCCATGAAATGAGGTCAAGTGAAAACTGTCTGACGGGCATGAGGATCTAGCAAGGTATGAGTCTATGACATACCAAATATAGTTATCCTATTACTTATAATGAGAGAGAATTTAACATTACAAAAAATCTTAACTTTTTTTTCAAGAAGTCACTGAAACATAAATGAGGTCAAGGACATTGGACATGTGACTGACGAAAACTTCTTAACATGAGGCATCTATATACCAAGGATGAAGCATCCAGGTTTTCAACCTTCAAAGATATAAAGGTTTTGAGTAGTTAGCTAACTCCGCTTCCAAAGCAGCCGGATCACTTTCCCTTTGTAGAGGTTGCTCGACAAAAATGAGGAATCTAATTAATTATACAACAGTGATATTGCTTTGAAACTTTTTTTTCATGAAAACAACTGAGTCAATAATCTGATTTTTTTCTTCTAAATATGGTGACATTTCACTTGTGCACATTTTAATAATTAATGTTGATGAATCTTGCATATTTCAAAATCCTCTTTTTACTACACATTGAGCCCATAATCAGCTTAAGTTTCATTTATTCAATCCTGCATAAGTTCAACAAAAATGTCTGCTAATAAACAATTGAACCACCTTGGTTACCATTCTGTACATGAATATATCTCATTTTCATTTTCATATACATTACTGATTCCAGGTATCAAAATTTTCATCCTCCAGTAAAATTATTCTTCTGACCATGCTGACAGTGTACTGAAAATAAAAAAAACATTTTGTTATTAAATTAAGTTTGCTATTTTGTTATTAAATTAAGTTTGTTGATAAAAAGTAATGATAAATGATAATTATATTTCATTGTTATGGGCATTTTTGACCCAATAATGGTCTGCTTAAGTCATTCTCTTATCTGAAAAAATGTTCAAGTTTATTAACACACTTCTGACATTCTCATGGATAGATGCCCATCATGTAAGAGTTAATTCCCTTATATTGTTTTTAATCTTTAAAAACATGATAAATGAATTTTAAATTACTGTACCCTTCATTCTTGAAATTAGGTTTTAAATCCAAATGAAACTATCTTGAAATTATACAGCATAGATAATACTTGTAGTATAAAATCTTTAAACTATTAAAAGTATACTATTTGGCCTTAAAAGTCTGTGTATGATTCTTGGACCTATAAACTATAAATTTTAACTTCCATTCCAAATTTATTCCATTGGCAATTTCTTGTCGGACTGTTAAATGTAAAATATTTTTCATTATCAAAATAGTGTTAATTTATAATGTCCATCATGTTTTGTTTCATATTTGTGGGATTGAAATCATAGCGCATTGTAAATATAAACCCACTGGTGTTACCCTGAACAGACAGATTTGAATTACTTACCTTAATCATGTTAATATATTCTAGTCATATTGTTTTCTATTTTAAACAAAATAATTTTGCTTTCAACATTACTCGTCTTTGACATTCCATTTCCTTTTGATTACTGTTTTCTTGCTGTATGTATATCATACATTGTATACATGTATATGTACATGTTCTGATAGTGTTTTTGTTGATATATATTAAAAAGTCCTCTGTTTTGAATTTTTGATTCATAGTGAACATCTTTCTCCATCCTGTAAATATAAAGCAAATGTACATACAATTACTAAATCTATTAGACTAAATTATTCAAAGCAAAATTTAATTAATTTAATTAATTTTGCATTGTTATTAGGGACGACATCAAAAGTTCAATGAAGGATAAAAAACTTAATTCACATAGTTTTTTCACATGAATACAAATTTGTCAAATAAATTACCAAAAGAAAACATATTTTCTTGCTCCAATGAAGACCCATTGGTGGCTGTCGACTGTGGTCTGCTCTTTGGTTGGGTTGCTGTTTCTTTGACATATTACCCATTTCCCTTCTCAATTTTATATTTCTATTTTTATAAATTTCTGCTCAATACATAAAAGTTGCAGGCAAAGAAAACATATCATAATAATGTACATAAATATATGCAAGCTGAAATTTTATACATTTTCGGGTCACTCACAACCTAGTTTTAATTTGAATCCATGAACCACCACTGTCATAACACCATTAATTTGATAATATTATGATATTAATTACAAATGTAAGTTGGAGTACATTTTTTGAAAGTAATTAATATTGTCAATGGATTATCGATTCATTATCATTTTTAATTAGCATGATTAGTTGTATATATATGACTATAGCCTATAGGAATAATATAACATCATGAACATAATGGATATAAAGAATCTGTACAGGCATATTAAATTTGTAATAATTCCTGGTCAGGAGATACATGTATTCTAATGAATGTGTAAGCTCTAAAATGGGTGGGTGATTCAGTGGTTAATTTCAATGTGTAAATTTCTTTTAAAATATGAGAAATGAATTTAGAGGATGCATGGCTATCTAATTTTTTTTTGTATATGGGAAAGGGGAGCCTGTGCCTGTAAACGCTTTCCTTTAGTATTTTATGTTTATGAAAGATTTAATTTTTATAAATATTATACATTTATTTCCCGTGCCTGAGGGAGATATGAAGATTTGTTCACCCAAGAATATTCATATTTCACGAGGGCTCTGCCCGAGGGAAATATGATTTTTCGAGAGTGAACAAATTTTCATATCTCCAGAGGCCAAGGGAAATGAATGTTTTATTCCACTGCCTTAGCTTTGTATACTATCTGAACTTCAAATATTAGTTTGCATACCAGCATTTTTTCAGACTTATTCGGCTTGTTTTTATTACTGAACACAACATACATATTGATAAACAGTACGGATAAACATTGATTATTTAATTACTATTTTTGTTTTAACGTCTGAAATAAATTTGAACACGATAATGATATTTGCTATTGCTATTTAGAAAATAAGAAGTTCAAGACGTTATGTACATAAACCGCGCATAATGTCGCACGATTTAGTCCCGACATGTCAGAGGTGAATATGAAGTTTTGTTCGACGTCATGTGTCAAAGTTTCAACCAATCAAATGTTGATTTTGCTATCAAAATCAACATGCAGTGGAATAATACATTTTGGTGTACACATAATTGTCATATATGAAATCAGGGACACAAATATTTTTTTTCCAAATGAAATATTATACCTGGTATAAAACCGAGCCAACAGTAAAAGTGGGCCCACTTTTGAGTTGAACCCGAGACGTTCATTGAAATTCGTATAGCCTCAGTAGCCTATATTTTGCACTTTTTGGGGCCTTGAAATTACCCCCCTTTTTAGAGAACTTGCAATCGGCATGAAACGTGATCCTACGTGCTTTCGAATTTGATTCATTTTGGTCAGTATTTGTAGTTAGAGATTTACAATGTTCTGTTATCTGAGCAAAAAGTGAAAGCGTGAATATCTTCCATGGAGATCGTGAAGAACACCCTGACCAGTTAAAAACGGATGTTGACAACTTGCGTGGGTATAATATTTCCGGAGACAAGTGCGGATACCTTAGACCGAAATCCGAATGTAATTCACCAGTAAATAGTTGATTCAATACTAATATATGGAAAGGAAATGATGATATATTGGATTTCAATTTTCGTGTTTTATATAATTTTACATTTTATCTTTGCCGTTTAAATCAATTTTTTTGATCCAACTTAGTTTGATAATAATTAACTTAAATATCGGAATATACCTTTACCTTTTGTGTTGTTTAGCATAAAGTTTAAGCATCCAAGAATGTCATAAATGCAACTTTTCAGCATGGAATGCCAAATCCAACGTCAAATAATGGCCGCCATTACGTGTTGACAACGTCGTCTAGTGAACCGTATCACTGAGCGGCGAAATCCTTACTCAGGCGCTTCCGGTTGTCCTACTGGTTCATAACGACGTTCATAGTCTTGAAAAGTCCCAAGATGGATGAAAGCGCTAGACAATGCTTGGTGGAGTCTTACCTTTAGAACTGAGAAGAGAAGAAATGGCAATTAGAGAATTGGCAAAAATTACCTCATCTTTTACAACAGTCCCAATTAAGAAAAAGCTAGAAAACTGGAAAACAGAATCTAATCCAGAAACTTACATCTCTCCAATTGGAAAAATGATACTACAGGCAGATGATATGAAAAAGGAAACATCAATTGAGGTAAATAATATTGAACAGCAATATGAATGTCGTGGCATGTGTGCAATAAGAAGGGCACCGGAGTACTGGACCACATTGGGAAGTTCCAAAACAAGAACCAGTGAACAAGCCATTGAAGGACAAAGACTTATAAAACAACAATTAGAAGAACTTCCTCCAAATACAACAGTGGCATTCACAGATGGCTCATGCATGGGAAATCCTGGGCCTTGTGGTGCAGGAGCCATTATATACAATAATGAAGAGGAGGAAACAATACAGTACCCTGTATCAAACAGAGGATCAATACTACTAGCAGAACTAGTAGCCATTAAACTTGTGCTGGAAAAAATAGACAATTATAATTACCGCAATGTTAAACAACTTAACCTATACTCTGACAGTCAATCGGCCATAGGCATTATAACCTTAAATTGGAAATCAGAAAATTATCACAAAACCATACAAGAAATCAAAAACAGGAAAAAAAAATTGGAACAAAAAGGTTTTATTATCAACATCATTTGGACACCGGGGCACTCTGATATAGAGGGGAATGAACAGGCTGACCGTCTGGCAAAAGCAGCGGCAAAAGAGGCAGATAATAGGGAGGAAATGTCTTCAATCACGACAAAACAAGACATCAAACAAGCGGCGAGAACATCAGTCATTAAAAAATGGAAGACACAATGGGAGTCTAGTGAGGTTGGGAGAAGATTTTTTAATCATCACCCAGATGCATCAAAAAAAATCAAACTCGACTTCCCATCAAAAAAACACTTCAATATACTAAACAGTCTCAGATCAGGATACTCCAAACTAAAGGGGTATCAACATTTCATTAACAGACATGTAGAAGACAACAAATGTACTTGCGGAGAAATAGAATCTGTAGAACATTTTTTATTATCTTGTGACAATTACAGTTTGGATAGAGAAAAACTCCGCCAGTCAATATATTTCATAACAGGAACACTTAATTTAGATTTAGAAGAATTACTTAACACTGAAGCCAGTGCAGACATACAATATGCAGTTTCCGAGTTTATAGACGATACTCAAAGATTTGATCATTGTTTGTATAAATCAGTATCAACAGCGCCTACCTAAATTAAAGTGAAAGTACAAAGAGAAAATACAAACGTGATTAATGTATACAAACGCGCAAGTGACCAAAGTACATATGAGAAAATCAGTGTCAAGATGACGCATACTAAAGACTAAAGACAATGCTGCTTTTAAAACTCTTTTTGTGTATTTAATTTTTAATATATAATTCTGTACACCGCTTGAAAAGAAACTTTTTTTGTATATATATATATATATAAGTACGTCTGAGCCAGTGACAACTCTACAACAGATTTATCCATCCGATCACCAGCAGTGATGGTGATACATGGCTGTGTACATTATGTATATACAACTCGTCTAAACAGCAACCCAACAATGTTAGATCTGTAAATTTGCTTTCGCAAAATTTTTGGTTCTTCCCTCGCCGGGATTCGAACCCATGCTACTGAGATATCGTGACACCAAATCGCCTGCACTGTAGCCGTCCCGCTAGACCACACGACCACCTGGGCTTCATAAAAATGAAGCTTTCGGTGGCCGGGTGTTACCTTTCCACGTCAGTTTTAATCTAGCGTCGTACTACAGTACATGATATATAAGGCATGAAGATGTTATTTTTACAGATCAGCTAAATTATCTATAATAAAGGATCCTACAAATTAATGTAAGATACAGTCTCAGAAAATAATTATATTTATAAGTACGTCTGAGCCAGTGACAACTCTACAACAGATTTATCCATATGTTTTGTAACATTAAGCCCCAATAGCTATCTTGTATCGAAAAAGTTGTTACCCATTTGTTTCATGTGTTTTATTATTTAATTTTGCCATTTTGTTAGGGACTTTCCGTTTTGAATTTTCCTCGGAGTTTGGTATTTTTGTGATTTTACTTTTTGCATGTCATAAAATGAGATGTTTATAATTTCAATCTTCCATTAACCAATGTCCAATAGGTTGGCAAGAAAGATTGATCATTCACCTGCTTTATTAAGTTTTGAACATAATAAAGGCGTTTATAACATGTCACTCATACCTACATTAATGAAAGATATTTGAATTATTGGAAAGAGAATGTTTTCTTGATATAAAAACCATTTAAGGATCATAATCTCAGAACATATATGCAACGTAAAGACAATTATATATTAAAAACCTACACTATGTTTGAACCTGGTCAAATAAAGACACGGTTGTTAAATGTTTTGATCGATTAACAGGGAAAAAATCAAGGCAACAGACATGCAAAGATAAGGAAATACAAAAGATTGAAAGGGGTGGATGTGTCGAACAAGACAACGTTCCCTGCTGTGCTTGCATGACCCCTCAGACGCATTCATATTAATTGGAAATGTCACAATATGTACAACTAATAGTCAGACCTGATATGCCTTAAACCACTTAAATTTAGATTTCCAATCTAGTACTAATTTTTCGAAGGATGTGTAGAAAAATCCGTCCGTTCGGAACAAATCTTAACTTTCGTAGCTTTATACATACATTCCTTGATCATTATAGTGCGGTGACTGAAGGCATATTTTTTTGAATTTAATCTCCCCACCGAACACACACCTATATAATATATCATTGGAAAGAGGAAATCGTGTACTATAATAATATGCCTGTCGTCAAGACTTGATATGGTCACATTTTTTTTAAAATTGAGGTCAAAGGTCATATGTAAAAATCTGTGAAAATTTGGGAGGGTATCAATTTTGACATTTTTTTATATTTCTAAACTCTACCTAAATACAAATGATATTGTTTTGGCTTTAGTAATGTTTGTTATTATACATAAACCTTAATCATTGAGATTTTTTTATCAAAAAAAATCATACAACGACGTTTTATAAACAAAACTTCAAAAATCAAGTTTTCAACCTATAAAATGTTTAGAGCACCTTAACCTTATAACAAATTTCAATTTCAGGTAAACATCAAGTGTCATGCAGGACAATACTTTAAAATTATTTTTTAAACCATCATATTGGGTGAGGTATCAAACCAAAGCAATAGAACACTACAGTCAAATATGACCTCAAATTGAATTTGCAGATACTTCAGGTTTTTTTATAGACTACTCGTTGCTTTTGGGGGTTTTTTTTCACGATTATTACTGCTTCCATAGTATTATCTGTTGTTGTGTATTTTACTCTGGTTAAAATCTATTACATTATAGGTTTTGTACCTATATATCCCCCCTTTTTTTCCTTGCAACGTACCACAAACTTCAAAAGTATTCCATATAAAAAAAGAAAATGTGATATGATTGCAAATGAGACATAAATTAACTTACAATTATAGGTCCCGTACGGGCTTCAACAATGAGTAAAATTCATACGGCATAGTCTTCAATTCCCGAAATAAATAATGTAAAACAAACGAAAAATCTAACGGCCCGATTAATGTACAAAATAAATAAGAAACAAAAAAAAAAAACTGCATTACCATCTCGTGACTTGAAACTGACACATACAGAATGTGGCCGGTTTAAACCTTTTTAAGGGTGCACCAACACTCCCCTAACCTGGGTGTACCAGTGCAACAAGCTTTATACCAAATCAACCGTTATCTTCATCATCTTCATTTTCATCAGCCGTCACAAGACATGTTTTAATATTTCTACTCATTTCACTCATGGCCACATGTCTGCACAAGGTTCTGCTCACAGCAAACACGTTATTTTGAGGTTTTCTTTACAAGTATAGACAAGGTATTGTAGGAAGTCCGAAGACATTTGTTCCTAAAAAAGTACCAGCTTCAAACCATCCCTATCAATTCATCCAAGATTTAACAGAGATTAAAAGGGGGTTTAGGAAGGTGTGATGAAATCCATATGCGTGTCTGCAAAGATGCTGAGGAACCATTATACGAGATGTACACACTATCTTTAGTTAGCTCAATTTCATGGTTGGCAATACATTAGATAGCGTCGCACTTTACTTTAAGAAGCATAAAGTCCATTGGCATTCAATGGTTCAACAAGGTGTTTTGAACCAAACTCATGGTACATTTGTAAAGCCAATCCTAAATAAAAAAGAGTAAAACAAAATTGGCCACACACACAATTGACTTAACAATTTCTTAGCATTTACGCAATTTCTCTGGTGCCATTTCCTGAGAATAGTCTTGGCTGTATACAGTTTCATTGAGTAACTATAAAATGAATTGCAATAAATACGAAGGCATTGACTGAATTGAAGAAGGAAGAGACAATTCATCCGAAGTTGGGTATTCTTCTTTAGAGTTTCGATGTCTTTTCTAAGTATACTTGCAGCGGAATGAAATATCTGTCCGTTATTTGTGTCTATAACCGTTGACATTGAGATTTTGAGGTCAGTTTTCAATTGCCTAGCAGCTGATATTGCATCTCAAATAGTTATTTTGCTACTATATATTATGTTATATTTGCCTTGAACTTGTTGTTTGACAAATGAATTTCTAGAAAAATCAATAAGTTTAGACCGCATGTTAAGTAGAATATTTTAAATTAGAGTAGATCTATATTTATCAAGTAACGGTGTCACGAGGAATGACCATTCAATCGTTGTCAATAGCCAAAATAAAATTAGTAAAAGCAGTATCTTGATCTGAGATATCTGCTTCCACGGGTTTGGATTTTTTTTGGTCTTTTGTCGTTTTTAGCAAATGATTTGTAATGCACCAAAAATGACAGAGTGCTTGAAGTTTAAAAGATGGACGGAAAAACTATTTCAATTTTAACTTTGTCTGACACGGATAAAACATTCTTCATACGCTCATCTGATTCAAACTTGCGTAGTTTTTTTGATATTTCTAAAATGTTTTGTTGCAACAAAATGTACAAGCGCTCCAGTTGAACGACTGCATTCTAGAACGCATACAAATACTCGAAACTGTGGGACAACAGTCCGATAATTGTATGTCGTCATTAAAAATCAGATAAGAAGCTTCCTCGCTCTTAAAGGGGGCACAAATATGTTAACTTGTGTAACTTTTGTAGCATGAACGATGGTAAACTGCCTGCACGGAGTTCTTCGAATTAACAGCTATCGCATGAAATCATAGGCACTTGTTTCTGTCAATATGGGGTTTACTATCCATACCCGTACGGATGATTTTTCGTACGGGTATGGATAGTAAACCCATATTGACAGAAACAAGTGCCTTTTCATGAAACATGTTCACCTCATCCAATCTTTTATTCGATGCAGATACAAAAATCGACTTCCCTATATGGTTAAATTGACTCAAAATTCCAGTCGATTTTTTTTTTGCATATTAAGCACTGCATAAAATTGAACGACTTTTTTCTTTTCTTTGGACTTACTGTCCAGAGCAAGTTGCAACGGACTTCGCATATCACGGAATATATACTGAAACTATCCGTCAATTATTTTGATTTTACAATAAGACTTTTCTGACAAAGTATATTTGATGTTTTATAACAAAAAACATAGAATATAAACATATACAAATAAAGTATGTGGCATATATGTGCACTTTAATTGAAAATATGTGTATATAATAGCGAAAAAGGTAGTAATTTCATATATCAGTTGAGAGCAAATTATTGACTAATACACAAAATGTGACGGAAGGCAAGTGATTAAGTTCCGTGTTGAAATTGAAGTTTTTAGTCCATTCTTTTTCCATTGATTTCTTAAGGGTTTTTTTCATATTTTGGTTCCGAAATTTTTATCACTTATTAGTTTTATTGAAATACTATATGCTTAAAATATTATGGGATAATTTTTATTACTGCTATGAAGAAGAAACAAAAGTTTGTGTCTGAATTTGCAATTAAAATTACCTCAATTTTAAACTGTCCAAACTTCGCAAATTTTATAGATTAGAAGAAAATAAAATACTAAATAGAATATTTTGACATATAAAAATGGCTTCAGTAAAAACTATTTCAATTTAATGTGAGAAAACATACACATTTTTTCATTTTGAAAAAGGGGGGTTGAAACTCTCCAATATACTACTAGTCATTAAAATGACTTTTTAGAAAAATGTGACCGTACGAAATTCTGACGACAGGGCAAAAACTAAAGAAGAAATATTTATCTTTAAGTTAAGACCATTTTTAGCCGTGTGTTATTTGGGGAGATTAAACTCGCGATCTAGACGACTTTTTACACTTCTGTCACCGCACTATTATATTGGATTCTAAAGTGAGTTGACACTCTGACATATAAAATGCAATATAAGTATAACCTATTATGGCAGGTATTCAAGAGCTTGTAGCTGCTACCCAGACTTGGTTATACGTCACCAGTGTCTGAGCAGAAAGTTGACGAACCAGGGATATGTCAAAGAAAGTCTCGTCCCTTTTCTACTTTTTCTAAACATGTTCATCACCTAATATATAGATATAAGGATATTTGGTTTGTAGTAGGATTGCAAATTAGGCAACTCTCTATCCAAGTCACAATAAGTAAAAGAAAAAACATTAAAAGTCAAAGTACGGTCTACAACACAGAGCATTGTCTGTCTGTTTGTTTTGTTCACTTATTGTGTCAATATTATGGAATTGTATACGACTGTCGTAGAAGTGAGAGGTACAGCTAGCATTAAAACCAGGTTTGATAAAGAAATAATTCCACTAGTGGTGGAGAGTTTATTCCCCGGGCCAGCCAGTAGTCAGCACTTCTTTATTTTACCTGAACTATCATTGATATTGCCATAATTATAAATTTTCTGTTTACAAAACTTTGAATTTTTGAAGTACTAAGGCTTTTCTAACTCAGGAACATATTGCCTTAGCTGTATTTGGCAAAACAGTTTAAAAAAAGTTTTTTGTCCTCAATGCTTTTCAACTTCATACTTTATTTGGCCTTTTTAACTTTTTTTTAGATTCAAGCGTCACTGATGAGTCTTTTGTATAGGGAACACGCCTTTTTGGCAAATTCAAAATACCAATCCTGGTGTCTTTGATGAGTTTATTTATAGGGAAATAAAATATATCCTATAATGACTCGATCAACTAAATTAAGGGAATCCTATGAAAGTTCCTGATTTCGGTAATGTTACTTTTTCAAAATCAATTTTTTTTCGATTGCAATCTTTTCCCTCTGTATTAGAAATATAATGCTTTAATTCCTTCACCATTATTGTTATGTTTCCATTTGAGTAATGTGAATGAAGATATGAAAACACTAATACCCGGCAAAGGTTCATTTTTATTTGTTCCTGGTAAATATAAATCACAGCAAATGCTAAAAACTTAAAAATCATGTTAACATTGTACTTACATGAAGAAAGTTGATGTGTGAATACATGTAATATATAGATACCGAATGTTTATATATACATAATGGCCTGATAACCATTGCTCAAAGTCTAAATATATACCCCATTCTTGGAAAGTAAAACAGACCTCACGTACTATCGTGTCTGTTGATGCAAATTCCTTGGACTTTGACTAATATCAAGGACAAATAAATGCACTGCCGCAACTACAATTTGATACCTGAAATTACTCCCGTTGTGGGATGGGATTAATGTTGTTGAGTCTTGAGTTTCTATGTTTTGTTTTGTATGCAGCTTTTCGTTTGTTACCTCTATAGATTTTTCGTATTCGTATTGTCATCTGAAAAAGTAGTACTGATTGTAGAGTGCACACTGAAAAAGTAGTACTGATTGTAGAGTGCACACTATCGTCTGCTTTTAAAATCTTCTTGTTTGAACCCGTCTTTGTTTTCTTACTGAATAAACTTAACATATTAAACTAAATTAATCTGTTTAACTAATCAACCAACATTATTAACTTGTTAAACAATGTACTATATAGCATAGACATATCTTAACTTGGTAATCAGATTAATATAGATAGTGTGAAATAAATTTACTCTTACGTACATGAATGACTGTACTTTGTCAGAATATAAATTTGAGAAATGTAATTATTGAGCAAATGATTGTCAATGGACTCAAACTTAGTATTAGAAATTAAAATTACTGTAGCACAGTTGGAAAATTCAAATTTATATAAAAATCAGCCAAATATGACTTTAAATACCATTGCCAAGGGTTTATTACATCCCTTTGTTTTGACATTAAGATAAAGTAGTAGGTTACAATGTACCAAATAAAATTACATGGGCGCAGCCATTTTATGAAGGGAACATGACATAGAGATAAAAATAGATGGCTCTCTGTGATTGGTTGTTATATCTTTTATATATTTTTCTTCTGGAAAGCATTATGAATGGAGTTTCATGCAAGCACAAATTTGTCCTTAAATGTATAGTATGAAGGGCCGGAAATATTTTTTTTATGTTGCTCAAAATTAGGGAAATTTTTCTGCGAAATCGTCAGGTATCGTGAAAAACCCCCAAATTCACCAAGAAAAGCCATGGGACCATATATATTTGAGTGCGGTAAAATCGCAAATAGATATCGAGCTTCAATTAGACAACAGCAGTTTTTCCATAATTAGTTTATTAAAAGCGCCTTTTAAGGAGATAATTGCTAAAAATAGCATTGCCGGCAATGGGGCCACCATTTAGTACTTTATATCCAGTAGTGTACATCAACTTTCCATTGTAGGAATGCAATTTTTCACGAAACTTCATAGTAAATGTGGCACAGTTTTAGCCGTTAATAGAGTCCATATGGGAAATTGCATTATCTAAAAACCTATATATAATTATCGCTTATGATTGCATAAGGACAGTGTTACTTATAAACTGTTTCCATGTATTTTGAATCATTTATCTAATAAAAGCGTTAGTATAAGCATAGATGTAATACCCATGGTATCTGGGTATTACATCTATGGTATAAGACACAAAACAAGAACAATATTTCAACTTTTAAAGAACTACATTTACAACTATTAATATATCAACTTAGACCAAAATATTGTTATATGCCATGGCTTCCTACTTAACCTTTATTTGCATGCCTAACTTTTAAAATTTAAAAGATATTTTAGGTTTTTCAATGTCCAGAATTATATATCACTATAATAGTCCATATACATTATATGTCTGAATGTAGCACATAGAAGATAAAAAGATCGCATGACATCTGTATCTTTCTAAGAACTAAATCATTATTAATTCTTATTTATCTAATAATAAAATTATGTCACGCAAGCAAGATAGCAAAGATGAAATAATTAAAACTCTTCTTGACATTGATCCTTTAGGACAGCGTGGGTTAACAAAGTTCACATTATATAACATCAAATCAAATTAGGATGATCTGATTGTTTTATCATAATAAAAACAAAAGCAAATCTATAACTTATGTTTTAAAGCACACGGCAGTTTTTGTTTTTCGTGTTTTAAACAGTTCGTAATGGTTTTGATTAAGAGTTTTATTTTCAACTGTGAAATAGAGGCAACATTAAAGTCACATTTAGGGGTGATTCGCGACATCCTCACATTATTAAGTCATTTACCTGAAGTGACATCCCGACGGAACCTAAAAACTACACACAAATTTTATTTAAGAACATAATCATGTCAGGTTGATGTGTTTTTGTCAGATGTCTCGGACTTCTTGTTTATTCCCCTTTGATACAGGGTAAAATATTTTACCCTAAATCGCTCACTTTTGTTTTACTTAGAAGATTTCAATAGCAGCTCATAAATAAATCATTTCCAAACTTTGGGCAGATTATAGATTTACTTCTTATGAAACCGAACTAATGCCTATACTAGAAATAAGGCAAAAGTCAGAATCAGCCGAGTCAGTACCAAATTTAGATTCTATTTTTTTCAATATTTACTAACTGATTTGGAATGGAGGTTTGTTGCACTCACATCTCTTATTATGCTTATTTTACTCTTTTGCTGCAACTGTTTGAGGATTTCGTACGTACTTACTATTTTTTTCAATTGTGCTCATTTTACTCTAACGGAGTTTAGCTTCTGTTGCTCGATAGTTAAGTATTGTTGCTGCTGCTGGACGGTTTGCTATTGCGCTGCTGCTCGATTGTTCAATATTGCTGCTGCTTCTAGTTTGGTATTGCTGCTGCTCAAGGATGTGTATATTGCTGCTGTAGATGGTTTCGTATTGGTGCTACTGCTCGATGACAAGAAAACATTGAAACTTTCTTTGATTTTGATACCGTCGAAAAAATAATACAGATCTTATTCTTTTGTCAACTTTATAAATGAATGATTCATTTTAAAGCCTGAATATTTCAGCATTATTTATTTATTTTTTTTTTTTATTAATAACATAACAACATATATATACTTTGTTATACTGGCTAAAATAATGATAACATTTTTTACAACTGATTGTTACAGGCCAAACTGCATGGGGATCTTGGTTTTTCTTCGTGCAAATTACGTGATACGTCTATTAATAGATGAAGACTACAATGAAAGATGTAGCAAGTATACAGGTACAAAGTTAGTGGTAGTCAGTACATGCTTTAAAGTATATGCCAAATGCTGACCATGCCTCTCATTTAAACAACTTGCCATCTTTACAATATTCATATGGAAACTTACTATTGCAGTGTATTTATTTAAAGGTAACTTACTAACCAAAATAAAAAGTTGGGTAAAACACATATTTATAAATAGAAATCGTTATTAACTTCTGGTCTGGAAGGGCAGACATTTTTATATTTCAAATTTATGCCCTGGCGTCTTACACGCCTTCCACCTTTATTCGTATGAATTGATAAATATGTTTAAATGGCATCTGACAAGGTAAGTATTATCAAATATTTCCTATAGATAATTTTCTTACAGATATCTTTTCAAATATTTATCACCTGGGTAAAAAAAAACTATGAATAGAAATTGCTATTTCCTCCTTAGTTGAGGACAAACATTCTCTTATTTTAAAGTTATTATCTGTTAGAAATATTCTATAAATAGAAATTTGTATTTCAATCTGGTTTGATAGTAACCATTTTCATATTTTCAAACATGTCAAAGTAACACATATCTATAAATAGAAATGTTATTTGGTTTGATATCGCAGACATTGTCATATCTGGGTAGAACACACATTTGATGTGTTAAGTTGGCATCTGAAGTGGTGAGTAATGTTTCAAACAATAAATAAATCACATTACATCAAATATTTTTATAGGTGTATATTCGATAACAGAATTGATACCAGCTCAGACATTTACAACATACAAATACAAAAAATAAACAAATACAAAATACAAAGGGACATATTAGAAAATAAGACGGATTTGACCTTATCTGATTTGACATTTGGGTTTTTTTCACCGCTTCTGGATAACTTTATCCAGTCGAGATGCTACACAGTGATTGTGATCGTCAGAAATTACATTCATACATCATGTATATTAACACTGATCATTCGGTGTATCGATAAGAAAATGAGATAATTGATAAGGGAATATGAATGTTTGCAAATGAAACAAATAATCATAAAAGGCCAAAGGACGAATGTTATTTAAGATTGAACATCTTGCTCAATCTTTTTTTTTTGTGCATTGCTGTTTTTTTTTTTCGTGTCTTTTTTCGTTATTTGCAATGGCATTGTAAGTTTGTTTTCAACTTGAGTTTGAATACTTTTTTGTATCTTTGGCCTCTCTTTTGATCACACGGTCTTTAACAATTAGCAAACATAGAACAGTATTTGAAAGCCCTTGGTGACAGCAAAAAGAGACAATTAATCTTGTCTTCGATAGGCACACACCTTATAAGAATGTAACATGTCGTGTGAGCACTCAATCTCCATTATAATATCTGACCACGATGTAAAACAATGGCATGCTTTTGTTTAATGATTTTCAACAATGTATGTTTTGACATTATCAGTTCAAGAGATTTGGGAAAACTCTTTAGAAAAATAGCCTCTCTTTTAAAAGACATCTGAAAATATGCGAACGTAACTTTTGTATGAATCAACAAATTATGTCTTTGAAGGAAAGTAATAGTATCAGTAGTACCTATGTGTATCATAATTCAAACAGACAACATTCAATCATGACTAATGTGCATAAAATAAGCAATTTTCGTTCGCATTCACTACGTTTGACAATATTAACGTCTCCTGCTATGGACGCAGCACTCTTCAATCGATCCAATGCTAAATTTCAAAGTGAAACCAATGATAATTAACTAATACATAAAAATTATCGACCATTATCATATATTACAAAGTAAGACATTGTGAGATCTTATTAGTGGTGCAAAATAACACCAGTTGATTCATTTGTATATATTTTATTTCAGACTAATTTTGATCGAAGTCTGGAGACAGATGCCTTACCAACTGTTGACAGCGCCGATAAAAAACATCTCGTTCGTCTGAAAGGTTTATAATATATATGCACTTAACAAATAACGCACACAAGCATTTTTTATATTAATATATATATATAAAGTCTACTCACCATACTGACATGCAACTGCTCAAACAAAATGGTGTTGTCATTCTTTTTAATCTCAAGCTGTATTCGCTCTTCAGTGTATTACGCGTTCATATGAATTTCGAAGGGATTTCTACAAATTTACCACTGAGCAAATATATGGAAGAATATAAGTAGTTTCAGACAAACTGTCTAATCGGTTATTATTTCTTACAGCCATTGATAATTTTAATAACTTGTCGTGCTGTTTATGACATCCGGAATAAAGTCATATTCGGTTATGTTATAAACCAGGATAAGACAGCAAAAGCGGGCATTGACGAATAGACAATGTCTGTTGTTATCTAAGACACTGATATTCAATTATGGTCAACCAAAGCTTCATGTCGTTCTTTATTTGTCGAAAAGGGATTTTAAAACCTGTCTATCAAATTATTTTATACAATAACTGTTTTTAAAACATCAACTCTGTTTAAAAAAAAAAGACAGGAAAAGTCCTGGAATATCGCATGAATGGATATACATGTATATGAATTAGCTGTTGGAATGATGTAGCATAGAAACAGAGAGTTAACATGGTTACAATTGTAGTTTTCTAGTAGTTTCTGTTTTCCATCACAAGACACAAGATAATATAAAAAGATAGTACCTACTATAGCGCGGTGCAATCGAAATCCAATAAATTCAACAACAATAAAAGTTCTGTTTTCAACCTATACTAGCTGTTGTTTTTCTGATTCATTCTGAATTCATCATATTACCTCTGTTTCCTTCATTTTTATTACGACCGCAGTGTTTACAGTCGTATAACGTTATAACATTGTCAGCGTCGTCGTCGTTGTTGTCGTCTGGAGACATTTAGTTTATATACAATAACGTGAAAAAATGTGTATGTATCTCTATTAGATTGTATCACAAGGTCCCATACCACAAAAGGAAAGTTGGGATTGCTAATATAGGAGTTAATCGTCCTTAGGAATTACAGAACAAAAAGAGGCCAACCACAATAATTTTCTTGTTTCTGGATAATAAATTGTGCATACGTGCATGAATATCTATGCAAGGTTTCATGCATCATTAGAAATGTTGGGATTGGTTTTAAGGGTAATAGGCAAAACTGTCCAGGAATGAGGCCACCAAAACTATGATTTTTCTGTTTCCGAACAATCACTAAAGTGTTAGAATTTGGATCTCTATGACATTGTACCACAAGGTTCAATACCAACGAAAGAACGATGGGAGTAATTTTGAGGATTCGCAATTTCAATAGAGTTTATTGCAAAGTCTTGAATTCTTGGGGTTCTTAAAAACTTTAAAATGCTGTCAGAAACATATGCTGTGTCAAATATCTAATCAAGCTGGACCAAGCTTGAATGTAGTGCCCATCCTTGCCCCAGCTGTCCAGTGTTCGACCTCTTTGGTCGTACGAAACTGTGCGCAATCGGATCATATTTTCGTAAATATATAGAATATTGTAAAAATAAAATAAATATCATTAATAACAGTTTAGAATTGGATTTACTTATAACTATCAAAATACTGTAGGAAAGCCTGCTCTAACTTTTTGCAGCGAGTATAGTAATAACGTGGTCAGTTTGAAAAATAAATCATTCTGTGTTTCCTCATAAAGATGAAAATTTGATCAAAATTTGTGTTTTTTCTCGTTTAGATGCCTTCCAAATTAGATGAGCACTCTTCCATTGAACACTCCAATACTTAAATTACACAAAATGTATCTTGCAGCTTTAATGCCTGAATAATATCAGCAATGGCACTACACATAAAATAATGTGTTAAAGATTCCACTTGATACAATGTTATACAAAAAATATGTTCATTTCAGTTTATAAACTTTTGTTGAAATATAACCTTTCGATCGTAGCATATTTCAGATATCATTTAATGAACTAGTCTTTTTTTCTGTTACATAAAAAATGAAATTAATAATTTACTTTGTCATTTGTTAATTTTTCAATTTAGAAGAACATGAGCAGCATGGTTTTGATCGTTCTGAAACTCATCTAAAACAACCTGTACAAAGTAAGTATTAAACAATGGTAAATTTCTGTTTAAATATTTTACAGCATGATTTTTGCGCATGACAGCAAATATGACTGACAACATTGACGTTAATTGTAATTATTATCTCTTTTATTATCCTCCCAATAATTTCCGAACTATCCATTGTATAATATTTTGTATCCCTTAAATACGATTGAAAATGAAATTATTTGAGTATGTATCATGCACGTAGTATGACTTAAGACAATTTTCTTTCGTTGCAGAATTAAAACTTGCAATAAACCTATTAAATGGACAATAACACAAGATATATGAAAGATTGTTATGATAATTATTAGTTTGTTTTGATTGATAATTTTCTTTATTACAGGGATGTATTAAAAACGATAAAAAAAAATTGTTTGTTTTTAATTGTTTTGTTTGCAGGCGAGCAAGATGTAAGATATAGCGGAACTGAAAACTATGAGAGTCAATCACCTAGTTTAAATTCTGCCCTGACAGAAGACCGACAAACAAATGAAACTACATCTGGTAAACTATTTGGATTTATTTGAAAATAAATAGTAAATTAAAAAAAAAACAGTAAAGGGATTACATTCTTCAGTAGAGTGACATTTATTTAATGAAACAAAACTAATATTACGAAATCGAAAAATGTAAGGAGATAACCAAGAGGTAATTTTTTTTCTAGTCATGACCAACATAAATGAGTGTAATAGAGTCGGAAGATACCAACAGGAACTGAAGTCTCTTTCTGGGATACTTTTGATGTTTGGGTTTGTGTTACTCAATCGGTTTCTGTTTAGTCTTATATTAATTTGAATACCTAGCTTTATTCCGTTAACGTTCTTATGTTGTCTGAAGCATCATTAGTTTACCATAATTATGGCATTAAATATCTATTTTATTCAAACACAGAAGATCAAAGTCGAAGATTATCTAGACTGTCCTTAAATTTAGAAATACCATTGGTGCCGGAAAATATTGATAATTCGAATTTGCCAACCCGATCCACAGACACTGTTTTAACAGGATATAGAGGAAATCCAGCCAATACATGTGGTAATAAGTTAACTCATTTATATGAAATTTCGAAAAACATTAATATTCAATGTTGATTAAGGAGAAACCAATTCATTAACCAGTGTTTCTGTATTGGCGTGATATAATTATATATGTTTCTATTGTTTATTGTTCATTTGTTAGTTAAAACATTTTGATATATTACATAAGCAACACGACGGGTGCCACATGAGGAGCAGGATCTGATTACTCTTCAGGAGCACCTGAGATCACCCCTAGTTTTTGGTGGGGTTCGTGTTGCTTATTCTTTAGTTTTCTATGTTGTGTCATGTGTACTATTGTTTGTCTGTTTGTCTTTTTCATATTTAGCCATGGCGTTGTCAGTTTATTTTCGATTTATGAGTTTGACTGTCCCTCTGGTATCTTTCGTCCCTCTTGTAGTTAATAAATTGAGAAAATTCTTGTTGCAGCTACCTCAGGAAAAATTGACAATGATAACCATTTCATCGTTCTATTTAAACCATTTATGGTGTAGAATTATTCAAATATCCCCCCTCCAGGTTATGGGTAGTTAGAATATCTGATTACATATTATGAAACATGCACTTGTGGTGTGCCTTTACCTTATTACGGTGTGTTGCTTATGAAATATTGTTCACATAATGAGTTGCATTCGAAAATCTATATAAATTTCTTCTTCTATATAGATATTTGCTGTTATTAATTTTTATTAGATTGGTCCAGAATCATGTGTTAGTCCATTGAGTTATTGATTGAATGTTTTCTCAGGATATAGTCTGACACATATTTCAACCGATATGATAAGGAATGATATTTTGGGGAATCTGAAAAAAAAGTGGTTAAAGTGGCCAAAAATAAACAAAGCCAAGTTTTGATCAACCTTGCAATACTCCCTTTTCTAGTAAACAGTAACGAACAAAAATTATCTATTGCATCTAATTGTAAATTGAACAACTCTTTTACAGACAAAAGAATCTCTACATGTTTCATAGAAAAGGTCCATAAAATAAATCAAACACATATATAACTTTAAATAAAAATAGTGAGCTATTGTACATTTCATACAGTTGAAAGACTACATCAATATTTTTACAAAATATATTTTACTTGTTCACTTAGGACCTGGACATTCTGATTCCAATCTATCTCCTTCAAGAAACAACACTGAGAGAATAAGCCGGAAAAACTGGAAAGGTTTGTCATTATATACTTGATATTCACAAATCTATATATATGTTTTTATCTAAAATTAAGTAACTGCAATTCAATCAATATAATTTTTACAATTTAACAATTGCACTATTGCGAGAATTCATCTCATAGTGATAAAAATAAATAATAACTAAAGAATTGTTTCATCCAAAACAAAATATTTGACAGTCCGGTTTATGTTTGACCGAGGGTAAAATATAATTATACGTCAATTTAAGGGCATTTTAAGATTATTTGGGCTGTATTAAGCACTTCTAGCATTGTAGAGTCTGGCATTATTTACTTTTTATTCTAAGCATTTTTTATTACATGATCTGGATTTTGTAAAGCATATTTTCTTTCCAAAAAAAGAGATGGGACGGTATCCAGGGGACTTTAAAAAAACCCGAACGTCGGAGAAGAACTGACAGCGTCATGTTAATTAACTGAATAGGATGAAAAAACGAACAAATTCACAAAAAAACACATAAAAAACTAAGGATTTTGCAAAAGAAATACATCGAGAACTCGTTGTTTTGCCTTTATTGTTAAACGTAGATGACTTTAGGCGTTATTTATCAGACGTCGTTTAAATGTAAGTTTTTTTCTTTGATTCGCTATTTTCTTTTGTAGCAATAAAGATATTTGTTCTTGCCGTAGAACAAACATTTATAAATAACAAAAAATGGCTGCAGTTTTCAGAAGCACTTGGATATGATATGAAAGTCGTTAGGAGGAAGATTGGTAGCAAACCTGATCAGTTCTACAAACTTTTAAATGAATGGTTAGATGTTATGGAAGAAACAAGATGGAATCCAATTCCATATCTAAAATGGGCATTAGAAGAAGTAGAAGAGGTCGACTTGATTGCAAAATTGACAAAAAAGTTTGGCTCAAGTAAATGATATTAGAATATTTGTAATATACCAATTAAATTTTGTGTCCTACATGAATTTTGATGAAAGAATATCTGATATCAAGCTGGTAATATGTTGAATATGAAAATATAGTCATCAAGTCAGGGAAATGGTACATAGTATATAAAAAGAAGATTTGTTATTAGTGCCAATGAGACTACTCTCCATCCAATTCATAATGTGTAAAAAGTAAACAATCAGGTCAAAGTACGGTCTTCAACCCCGAACAGCAAGTAGTTACATGACTTTAAAAAATTATTATTCAGTTATATAAAAAAAAATGTAAATTTTCCTCGGAGTTCAGTGTTTTTGTGATTTAACATTTTTCTATTCTGATAGACATTATCGGTGTTGTTCTATCTTATCAACTGCTTAATAAGAGAAGTATGTAATGACAATTGCACTTAATCACATAAAATATACTGCAACGACACTCACAAAAGAGGAAAATCTTGAAAAAACGAAGGACAGATTCGTCATTGTTTTTAAATTTCAACCAGACATGACGAACTTGATCTTTCATCGCTTTATTGAAAACTCAAATGACGTAAATTTAGTAACAAAACCACAATGATGGGTATGCCAAATATTACAAGAAATCTCTTTCCAAATTATATTATTTATTTAATCAGCAATCAAAACCAACTTCAGGGTTACTGTAACGCATATTAACCACCTTTTTCTTCGGAAGATGCCTGTACGAATCAAGATTAAGGCAGTTGTTTTCTCTTCTTACGTTGCTTGGAAGCGTTTAATTTTGTGAGTTTCAGTGGAATACCCATTTTGAATTTGCATTGGAGCCGGTATTTTTTGTTACACTCCTTTATTCTAGGATTGGAGTAAATCCGGTGGGGATAATATTTTTTTTATTTAGAGAAGTTTAAATCAAATTCCGTCTCGTTATGCACAGATCTTACTACATTAGCAATCAACATTTTAAACGTAACGACTAAAACTAAAAAGTGTAAGGTCTGTATTTTCATTTGACAAACTATTTATAACCATTTGAAAAATTGTCAGAAATTCGGCTTCATACAGGAACCAACAGTGCCCCTATGCTTACAAACTTTTGTATGATAAAAATCTCCAATATTTAATTATTGACTATCCAGAAAGTAATTCGCCGATATTATCACGTATGCAGTGACCTCCAATAAGAGGCCTCACGTTATAACTTCGGTCAGTGCACATCACAGGTGCAAAAGGGAAACCGTGATGATAGAATGTAAACACACGTGATCTTGAGGGCAAATAGAAATAACAGATTTTTAAAGAAGAAATTAAATACAACAAATCATTGTACAACTGTCAATGAATAGTGTAATTAACAAATGGAAACACATGGAAAATATAAAATCAAATGTCATGGCTCTTTCAATCCATTATTGTCACGCTTTCAACTAGCTTTATATTTACAGTTTACCAATGTCACGATCCGGTGATCTTCGGCAACAAACTCGACAGCAAATAAGCTTGCGATCAACAACCACAGAATGCAATATTATTTGTCGATTATAGTTTATAGATATATACTAAACATGCAAGAATTAGTTTAGTATATATGCATGCATTGGTTTAATAATTTCAAAAACATAAACATTTCAGAAAATTCGTTTCATATGACTTTAAGTGTCTACATAGTTAGTTAACCTCGCTGTACATAGAGAATGCTTTTTCAATATCTTGCCTATATCAACCTGTGACTCAAATATAACCCCAACAGCTCTGCTCGATGGATTATATTGGTTGAGGGTTGATACATGTTGTGATATAGAAAAAGCCATGTCATATGCACTTTATTATATACTTAAAATATATGTTTTTGCATGTGAGATGATGTAATTCCTTTTAGGGATTTGATAAAGCCGTTTCGACACTGGCTGATATCGATGATTTGACGTCTTATATGATAAGGGTTTGATAAATATTTTGCAACCATGGCTGATATCGATATCATCTATCATCAAGCTTATTTGATACAGAACGATTGTCATTTATTGTATTAAACATACATTTAATATGTATTTCATACTAAGTTTATAATAAATATTAATGAATACATTTATGCCGATTCAAAATTGTATATCCCAACTGCTTCGATACGATAACAATTAAAAGTTCATCGCATATTACTGAAAAAACTAAACTTGTACAATACAAATAGTATCTTAATTTCTAGTTCCTTTGCAGCACACGAAATAGACGATGAAGACATGGAACGGCTGCAGGAAAAACTAGCTTCTAGAGATTTTAGCATGACAGGTACTATAAAAATTGAATTCGTAGCTAATAGAAATATAGCTACGTTTAGTGAATGGCTTTGAAACATAAGCTTAAATAGAATTTTAGAAATAATCAGCCAAGGAAAATGCCCATTAAAACATATACTACCAGGAAATGCCTTACAAGATGCTTTGTATTTCTTCTTTCCATAATATGTACTGAGTAGTTATATAATTAAGATATACATTTTATGAAAAATTAACTCTTCTTTTAATATTGGCACCTTATTTCTTTCAAAAACTATGAAAAATAACAAGATTTATAAAGTATATTCAAATATGGCTTTTTAAGTAAATGTAATAAAATCATGAAAAAAGACCTAGGGGCTAGCGAGCAAAATTTTTAATTGCACTGCATGAAAAAATTCTGATGATTTGGATATCCAATAAAAATTGAAAACCAGAGAAGTGAACATCCTGAACCTACCAGAACCGGTCGAATCACCAGGTGTAAAACCAGATGAAATATGTCTATTTAAAAAAAAACTTTTTCTAGGTTATTATTCCAGCGCTAAAATGTCCTGTGATGTCGGGGCTCAAATGACCGTATATGCATTTGTTATTTTCGATCAAAAGTCCCACACCTGGCGAGACATTATATGTAACGCATGCAAATTTATCTGTCTGTTATAATTGTAGGGCAAGATTAATTGTTTATGCTTATCTTTGTTTAGCCGGGTGATCTGTCCGTTTAAAAAATGTATTATAAAACTTTGCGTTTCTAAATCTTTTTCAGTGCAGCACAATACACCTGACAGACATACTACTATTCAAGCTAAAATGG
This sequence comes from Mytilus galloprovincialis, assembly GCF_965363235.1. Lineage (NCBI taxonomy): Eukaryota > Metazoa > Mollusca > Bivalvia > Mytilida > Mytilidae > Mytilus > Mytilus galloprovincialis. The sequence goes on along the minus strand of NC_134839.1, from coordinate 20,907,189 downwards.
TTGTTGTCGGTGATGGCAATGTTGTAGGCGGTAATATATTGCACATATTAAGATTCAAGTTCATATATATATAAAACACTGTTTAGCAAATTTTATGATACAAATATAATTTTATTTGCCCATCATTCGAAATCATAGTTAATGGTTCTGATTATTAATTCAAGTATGCTTCAACAATCTCAATAAATATTGAAGCAGGTGTACATATTCAATCCGCGTAGGTTTATATATTGTCCACGCCGTAATGGTGAAGGTATAAGTTATATTAACATTATGTTAACGTTGACACTTTGAGTACAAGGATATTTCCTTCTGTTTCTTTTTAAATATACTGAGTGCCAATGAAAACGCAACACTTTTGTTTTTCCCAAAAATCTTATAATTTTTATTTTATTTTTATTAGAACTTTGTATAGTTGGTTGAAAATGACTTTTAAGACAACTTTCATCAACTTTACGGTTGAGTGATTTTTGGAACAAATTCGAAGTAAGGGTTATTTTGAACGAACATAAACCGAGTTCACTGCTTTTCAACATACGCAACATTTTCACGATTTTGTCATTTAAAGCTTGGCTAATGTCATGAATTTTCCCGCCCTTATTGTTAGGAAACTGCATTAAACATCTGAGTAAATGCCAGGACTTTCCGACAACCAGCGACATGCAGTTTTGGGCATGATCCAATGAAGCCTTTCACAGCATACAATTACGAGAAGACTGAAGTTGTAGCCTCTTCAATAACCCAAATCATCCACAAATTCAACCAAAATGGATCATTTAATGATAAGCCAAATCCCGGGGTATAAAAAGCAAGAAACGCTCAGCAAGACCGATACATTTGGTCTTTCACATATCCGATATCGACTATGATGGCTGTCCAAATGTCACGAGTGTTCAATGGTGGTCATGGTAGAACCTTTGGAGCAATTTCAGTAAAGCACCATTTGCGCAGAAATTGTTAAAGAGTACCACAGTCTTTCCTTAGTGACATCTAAACGGCCGTCTGGCGTAAATATCGAATTCTGTAGACCAAAAGTCATTCGTTATGTACCAAAAACGTCAATGGTGGTTACACAGACATTTGGCACCCGCCTTGGCTAAAAGTCATGCTTTTCGCCGGATTTTGGTCCGATCGACCAAATTTTGCATCCGATTTGACATGTTTTAGACGATGAAAACCACCTCCAATATCATAAAGTCAGCTTGAGTTTGCTTTGCGGGACAAGTGGAATAACATTTCTCGGAATCACATTAAACGTCCGGGATGATCAATTCCACGGCGCTGTCGAGATTGCGCTGCACCACGGGGTTGTAACATTTTTTGTTAGGACTGTTAGTTGATGATTCGACATTGGATGTTTCGTGTACCTATTGCGCCCGAAAGATGACAATAAAACATTTTTGTTTGATATCGATCTATTGTTAAAATTGTTAATTTTCAAGAACAATTTATTTTGAGAGATTATCATTTCTTATATAAATTTTATTTTTGAAAATCCAAGTGTTGCGTTTTCATTGGCACTCAGTATAACTTTAACTTTAGGATCATCCCAACATAACAGAAAAGAACTGGTTAATATTATTCGACAGAACATTCGTGAATGAAATGTGTAATCCGTGTTTTTTTTTCTCGAAATATCATTAGTATATCCGCAGCAGCCCATTAGAAAGACTTAACAGAATTAAAAACAATTTAACGATATAACGACAACCAATTCTACGACATGCATATACATTATCAAGTAAGCTTAGAAGAATCCTTTGAATGAAGATGTTTGATAATTAATTTGTTTCATTTTTTTTTTTCAGCAACAAAAACAGGAAATAATTGTGACAGAAGAATTGTGAACCAGGATTCGGACGAAAATCTGAGTCAAGATTCTACAAGTAATACTTACGTTATGCAGTGTTATACGATTCGAATAATACGTTATAATTGCCATGTGTTTTATTATAGCTACCATAAATGATTTATCTTCTTACTAAACTGTGTTGTAGCAAATAGTACACTTGAAAATACAAATATATACTCAACTTGTGTTTCATGTTTTGTCAATCAATTTCAACCATAGGTGAATAGGTGAAGATTTTGATACATCCTACCATATAAGCATTTTTAATTTCATTATCATCATCATCATCAGCAGCAGCAGCAGCAACAGTAGCAAATTGAAATATAGATTACACAAAACATGATGTATAAGAAGATTACTTGGGAAACTAAGAGCCGTGTAGTTTCATCTTTAGATTTTTGACAAATGTATTGTCGACTGTTGTTTATCTTTTAGAACAGGATTATTTGGATATTCGTTCGATTGTTATGATATTGTATGTTCCCTTAAAGTTGTCTCAATCATTTTAATAATCACTGATTGAAATACTATTTATCAAGTTGTTTTCACTGATACGTAACTTTTATAACTCACCATGAATGATAAGGTGCATTAAATTTTCCCTCGCCATGCTCGTTTGGATTTCAACATTTCGGTACTAAATTCCATTGTTTAAATAAAACACAATTCTAGTATATGTTTGGTTTCTCGCAGTTACTTTTTCTTTCTCTTGGAAACAGTGTTGTATGTATGTTGGCGTTTGTTTTTGTGGCAGTTCAGTGTTTCTGTTGTTCAAGTATTTTCCCTCATATAGGTTATAGGTTTCCCTTAGATTTAGTCTGTGACCTGGATTTGTTTTAGTTTAATCGATTTATGACCATTGAACAGCAGTATTCTACCATTGATTTTATTTAATTACATAATAATCTAATATAATATAATTACAGTATTCAATTGGTCATTTCCATACAAGAGAATTGTCCAACATCATTATATACAAAAGAACTCTTTATGATCCATTTTCATATACATGACAATATACAGTACACTGTACGTTGAAGTTACTGTGAGCGTTTTCGATTTACTGATAGTTCATTATTTTTTGTTATATAATGTGACGAAACCTCACCCTTTAAACTGCAAATATTTTCACTCGCATATCAAACCAATTAATTTAAAACCAAAATAACAAAAATCCGTTACAACTTCTCGTACCAGATTTGAATATATTTAACACAAGAGAATTGATTAAACTCAAACGAAAAGAAATATATATGTGTAGTATGTTAAACAACCTATTGGATATTATACTTTTTGAAGTTAGATTATCAATATTAATAAATGATCATCTCTTTTCTGAATTTAATGCGTTTTCTCCACTAGACAATTTATCATCGAGCGTAGTGGATGGTCCATGTGAGACAATCGGATTGGTTGAAGGTATGTGATAATCTTATTTTTCATAGTTATATAGAAAATGTTTTAATTAAGACTTATTTTATTTCATTTAACATTTTATCAGTATAAATGATATGCTTCTGTGTGATAGTTTTTCTATTATTTAAACGCAACTTGTAAATGGGGTTACTATCAAATCATGTATGCATCAAATTTATCAACTGTTGACAGTAAAAATGAACAATAAAATAGAAAACACATTACGAAATTGTTTTATTGGACAAAGAAGAAGAATTGAATTAAGAAACTGACAGGAATACACCAATAAAGTGCGGATATTTGTATGTCAAGTGACTATGTACCTCGTATAGAGTCTGATCACCATTCGATACATTCAAAATCCGATGTCTGCTAGATTTTTGAAACATAAAACTTATTGAGATTCATCTTTTTATTTCACTTGAAGGGAGCCAAGTCTTGTTCTCCGATGAAGCTTTTTCGGCAATTGTTGGTAAAACATGTGTTATACAAGTCACCATTGACGAAACATACCGGCCAGATCATGTGATATGGAGATGGAAACAAAATGAAGAAGATGATTATTCAAAAATACTACATTCTGAAAAATACATCGTTGGAGATGTTAATAATCCTTCGTTAACAATTACAGATGCGCAAAAGTCAGATGAAGGTCATTATATGTGTCAAGTTGCTAATGCTTTAGGATCTGTCAACAGTAGAGATATATTTTTGGAAATATGTGGAGGTAATGTGTAATTTAGGATATCAATAAAGTATTCTGAAAAGATAAAAAGATTGCCATGAGGTGGTTTATGAAACGATAAGACTAGTATATGATGTATGTTCGAAAAGCTATATAATATACAAATAAGGAGATGTGATATGATTACAATTAGACAACTATCCATTTGAGTAAAAGCACTTGATTATAGGCAACCGTACGGCCATTATGTTTTTATTTTATATTCTGTTACTCCCAATGTGTGTACTTGTTTATATGAAATATATGATTTAACGTATAGCTTTTTAATGTTGATGACCTGTCTTGAACATAATGCTTGTTTGTTGAAGCAATGTTGCTGTTGATGATGAATTCCCGCCCCCACCAACACCCGACAAAAAACCCTTTGCTAAACAGTTACAACTAATTGGAATTGATATAAAACACATAATTTTCATAATTTTCATATTATGTTAAACTAAAACTCATAAAATTGCAAACAACGAGTACAACTGGCTATATATTCGCTTTCTGTATTATATAATACTGCTTTATAATGTCGCTATGCAAATACATTCCTTAAATTTCAAATTCAAATTTTTTTTCTAGATTCTTTTATATTTGGAAATTAAGTTATAGGCAAATTAAAACAGATTGCATGAGACTAGAAGAACCGCACATACATGTACAAAAAATGAGTTCACTTGTTCTTACAGTGAGTTGACTGTCAGTGTTGCTCTCCACCAATTGCAACTCATTCAAAATTTTGACCCAATTGCAATTTGTTTTATTAAACCAAATTGTTCAACTGGTCAGAATATTGAACAAATTGTTCAGTCAAAATGTGAAAGTGCAAGGTGATAAAATAAAACATACTTACAATCCTATAAGACTTTAACTCCACTTTAATGATGTTGTGACAAAATTAGTTTATCAGTTTGTATAGATATATTATAGTCATTTCCATGCTGAAGAGGAACTGTTTATTTTGAATTGCTATAAAATTGTCCAAACTAAGCTTTCATATAGTTTTTCTTTCTAAAAGTATTCTATATTTATAAGAATCAGATATCATTTTAAATAAAACATCATATATTCAGTAAAATATGTGTGAAATAACAATATGCTATTGATAAGTTTTCAGGGGAGATAACCTAAAATATTATTCTTTTGAATAAAGACTTTTTGAAAGAAAAGTTATTATCTCCCCCATGGAAACTTCCTACAAACATATATTGCAATTTTACACATATTTTACTGAATATGAAATGTTTTAATTCACATAATGTCTGATTCTTATAAATATAAAATTGAGAATGGAAATGGGGAATGTGTCAAAGAGACAACAACCCGACCATAGAAAAAACAACAGCAGAAGGTCACTAACAGGTCTTCAATGTAGCGAGACATTCCCGCACCCTGAGGCGTCCTTCAGCTGGCCCCTAAACAAATATATACTAGTTCAGTGATAATGAACGCCATACTAATTTCCGAATTGTACACAAGAAACTAAAATTAAAAAAATACAAGACTAACAAAGGCCAGAGGTTCCTGACTTGGGACAGGCGCAAAAATGCGGCGGGTTAAACATGTTTATGAGATCTCAACCCTCCCCCTATACCTCTAGCCAATGTAGAAAAGTAAATGCATAACAATACGCACATTTAAAATTCAATTCAAGAGAAGTCCGAGTCTGATGTCAGAAGATGTAACCAAAGAAAATAAACAAAATGACAATAATACATAAATAACAACAGACTACTAGCAGTTAACTGACATGTCAGCTCCAGACTTCAATTAAACTGATTGAAAGATTATGATTTCATCATATGAATATCAGGCACAATCCTTGCCTATTTTAGGTTATCTCCCCTGAAAACTTATCAATAGCATATTGTTATTTCACACATATTTTACTGAATATATGATGTTTTATTTAAAATGATATCTGATTCTTATAAATATAGAATACTTTTAGAAAGATAAACTATATGAAACCTTAGTTTGGACAATTTAATAGCAATTCAAAATAAACAGTTCCCCTTCAGCATGGAAATGAATATAATATAACTATACAAACTGATAAACTAATTTTGTCACAACATCATTAAAGTGGAGTTAAAGTCTTATAGGATTGTAAGTATGTTTTATTTTATCACCTTGCACTTTCATGACTTGTATGTGGGTTTCTAAAGCAGTTGGTTCAAATTTCTGACCAGTTGAACAATTTGATTTTATAAAACAAATTGCAATTGGGTCAAAATTTTGAATGAATTGCAATTGGTGGAGAGCAACACTAACAGTCAACTCACTGTAAATGTGTACAAACATTATACACGTTATAGATAATGCATATTGTAAGGTTTTTCTTCTCGTAGAACACACCGAGGGGTGTCAGGATTGATCAAATGAAAGACCGATCGTAGGGAGTTCTTTGGGCAATCCTGTCACCGAAAGTTACGACCATTTTTTTTTTTTTTTTTTTTTTTTTTTTTTAAAGATTTGCAACATTTAGCATTCTTTTTTTACCGATTACGCTAAAGTGGGATATTCCTTTTTATTGCGTTCAAGTTTAAAGACGCCCTAAGGCTCATCTAGAATACCTTTGAAATTATAATCCATATACAATAAAAAATATAAGAGTTACTGCAAGAAGTGAGAACTGTTACCATCCGATAACGATGTATGAAAAATAAAAGACGCTTTGTAAGAAATTTAATGTACCAACTTAGTTTATAAAAGGGAGGGGTGCTATGTTGTTGTTGTTTTTTTCTTCTTGTAATGACAGTTTTATCGCGGAAAAATTATTATTTTTTTAATTTTAAACAATTTTAATTGAATCGAATGAAATATTCAGAATGATTTTTTTTTTAATAGCAATAAACAGATAAAGAAATAAATTCCCAAGTAAGCAACACAACACTATCAAACGAATATAATTTTGAAATTTTGAAGTAAATAATAGTTTGCATTTATATCAAGGATACTAATGACCTTACACAGGTCATCATTATTGTATGCCTTAGAGCATAGTTCCTTGGAACATGGTATCGTCCAGGTTGATTCTTCGAAAGAATGACCTATCGTTCTTAGAGAAAATAACTCCTTATAGGTATATAATAAAAAAAAAAAAAACAACTTGCTTTTATTAATAAATCGTTTTATAAACGAAAAAACGTTTTTTCCATAATGTAAATTTTCGTGACAAGATCACACAGATGTACTCGAAATCTTAGATGTTAAAAAAGAAATGTTCAGGGCTATGTGAAATACTCCAAAAATTAGTAACGGCAGAGATCTTTGTATTGTATATGTACATGATGTTTTCCTATTATATTTATATATATATGCAGCAGTGATTACCACTCTTTACATTTCAGTTTTACTAGTTTCTAAAGAAATTATTCCGATCATTAATGATCATAATCATAAATGATCATAAATCATTGCGTATTTGTACAAATGTTACATTTTTATTTTATAACACAGTTTAACATATATCTTTCTTTAAAATGTACGATTGTTGTTAAGAAAAAAAATTTAATCGTTCACAGGACTGGTGTAGTTTTTTCATAAGAGCAGTGACTTTCCTATTGTTCTCGTAACATCGGTTTTGTCAACGTATATAATAGATTGGTTACTCATATTTTAACTACCAAGTTACTATTTGATGGTTAATTGTCATGCTTGTTTTTAATAAAATAACCCACTTATTTATCAAATTGTGGCCATTGCATCGACATGTCACAACTTGTTATTGTTTTTTTGTCTAAAAACTGTTGACATAGGCACAACCAATTAGTCTTATGAAGATGGATTGTGCGCTTGCGTATTATATTATAAGTTTTGGTATCTCTGATGACTTTTTTTTCAAATAAGTGCATTTTAATATTTGTTTTCCGTTGAAAACTAAAATTGAATTTACGATTGTAAATGTCGGAGTTTTGGGAAATGGATTATTAAACTAACAACGAAACTGTTAATTTGCTGTAATTCTATAACTTCCACTGTTTTTTTTTATTAACATTGCGTTTGTAGTCTTACCAAAGATAGATGTGAAGATTGCACAAAATCCTGTAAGAGGAGCAACAGTGATTCTTAATTGTAAGATTAAATCTTTACCGGATTTAGTGTCAGTTATATGGCACAAAAATGGAGAAGTATTGAGAATGACTTCTAAGCATAATGGAGGAACAATTCACGAACCGTCACTGACTATTAGCACTGTTGATGACACTGATGAAGCGGAGTACATGTGTAAGGTGACCAATTTGGTAGGACCAGGAACGAGTAACTTGGTGACATTGAATATTATTGGTAATAATTCTAATAGTTTTTTTTAATAGTGTGCAAAAACATACCAAATCAATTTAATGTTAACCAAAAACAATTTCAAAAGAATTTCAGGATATTAAGTTATGCATGAAAATTGCACAAAACATCTAAATCTTCAAAAAGAAAGTTGAAATTACAAACAATATTTAACTAAATAACGTAAAGGATTCAGATACACACTCTCTAATAAAACAATGGTGAAGTCTGTTTTTTTATTCTCGAACTTTACATATATTCTTGCTCCACTGTGCCATACTATGTCTTAATTTTGATCAGTTAGAATCCCGTGATAAATGTCATTCGCAGTGAAAGAAAAAGACTGGAGTATTGCCCTGACAAATGAAACATACCCATTGGTAGTTGAAACACAAGTTTTCAGAAGCGTCAAATCCAATCATGAATTTAATCTTGAATTGAACTCGAATCGAACTAACGAAATTAACACCGCTTTGTTTTCCTTTTTAGTCATATAGCTATTTAATTGTTTGAGTTCTGGTACATCTTAGGCTATGAAATGTTTGGCTATTAGCGTTTCTAAATCCAGGAAAGCGCTCCGGACGAATACAATTCATTTTGTGTTGTTGTTTTAAAAAAAAATAGCACAATTGTTGCGCAACATCTATTCAAACATCTGCATTCTCCAACACAACCAGTACGAGTTTATTTGTTTTAAAATTAACATAAACAGCAGGAATGTTATAGAAAATAATGGAAAATTCGAAATTGAATAATGGGAGTAATTTTGAGTTGACCTTTTCCTCACTGTGAAATTTTAGATACATGTTTCGATATGAAGAAGACCTTATTTGTGTATGCAGAAGACTTTTTTTAATATGACTGCAAATGATGAAGGACCTCGGTGGCCGAGTGGTCTAAGTAGTTACTACTGTTATCACTAGCCAGTCAATATTTAGGTTGTGAGTTCAAACCCCACTCGTGCGGGTGCACTCGACTCCAATCTTAATTTACTAGGATTGTCAGTTTTCCTATCGAAGGTCGGTGGTTTTCTCCGGGTACTCAAGGCAAACAAGTACAAAGTTGAAGAGCATTGAGGACTCCAAATTCCAAAAAGTTGTGGCAAATACAGATAAGAAAATCCTGAGTATTTCGAATAATTCATACTTTTGCAAAAAGTAAAATAATAAAAATGACCATATTATTGATATTCATGTCAACACCAAATATGTAACAATGCATACGACAACACTAACGGCTTGCTTTATAACAAAAAATATGCAAATACGAATACTTGAACCAACGACAACCACTAGCGTTAGAACTTATTTTAAAAGGCATAACTTTTTTAAAGCGTCTTTTTCAAGTCTGCTTTATAAACATGTTAATTTACGAGAATATAGCACTTTTTGTTACCTTATGGAGGCCAGCTATTAGTTAAAGAACATCCTCTTAACGTTTCAAATATTATGTTTTCAATAAAATCATCAAGCATCCTTTGGATATCGGTTTCAGCTGAGTTCCTTTTATAAAAAACAGACTGATGATTGCAAGGTATGAATCTTTCTCTGATAATCCTTTTTTGTGTTATTGTGCTATATGTAATTTTTTGTTTACTTTCTTTCATTTTCAAAAACCAATGACAGTAAATTTCAAAGTACTTATTTCATCGGGTTAATGGACAAATCCTTAATTTTAGATGAACCAACAGTACGAATTGAAGTCCCTACCTTAGTCTTGACAGGAAGGACCACAACGATTGATTGTAATGTTTCTTCTACTGAACCTATTACTGAACTGACTTGGTTAAAAGATGGGTACAACATACAACCAGAATCAGACAGTAATAAGTATGCCGGAGGTAGCATCCACACACCCTCACTTACAATACATAATTGTGATGACCAGGACAAAGCTTCGTATAGATGCAAAGCTAGAAACATTGCTGGAACAGGACAAAGTGCAGTCGTGCAGTTAGATGTTGCTGGTAATTCTACAAACATTTATAAATGTAATCTCTCTGTACTTTGTATACCAATGCTAATGATATCAATTAACAGTGGAAGACTCTTGTTTATGGAATAACCTTTGTCAGTTACGCTCGAGACTAAAAGCAATAAAAACTAAAGGTGCATCACATATGACGGAATAAATGAAATTATCGTCGAAACAAAGCAATTAAAAATTACTGAAACATACGAGCAATAAGGTCTCTGTTGTGTAGTTATCTCATTTAGAATAATACAATTTGTCCTTTTTTATAATCTGTATTTGTAACAAATGATTTACACGCATAACTAAAAAAAATGGAAAGCCAAAAAAAAGGCATCAACAAAACAGCATTAGCTAGAGGTAAATCGGGAGATGGTTAAACATGTGTGCGCCTGTGCAATGTAAAAAATGTAAATTTTACTATCAATGAATGAAAATATTAAACGATAAAATGTATGAATATCAAATTCTTCTCATATATTTTGAATCAGTTTGTGGCGGATAAATGTTCACCGCTCTGATTCAAAATAACAAGCTTTTTGACTATTATAAATTGACATCAATGAAGGAACGAAAAAGCAGAACAACATGAAATTTCCGTGTCCTTGTTTTTAATATATTAGACTAAGATAATTGAGCGGGAAAGGATTCTCTCTAATTTTTTCAAACATAACATATAGACCCCATTTTCTTCAAGCAAAAGTAAAATTATATGTAATAAAACGGTGAAAAGAAAAGTAGGTGTTTGCGGACAAAATCCCAACGGCCATACATAGATAAATCAAGAGAATTTTAAATAGTCGAAAACATCAAAAACAAGAAAATCAGTAACATACATGTTTTGGTATAATTAAGGTCTTTCCTCTTCCCGAGGAAAGACCTTATTGTTTTTCTAATATTGAACGTTGTTTTGTAAGATCTTTTGTAGTGCGTTTTGCAGAAACATTCACCTCGTTCATATTCTTTGGATTTGGAGCTTGAATTATGATATGTGTATTATAATTATTTAATGTAAGTGTAGTTAACCCAAGATACCTTTTTAAATATGGTGTTGTCAGATCATTGTCATTGAAAATGTTTAGATTTTCAAATTAACCGAAATTGTATTTTTCAGAAAAACCAAAGATCAATCTCTCATTCCAGTCACCAGTCTTACGAGGGAAAACATCAAAAATCGACTGTTCTATTACTTCTATAATTCCTCTCATATCTATACAGTGGTATATGGATTTTGAGAAAATTTCCCCTACATCTTGTTTGTTCAGTGGAGGTACACTTGAAGAGCCATCTTTAACGCTCGTCAAATTGAGCGATAACCATGAAGGAAAATACAGATGTGAAGTGTCGAACGAAGCAGGGACCTTACCAAGTGAGGATGTTGTGATTAAAATAGCAGGTACGAGCTAGGTTTCTTCAGTTTAAAACATCATGCAAATCCACATTCAGTCAAAACAACATAACCGGGAACAAGCGACAATTTGTAAAATTAGTATTGTCAAAGAAAGTCTCATCTTGTTTCTAAAAATGTTCATTGGAAGTCAGATACCTATACCTTGTTGATAGATATTTCGTATCAACTTCACAAATACAGCATTATAGTCTTGAAGAATAAATTGTAGGTACTGAGATGCATCTTCTAAATTACTTGTCAAAGTTCCCTCTGTTTTGTCCTTGTATATCTTTAACATTTACTATTTATCAAATATTTTTTGATTATATACTTATGACGTGGACCGGTATTTATATATCCAATCATTGTGATGGTCATTTTTTAAGTTCTTGGCTTTTTTTTTTTACTAATATGCCATTTTGTGTTTCTTTGTTGACACAGTTATTTGTTTTTATAGTGATGACGATCATATTACAATGTTAAATCCTGTACCCTAATATATGTTGCTCACACATTGCTGTCAAACATGTGGTTTAGCTAGCTATGACACCAAGTTTAACCCACCATTTTCTACATAAGAAAATGCTCGTACTAAATCAGAAATATATTGCATTCACTAGAATCTTTTGATTTTTTTTCATTTTTACTTTTTCTAACATAGGGTTTTTTTGTCTGACAAAAGCAAGTTTATTATCTTTCCCTCCTCTTTTATTATAAAAGCTGGCAAATAAAAGGACATCAACTAAATAAAAGTTGTTTAGATACTTTACTTTATTCGAAGGTTTCAAATACTGAATAAAAAGCGTAACACATAGTAATTATATTAACCGGGTAGTACTTTTGCGAAAACGACACATCTCTGTTTAAAACACACAAGATGTGCATTTAAAACAGTTCTCTTTTTCAATGGAACATCTATGTTTGTTTTTTTCTGTAGATTTACCCGTTATATCACTTTCATCTAAGAAATATACCGTTGAAGCTGCTGGTTTCGTTACGCTTAGATGTCAAATTAAAGGCAATCCGACACCCAAAAGAGTAGAATGGTACAAAGTGGTCGATGAAAAGAAAATACCAATATCAAAATCGTTAAAGTATTCAGGGGGAACAGTCAAAGTTCCGTCACTAACGATAGGGAATGTGGTCAGCAATGATGCAGGCCTTTATGTTATGTATGCGCAAAACGACTTTGGGGACAGCTGGAGTGAGAAAATAACAGTTGAAGGAGGTATATCTTTTATTTGACGTGTATGCCATGTGGTTAACTGATGTTTTTACTGCTGTAAGCTTAAACTTTAGTGGCAATAATGAGTATTGTAAAGAAATTTCAAAATTTCAATATAAAAAAGAAGATGTGATATGATTGCCAATGAGACAACTGTCCACAAGAGACCAAAATGACACAGAAATAAAAAACTATAGGTCACCGTACGGCCTTCAACAATGAGCAAAGACCATACCGCATATTCAGCTATAAAAGGCCCCGAAATGACAATGTAAAACAATTCAAACGAGAAAACTAACGGCCTTATTTATGTACAAAAAATGAACGAAAAACAAATATGTAACACACAAACAAACGGCAACCACTGAATTACAGGCTCCTGACTTTGGACAGGCACATACATACATAATGTGGCGGGGTTAAACATGTTAGCGGGATCCCAACCCTCCCCTAACCTGGGACAGTGGTATATAACAGTACAACATGAGAACGAACTATAAAAATCAGTTGAAAAAGGCTTAACTCATCAGATGGACAAAAATACAAGTGGACGTGGCTGGGTACTTGTACATTCCAACAACAAAAAGACAGTAGGAACAGATCTGAGAGTTCCAAGCCACTAACAACTAATAAAAAAATAATGCATCAAAGACTAAATTATCAATCCGCACATATCCAACATCCAATGGATTTAGTGTAAAGACGTCATCAATAGTCAGAGAAAAACATGACCTTGTGCAATGCCAAGATACAGGAATCGACAGATTGTAGATCCATGAATGTGTATATGTATATAATATACTAGTAATATTTAGTTTGCTTTAATTTACTGATAACAAAATCAATACTTTTACCAATAAAAACAATTTTCAATGATCTTATTACAGTGTTGAATTGGAAACCTTTTAGAGTAAGATTTTTTAAAGGAGCGATAAGATTACGAGGATCTTTTCTAAATTTTCGGGCACGGTTAACAACATTTCCTGTGAAAATGAGGATGCGCTATCACGTTTGAAATAAGTTATCTACAGGTACAACCAAACTTCAAAACCAAATATTTATATCTATGGAAAAATTTAGTAAAGGTTTAAAGTAATTTATGGTAACGATATCCCTGGTTTCAAGAACTTTTTTCCTACCTTGAACTTTCTTTAATTCTAAATTTCGAAACTACTTTGGATTAAACGGCTTCAAGTGTATTTTCAATTTGATCTTTAACATTTGCCAGAAAATAATTAAAAAAGTGTATATCATATTTACAAAGGCATAGACTTGGATACATGATCTTTGTTTTATTGACTTTGCAGAAGCTTCGGTATTTGCAAGTGTTCTCAAATCTGTATTTTGTGATTCTTTTTTTGTCAGAGATGTATGAGTACCCTGCCTCGTTGTGTTTGTGCTTTTAATGGATGTTTTACTGCTTCGTATGGATCTTGGGAGTAAACACCTTTTCAACTTCTTATTATAATTTGTTATTCTGTTGTATTGTTACGCCATTGTCTCAAAGAGATAAGGATTCAATAAGTAAAAAAATTTTCTTATTTTATAGAAATGCCCCGCATCAATCTTTCTGCAGACTCTTCAGTGCTGTCAGGAAAATCAATAACCATAATGTGTCATCTTAAAAAATCAGACATGATATCTCTGAATTGGTTTAAAGATGGGTGTGCTCTTTTGCTGGACAGTAAGCACTATATCGGTGGAAACATGGATTCCCCTCATTTGACTATCACTGCCGTTTCCAAATTAGACGAAGGAAAATACACTTGTAAAGCAAGTAATCGGTTTGGGACAAGCAGTGAAAGCGTCTCTTTCAAAGTTATATTTTGTAAGTAATTCGATGAAGGGTGATGGTTAAATGCTAATGCTTATGTCATTTAACTACTTAATATCAGATAAAACATGAAGTTTTTATGCTTCTTTAACAATACCCATTGTTCAGCGTCTGTCTTCCCGTCTTTTCGAAATCGAAATAGTCATCCGAAATTATATCGTTATGGCTATAAACAATGAGATGATCACTATATACTAGTGAGTAATATATCGATGTTTTGTTTTGATCCGTCAGATCTACTTATCGTAGAAATACTGCTGATGTCCTGATTATCATGTAGTTTCGATTGAAAGTAGTTGTTTTGTTATGCCTATACATATGGAGGTAATATTTTCTAAAGGTAAAATGCTGAGTTCCATATCAGGTCCGAGACCACAATTATTTCGTAGTGCATTTCTTTTAGAACATAAATGAAAATAAGAAAAATCCCACCTGCGCTTTCTCAAAGAAACTTTTACAGTGTTGTACTACTTTTGGGACAAATTATATCAAAATTATAGAAAACTTCATCGGCTCCAACTCAAAATATGGACAATTTTATGTTTAGGGCGTCTTGAAATCTTTTGACAGCTTCCGAAGTGCTAATTTTAAACCTTTTTCAGCTGGACCAAATCACTACTTTCCTTTAAAACTATGAACCCAAATTTTTTTACAGTGTAATTTCACCCCTCTTCTTGCAATTTGAGGCATTAAACATGGAAAAATAAATTTGGAAGGGGTATAAAAATTAATGGCAAGTAACCCACTGTTAACACTAGGGACTATATTTGTACGAAAATCAAGGGACGACAATTGTGGTCTCGGACCATCACGTTTGTGTTTCCCTTTAACATAGGAGTTTGAATAACTTGATACATTTCATTGTATTTGATGTGAATTTAGATGTGAAAAAAACTGCTCCTTCAAACTATTTTTTATAGTTTTGTTATTCTTTAAGTACTTGTTCTTTTATTGATGTTTGCAATGTCCAATTTTATTTTATTCTTGTTGTATTCCTTCGTTTTACTTTGTTCTTGTCATCTTAGCATTTTTTTGTACAATATTATATTTTATGGTTTTAACTTTCGTGTGGTTATTTAATTTATAACATGTTGATTTGGCTATAAATTTCATTGTAGTGTCACACTCAAATGTCAACACATAAATTAGTATACACATTTTAAGGGGACAGAAGAACACTTTCTACATGCGCATGTATATTCATCATTACCTTATTAATACTATGCGAAGTGTTAGTTGTAAATTTAGTTCAATCAATGCCATGTTGTTATTTACTCTTGATTTACAAATGCGATTCCTGTATATATTTGTTAACATATATTTTCAAACAAAGTAACGTTTCAATTCATTGTTTTTCAAGGTAAACCCCAGCTGTCCATTGACGAAAGCCGAATTTCAATTCAAGCTGGCACAACTGTACAATTGCGTTGTAAAATTATAAGTGAGCCCTCCATTACAAGAATAACATGGCATAAGACGGACATTTGCAAATCAACTCAGATTTCTGCATCAGAAAGATACAAAGGTGGTTCAGTTGAACAGCCAACTCTCACAATAATGAACACAAATATCAACGACAGTGGTGTTTATTTCTGCGAAGTAGAAAATATAGCCGGAACAGTACGTAGCGATGATGTTCAATTAGATGTCAAAGGAGGTAAATAAAATAAAAATGCATTTTTCTACAAGAATTGACGGTAAATAGCTTAACTTATTATTTTTCTTTCGGGCCTTACTGTCGCTTTTGTAATCATTGAATGGTGTGGAAAGTGAAATATATTTCTTCAGTTTATGTCATCTACCTTGTTCTTCATGCATAATGTGTACTTCAAGCTTCCCCTAAGAATGATTTAAATTATATAAACAAGTAAGCATATACAACACAGTGTTTTATCTCGTAATATTATCGATGGGAATAATAGATTTTGCGACTGCAGAAACGTAAACCCATGATTAAAATTTGTTTCGATTGCCTATATTGATCGTGTTAATACGTAGCAATGTAGGTAGGAAAAGGGTCTAACGTTTTTATTGGTCAATTGTTACTCTTTGTATGTCCTTGTAACAACATTTTTCATAAGGAGAGAATAATTCAAGAAACAAGGATACATTTCTATAAGTAAAGAGCCACGTTAAATGGATCAAACCAAAAACAGACTAAACATTAAAATAATATTTATAAAAACAAACAAAAGAATTTTCTCTTTATTGTCTTTATTAACTTTTGTCTTTCTTTTAAGGCCAAACAATTCAAATGCTTTTAATATATCTCTTTGATATAAATATTCAATGGAATTAGGACAGTTTATTCCTGAATGAAACGCTTACCTATCTTGTACTTCGTATAAGGAAATATTAAATGTCATGACTTTTGTTCTTTATTTCGAATAAAAAAAGCAACAACAAAAAAGTAAGTCTTTAAATTTCATAGCACTGTTATTGCAGTTTGTTGTTGGTTTGCAACGTATTAATATTGAATTCAGAATTAACAAAATAATTGATAATTTCTTATTAAATTTGATAGCAAGGTACCCTCACCTATTAGTTTGAAAGAGGAGATGATAATAAGAGGTCAATCAATTGCCCTCAAATCGAATATACCACCTAAAGAAAAATTTATATACAAAAACATTCCACAAAAAATTACACAGAAAACAAATATTGAGCAACACGAGCATGATTTAAACCATAAACGAATTGCAAGAATAACCGTTTGAGACAACTATCAACAGACCAAATAATAGATAATTTTAAAAGTACATATTTCAACCCATTTGTGTTTCTTGATTAATCTTATATCAGGAACGCCCATATCAAAATCATATCACTAAAAGAATGATACCGTGGCATACATTTTTTTTTATTATACATCATTTAATCAGAATAAAGATTATACTTTTGAAAAAAACTGTTATATATTTAGACAAACCAGTTATTACAGTCCAATCAGAAATGAATGCTTGTGATGGTGAATTAGTAAATATAGATTGTAAGATAGACGCCAAACCCGACATTTATAGTTTACAATGGTACAGAATAATCGATGGACAATTAGTTGAGTTGTTACAGACGAGTAAACATTATACAGGAGGAAACACAAGACATCCAGCCTTAAGCATTGTTAATATAGCCAAAGATGATGAAGGAACCTATATATGTAAAGCTTCGAACAGTGTCGGAGAGGGTTTAAGTGGTGAATGCAAATTAAAAGTCTTCTGTGAGTACTATCATTCAGATAACTTTATTTTGCAGTAAAAGACACGTAGCATGTCCAAGGCACTACAATTATTAGTTAATGTCGGATGAAGCAGAAATAATGAACACAAACAATGAAAATTGAAATTTTAGAAAACAGCTAATATATAAATGTTCTAAACAAATAAAGAAAACACTTAGTAAATGTAATGTGTCCGAAGCGTTTCATCTGTATTCAATGGAAGATGAACTTTATCAGGAACGGTTAAATGCAAATATCGAAAACCAAGGATGCACTTGTACACAATCGACTGTTATTCAACCCTTCGACTTCACCCAATTCGCGGCAGATTGGTTTTACTATCTGCAGAAATATGATAATTAAAAAAAACTAGTTTAATCATCTTCCATAGCAATTATAGTGCTAACTAATCAATATAAAACGATATGTATTTGTTCCAATACTTCAAATAACACAGTTCGAAAATACTGATGATAACGAAAAAAGTAAATACATTTTTTGTTCTAAAAGAAAAGAAATCAGTTTAATGATAAAGAATGCATATGTTGTTAGTTTATGTAGCAAATCTCTAAACGCAACTCACATTACTATTACTAGAGGGATAGCTTTTTCTTTCAGAGTCATAGAGGGGTTATTATAACACCAACAGCAATAGCCCATACAAAAAGAACGTGGAGAATTACATTACTAAAATTTGTTTCATAACTCCTGACAACTTGAAAACGTTTGATATCAACACTAGTTTTAATTTTGATTTATACAAATGCAATCTTTATCATCTTTTGATACCTATTTTCAAAAATATGATAACAAAAGTTTCTTATGTTTACAAGTTTTAGCTTTAAACTACATTAATATATGATGTATACAAGTTTCCTATTAGCATGTTACAAACAATATGTACGAACAAAAAAAAGTATTATATGTCTTAATTATCTTCTTGAATGCTACATATACATGATGTACACACATCTTTTTTTTTTCGTGAATATATTGCGATATGTTCATTAAAGTTCAGATTGTATATTTGTCTTGAAATAGAGCTTACCACTGTGCTAATTATGTTTGATTTGAATGAGCTCATGAATAAACTTTAAAATTAAAAATTACTTATCTATCAGGTAAGCCAAGAGTTTTGGTTGAAACGTCATCCATATCCTGTTCAACTGGGCAGACTATATCATTAAAATGTAGAATACAAGCAGACCCTGCAGTTAAACATATTCACTGGTCGAAAGGAGAAGGATTTACTAAACAAAGATGGAAAATTATAGAGAAAACTGAAAATAAAGCAATGGAAAGGAGCATTATACCTTCATTTACAATTCGAAATGTACAAATGTCGGACAGCGGTCATTATGTTTGTGAAGTAACAAATATGGTTGGTACAACAAGAAGTGAACCAATAATATTAGACGTAACCACTGGAATTACAACAAAAAGTAAACCAATAATACAAGACATAACCACTGACATTCCAGGTATGTACACGCTTTAGAATTTGTTTTATATTTTCCCATCGAGTGCGTTTCTTTTCTTTACATCAATGGATTTTTCTTACAGAGTCATCTGTAACTTTATTGGTATAGAATAAGGAAATGATTTTTTTTAAAGAAGACGGCAAGAACTGTTGTACATTTTGGTAGCAATACCTTCTTCCAAAACAAAAAGAGGTAAAAAAAAATTAAAAAATAAAAATTGTCATGGACAGCATTTATATTATTCATGTCTAAACAGTGTATAGTCATTTGGTTAATACATAAATTGTTATTGATACCAAACAGGACGTTATGAAAATGTTGCAGCAAACAAGTCACATATATATTTATATTTTGAGTACCGAACAAAATAGAATAAACTGATCATAGATACCAGTATTAAAATTTTATATTTACGCTAGACGCGCTTTTCAAAACAAAAGAAGAGATTCATTGAGCTTACAACAATGATACATGCACAACATGTAACTGCGATTAACCCATTTTGTGTGTTTAATAATATAACGTCTATGCTTTTTGTCAGTGTAGAATAAAACGAACTTAACTTTATATTACGAGTTGAATTGATCATCTTGATACCAAATCATAATAATAAATAATGAATATTAATATCTTAACATTATTCAAATTGTTTGATATCCAAAATTTCTATCAAAGATGTCCAAAATGCTATTTATTGTTTAACATATTTTTTTTAGATTCCAATACAATTCTTCTAGCATATACAGCAGACGTGGATACTGTAAGGACATTTAAAGAACACATTCTGGAAGTCCTAGTTGAAAAGAATGATATTCATGTCGATGAATTTATTATAAAAGACGACGTTGACAGAGAATTTCTGTACACTGTAGATAGAACAATTCAATCCGCAAAAATAGTATTTCTTCTACTGTCCAAAGACTTTGTCGATAAAGCATGGCCGAATGTATCGAGTATGTCAAACCTTACCGGCTCTCTATACTCACGACAATCGCTCATAGTACCGGTATATTTAGAACAGTCCATCAACCTTCCAATGGGACTAAGATCACTAATGTGCTTGTATTTTTATAGACATGATAATGTTTACAAGAAGGCATTGGGAAAATTAATGAAGGAATTGCTTTAAAGCATACTACGCGCAGTTCGGTATCAGCTGGCCCCTAAACGAAAAGGTGTACTCGAACAATGCAAATTGACGTTATACTAAACTTCGAAACATATTTATTAACTAGAATTAAAAAAAAAACATATACAAGACTAGCCAAGATCAGAGGCTCCTGACTTGGGGTAGGCGCAAATATGCAGAAATAAAAACAAACACTTTTTATTGATATAGGATATACTGTTGTTAGACTTAATATATTAATCCTTAAATGAAACAGTCTGACCACTATACTTAATTCATATGATCAACTGCAAAATTTGTATTGCTATCAAAGTATACAAACAGGAAGAAATAAGAGGTACTTTTCTTTTTAAAATTGGTGATTACATTTTGTGTATGTTTTGTATACCACTGTTCTTGTATAGAAAAAAGTAAAATCATATAGAGGGATTGAGCGCGCTCATAATAACATACAACCCCGCCTCATTTTTTTTGTGTCAAACCTAATCCAGAAACTAGTTATTCAATGCTCTAAATAGAGGTTTCCCGATTTTCTACCGTACCAACCGTAGTACGAACTGGGAGCCGTCATTTAAGTTTTGAAAATAATTGATGTATACACTTTATATCAATGTATGTTTTATGAATCATATGCAGAACTGTTTTGTGAATTTTTAAGTGTAAATTTGTACTTATTTCATGTGGTTACTTCTTGTATTCATAGTAAACAAAATTGTGTGTACTCGATTATGCTTTCAAGCAACCGTTGCAAAAAGTAAAATCACAAAAATACTGAACTCAGAGGAAAATCTAATTGGAAAGTCCATAATCACATGGCAAAATCAAATGACAAAACACATCAAAAACAAATGGACAAGAACTGTCATATTCCTGACTTGGTACAGGCATTTTCAAATGTAGAAAATGATGGATTAAACCTGGTTTCATAGCGCTAAACCTCTCACTTTGATGACAGTCTCATCAAATTCTGTTATATTTACAATGATGCGTGAACTTAACAGACATAATAAATAAAATAGTCAAAATATGGGTACAGCAGTAATCATCGTGTTACAATTTTAAAAGGAACAATTTAACAGAACACAGAAACATCTATCTACAAACACATTCATTGATTTGCGTGTCTGACGTCAGAAAATTTTATGCGTCACATATATTTGTCGTTCAATGTATAAACAAACAATTTTAAAATTTCACACGGGCAATATTAGCATACAGGGTTAAAAATCAAAAGTATGTTAGAATTGATTTCAGAAATAGACCGAGATTTAAAATAGTCCAAAAGTCATATAGAATTTATAAGAATCCACAAATAATTACACACACGATTGAATAATTTTAACGTTTGTGGTTCAACGTATTTTCTATTTCATAATAGAAATATATCATAATGACATTTATTAGAACAGTATCATACTGACGGGATCTTTTAAAGTACAGAGTCAGTTTAAGAACCAAAGAAACACAAAAATTCGCATATACAAAACACAACAGCAAAAAATGAAAGATAATACAAACCCATTGACGGGATGTTTTTATTTAAACCGTTGGTACGAAAGGTTTATAGTTCCCCCTGAACAAACATAGACAAAAGGCAGCTAAATTACAATTTTTTTTATAACCTGTGTAAATTTTATTCGTAATAACTTTATATCAATGTAAAATTATCAAGTTTTGTATATAATTTTGGTAGGATTTTTTTTTAGAAAACATGAACAGATAAAATTAATTTTATCAAAACAAATTGACCTTTATCATAGAGTAATGATAAAATAAATCAAAAGCCTAACCTTCTGTTCAGTTGGCTACTTAGATACTTAAATGATAGTGGGTGCCACTGGGGTTCTGTCAACCCACCCTATTCATATAATTTAGATTTAACTAAAATGTATACCTTTTCATCTATTGCGTTGGTAAAAATATAAACTTATTCAATTTTGCTGGGATTTATTGTGGTGTGTAGTGGTCTGTATTTTACATGTGAGAGTGGAATACCAAAGTGCCAAAACAAAAAAGATAAAAACAGCCGGGAACACCAACAAAGATGACAGACGTAGAAGTTATGGGAACTTAATGACCTAATCATATATTTCTGACAGTTGTCCTGACCTTTTCACATATTTTCAATCTGGAAAAATTGACCTACTCCAGTGGCGCGTCCTACCACCTTATATAAAGGAAGAAAATCCCCTCAAAGACATGTATGATATAATCAAATAGAATACAGTCCCTATAACATAGATATAAATATAATAAAGATGTGGAATGAGTGCCAATGAGACGACTCTTTATCTAAGTCACAATTTGTAAAAGTTCACCATTATAGATTTAAGTACGACTTACTATCCTTAAATCTTTCATAGACAGAGAATTACTTCAAAAGAAAAAGTTATCAGCAATCCTAAATCACCAGTCGACTCATTATAGGATCTGCAAATAGGTCAGAATAAATGCCATTGTAAGTTGTTTACATATGAAAGTTATTGCCTTTACATATGGCACTCTTTATACTTTTTTAAGTGTACGGCAAAATAAAGAAGATAGAGCGAAATTAAAAAAAAACAAAAGAGAGATTTTAGTAATGAATTTTATTCTAGTCTTTAGAGCCCCTCCTTACTTTTTATTTCGAAAACCTGATGGCAAAGAAATGATTGCCTATGAGCAATTATGCATATAGCTATAACTGATATCGTATTCACTTGGCATCCTATTTTTTTTTTTAATTATTTATACCCTCGGACTATTAGTTTTTCTTTAAAAAATCCTCCTCAAATAACAAGCTATATGAATTTCAGAAACATGTCCCTTTTTAAAACACAACTATTCATATATCTTTTTCGATGTTAGCCGAGTGTAAAAAAGAAGAAAACCTAGAGTTGCGGTATTTTAGGTATTACTAAGATTGTATTCATGATACATATAAACCTGAACAATGTACCTAGATACAATTACCAACCGATGAAAATGATCCTCAGTTTTTGAGTCCATATATCAGTTGTTAATACAATGTAGTACAAAAGACATTGTATACTAGCAAAATAGTATTTCCTGTATATAACCAAGAGTAAGAAAGATATATTAACATCGCAGTAGTGCAGATATAGCGTTGTTATGTTTTTTTTGTCTGAGCCCTGTGCATATGACTACGAAAGTTATGAATAAATATTTTCCTATTATTCCAAATTCTATTTGAGTATTAGAAAACATTCTTTATTTTATTTGTTTTTATAAATATACACACAACAAAAACAAAACAAAGCTAACCGATACTCTAATTCATATTTAGAATCTGAAGGTCGAGGCATCACAGCTTCAATAAAGTACTGTTTAATTTATTCTCTTGTGCACACAATACATTTTCTCGTATAAAATCATGAAGAAAGTGTTCATGAAGCTGTGTAATCGTAATTGAATTAGAGATTAATGTTTTTAGCACTGATGTGCAATTAGATATCTATAATTTCATCATGATGAATACAATAATCTCATACATTATGATACATCAAAAATAGCACCAACGGTTGTATTGCGTACCAACTGTACCTGATACGTAGCAAATCGGGGAAACGTCTATTATGACTCCAGTCAGGTAGTTCGTGTTAGTATATTACCGGGATTGGGATTATGACGATTGGAACATATTCTTAGTCATCTGTGAAACAGATATTTTAAAATGTTGCACCAACTCATGATAACTTCGTAAGGCGATTTTTAAGCATGCTAAAGTAGAATTTGATTGAGTTTGAAGTGTCTGTGGACATTTTTTATACTTTGTAAAAATCTTTCCAGTGTCCGTTTATAATAAATTATTAAGAAACTAATGATTCCACTTACATTACTATGTATTGCGTTATCTAATGGTCGCACTGTATTTCCGCTGTAGTATATAATAATGTATTAAA
Source organism: Mytilus galloprovincialis (assembly GCF_965363235.1). NCBI lineage: Eukaryota > Metazoa > Mollusca > Bivalvia > Mytilida > Mytilidae > Mytilus > Mytilus galloprovincialis. The sequence goes on along the minus strand of NC_134839.1, from coordinate 20,882,758 downwards.
AATCAGTTTTGTTGTTATAAAAACATTTTTGGTAGGAAATTTTCATGCTCTAATCAGATATTTTTAACGAATAACTAGAACACACCCGTATATCGCGGGTCCGTGACTGAATTAAAGTATATAACTATGCGCAAGCCTTATTTAAGTATTAGTATTGTCATCTGATAAAGTCATGCTGATTATAAGATACACAGTTTCTCTGCTTTCAAATCTTTCTGTTTGAACCCGTCGAACTGGAACTATCAATTATTGATAATATTAATTATTTGGAAAATAAAAGGTCCTGGAATGGAGTATTTTTTTAATCAACAGCATTGTCCTATATTAGTTATAAATATTGAATTCTTTGATTCGCTGTTTTACGTCATGCCCGCTAAGAAATTGAAAACTGTACCTATACGCCTTATTTTAGTCCAGATTTTTTTAGTATTCGTATTGTTATCTTAGAAAGTCTAACTGATTAAAATACTACATTAGGTAACAATTTGACAATTTAGTAGTGTCAACCCTGTGATTATGATCCGTGTAATACTATATAGCATATTAATCCTGAATACACCGTTTGGTGGTGCGCCTGTCAGATGCGGAACGTACAGATAAGGTAATCGGTAACAGGTGAATATACTATTGGTATCGGTATCGGACGCGACCCGGAACTTCTTAATTATTGGCAATATTAATTACGTGGAAAACAAAAGGTCCTGGGGTGGTGTAATTTTTAATTTACACCTTTGTACTATATTAGTTATATTTAAAGTTGAATTTTTTTATTCGTCGTTTTTACGTGATGACGGCTGACAAATTAGACCTCGTAATTTTAGTATTATAGATTGTGTTATATTTCTAGTCAATGTTGTAATAACAAACCTAAACTTTCCATGGGCTTTTTCTAGGAATTATACAAGGTTTTTTTTTTATTACGGGCAGTAAATGTCAGCATGGTCATGGCATAATCAATTATAATGTCAATTTTCATTGGCTGCAAATATTTTGATTGACCAATGAGGATAAATCGATCAATACATATGCGTCCAGTTGCGCCCGAATTTTTGCAATTGTCCTGAATGCTGCTGGACGCTATTTTATTTCGCCAGAAAAGAACAGATTTGAATTTTCTACCAACCTACACCCTGATTATATCTAATGCTGATGTATAAATTTGTTTGTTTATATTTTGTAATTTGTTAATTGATAGTTGGGGTTATTTATTCCCCACTTTTGCAATCGTTTTATTTATTCAGTTATTCAGTTTTGTTTTATAACATAATTGTCTATATCTGTCAGTTGTATAATGATTTTATGATATTCTGAATAAATGACCCTTTTTGAAAATCTTGAGTAAGATATTCTGCAAATGAATTCACATCAATGATAATTTTTTCCATGTCATTATTTTTATCAAGAAGAAAACATTAGGCTGACAAAAATACCTTTGTCCTAAAATGTACGATGAAACATTTTGATAAAGTTTCATTTATCATATTATAATGAAAATATCCTTGCTTTCATCGGAAATACCTTTTAAAAATCCTGGTTGTTATTGCGCATAAATGTTTCATTATTTTGTTCCACGAATTTAATGAATAATACCAGTCGATGCCTATTATTATCAATATTATTTCAAAAATAAATTAAAAATCAAGCAAGGATGTTTTTTTTAAACAATAAATCCAGTTGAACTTTATTTGAGTTAAATGTACTTTATGCGTTTATTTGTTTTAACCCTTGTGGTACCCCTGCCTCAAATTTAATTCAGATGTCATCGCATTTTATATAGTTAAGTACGCGGAAGTATATGGACCGACAATTTTATCTTCTGATTTTGAGGAAATCATAATAGTTCATTTCAGTAACAATTTGTTATAAATAGTTATTGTGAGAAGAATTGTCATCTATGTTTGTCTATGTACAGATGAGGACAGGTAGTAAATTAAGACGACAGTAGTTTACTGGTGTTAAAATTAAGAAAACAATATAATTAAGGGAATCTCTTTAACTTCTAAAACAGTGTGACTGAACTATGTTTATATATACATATATATAATAAAAACTATAACACAAATTCCCATACGTTTCGGCCATTACGGCCTTCATATATAAATTATATCAGTTAACCAATCCATGAAGGTATCGTAAAACTTATTTAGTGTCGACTTTAAGCGTTCTTCATCATATCTCATTTGGACGTGTTTTTTTTTTTGTGTAAGGACCACACCTCTGCTAATGAAAGAATCCGTATAGTGTTGACTTGAACGACCATAACGTATTCAAATAGATATTTGAGTCATTAGTGTTTGTAAAGCTTTTCGCCTGTATATAACACTCATAAAATATGTTCATCTTTCAACCTTCATCCTTGAAAAACAATTAACAAAATAATAAACTACAGTGAAAATATAATAATGTGTCGAATAACCAACCGAAACGGGGGACGTAAAAGGGTACGCATAAGGGAAAAGCTATCTCAAGACTTTAAAATCCATTTCTGTATTAGGAAATATAAGAATTTATATACATCAGAAAGAGGGAAATTTGCTTATTGACCTTACTAATCCCAAAACGAACTATGGCAATATAGCGGTGAAAAAGTGCAATGTGTAAATGTATTTCTCCTTTTGTATTGCCTTTTTGAGATCGATTACAATAATGTCACCAACATTTAATAATAAAAAAAAACTATCATTGAAGATTTTATCACCGAAAGCATTTTAATCTATAGACGCCGGCAAAATATTTTAAATGACCAGCCGCTTTCACTCAGATAACTTTTTTTCAATTAGCGGAATCAAAAATCTTTCCAAAAACACTATTTCTTGTGTTTGCGTTGTATAATCCGGACCTTCACATCATCCTAAATTATTTTCAATGATGGATTAAATGTGCATTTTAAAAACCTGCATCTTGTACAAAATCTAGTTTATTCGTTTTACAAACAATGAGTGCAAAAAGTTAAATATTCGATGACAATTTGATCTGTTTTTAATCGCATGCACCTTTACGTTAAACCAGGAGATAAATTACTTACACTATATTTAATTTTCTTCCAAGAAAGTAGTTCGATGTTTTTAATGCGGAAGTATGAGTTTGACGAACTTATTGAATAATTCTCGTTGTTGTCGTGAAGGAGGAGGTACATTTCGAACTTAATCAAACAAAGTTTCTACAAAATCTGTTAACGGTAAATAACTTATCTATTATATAGAATATATCTTGTAATGGTTAACAATTAATTATTTAACGTAACCCATTCATCACTTGTACATTATTACGTATTCGGTTTTGTGATCACGGAAGTTTGGCTGTACACGAAAAACCTCTATTTCTAAAGCTTAAAGAATATAAAATCCTAATGGTTATGCGTATTTTGTATCTAGAACCCATTAATGTAGATACGATACATATATGTAAAGACTTGGCGATGCTTTGAATAAACTATGTCCTGTCGATACTTATATTATGCAATTGTTACAGTACATGGTCATGTTTTCCAAGAATGTTTCAATGTCTTTACAGTAAAATGTATACTGATTGATTTTGCAACAAATAGTATACCGCTGTTCCATAGTCATTATTAAGGAAAGATAATCCGGGTAAGAAGATAAAAAAAAAGGAAACACATGAACTATAAGAGGAAAACAACAAACAACAGAAACCACTAAAGTACAACAAAAGCAAACACCAATATGCATATACACAGACTGTATACTACCATATTCCTAACTTAATACAGGACATTTCTTAAAAAAGAAATGGTGGGTTGCACCTGGCATGATGGCTAGCCAAACCTCCCTCTTTCAACATAGTTTAACGTTTTTGAATTCCAACTGCAACCTATTGCTGCTTTGGACACAACATATTCATCAGGACTACGATTTCCGAAAAAGGGAATAAAACAAAGTGTATCCTCTTTAAAATGAAAATCATGAATAGTCGTATCTATCAATGTGAATACTAATTATATTTCTAATGTATTGTACAGTTATTCAATTGGAGTTTTTGGATTGTTGTTCACCGTGTACCAGAGCACCTGAGATAACCCTTAGATTTTGGCGGGGTTCGTATTGCTTAGTCTTTAGTTTTCTATGTTGTGTCTTATGCACTATTATTTGTCTATTTGTCTTTTTTATTTTTTAGCCATGGCGTTGTCAGTTTATTTTCAATCTATTAGTTTGACTGTCCCTCTTATATCTTTCTACCCTCTTTTTTAACGACGGTACTACAAATCTTGTATCAACGAAAGAACTGGCGAAAAATAATATTGACTAAGAGTAAAACCTGCATAAAGGATTTCTATAAATTTCTAGAACCCTGGTCATATGCTACAACTGATATATAGTAGATATCAGTAAAGAAAAGAAGACAATCACTCGTTTGGTTTATTTGTGAATCATTGCCTTTATCTACATACAAGTAATGGTGTGGATCATCAATTTTTTTTTAACCAACATGATTATGAAATTCAAGACTGAAATTGTACTTTAAAGGTTTGTATGGTGTATATATTTCAGTGTAATAGAAAAACTTGGTTTTAACATTTAGTTAATTATTATTTAAAAATTATTGCTTCTGTAGACGCTGACACAACTTTAACACAACAAGACAACAAAATGAATGTTAGTCCGGTTGCTGGGGCAGAATCAAACAACAACAAATGTGCTTCTAATGAGCATCAAAATTTTCATTTGCATGAATGTGTTACCGTGGGAAAAGTTAACTGCAACAATCACGGTAATATAGATGCATAGTATACATGAAAACACATTACAAACATGATTGTTACTGATCAATGCAATTAATATGTCATTAATTTAACATGTAAGTGTCAACACAATCTATGTAATGATTGCTTCTATAAGATAAAATGATTAGGTTTAATAAGTGTTCCTCTAAAAAGGTAACACATATACAAATATAAAGCTTATCCCATTAATTCAACAACACTTGCCTTTTATGTTTATTTGGTCATATAACTTTTCAATCGAAAAAAAATAAAATTATTAACATTGTCAACATAATTTCAGTCTTGCCTTATTCGTGCTAAAATATTTAATTTTATTTGAACCATAATTTTTGTTTGTGAAAGTGATATAATGACACCACCCACTGTCATTTTAGAATAACTAATGTACCTAAACTGGAAAATAAATGTGAGAAAAGGAATCTTGATAATTTCAATACTTTGTTGAGTTGTTATTATAAGATATCTCTTGTCGATCGGTAACGCTGTTGGTACTTTGGGCATAACACATAATAATATAACAAACGATTGGTGTTCAAATTGTAATGCGTATAAAAAGTGTTACTAGTGAAATAAAATCAAGCAGACAAATGGTAATTTGGTATTGTATTGAAAATATGCATGACTGTACTTTTAATTTTTGTTCTCGTTTGTTATTGTTTGCATCTAAGAATTATTTGGAGAATGCACTAGTAAAATAGTTTGAGTCTTTACCGGCCATGTTAATCATAACAACACTCGAAAAATCATATTCCAAAAAAACTTCAAGTCTTGTTTAGAGTTGAATTTAATTTGCAACATTGTTCTTGGTCATTTCAGTAATGGTAATTTTTAAAACCAATAGTTCATGCCCTGCTTATAAGGACAATACAAAAAAGTAGTACATATCTAAATTAGATAGTTCTTATGCAAAGCTGTAGCTCTGTCAATAAGTAAAATATTTTGGTAATGCGAGTTTTAAATGAAACCCAATGGATATTGGTATCACCGAAGAATACTTATTAAATCATTCTTATCAAGAATATTAAATTAAATAAAATTAAGATAGGAGAACATATTTATCTTGCTGTTCAGATCGGAAGTTACTGCTTTTGTACATCTAAAATTCGGGAAAAAGTACGTTCATATATGCAATTACAAGTTTTCAGCACAAGTTAGGGTATGGTATAGTTATATATACTATAACTAAATATTGTTGCAAATCAAGAACTAGACAAAAAAGCAATAGGACTATGTATTAGGGTTTTGTTCCTTAACACAATTACCGTGTCGTCAATTCAGTAATACTTTCTAGGAATATTTATCAAACATCGTCACCGAAATATCACAGCTACTGTACATTTTGTTTGTATTGGCATTATTCAAACCAACATTTGAAGTGAATATCTTACAATATAAATTTACAATAAAACCTATTTCCAGCATAGTAATTCAGTTTATAATAAAGGTAACAGTAGTATATCGCTGTTCAAAATTCATAAATCATGATCAATTAAGAGAAAATTAAATCCGGGTTTCAAACTTTAACTGAGGGAAATTCATCAAATATAACAGGAGAACTACGACACAATAGAAACACAACACTTACATGTAACACATACAGAAAAGAACTATAATTTAACAATTGCCATTTTCCTGACTTAGTACAGGACATTTTAAGAAAAAAATTGTGGGTTGAACCTGGTTTTATGGCAAGCCAAACCTCCCGCTTTTATGGCAAAGTTAATTATAACTTTAAAATGATAACATTACATGACAGGACTACAATACAAATAAATGGGAAAACATATAGGACAGAGAAACACACAAATAACAGCTATCAAAAGGTACCAGGTTTATAATTTAATTCGCCAGACGCGCGTTCCGTCTACACAAGACCAACCAGTGACGCTCAGATAAAAAAAAGTACAAAGTTAAAGAGCATTGAAGACCAAAAGTTCCAAAACGTTGTGCCCAATACTGCAAAGGTTTTTTGCCTTGGATAAGAACATCCTTAGTATTTAAAATGATTCATACTTTTGCAAACAGTAAATTTATAAAAATGACTCTATAATAGATATAGAAGATTACACCGAAGTGGTGACTAATATAACTACAGAATAAAAATAAATACATAAAACAACATACACCAGCACATAAAAAGTCACAGCCGAGTTAGCCTAAGAGATCGACGCACAAAGTACATTGTTCCACAAAAAAGTCTATTGGTAATTTTATTTGCTTGCTAACAGCAATGATAAATCGAATTGTGGTACATTTTCCCGGTTTGAAGCAAAATGGTAAATGAGATACATATTTATCCTACTATTGGAAGTATTATCATACCTTTACAGCTCAACAGATACAACTAGCATGTATGTGAATACTATTCAGATATCGCTCTGAATCTCCGACCACTAACGGAATACTTTTGAGTATTGCTGTTGATGAGTGTTTTATGATATTTTGTGACCTGATACTGATATTGCAGTCATATTCCAGTGACGGAACACACTTTCTGCTGACGTGCATCCATGAACAGGAATAACTCCATGTTCCGTGGTGTCAATCGTCAAAGTTGGAAAACTTGTGTCTAATCCATTTGTTTTGAACAATAAAATATGTTTAAACTAATCGTCAAGTTCTCAGCTCATAACACGAAAAAACAGCTCACTGAAGCTCGCATTACACTCGTTGCTTAGCTTCGTTCAAAAGAAGTTAAAAGACACTATACAGTAATTGTCTATATGTTTTAATTTATATTTCTTTATCATTTCTTTATTTCTTTAGAAACGGCAAACATGAATGACCGCCCGATTGTTATACATGCTGCAACAGTAGTAATTGGTGATGGAAATATGATGACGAACGAATACAGCGGTATTTTGTTTTTGTATTACATTTTCATTATATAAACATTATTACTTTTTTTAAAACATTCAAACAATCGAGCACAACATTACTGTGTCAGTCCGCCTGTCTGTCTTTTTCTCTCATATAACATTTAGCTCTAAGGAATTTTAGATTGGTACTTCAGGTTTTGCTTTTTCATCTTTCATCAACTTCAATTGAACTTATACTTATATGTAGAAACCATAAATCAATGTATTTCTGAAATTTGAAATCAGGCTTTAGTGAAACATGCTTTACAATGGGGTCGTTTCCCTGTTTAGTATACTACCTGTAAACTACCAATGAAATGAAGCTTTAGTTACCAACTCTGATTTATAAATCACATTTATTTTTCATATAGTTAAAACCATAACATAACACTTGTATTTACAAATTTGCTGATTCTTTCTGCGAAGTTGTAGAAAATACGTAGTAAAATTGTTATTGATCACGTAACATAAACAATGTTAACAGTGATACTGATTTAGGTCTAAACTACTCAACTAGGGTAACTAATAGTGATCATATAGATAACCCCTTCCTTTTTTCAGAGAATTATGAAATAATATAATTCATCAAAATAGTATATGCAGCGCAGACTTAAAGTAGTTGCCTCACATGTACATTATCAAGTTTTACAATATGTTACATTCATTTTGTCACATGGAACATAAAATCTTTTTTTTTCTGCGAATTTTCTAAAGTTGACATCTTGAATTTATTACTTTCATATGTCTCATCAAATAGGTTTAGATTTCATTATGACTGAAAATTAATGAGAACAAACAAAATATTTATGTTCTTTTAGAGCCAAATCCAGTACAAATGTGCAAGTGTCATATGACAAAGCAAGACTCAAAAGAAAGATCGAAGCAAGATTTTGCAAGTAATACTTATTTTATTATCGTTTAAGAGAGGCCAATGTACAACCAAAGGGACATTCAAACTCATCAGTTGTATATAAACTGACATCGCAATGACAACAAATAAATTAAAAAGATCAGTTAATATGTGATATAAAAGTTAGTTCAAAACCAGTTGGTATACTATTTCTACACTCCAAGGTGGGCATATGTCTGCATACATTACAATTAGCATGCTTCATACATTTAATATGATGGATAAGAAAAACAAATGGAATCACGATCGATCGACAAAGATGCGTCAGATAAAATGTATTATTATTAGTTATTAGTTATTAGTTATTTACGTTTGGATTTGCAAATAAGGTAGCCATTTTAATTTGCACATCTAAAAGCAATTAAATCACTCATAGAACATGTTTATAAATTTATAAGGATTTTTTTATATCAATAAATGTTTTTAGAACTTGGTCTTTGATATAAGAACTTCAAACTTCTTGTGTAATTTTCAATACTGCTTAATAAGCAGTATTAAATTATAGTGTTGAGGTTTTTTTTCACAATATAAAGATATGCACCACAGTCTCACGAAAAATCCATTGTTATACACTTATACTACATGTGTATGTGCTCACAAACATATCAAGCACAAATACATATTGTATGAGCGTGTTTGAAAGTCTTATCATTTTCATATTTAAACTTATAGATAAACACTTAAATGATAAGATTATGTCATGCTAGTAATTTACTTAAAATGCAATACTTACTAATTTATAAGCATTTCATGGACTATAAAAGGCAAATACCTTGTCACAGAAAATAATCGTAATTGAATTTCTATTTCACAGTCGGAAATTAATTACATTTGGAATATCCAAAGTTATTGTCTTTTTCGTTTAAAACATTGACAAAAGAGATTTATCTATTGTTTTTTTATTTTTCATAATCAATTCAATGCGCAAAACTAGCAGAACGGAACCGCCAAAATGCTGTCCAAGTTTCATTGTAATTTTTATTATACTGTACATCCATTTTATACTGATGCCTTTTTATTTAAGTTACTTAATTTTGCCTTTTTAATTTGTTTGTGATCCGATCGTCACTGGTGGGTCTTTTGTATACGAAATGCATGTTTGGTGCATAAACAAAGTTTCAATCCTGGTATCTAAGATGACTGAATTTCCATATGATATCCACTCTTACGATTGGCAGTCAAAACATCACCATATGTTTGTTTTCATAATATCGTGTCTTGCTCCTTTTTGATAATTTTCCAAAATATGTTGCAGGATTTAATAAAAAAAAAAACTTCTTTACATGGAACCATTATGTTCATAAATTCATTTATTTTCTGTCCCGCTCCAGCTGCTTAGACCATACACCCCCACCCCTCCCCCTCAATTTATACGGTTGATCTATCTAAAACAGTTTCAAACAACACATTTAGTATATAAACAAGAAGTCAATATTGTTTTTGGTTGTAAATAAACTCATCATAGATACCAGGACTAAATTTAGTATATACGCGGACGCGCGTTTCGTCTACAAAAGACTCATCAGTTACGTAAAACACACCATGTTATTACAATCTGACAGTACAGTTTCAAATTGTGAACGTTCTTTTTTCTACAAGATATACCATCAACGTAGCGTTTGTTTAATACTAGAGGATATATACATCTTTTAATTTTAACACAGAAACTTATATGACGATGTCCTTTTATTTATTTAATATAATTTTACACTATGTAAACAAATTAACCATTGTTCTATCATTTTGTTTATTGTTGAATGTAAAATAAGAACATATACAATACTCTATCTTAGAATATAATATGAATGTAATCTTATTTTTAACTTTTTCATTAGAATAATCATCAAACCAGTAATGTAATTATTCTATTTAGACATGTTTAAATCTTTGGGGTTACATTAGTGTTGTCCTATATTTTTCTCAATATTTTGTAGGTCCTGATATTATAATTCTCGCAAACAAGGTAGATGAATGTACTGTAAAATTATTGAAAGAAAGCATTTTAGATTTCTCTAAGGGAAAAAACAACATTCAAATCACTGACGTTATCATAGATGAAGGCGTTGACCAGAATTTTCTCGACGCTGTTAACAGAGGAATACATACCTCAAAAATAATATTTCTTCTACTATCGAAAGACTTTGTCACTAAAACATGGCCATCCGTATCAAAGATGTCAACTCTTAGAGATCGTCTATACTCGAACACACAATCAGTTATACCAATGTACTTAGAGGAATCTATGAGTCTGCCAATAGGACTTCGATCATTGTATTGCTTGCATTTCTATAGACGAGATCCTGGTTACACAAACGCATTAGGAAAGTTGTTAGAGGATATTTTTAAAGCATAATCAGCTTTTTTAAAGCATATATTTGCATTGCCCCTTGCTATCTACTTTATTTCATTGTTTGAAAATAAAAAAAAAGTTTTGATAGATTTTATTTTGTCAAAATAGAGCACTTGTCCTTTCCAGTTTTAATCATCTTTAAAGGTTTATTTAATTAAATACTTGTAAAAAGATTTTATCTAATCTAATTAAAAACCGATCTATCATCGCTCCCCTTTTCTGATATGTCACGTGAAAGATCGGCTTTTATAAATTGAATGTTATCTGTCTTCTAATAATTTTACATGTTATCTGCTCTTTTGAGGCTAATCGTCTTAAAAAAGTTAAATTAAATACGCATATTTCAGTTTATAAATTTTATTGTAGTGATTACCTTTATGTTATTTACTGAAAATTCAACAGCTGGATGTCGTGTTCAGTATTCACAGTACGAGCTTCTAAAATATTCTTTTTATCTAGAACATTCATAATGTTGATATATGATTGGATTCAACTTGTAAATTGTTTGTTAGGTATCTTCAAATTTCGGTTTCTCTGATGATATATATTACGTAAATCGTAATGCATAAAAATCGACACCCTTGTGATCCAAAAAATTGCAGAGGTGTAACTAGAATTAGGAATAAAACAAAATTCGATATCATTTTGAATAATAAAATAAATGTTTTTTTGGTTTTTTTTTCAATAAACATAAATTATAGTATTATAGTATCAATAGTATTAAAACATTTGACTTTTCTACACTTTATACAAGTATTCCACATTCCAAACAAAAAGACAAATTGAAAGAGTTGGTATTGTTTTGTTTTATAAAAAAGAATGGCCAACGAAGATACAAGTATCTTGTCTTAGGAAGGGATCAATCCTACTTTGTAAAGGATCACTCTGATTCAAACAAAAAATTCTCAGAAACTGACATTATCAAGATGCTTGATTTTTTGATTGACAACATATTTGTTCCGTTCGGAGGACAGTGTTTTTCAACAGACTATCGGCAATCCAATGGGAAGGAATTGTGCCCCTCTTCTTGCCGACTTGTTTCTTTATTATTATGAGGCCAGGCGCGGATCCAGAGGGGGGTTCCGGGGGTTGGAACCCCCCCTTTTTTTTGACGATCAATGCATTTGAATGGGGTCATGTAGTTGGAACCCCCCGTTTGTCCTGGGTTAGGAACCCCCCCTTTTTAAAATGGCTGGATCCGCCCCTGGAGGCTGACTTCATACAGGAACTTCCCAGGAAGAAAGACAAGAAGTAAGCAATATCCTTTAACTTTACTTTCCGCTATATAGATGATGTTCTTTCACTAAATAATTCAAAATTTGGTGACTACGTCGAACACTACTATCCCATTGAACTACAGATAAAGGATACAACAGATACACTTGAGTAAGCCTCATATCTTGACTTATATCTAGAAATTGACAATGAGGGTCGATTGAAAACAAAACTTTACGACAAGAGAGATGATTTCAGCTTTCCAATTGTGAACTTTCCATTTCTAAGTAGTAACATTCATTCCAGCAGCACCTGCATACGGTGTATATATCTCCCAATTGATACGATATTCCCGTGCTTGCATTTCCTATCATGATTTTCTTGATAGAGAGTTGTTGCTCACAAAGAAGCTATTAAATCAAGAGTTCCAAATGGTGAAGTTGAAATCATGTCTTCGTAAATTTTACGGACGCCATCACGAGTTGGTTGACCGTTATGGAATAACCGTTTCACACATGATATCAAATATGTTCCTTACGTCGTAACTACAATTCCCTTCCCTTTCATAAATATGACCTACCGAATTAGACTATTTATCAGATTTGATATCTCATAAGCAACACGACGGGTGCAACATGTGGAGCAGGATATGCTTACCCTTCCGGAGCACCTGAGATCATCACTAGTTTTTGGTGGGGTTCGTGTTGGGTATTCTTTAGTTTTCTATGTTTTGTCGTGTGTACTATTGTTTGTCTGTCTGTCCTTTTCATTTTTAGCCATGGCGTTGTCAGTTTATTTTCAATTTATGAGTTTGACTGTCCCACTGGTATCTTTCGTCCCTCTTTTATAGCATCCTACATCGAACGTCTATGTGTTTTAATTGACAAATGTTATATGTCCAAGGTATGAGAAAAAATATCCTGGTGAGTTGAGAGGTTCATAAAAGAGTGGCGAAAGATACTAACTCGTAGGTCGAAAACAAACTTACAACGCCACGGCTAAAAAAAGAAACCTGACAATTAAAAGATTTATATAAGCTCTTAGTTGTTTGTTTTTTTTTTTAGAAAATCGTCATCAATTAATGTGAATTTGTATTTAAATATTTATTTAACAAATACAAATTTAACAAGGCTGATCACAAAAGTAACGATATCATATATAAGTGTTCATTCTTATGTCGATGTATATGACTTATATTTGCTGTAATTTTGACAGCTGTTGCTTCAGATGATATTGGCCACATGAATGGACCGCCATAATTTTATTATGGTGTGTATTATATTGTATATCATTTGATAATAAATGTACCTTGATTAACTGGTTTGGCCAGGTTCAACCCACCAAATGTTTTAAAAATGTCCTGTACTAAGTCAGGAATATAGCAGTTGTTATCAAATAGTCCGTTTCTATGTATGTTGGCGTTTGTTTTCGTTGCACTTCAGTGTTTTTTTGTTTTTATGTCGTTTTCTTCTTATAGCTCATGGGTTTCTCTCGGATGATAATCCGGATATTTTGTTATCTCAATAGATTTATAATTTTTGAACCGTGGTATACTACTGTTGCATCTATTTATTGGCAAATGTTATCAAAAGGCAAACAAGGAGGATAAATATCTGAAAGTTGAAGTAAAACTGTATAAGGGAGACAATGGTAAATTGTTTTACCTTACAAATTATTTGTCTAATAAACTCAGATCTTAAATATTCTTCTTTAAATGAATTTGATATAACAATGGCCTGATTTTGAGGTCACAATCGTTTCAATGGACATTTGCTAGTGATAATGGCATGACATTCAAATGTAACAAAAGAATGAAGGCAACACGTTATTAGTTTTATTCAAAATGATTGTCGAGCTATGTTTGGTCGGACTATATGCACTTATACCCTAAGCTAAAAAATAGATGGCACAAATTATGACAATAGGGCCATAAGAAGTCTAAATATAAATACTTGTTGAATGAATTTCTTCAATTTATAGCCAATTTGTTTTTTTTTTCATGAATCAATTGGTAAGTTTTTTACAATCAACGTAAACTTCTTTTGATCTCGTTACTTCATTAGAATCGTCTGAAAAGGCGAATGTAACGACATAAAATTGGAAACATGCATTATGAGGTCTCTATAAAAGTTTGGAAAAGTTCAATAATATTTTGTCTACACATCATTCAAAAATCACTCGAGCACAGCTTTACTACCAAAGTTCCTGCAGTGAGATAATTTTTTTTAATATTCAGCGTAAAATTCTTTTGATCTCGTTTCTTCTCGGGAAAAGATTTATATGACATTTTTTATTTATCTGAATAGGCGATTGTGATGTCAAAATCTTTGAACATACATTATGACGTCTCATTAAAAGATCAGGGGAAAAGATCAGAACATTTTGTCTTTTAAAAATCAAAAGAGCACAGATTCACTACTAAAACTTGAACAGTGAGGTATTTCTCCAATGTCAATAATTACATTTCAAACATGTTATTACGTTTGGCAAGTCGTGCGATTTAAACAGACTCAGGTTGAGAAATATATGTGATAGATAATATATTTATTTTGAGCACATATCAGGGTAACAACCATAAGTTTAGACGTTGTTTCATTTGCAAATGTTATAACTTATCGCTCTACAAAAAAGAAGATGTGATATGATGGTCAATTAGACACAAGACTCACAAGACACCAAATGACACAGAAATTTATAAGTATAGGTCATCGTACGGTCTTCAACGACTAGCAAAGTATATACTACATAGTCAGCTGTAAAAGGCCCCAAATGACCGATGTAAAACTAATCAAACAAGAAAACTAACAAAAATACGGCACACAAATATGTAACACGGCAACCAACGACAACGACTGAACTACAGTCTCCTGACTCGAGACAGACACATATTACAGAACGTTGCGAGGTTAAACATGTTAGCGGAATACCAACAATTCACTGACAGTGATGTTACAGATCAACATAAGAACGAACTATAAAAATTATTTGAAAAAGGCTTAACTCATCAGATGGAAACAAATAAAAATACATCTAACAAAAATACAGAGCGGACGTATGCGTGGCCCGGTACTTGTACATCCAAAACAACAAAAAATAGATATTGGAACACTCGCAGTTACTTTCCAGTTAGTTCTAAGCCAATTATACCTAATGGTTAAAAGCATAGGAAATCCTCAGTGATAAAACTTTATATTCACCGCGGCAAAAATCAAGGAGGTTTATATAAGATTTGGAACAGCGTCCGTGTATCTAAATATAGATATTCCAAGGCATGCAACGTCAATGACGAAGGTTCAACACGTTAAGTAAATTCCTGGGTTTTTTTTCTTCTTGTTTACACTGTTTGTTTATATGTTCTTCGTGTATTTGTTTTTCATCAACTTTATTAAACATTTCAACTTATGATTATAAGCAACTGCAAAACCATATGATATATTCAAAATAAAAACATAGATAAGTTTTTTCAAAGATTTTCTAATCCCAGGAATAGATTACGTTAGCCGTATTTGCCACAACTTTTTGGAATGTTGGGTCCTCAACTTTGTACTTGTTTGGCTTCGTAACTATTTTGATCTGAGCGTGATTAAAAGTATCTTGAACAAATACTAGAAAATTGGAGAAGGATGAAAAGTCATATAATGAAACAAGAATGTGTCCTAAATACATGGTTGCCCCATCCACACTATCATTTTTTATGTTCAGTGAACCGTGAAAATGGGGGAAAATCTCTAATTTGGGATTAAAATTAGAAAGATCATATCATAAGGAACATGTGTACTAAGTTTAAAGTTGATTGGACTTCAACTTCATTAAAAGCTACCTCGACCAAAAATTTTAACCTACCTCGACCAAAACTTTAACCTGAAGCGGGACGAATGGACGGACAGACGGACGGACGAACGAACAGACGGACGTACAGACCAGAAACCATAATGCTCATAAATGGGGCATAACAATTGTTGACTTTCGATTTCAGTTGATACAATGTTTTATCAACGCTAGAGGTATGGCATTCGCCCTCGTAGTGAGGTCGCAGACTTAGCGTGATGAGAACATGGTATAATCGTAACAGGATCGTTGTAGAAGCGTAATAAGGACGTAGTAGCATCGGAAATCAACGAAATTTTACATTTAATGCCGCTGATACCGCGATCTCACCACGATCTGAATTTATTATAGATCACGGTGAGAGTTAAGGAAAAATATCATCCAGATGACGGTAAGGGGTGTTGAATTGATCAAATGCTATTATTTTGTCCAGCTGTTTTTGGTTTTTGTTTTCGTCTTGATAAAATTATGTTTAATTGTTGTTTGCAGATGAATAAACTATAACTTCCAATAACAAATCCTCTTCGGAGAGAGGATAATGATATTCAAAGATTTTGATATTATCAGGGTTTAATCCGCTTTAAATATGTTTTATATTCTTTACGAATCATTTATATTTGTGAAAGTATCTAATAAGAAGTTCATTAAAAAGTAAAGGGGGAGGGGGAACTTAATTAAACTTTTAACTATTCCAACTACCTAATCTAGATTTTCAAATGTATACGGGCATTATCTTTCTGACATGTTTGTGTTTTCTTTAAAGAAAGGGACGGCTTTTAACAGGTTGTTTGTATGGAAGAAATCGTTAGAGTAGATAAACGCATCATAGATACCAAGCATACAATTTTGAAAGCCAGTCGCGCTTTTCGTCAGAGACACTCGACTTAAAAAGTTAAAAAAACAAAACAAATAAGGAACAAAGTTGAGGGGCATTGAAGACCAAACATTCCGAAAAGCTTAATAAAATACAGCTATGACGATTGATTACAATTGAGGGAAGTTATATAATTATGGTTCTATCGATGTTTCGAAAACGTATCTACATTATTGATAACACATTTGAATTAAACCGTTCCAATACGTAAACAAAACGTATTAATAATTCCTTTGTTGTAAAATTATATAAATAACACTACATTGAATGTACCGACAAACAACCAGTTGAGTTCAAATGACATCCAGTTATACTAAATTGTTTTGTATTTTCAACAGTCAAAATGTCCATTCAAATAATGGAAGTATTCTGGACTTTTGTGTTGTTAAGTCATACTTCTGCACTAAGTAAGTATATACTAATGTTATTCGATTTTTCTTTTTTATTTAGTTTTTATCAACCACAAAGATCGTCATCAGTTGATTTTCTCTACCTTTTTCGTGCAAAATAAAATGAATTGTGAAATTTCGTTTTAATTATTATGTTGTATGTGATTTTTGGTTGATTTTTTTTTTTCTAATTTACTACATAACGAAATTTCAACTCCATTTTTGATTGTGGTTTGATATTAATGTCATCGGTCTGCTTATAACCAAACGTGGCCTATTCAAGAATATGACTATTTTGTCGTGTGTGAATTTGCATTGCTATACGACATATCTCGTTATTTATACATCCAACATACATGTATTTAGTTAAGAAGTTTCTTTGGTGGGTTTGGTTTCATATTGTGTTATGTCTTATCATTTGTTGTTTGTATTTTCGGTACATTGGACACATGTCTTATTTGTAAGCATGGTCTTAAACAAAAACAAATTTTTAAACTAATAAATTAAAGCCCGACTAATACTATTTTAACAAAAGTTTAAACCCATTTAATGCTATTTTGTCAAGAAATGGAACTAAATCGATGATGAATTCGAATCTTAAACCTTTACACTACTACGCTAGTAATAAATCATTTGTGTCAAAGGGTAAACTCATCCAACTATGAATGCAAAACCTATCTCTAGATACCAATGTCTGACTAGAAAGTCAAGAACATGATCATACACACATGTTTTAAAAAGTACAACTGTTTCGTGTCTGAAGAAATTTTGAAATATTAAATAAATTGTTTCCCATAAGGCACGTTTATAGAGATTTTATTTTAAGTTGTAAGTTTTTATATGTATGTTTATTTAACTTTAAAATGATAGAATCACCTTGACGTTTTCTACAATTCTGTTTACTACTTAGTGAACAAGAGCATATAAGACTAATACATATTAGAGAAAGAATTAAATATCGGCCAAGTAGGAACATAATTGAGAAAATTTCAAATGGATACTTTGAAACTTTCCATATTTGAACTATTTAGCATAATGCTTTAAACCTAGTCTGTAAATTGACTTTGATATTGAGGCTAATTATAGGTTCCATAACAAGTGAAAAATGGATATTGCTTGATGTTTGTAATTTTCTAATCGTTGAGTAAACAGATGATTACCTACTGGAAACATATTGAATGTTACATCTAATATGACATCCTTAAGCATATATTGCAATTATGTATGTACTCTGTACGTTTTTACACTACCCTTATCATCTTTTGAAATAACACATTTTGTTTATAATTGGTGCAAGAAACATTCGTGTAAAACATGTGTTGTTCTTCTTTTTTTCCTTTTTGGAGATTATTCGGACATTGCCATGTAATAAGCGAAAACGAAATGATGTTTGGGATACTAAAATATATGGAACTTACAAATAAAAAGCAACCACAATAGTGCAAAAAGCAAAATCACAAAAATACTGAACTTTAAGAGACAAAATCAATTCGGAAAGTCAATAATCTCATGGCAAAATCAAATAACAAAACGCATAAAAAACGAATGGACAAGAACTGTCATATTCCTGACATGGTACAGGCATTTTCAAATGTAGAAAATGGTGGATTAAACCTGGTTTTATAGCACTAACCCTCTCACTTTGGTGACAGTCTCATCAAATTCCGTTATATTTACATTGAAGCGTTAACTAAACAGACACAATAAATAAAACAGTCAAAATATGGGTACATCAGTCATCATCGTATAACAATTTTAAAAGGAACAATTTAACAGAACACAAAAACATCTATCTACAAACACATTCATTGATTCGTGTGTCTGACGTCAGAAAATTTTATACGTCACATAGATTTGTCGTTCAATGTGCATACAAACAATTTGAAAATTTACATAGGCAATGTTAGCATATAGGGTTAAAAAATCAAAAGTATGTAAGAATAAATTTCAGAAATAGACCGAGATTTAAAATAGTCCAAAAGTTGTATATAGAATTTATAAGAATCCACAAATAGTTAATTCCACTACGCGATTGAATGATTTTGACGTTTATGGTTCAACGTATGTGTCTGACGTCAGAAAATTTTATACGTCACATAAATTTGTCGTTCAATGTGCATACAAACAATTTTAAAATTTACATAGGCAATGTTAGCATATAGGGTTAAAAAATCAAAAGTATGTAAGAATAAATTTCAGAAATAGACCGAGATTGAAAATAGTCCAAAAGAATTGATAAGATTCCACAATAGGGCTCTTCACGGTTAATTCGGCCATATTGGATAGGGGGCAGATATTTTGGAAGGAGGTGTAAATAGTATGACAATGTGGGAAATCCTATGTGTGTTTCTAAGCAACAGCTCTATTTTAATGATGTTTTCCCGTATTTTTAACACTATTTTTACCTCTTATATGAAAATCTGCCCCCTATCCAATATGGCCGAACTAACCGTGAAGAGCCCTATTAGATAATTCCACTACGCGATTGAATGATTTTGACGTTGATGGTTCAACGTTTTTTGTTATTCATAATAGAAATATATCATAATGACATAAAATGGAACAATATCATACTGACGGGATCTTTTAAAGTACAGAGTCACGTTATAAGAACCAAAGAAATACAAAAAGTCGCATATACAAAACACGCCACCAAAAAATAAATGACAATACAAATACATTCACGATATGTATAAGTACAGAGCCATATCAAACGGATATCACATAAAACCATTCAACAGTAAAAGTAATATTAATAATAGAACAAAGACAAATGAAAGAACTATAAAACACGTTGTTAAGATGATAAACAACATCAGTACGCAGAATCTATACATACGATTGTTCACATAGAAAGTAAATACCGTGAACAAAAAAATATGAATGAAAACCGGGAATGAACAATAACCCGACCAAAAAGTCTTTGCAAATGTATTAATAATGCACAAGGGTTAAATCCTAATGGGTTACTGTCTAAATACGTAATTATTACTAAGTAACGAACTCCTTGTCGGATAAGATAATTCATATAATATATCTTACTGTTATTTCTGCGTATATATATATATCATGCATACCAAATTAAATTGGAAGAAGTGATTTAATATTTGTGAGGTTTTGTATGTCGTTGTATCTGGCAACTCCTTTATTATCGACATACTATTTTAATGTTAATATGTATAATTTCAGAGTCTTATTTTAAATATTTTCAAATAATAAAATTATTGCTACAAAAAGTGATACTGGTTATTTGAATCTGATTTTCAATAGCAAAAATCATCACTATCATTCCTAAGTAATGAAGTATCCATACATGTAAAGTTTCAAATCAGTATATTCCTATCTGAAAAATACGACAAACGGCATGTGTGTGCATTGTGATTTCTCGACATAAACAAAATCATAAATAAGGCGGAAGATATGACAATGCTACATGTTCAAATCGAGCGTAGTATAATCTTTTCATATAATATCAACCCTTTTCGAAAGAAGTTATATTCTATTCTAAAAGATCTATATGTTTTGCTTTTTTGTACTTGTTATATTTCTTCAAAGTTATACTGTGTTCCATGAATATTTACCGAATTATTGAAAAACTTCCCTTTATAGTGTGATACCATTAATTCGGGCGCGGTCGAAAAGAGCATTCAAGAAAGTAGTACATATTTTGTTTTAAGTTAAGTGGTTTGTATAATAAATCCAAGTATGTGTACAGAAGGGATGTTTTATGGAGTAAATACGTGTATGAAATGGTGAAAAATACCAAAACTGAATTTAAAAAATATACCTTCTATACTAAAAGAATCAACGGTGTTGGGTAACTACAATGATACAAATTGTTCACACAATATCACAATCTTTCCGCAGGCATAGTAAATATTCACAAAGATACCAAATCGATAATCACTAACTGAAAATGAAATAGTAAAACCGCTCATGAAAAACAAAATAGAAAACGACAAAAAGATACGTCGCGTATATGGTCATCAGATGACTATAGAGGTCAAATCGATAAATAATCAGATGACGTCTAGACTCAAATACAGACGAAACGAAGCTACGTATTTTCATGCCTGCGCCTTGTTTATTGTTTTATTTAGACTTTTAATAGTTTGGATAAATTTTTTACATTTTTATAAATTAAATATGATAATTTGATTAGAATCGGTGAGTATGAATTTGACAGCTGGTGCCCCTTTTAATGATGAGGAATGGATATTAAATAAAAAAAAAATTTAGAATACAGTATATATAAGGTTCGTAATGATGCTATGTTGATAGATTTACAGGTTTTCAAGAGATAAATTCATAGCGCGTAATCACTACAACGGCTTCAATTTTAACGATTATAAAAATAAGTTGGCGGTAAGGGGAGAAAATTTTAACGTTGATATGATTGGATACTTTAATTTTTGTAGATTTTTACTATTCATGAAATGTTAAATTTTAAATATAATGATTTTTTTTTTACTGGAACATTAAGTCATAACCGTCTTTGAGTTGCTCTTTCGGAATGTTTAATATTCAATTCTCCCCAACTCAGAATTCGTATTTCGTTTGACTTGCAAATCATTTAAAATGAGGGCAACTAATGAGTCTTATGTAGATAAAACGCGCTTCAAACATACAACTTATAATCAATGAATCTCTATTTAGTTTTTTTATATAGCATGATGATGTTTATTGATTACAAAAAGGTTTAAACCAAATGCTCGAAATCCTAGAAGCCATTTATCAAATTCAGGAATGATTAGCAATGCGAGATGTTAATTGTTTCCGGTAAAATATACATAGTGTCGTTTTATTTCAATCTGATTAGAATCAAAATATGAACAGAAAAATAAAGGATATTATCAACTAGATTATGTGTAAATAAGTGATTGTAATTCTGCATCTCTACAATTAAAAACCCTTGAAAGATAACTGTGACATTTTGTTTAAGAAATTACAATATTTAACTTAACTAAACATATTGATCATGATATGATACTGAAAATCTATTTATTCCTACAAAATCAATTCATTCGAATAATATTTACTACTTGATATCAAGTTATCGAGCATATATATATGCTTTGAACCTTTAAAATAATTTTTAAATTTCAAATCTAGAGTTACATTTGATATCACTTCCTACAGCATCATTTAAATTTAGATTGTTCCTTTTAAAATTGTAACACGATGATGACTGCTGTACCTATATTTTGACTATTTTATTTATTATGTCTGTTTAGTTCACACATCATTGTAAATATAACTGAATTTGATGATACTGTCATCAAAATGAGAGGGTTAGCGCTATAAAACCAGGTTTCGTATTGTTATTCGTTTACTTTACTACATTGGTTAGAGGTATAGGGGGAGGGTTGAGATCTCACAAACATGCTTAACCCCGCCGCATTTTTGCGCCTGTCCCAAGTCAGGAGCCTCTGGCCTTTGTTAGTCTTGTATTATTTTAATTTAAGTTTCTTGTGTACAATTTGGAAATTAGTATGGCGTTCATAATCACTGGACTAGTATATATTTGTTTAGGGGCCAGCTGAAGGACGCCTCCGGGTGCGGGAATTTCTCGCTACATTGAAGACCTATTGATGACCCTCTGCTGTTGTTTTTTATTTGGTCGGGTTGTCTCTTTGACACATTCCCCATTTCCATTCTCAATTTTATTAATCCACAATTTTCTATATTTGAAAATGCCTGTACCAAGTCAGGAATATGACAGGTCTTGTCCATTCGTTTTTGATGTGTTTTGTTATTTGATTTTGCCATGTGATTATGGACTTTCCGATTAGATTTTCCTCTAAGTTCAGTATTTTTGTGATTTTACTTTTTATAGGTTGCAATTCTGTAAATCTATACAATGCAATGTCCAATAAAAACACTTGTTATGGCAAAAACTATGCCACTTTTACTATGACGTTTCGTAAAAAAAAGGATCTTTGAATTTAAAGTTTGTATTCACTACTTTTTTCAAAGGAGAAAACATTGGGATGTGCAGTTTATATTCAACATTTATATGTCTCGCACTACTAAAATAAAACTTATTCGTAATATCTGAGTTACCCCTCCCTTCACTTTGGGTCCTTCTCAGAAGTCAATTTGGCCGCTATCCATGTTTATAAGTACTGGTAATATTTTCAAGTTATTTCGTTCAAACCGAAATTGCGGTTTTTATCCAACGCAATCATAGGTTTGAACGTAGTTTTCAATTTAGACTTATTTATATTTTTTCGTTTGGGCTTGTATCATATTTTCCCTCCGGTGTATATGATCCGTTCATCCTATATAGACTCTTAAAATTCAAGAGTCTATCTGAAATTGAGGGTATATATATATATATAGTGTCTAAAAATATCAACAATCAACATTCAATCTATCTAGGTGTGGATCAGTTTGTAAATAAACTGATGCAGTTACTAAATTAAATCACATAAGTGTCTAAGAATGTAACTTTAACACACTAATTGGTGTTATATTAGCTTCATCGGGCGTGTGCATCTATCTAGGTGAAATCGGATGCATGACAAAAAATATCTTTGTAGCTTGAGCTACACAAAATTTGTGTAAAAGTTTAACATATTAATTTATTGATGGTCATCTAAAAAACTTCTTTCATTGATTAATTACTATCAAATATCCTCAGACACGGCTAAACCAATTGACAACAGAAAACTAAGAAAATGCCATGTTGAAAGATTGGGAAAAAAATCTCAAAACTCACTCAGAAGGAAATCTATGCACATATGTTACCTTTAAATCAAATTGTGGTTCTGAAAAATATCTATATAGTGTTAAAAAATTTGAAGATAGACGCAGTCTAACAAGATTTCGTATATCTGCTCACCATTTACTTATAGAGAGAGGTAGATATAGTAATACTCCCTGACACACTAGAATATGTAAGAGATGTTGTAGTAATGAGGTTGAAGATGAAACGCATTTTGTTTTCAACTGTGATAGTTTATCGGACCAAAGCAAAGACATGATAAAAATGATAAATAATTGCTGCAAGAATTTTAAAAATCTTGACCCTAACCAAAAACTGATATGGTTAATGAATAATGAAGATTGGAAATTATTATCAGAATTATGCATGTTCATTAAGAAATATGAAAAGTTTTAATGGGATTTATCTCCCTCGACTACTTGTAATTTGAACTTTATATTTTCTCTATAGTGAGTTCTAGAGCACCGTCCCTTGATGAATGTTGCCTAGTAGCAATGTCAACCCTTGCTGCTGTGCATTAATCATGAGGAGAATATCTATTGGAGTAATCTCATGTATCTGCAGCTAGTTTTGAAGGATCTCCCCTTGATGACATTTGCATTGTTGTGATGTAAAAGTTCCTCACTGCTGTGCACTGGTCATGAGGAGAACTACTGCAGAATGAGATACTATATTCCTGGTTCTATTTTTGCTTTTTTTTTTGGTTTCCGTATTAATAAACTTTATATCATATTCTTTTAATATTAAATCGGCCTCATTACACTCAATGCCTCTTACCATAATTATATCCTACATTGCTCATATTATCAATTTATTATTTGTGTATTACTTATTGTGTATTTCACTAATGTTTATATAATCATTGTATTATGATGTTTTTATATCTTGCCCGACAAGGGCCCATGATTGGTATAATAAAATGATGTCTAATAATGTCTAATGTCTAATGATGGTCTATATAAAACATATTTTTGCCGTTTATTGTACATAACAATTTTTAAATCTAAACAAAAAGTTGTTTTAGTAATAGAATAAAATTTATGATTTATTCCTTTGCTTTTGGGTAAAACTGTTTTTCATCCCTCTCATTAAGTCCATCAGATTCAACAGTACGTAGCTGATGCATCCAGAACCTTTCTCTCAGTTTTCTCCTTTCGAAGTCCCGATTTTGGTTTACCTCAATTATTTGAAAGGTGATATTATCAAAAGTATGTCCTGTTATTAAAAGAGTTGTCTCGTAATTGGACAGTTTCCTCCTTTTGTATAAAACGACCGGTGATTGTTAAGTCTGATGTTGAATTTAGTTTCTGTTTCACCAATATACTGCAGCTTGCAAGTTCCACAAGTAAGAATATAAATACTATTTTCCGTTTTGCAATTAGATGTAACATAGATGTTGCATCGCTGCTTTGTTACTGTGATAATGAAAGAGTGGTTAGTGTTTGCGGCTTTACAGCACTTACAATTGCTTCTTAAAATTTAGAAGTTTCTTGTTTCTTTACTTTTGATGTCACAATAAAATTGAGAATGGAAATGGGGAATGTGTCAAAGAGACAACAACCCGCCCAAATAAAAAACAACAGCAGGGGGTCACCAACAGGTCTTCAATGTAGCGAGAAATTCCCGCACCCGGAGGCGTCCTTCAGCTGGCCCCTAAACAAATATATACTAGTCCAGTGATAATGAACGCCATACTAATTTCCAAATTGTACACAAGAAACTAAAATTAAAATAATACAAGACTAACAAAGGCCAGAGGCTCCTGACTTGGGACAGGCGCAAAAATGCGGCGGGGTTAAACATGTTTGTGAGATCTCAACCCTCCCCCTATACCTCTAACAAATGTAGTAAAGTAAACGCATAACAATACGCACATTAAAATTCAGTTCAAGAGAAATCCGAGTCTGATGTCAGAAGATGTAACCAAAGAAAATAAACAAAATGACAATAATACATAAATAACAACAGACTACTAGCAGTTAACTGACATGGCAGCTCCAGACTTCAACTAAACTGACTGAAAGATTATGATTTCATCATATGAACATCAGGCACAATCCTTCCCGTTAGGGGTTTAGTATCATACCATCATAACATATATGAGAAGAACATAACCCGTGTCATGCCAACAACTGTTTTTAGAATAAATGTGTTTAGTTCCGATGCAAAGACCTTATCAGTGACTCAATATTAACGCCAAAATATGCAATCTTTAATGACTTGACAACAGTATCGTAATTATATCCCTTCTTAATAAGTCTATTCAAAGGTTTTGTAAGTTTCTGAGGTGAATACTGACACCTTTGTGCTTTATAAAGAATATTACCATAAAAAATTGGATGTGAAATACCTGAACGTATTAGAAGTCTGCATGTTGAGCTATATTTACGAATGATGTCTTTATACCGATGATAAAATTTAGTAAATGTTTTGACTAGTTTGTGATATCGAAAACCCTGGTGTAATAATTTTTCAGTAATACATAAATTTCTCTCGTTAAAATCTAAAACATTGTTACATACACGAGCGAATCGTACAAGTTGAGATATATAAACACCGTAAGATGGTGACAAGGGAACGTCAACATCTAAAAACGGATAATTAACGATAGGAAATGAAAAATCATCCTTTTTATCATAAATTTTAGTATTCAGCTTTCCATTAGTGATATAGATATCAAGATCCAGAAAAGGGCAGTGGTCATTGTTAGTATTAGCTTTATTTAAAGTAAGTTCAACAGGATAAATTTCATTAATATACATACTGAAGTCGTCATTATTGAGAGCCAAAATATCATCCAAATATCTAAAAGTATTATTAAATTTGTTTATCAGATGTTGTTTCGATGGGTCTTTGCTTATTTTTGTCATAAATTGTAACTCATAACAATACAAAAACAGGTCCGCAATAAGTGGTGCACAGTTAGTCCCCATTGGAATTCCGATAATCTGACGATTTACGGAATCCCAAAAGCGAACAAAAATGTTATCTAGTAAAAATTCAAGGGCATATATAGTATCAAAGCATGTCCAATTAACATAGTTTTTTTGTTTATCGCTACTAAAAAATGACCTAAAAGAGTTTGAACATATATATTCACATTCTGATTTTTTGAATGCCCATTTAATTAGGTGTGTGAATTTTTTCTTAATGAGAATGTGAGGCAATGTGGTATACAGGGTAGAAAAATCAAAACTCTGAACAGATTGAAAATCACCAATATAAGCATGCAATTTATCAAGTACTTCCAACGAGTTCTTGACACTCCAAAAGTAATTTATTCCACTATTTTCGAAGGCCTTATTTGAACAATTTATTATCAGGTTTTTAATTGTACCAAGTGTGCTGGTAAGAAGAATAGACAATTTAGTAGTTGAACAATGGCTTGAAGACGAAATAAATCTATATTTGTAAGGGGTTTTGTGTAGTTTCGGAAGCCAATACATAGTTGGGACTTTCATTGTATTTGGCTCTGCTTGTAAAGCGGTGCCTAAAAGTTTATGTTTGTTACAGATTTCGTTTTCTGAAAATGGAGTAAGTTGGAATGTTGGTGAATTGGTGATTTCCTTTTTCAGAACCTCAATGTAAAATTTACGTCAAACAATAATAATATTATTAGCAGCTTTATCTGCCGGGACAAAAACAAATTCCTTAGCTAGTTCTTTTAGTTTATGTTTGATACGAGAAATAGGTTATGGATCCTCAATGCTCTTCAACTTTGTACTTGTTTGGGTTTATAAATATTTTTGATTTGAGCGTCACTGATGAGTCTTATGTAGACGAAACGCGCGTCTGGCGTACTAAATTATAATCCTGGTACCTTTGATAACTATTATTGTTGTTATTGTTTATAGTAAAATGTTCTTTAAAATGTTGAATACGTATATCAACTATCTTCATTACTGAATTAAAAAAAAGAGTCCAAAGATTTTTTGTCAGCTTTTTCCCGTTTTATCCATTTCATACAGTAAGTATGGAGTGAGTCGTGGATGATATTACGACACTCATTCCAATTAATAATTGACGGGGGACGATATTTAGGTCCTTTACTGAGGAATGATTTTAACTCTCGGTCTTGAACGATGTTAAGATCTCCTGTTATAACATGGGAAATGGGTCCATAAATATATTCGGAATTACTACAATTACATAAAGTAGGTGTATTTTCACTGATATTAACATCTTTACACAATTGACTATAGTTAAACACAAATTTCCGGGTAGATTTCTTGGAAATATAACAAATAAGAGGTAGCTCAGTATTGTCAAAATATCCAGGAATTTGTTCTTTAACAGAATGGTCGTTAAATATACCGGCAATATTTACAAAAACAAAGCCTTTATTGACATACTTAATTTTAATAAAATGCTTTTTGTGATCTTCAGGGCGATCAATTTTGGGAAATAATTTAGAATAACAATATGCCATAATAATTTGAACAATTTCATACTTAGGACTGCTATATGAAATTGTGTTGCAATCCTCCAAAATTTTATTTAACTTATTAACCGGTAACGAACAGAGTTTTGTTAACAGATAATGTCTGCCGTTGTTTTTTGAAATAGAAATTAGGTCCGAAATATTGGTATGATTGGCCCGAAATTTTCTTTGATTGCGATTTGTTCTACGACCGTGAGAACGTTTTTTACGAACAGTTTTAGAAACTATATCCAAAATGTTAACGGAATTGGTTCTAGATATATTACCAATTCCCATGATATTATCATTTAGACCGAGAGGGTAAACTGTCTGTAATTTTTTAATCCAATTTAATTCAATTATTTTCCGTGATCGTACAAACTTTGAATGCGATTCACCAGGCTGCTTATTTACTACTTCTAAAGGTTGAACTGCTAAATATTTAAAAGGATGGTTGTGCTTCTTAAGGTGTTGGTAAATGATACTTTTGAATTTATTGGGTCTTTTAAAACGATACAGATGTTCTTGAGTGCGTTTAGATAAATATCGTCCAGTTTCTCCTACGTACTGAATACCACACCCCGGTTTGTTTCATGTGAGTAAATAAATAATAATGTTTGTTCTTCAAGTTATATCAGTTTCAAAATTTAAAGAAAACGTGCGACCATTAAACGTGGACCTTACCGTATTGTTGGTGGAAAGACGGGGACATGTAAGTCATTTTTTGGCATGACACTTATCGATAGAAGGGTCACCACGATTTTTATTGTTAAAAATGTTAGCGATGGTAGTATTTTTAGATAACCGATTTTGAAGATTGAGACGTGTGGATACCCTTTGAACAAGTTTAGTATTTAGTAATTTTCCATTTCGAAGCTTCATAATTGTTTTGTTAGTGAATTATATAATAAAGGAGCAAAGATTGGCGTCCAGAATATGAACCAGCATACAATAATTGAAGTATATAAAATGGATAAATTTGTTCGGCTAAAAATGTCAAACGCTATCAGTATTAAAAAGTAGAATGGGGCTGAATATTGAAATACTACTTTTTGATAAATATTCCTAACGTAATGAATTAGAGCAGTTCTCGCTCGGACACACACTCCATAATCTAGTATATTATAAGAGCATAAACCTGAAGCACGGGGAGGCACTCTACTGCCTCCAAACGGCACTAAAGACAAACTCTGTAAAAAATTAAAATTGAGAATGGAAATGGGGAATGTGTCAAAGAGACAACAACCCGCCCAAATAAAAAACAACAGCAGAGGGTCACCAACAGGTCTTCAATGTAGCGAGAAATTCCCGCACCCGGAGGCGTCCTTCAGCTGGCCCCTAAACAAATATATACTAGTCCAGTGATAATGAACGCCATACTAATTTCCAAATTGTACACAAGAAACTAAAATTAAAATAATACAAGACTAACAAAGGCCAGAGGCTCCTGACTTGGGACAGGCGCAAAAATGCGGCGGGGTTAAACATGTTTGTGAGATCTCAACCCTCCCCCTATACCTCTAACCAATGTAGTAAAGTAAACGCATAACAATACGCACATTAAAATTCAGTTCAAGAGAAATCCGAGTCTGATGTCAGAAGATGTAACCAAAGAAAATAAACAAAATGACAATAATACATAAATAACAACAGACTACTAGCAGTTAACTGACATGCCAGCTCCAGACTTCAACTAAACTGACTGAAAGATTATGATTTCATCATATAAACATCAGGCACAATCCTTTCCGTTAGGGGTTTAGTATCATACCATCATAACATATATGAGAAGAACATAACCCGTGTCATGCCAACAACTGTTTTTAGAATAAATGTGTTTAGTTCCGATGCAAAGACCTTATCAGTGACTCAATATTAACGCCAAAATATGCAATCTTTAATGACTTAACAACAGTTTGTCTTTGAGATTTTTGGGTCTGTGGTAGGCAATAACAGGAGGTGGTGGAAATGTTTTTATAAGGAAGAGTCATTTTCTATAAGACGCCAGTGCTTTCTGATAGTAGATGATATATTTGTCAAATCGGGATGGAAGGTTACAACAAACGGAATTCTATCTGCACGGGTCGTCTTATCTTTGTATTCCATGAAGCTAGCTCGATCTTTTTCTTGGGCTTTACCAAAAGTGTCTGTGATGTTTTTGGTTTTGTATCCTCTTGATTTCAGTTGTGTTTTAGTTGTCCCAAACGATAGTTAAGTTTGGATTCCGAGGAGCAAATTCGCTTCAGTCTGATGGCTTGACTGTAAGGTATACTCCTGGAGCAGTGTTTCGGATAACAACTTTTTGGAGAAAGGAACTGGTGTTGATCAGTTTTCTTTGTGTGGAGATCAGTTGTCATGATCCCGTTTTTTACAAATGTGGTGGTGTAGAGAAAAGCAAATTTCTTGCTTGAAAATTCAGATATAAATTTAATTGAGTGATGGAACTGATTACAATCATCTAAGAAATCTTGTAAATGTTCTGCAGTATCGTTCCATTTTATGTCAATATCATCAATAAAACGGAGCCATGACAAGGGTTTGTATGGCACACTCAAAAGGATGCGTTCTTCGAGATCCCCCATAAAAATGTTGGCAAAAGAAGGTGTCATTTTTGTTCCCATACTAGTTCCGTCAATCTGTAAAAAGTGCTTGTCGTTGAAAATAAAGTTAATATTTTCAAGCTCTTGCTTGAGCAATTGAACTATACAGTTACATATATACTTTCACCGAGGTGTGGTTTTTGAAACAGCTGTATTTATAAAGATCAACTTATAAAACGTAACGAATAACACATTTTCAATTCATGTGATAGAATTCTACTAATTTTCAAATCTTAAAAAAGATTGAGAAGAGACAAATTAAGTTAAAAGCAACATAAACTAAGATAATTTAGAAAGGAGTGACTTCGCATCCGTGGACAGTGTAAGCGCTTCTTGCAATAGTGCATCCCCATACTCTAAATGACACAATCGGGAATAGTACACAATCAGATAAAATATAGATCAGATGATGATATTGAAATAACTTAAGATAAAGGACAACAAAAGGTCAATAGTAATGTAAATACAGAGCTGAAGATCAAAATATAAAACTGACTATCATCTAGGTTCGATGCTATCCTAACTATCAAGTTTACTGGAATATAGAAGATGCAAGTTCTAACTGAAATGTGAGTTATGAAGTGACAGAACATCATTAATATATCAGAAAGTGAAAGTAACGAATTTAGTTTTATTATTATCTTTTAATAACATTAACGGTTCCAATTTTTCTGCACCAGATGCGCATTTCGACAATACATGTCTCTTCAGTGATGCTCGTGGCAAAAATATTTGAAATCCAAAACTTATATAAAAGATGAAGAGCTATAATACTAAAGGTCCAAAAAGTATAGTCAAATCCGTGAAAGAAATAAGAGCTTTGCATGAGAGAGATACATTCCTTAATTTATAATAATTTCTAACATTTTGTAACAGCAAATTTTAATGTAAATGTTTTTCGTAAACGTTTGACATATGCAGATACACTTCAATGCTTAAAAAATGTACAGGTTAACAGATGCAATATGATTAAAGTCAATTAAACAGTATAAGTAACAGTAAAACTGATTACCCTATTAAGGTTGTCCTCTTTAGTTTGAAATTTAAAAGAACGAACATAAAGCAGACATGTTATTTTTCTTGGTTTTATCTTAACGAGTAATCTTTCAGGTATACATGGTCTTCCATGTTTATTGTCAGTACCATACATCCTTATCATTTTGTTTATAATATGTGAATTTAGGAAATCCAGCACTTTAGTTGAAGAGTTGGCGCCATCATTTGACAATTTAAATGTTGCAAATAAAGATTCATATGCATAAGGACATTTGCGACAATCAAATCCAACTTCACAGCTGCAATTCATTATATTCTAATATAATGTTATTCCGATTCGAAAGCAGTTCAAAACGAAATATTACGTGAAAGGTTGAATAAAAAATCATCAATTTGAATGATATTGGCGCATATTAGTCATAGCTAAACATTACCTTACACAAAATAAAAACTATCAAACTGAAGGGTATAACAAAACTTCTACGATTCAATTTGGATTTAATCACTCTAAATAGAGTTTTTATTGCGGTTGCTGTTTCATTTTCGATTATATTACAATAACCAGACAAGCTTGAATACGCTATGCTGCTAGATTCTAAATCATAAAGATATAAGAAGATGGGGTATGATCACTGTTTATGAGTATGATCTTACATTGCAGGTTTTAGTTTACTAAGTTAATAATTGGTAAACCCGTAACTCAAAAAATTATCATATAAATAAAGGCAACAGTAGTATACCGTTGTTCAAAACTCATAAATCCATTGACAAAAAACTAAATCGGGATAACTAACTAAAACCGAGGGAATAGAGAAATGATAGCAATACAAGACAAAATTGGTTTTCAATAATATTTACTTTGATTTATCAAAAAATATAACACTGAATGATATACTGTAATTTAATTTGTGCATGGAAAATACTGTACAATGTGTATCGAATGTCTGATCATTACGTTTGACAAGAATCATTAGCAGACTATATGAGGTTGACCTTAAAATTTTTGTCTATTGTTGTTCATTCGTTTGGTGTGTTTTATCATTTGATTTTGCCAATTAATTAAGGACTTTCCGTTTTAAATTTTCCTCGGAGTTCAGTATTTTTTGTGATTTTACTTTTTATCTAGATTAATCAATAAAGATCATTTGCAACCAGGTTTAGTTGAGATGTGCAATTACTCTTCACACAATCAGATGCGTGTGAAGGAACGGGTGGATGAACGAATAAATGGATGGATTCAATGTTGATTAATGGATTGTTGATGAATCGATGAAATAAGAGATGCCAACCATGGAACCATGTCTTCTTGACAAACAGACTGTACATCATGCAATTAATTGATGAAATATATTTGACATTCGGTAAATTAGTTAGCCCCAAACGATTTATTAATTATTTGTTGATTCCTTAACTCAAGAGGCAAATATTTCATGTATATTCAACTTGAATTAACAATGGAAGAGATACATGTCAGTTCTACAAAAAAAGTCATGAAATATTCCACGCTTATTTATGGAACGCCGGAACTGTCTTATAGTGTAAATATTTAATGTGTTTTGTCGATTTGCCTTTAAGTCCTGTGATTTCTTCTTTATGTTATGTGCAGATGCCTTTATTTCCTGACACGGCACCTCTGTGTTATGTCAAATTAGTAATTTGTTTGGTCAAACAATTGTAAGATATGTCATTGCTAAACTTTGTTGTGTAAAATATGCACTATTATGCATATTTTAGGGGCCAGCTGAAGGACACCTACGGGTGCGGGAATTCTCGCTACATTGAAGACCCATTGGTTGCCTTCGGCTGTTGTTTGCTCTATGGTCGGGTGGTTGTCGCTTTGACATATTCACCATTTCCTTTCTCAATTTTATTACATTATGCTGTAACTACTATATATTCTGTGAATACTTCGAAACTTGATGATCAACCACATTTACATTCTCTCATATTTTATCTATGTTGTGTCTATTCTTCTTTTACGTAAGTCAGTTAATAATTGTGTCCTGTCTCAAGTGTTATTGTTATGTCAAATGTTCTGAAGGTTTTGTTTTGGTACACCTTTGTTCTATGTAAATCTCATTATATCATAGTCTTTTGGCGTTATGTTGTGTTTATACATATGTATCTCCAGTGAAAAACACAATACATCATGGTATAATTCATATGCGTTTTGTCGAACAATTGATACTCTCTGTGAGCATTCATTACGTCATGTGCAAATGTCTTTTACATTATGTGCAAACCTCGTTTACCTTATGTGCAAACATCGTTCACCCTGTGTGCAAACATCGTTTACCTTATGTGCAAACACCTATTACGTTATGTGCAAATACCTATTAAGTTATGTATAAAAACTACATCATTATGTGCAAACACTATTACGTTATGTGCAAATACCGACTACATTATGTGCAAACACCATGTAAGTTATGTGCAAATGCCTATTACATTATGTCCAAACATCTATTACGTTATGTGCAAACACCTATTACGTTATGTCCAAACACCTATTACGTTATGTGCAAACACCTATTACGTTCTGGTAAACGCTTTTTTGACACAGATTAAAACAAAACGCATCAATGATATGCATTTTGAAAATGAAAAAAAATAAAAGTTTGACCTTTCTAACAAACTGTGGATTTTTATATATAATTAATTATATTGATTGGTGTAAAAATACAATATACATACAATGTATCTAGTTTTATGGGAAATTTTTTTGCTCTACTTTAAGAATGTGCGTTATATATCCATGCTTTGAAAATTTGTTCACTTAACTTGTTGAAAATTATAACAAATATACAGACACGACTCTAGTTTTCAACCGAAAGGAACAATACGACATAAAAAGTAAGATGTGGTACGATTGCCAGTGTGACAACTCTTCACAAGAGACCAGAATGATTTGTTATTACCCTCCCAGTAGGGGTTTCATCTAGCGAGAAACGTGTACTAGATTAATGCTACAAATGTAATGACGTCTCCCACGATTCATGTAGCAGCTAAGGAATCCTACAAAATGTTTAAGATTTTATTTTAGTTCATTTCCTAAGACTTATTATTTCCTCTGTCCCTGACAAGGCGTGTTGAAACGGGTGGGCGTCCTGAAAAGGGGTGGTCAGGTGACCTGCCCCTCTTATCTGAAATATTTTTTTAAAACTAACAGGGATGTTGGAAAAATTTGATCCGATTTTGGATCAGACAGGTAGAAGGGTGTAACAAAAAGCTGCAATTTCTCTAAAAAAAACCATTTTATTTCATATTAAAAACTGCCTTATCCTGTAATCCACAAAAATTACCATACAGATATTTTTTCTGAATGAAAGGGTTATCAGCCTTGTTTCACCTTCACTGGCCATACTCGAAATTAAATCCCGCAACTTGAAACTCCAGATAATGACTTTGATTTATCCGTATTTGGTCCGGTAACTTTTCGAACCGTGTCATCAAGAACGATACTAAAAAATACATATTCTAGTGAATTATACCTGTTTTCTTCTATATTTATTTTTATAAGTGATGTGCATATCTATTTATTTTTTACGCCATTTAATTTTTCACCAGTTTAAAAAAAATGGTTACAGTTAAGTAGTTCGCTTTTATCCTGCAATTGGCTAGTTATTGTATACAAATAACAAGTAAACAACATTTTTTTTGCTTTGTTTGTACATGTTTTCTTCGAGTCCGCGTTTCAATGATTGTAAAAATCAGAGACACTGGTTAAGATTAAAACAACTTATGCTCAAATACCAGGTGTAAATTTTAAACAATATATGTACATTGTCAGAAATATAAAATGTATTAGTTCTCGCTGCGAAACAGGAGAAATTCGGCAAGCCTCGCTTTTAGTCCTGTTTCTAAAGCTCGTACACATAAATTTCATGTTTACCGACAAAGTACATTTATAATCAATACATTATTCCACAGTGTGTTGATATGAATTTATCTTTTTGTTCAACATTTCAACGAATATCGTCGTATAAATAAGAAACATCAACCTATTTTCCGAACGGTGAGTCATAAATTCAATGAATATTATTGCGGGATATACGGTATAAACGGTAAGCTTCGATGCGTTTAGTTATGAACGCGAATGGTTCGATAAATATAGCTAAATTCACAATTAAGCCAAATGTTCAGAAAAGGGATTGGCTGCACATCATTATTCTGAGAAATCTTATTTTAAAAAATATAAAATTTCCTACAAATATATTCTATTGGATCTAAATGTTATTCTAAAATATGTGTTGACAGTTTCCGTTAAATATTGCCATTTTTAGATATATCTGTCCCCCTTTTCCCGGCTACTGTTAAAGTGAGACGTGTTTTTTTTTTTTTATTAATAGCTAGCGAGGAATGAAGTTCATATGATTCAATCCAAGTTATCCTTAAACAATAAAGTGCGGAAACAATCTTGAATTGATGCAATCTTATTCGCCTTGAAATCGACGAAACATATTTAGTCAAATTTCTTTTAAAAAATCACCTATATAACGAAAAGAAAACTGTGAAGACTTTAACACGAAAGGGAAGGCTTAAATTTTTCTGTAATTTTCCTGCTTATGATTTTAAATTAAGAAAGTTCACTTGTCATGTTTTGTATTGATGGAATTTCGGAAACCTCTTGTTCGTCCGTTTAAAGCACCATGAAACAATTGCCAGCTAACTCCCAGTTTTCAAAAATCTTTAAATGTGCAGTATGTCATTGATACGATTTGAGTTCTCAAAATGAATCAAGATAGAATAAGGATTATAAGACATTTGTAAAAAATATAAAACCCTTGTTATGTTTTATTAATTTTTGAGAACATCTTTATGTTAAAGATATGAATCAAAGTACTGAAGTACTGAACATCGGATGACCGCAAGTTCTTGTGGACGGTCACAAGCACTTGTTTCAGAAAACCAAATCACATCCCTTTACCTGAAGGTGACGTTAAAGTACAGATATATATTTTTCTGTGGGTGGATGATAAATTCAACCTCATCGTAGAAGTGATACAAATCCGTAAACTCTGTTTTTTTTGTTATACATTATTTTAATATTTGTAAATTACTGTTACATGTTTATATAATTTTCATCTATTTGTATATCATTCTATTGCACTATATTAATTAAAGTGCTGTGCAAGAGCATGAAGGACACTCTTCTGTAATAATTCGATTTTTCTAATAGTTTGAATGTGAGTGGGCATTCATATTTTTCAGCAAAACATTCAATGTCCCACGCAGAGAGAGGGAGCAAAGATAGATAACTCTGCATGGGAGATTGCAAACGTTCTTGAGATATTCTTCCGCATGCGGTAACACACTTTTTCTGTACGTGTGTATAAATATTAAAGATCTTTTACTTTATTTATGTTTCTAACAAGTTTAACGACATTTTCATATTATTAATTTATGTTCCAAAAAATATTTTTTTAGGAGTATCCATTTGAAATCAATTAAGAACAAGTGATAAGGAATGTAATTTTGCACTCGATAATGTCCGCGTATTTATTATTTATCATGTTTATAGATGGGTTACGTAATGGAAATTTAGGCGAAAGCAATACACATGAATGCCTTCACGGTCATCCGATGTAAAATGAATAGAGAAGTTGTTCATTAAGATATCATTAGATAAACAAATAAACGGACCTAAAAGAATTTTTGAAAATGATGGAGCTGCGTTTGTTTGTTCTATAAGAAGTTTGATTAAGAGAGGGCTCGGGACTCAGTTTTGCCAAAACTCCCTGCTAATTCAAAAAAAAAATACAAGTTAAAGAGATGGCGAGAAAATATCTTCGTCCTCGGTCAATATAATCTGAATAGACGCATATATAATGTGTTGACCTTGTCAAAAGTCTATAATTCATAAATGTAATTCGGCGCCTTCCAAAACCATATGTTATGATTATGTATGCAAGATATGGCGACCTATGAAATGACCCGCTTAATACAGATGAAAGAGAACATTACACAAATAAGGCCGTTAGTGCTCTCGTTTGAATTGTTTTACATAATCTTTTCGGAGCCTTTTATTGTTGACTATGCGGTATGGGCTTTGCTCATTGTTGAAGGCCGTATATACAAAGAATGGATGTATAACGCACACTCTTTGAGTAGAACAAAAAACTAAATATTTATATAGATTACCTTAGTTGTATTTGGCAAAACTTTTAGGAATTTTGGTCCTCAATGCTCTTCAACTTCGTTTTTTATTTAGCCTTTTTAACTTTTTAGGATTCGAGCGTCACTGATGAGTCTTTTGTAGACGAAACGCGCGTCTGGCGTGTATACAAAATCTACTCCTGCTATGAGTTTATTTACTACCACTGGGTCGATGCCACTGCTGGTGGAGATTTATTTCCCCGAGGGTATCACCAGCACAGTAGTCAGCACTGTGTTGGCATGAATTACCATTGATATAATTATATTTATAAATCTACTGTTCACAAAATTTTTAATTTTTCAAATACTAAGGATTTTCTACCTCAGGCATAGATTACCGTAGTTGTATTTGACAAAACTTTTAGGCGTTTTGGTCCTCAATGCTCTTCAACTTCGTTTGGTTTTTTTTGGCCTTTTAAACTTTTTTGGATTTGAGCGTCACTGATGAGTCTTTTGTAGACGAAACATGCGTCTGGCGTATATACAAAATCACTGATGCGTTTTGTTTAAATCTGTGTCAAAAAAGCGTTTACCAAAACGTAATAGGTGTTTGCACATAACGAAAAAATGTTGTTTGGACATAACGTAATAGGTGTTTGCACCTAACGAAATAGATGTTTGGACATAATGTAATAGGCATTTGGACATAATGTAATAGGCATTTGCACATAGCGTTATCGGTGTTTGCACATAATGTAAGCGGTATTTGAACATAATGATGTAGTTGTTATACATAACTTAATAGGTATTTGCACATAACGCAATAGGTGTTTGCACATAAGGTAAACTCTGTTTGCACATAGGGTAAACAATGTTTGCACATAGGGTAA
Source organism: Mytilus galloprovincialis (assembly GCF_965363235.1). Classification (NCBI taxonomy): domain Eukaryota; kingdom Metazoa; phylum Mollusca; class Bivalvia; order Mytilida; family Mytilidae; genus Mytilus; species Mytilus galloprovincialis. Next base: position 20,843,864 of record NC_134839.1, on the reverse strand, counting down.
ACAATGTTTGCACATAGGGGGAACGATGTTTGCAGATAAGGTAAACGAGGTTTGCACAAAACGTATGTAAGTTGTTTGCACATAATGTAAAAGGCATTTGCACATGACGTAATAAATGCTCACAGAGACTATCAATTGTTCGGCAAAACGCATAGTAACTATACCATGATGTGTTGTGTTTTTCACTGGAGATACATATGTATAAACACAACATAACGTAAAAAGACTATAATATCATGAAGTTTACATAGAACAAAGGTGTATCAAAACAAAACCTTAAGAACATTCGGCATAACAATCCCATTTGAGACAGACTTACGTAAAAGAAGAATAGACACAACATAGATAAAATATGAGAGAATGTAAAGGTGGTTGATCATAAAGTTTCGAAGTATTCACAGAATATATAGTAGTTAAAGCATGATGTAATGCCTTTAGTACACAACAAACTTTAGCAATGACAAATCATACTACTGTTTGACCAAACAAATAACTATCTTGACATAACACAGAGATGTCGTGTCATGAAATACAGACATTTGCACATAACATAAAGAAGAAACGACAGATCGTAAAAACAAAGGGACAGAACACATTAAATATTTACACTATAAGACAGTTCAAGCGTTCCACACTTATTATTTGTTATGCAAGTCATTACAAGACTTAACAGAAATGATCGAATAAAAAAGTTCGGATGCAAATTAAATACAAGTTGAAGAGCATTTAAGATAATCGAGATGACGCAAATGAGCTCGTGATAAAACAGGGCGCAAATTTTCTTTTCTGCTTAATAATTAAAATTGTCATGAGGCCTATATAGGACTAAGATTTTTCCTTTGAACGATTGACAAATTGAAATTGAATACAAAGACGTTAGAATTCTCCTCTTTAATAATTCTATTATGGACTCATTGGTATTCGTTGGATATCAATTTTAGTTAATTTCGTGGAATTAAAGGATAGACTTGAATTTAGACTGTAACAAAACAACAATATGCGTTATGGTCCGAGAACACAATTATTTCGTAGTGCATTTCTTTTAGAACATAAATGAAAATTAAAAAAAATCCCACCTGTGCTTTCTCAAAGAAACTTTTACAGTGTGTTGTACTACTTTTGGGACAAATTATATCAAAATTATAGAAAACTTCATCGGCTCTAACTCAAAATATGGACAATTTTATGTTTAGGGCGTCTTGAAATATTTTGACAGCTTCCGAAGTGCTAATTTTCAACCTTTTTCAGCTGGACCAAATCACTACTTTCCTTTAAAAATTCTGGACCCAAATTTTTTTACAGTGTAATTTCACCCCCTACTTGCAATTTAAGGCATTAAACATGGAGAAATAAATTTGGAAGGGGTATACAAATTAATGGCAAGTAACCCACTGTCAACACTAGGGACTATATTCGTGAACAACGAAAATCAAGGGACGACAATTGTGGTCTCGGACCTTATCACCGAAAATTAAAAACATTCTAAATCTACGAATATTTGCACACATAAAAACAATGAATCCACAGGAGAACAATAAACATATTAATCGGACAGTTTGTAAATTATATATATGGCACGAATGTTTATAAAAGAATCATACAAAACAGATTCGTGTACATTTAATTTTAATGTTGGCGAAAAGGGTGTATATTGAATATTTAAAAAAAAAAAAAAAAAAAAAGCCCATTCAATGTAGGTTAGTGTTGGCATATGCTTTCTTGTATGGTTTATAAAATATTTACTATTTTAGATACAACGGAGATAGCACTTTCTAAAATAAAACTATGGCCTATTGTACAACGCTTTTTGTTCAGTCAAGGGATTGAAACATTAAACATTTAATACTGAATATTATAAGATTATAATCAATTTATAATAAACTAATAGTATATTTTTTGATTGATCATTTTCTCTTTCATGATTGTTGTTTGATAACACCGACAAAGTACAAATGATAAAAGTATATTTCAATCAAAACATTAATATGTCATGATATAAATAAAAACTGAACTTTTTGTCATGGGGATATGCAAGTACCCTCCCACGTTCACTTTGTTTTTGTGAGATGCATTTCTATTTGTAACCATCTGATGAATTAATTAAGCCTTTTTCAACTGATTTTATAATTCGTTATTATTTTGTACTGTTACAATGTTACACTGTCCAAGGTTAGGGGAGGGTTGGGATCCCGCGAACATGTTTAACCCCACCACATTCTGTATGCATGTGCTGTCCCAAGTCAGGAACCTGTAATTTTGTGGTTGTCGTTTGTTGATGTGTAACATATTTTTTTTTGCATAAATTAGGCCGTTAGTTTTCTCGTTTAAATTGTTTTGAATTTGTCATTTCGTGGCCTTTTATAGCTGGCTATGCAATATGGGCTTTGTTCATTGTTGAAGGTCGTGCCGTGACCTATGTACATTTCTGTGTCATTTGGTGATAGTTATCTCATTGGCAATTATACCACATCTTCTTTTTTTTATAATAAATGATGCTAATATTATAGCTACATGTACATGCTTGCTTACTCTGGTTAATGTTAACTCCTGACATATAATCTGTTCAATTGGTTTTTTTTTTACTTATTTTAAGATATAGACAATAAGTTGATAAATTGTGATTCGTTTCTTTCTTTCAAATTTGAGACTATATTTTATAATAACCGACACATGTATAATTATCTATGGATGTATTTATAAACCGGATGTTTTGTCTGTACTTAGATATTTCTTTGTCTACAATACATATCATGATAGCAAGTTGATGTTGTTATTCTGCCTGAAGCAATTCTTGTATTAATGAGCCTTCCTGTCTGATTAAACCCACAAATAACATGGTGATAGCGGTGAGCAACGTCTGAAACGTTATAAAACTAACAATTATCATAAACATTTGCGTAAGCGGTCCTGAAAGCACCATCCCAAAATAATAAATCTCCACGTGGTTGAAAGAAGCTGAATCAGCAATGGCCGAGGCAACAAACACTTTCCGTCTACCCCCACAATTAAATGTCACAGAAGGAAATGTGTCAGAAAACTTTAAGAAATGGAAACGGCAAGTTGCAATATATCTTTTGGCTAGCAGAGCTGTGAAAAAGGACGGTGCAGTCCAAGGAGCGATAGTTTTGAATTGTGCCGGTCTCAACATTGTATATTTGACCAAATTCAATGGACAGAGGGGGTTGATGAAAAAAAACCCGAAAATCTATTAGAAAAACTAGAGGCCTACTGCAACCCAAGACAAAATTAAGTTCTAGAGTCCCATAAATTTGGTATGGTACCATCCAAAATCTATGGGACAATTTCTTAACTGAATTGAGAACTAGAGCAAATTCATGCAATTTCCAAGAGAAAGATCGTATGATGCATGACAAAAAAAAATTAGTGTCACAGGCAAACTTTAAGAATTTTTATTAAGAGAGGACAAGATAAAGTTAGACAAGGCAATCAAAATTTGTAGAGCTTATGAACAATCAAAAAAACATGTTAAGGAGTTGAGAGAATCTACAAATTCTCCTCACACAGTCAATAAAGTCACACACCATGATAAGTTCAAATAAAAAGCTTACCAACTGAAAAAAAAAGACCCCAAACAAGATACCCTCAATCACAGAGTAAAACTTCTTACAACACACAAACTTAAAACAAAGAATGTAATTTCTGTAGCTACAAACATGAAAGAAAAACGGAAAAATGTCCAGCATGGGGAAAACATGCGATGCTTGCAAAGGTAGAAACCATTTTAAAGCTAAATGCAAGAAAATACACTCAATCAGCTCAACACAAAGTGACCAAGAAGAAGATAACTGCTGGTTGAATGCTTTCACTGGCCATACATCTGAAAATGTAATTCAAGTAATAGGTGCAGAGTCTAAAAACATTTCAGCTTTAATGAATGTAAATGATTGCGATGTTAGATTTCAATTAGATAGCGCAGCCGATTCAAATACGATCTGTAAACGATATATCCGTAAAGAACAAGTAAACCGAGCACAATCACACTGCGTATGTGGAACAAAACACCTATGAAACCAAAAGGAGAGGTACATTTGAAATTAATAAATCGGAAAAATGGTGATGAAACCATGGCAACTTTGGTTGTTGTGCCAAATGGACATATGAATTTACTATGCCTGGATACAATCCGTACAATGGGATTAATAACTGTCAATGATGACCGTTTGATTGCAAAAGTTGAAACTCAGAAAATTGGCGATCTAGGAGAGATAACTCTCAAAGTTGATGAAAATGTACCTGCAAAAACATTACCAAGTAGAAAACTGCCGAACTCTTTACAAGACGATGTTAAGAAGGAAATTGACAAGTTAGTTGAGAGACAAGTTTTGATACAGAGACCACAAGACCACGAATTATGCAAATAAATACTTTTGAAGCTATACTGGATGCCCGACTGCAAGAAATAAGAACTTCCGTTTGGGCTCAAAGTTTCATGCGAAATTTTTCAACGAAAGCTAATAGAAGCTGTGGGAGATATAGAAGGAGTATTCACAATAGCAGACGATATCATTGTTGCAGGTTGTGGTCGTACGAACGAGGAAGCACTAATAGACAATGATCGAAAACTCAAAAAGTTGTTTCAACGTTGTAATGACTATAACATTCTTCTTAATGAGGAAAAGAAAGAAGTTGCACTAACGGAGATCATGTTACATGGTCACCGTATTACAAGAGAAGGAGTAAAAGTTGACAATGTTTAAGTAAAGGCGATACACGAAATGCCCTGTTCGACCGACGTGTCAGGAGTGAAAAGATTGTGTGGCATGGTACAGTACATGGCAAAATTTCTGCCAGATCTTGCAAATGATCTAGCACCGATCCTTGAACTCACTAGAAAATATTTACCGTGGATATGGTCCGATGAATGCAATATGGCATTGCAAAGGGTAAAGAAAAGACTTACCGAAGCACCCATATTGGCTCATTTTGTAGTCAACAAAGAAGTTGTACTGCAAGTCGACAGTAATAAGAGTGGTCTGAGAGCCGTACTGCGGCAAGAAGGGAAACCTGTTGAATTTGCGCCAAGAGTACAAAAACCGTCAGAGTGTAATTGGACTCAGATTGAGAAAGAAGCATTATCAATGTTATATGGTCTCGAGCGTTTTGACCAGTACACATATGGACGTAAAGTTAAAGTTCAGAATGACCATAAGCCACATGCTGCGATATTAAGTAAACCGCTAAGTCGAGCACCAAAAAGATTACAGGACATTATGATGAAGTTATGCAGATATGACATTGAATTCCGGTTTGTTAAAGGAGTCAATCTTTTATTAACAGACACTCTAAGCAGAGCATTTTTTGGAAATGACAATGCTACAGAGACCACAAGACCACGAATTATGCAAATAAATACTTTTGAAGCTATACTGGATGCCCGACTGCAAGAAATAAGAACTGCGACAGAAAAAGATACCGAATTACAGAATCTTGTAAAAATTATAAATGATGGATGGCCACAACACAGAGACACTGTGCCGTACTGTGCATTACCTTTTTTGAATGGTGAGACGAACTTAGTATACAAGAAGGAATAGTTGTAAATGGAGAAGCCATCCTTATTCCGAAATTTTTAAGAAAAACCGTTTACACAGTGCCCATTTAGGTTATTATTCAATGAGGAGGCGAGCCAGAGGAACGAAATGCAACAAATGAGTTATGTGAAATTTGCCAAGAGTCAAAACCGAAAAATCAACGGAAACCGTTAATACAACACAGTCATGATCAATCAACGTGGACAAAAAATAGGAATAGACTTGTTCCAAATAAAAGGCAGACCATACCTTGTGGTCATTGATTACTTTTCGAATTTTACCGAAGTAGACTACTTAAAGAAAACAACCTCCAGTCAAGTGATCACAATACTTAAGAAACAATTTGCGAGATTTGGAATCCCGACAACAATTGTATCCGACAACGAACCTCAGTTTAGTTACGATGAATTTCGACAATTTACAACAAAATGGGGAATAAATCATATGGTGTCGTCTCCGAATCATCCTCAGGGAAACGGGAAAGCCGAATCCGCCATTAAAGTTATTAAGAATATGATCAAGAAAACTCTTCAAAATGGTCGTGATTAATACGAGGCGCTTGTTGAATTGCGAAACACACCTACTCAAAACACTGGTCTCAGTCCGACCGAGATGATGTTCGAAAGAAAAACCCGATCGATGATTCCATCAATTAACAAAAAGCAAAAAGTACCGAATGCAAAAGCTACAGAACTACGATCAGCAAGGAAACAATCTGTCAAGAAATGTTATGACAGACGCTCTAAGAACTTACCACCGTTAGGATTTGGCGACTCAGTGTATTTCGAACACAAACAAGGACAGCACTAGAGGTTGAGAAAAGAAAAAGAAAGAATAAGCGAAAGATAAAATTGAGAATGGAAATGGGGAATGTGCCAAAGAGACAACAACCCGACCATAGAAAAAAACAACAGCAGAAGGTCACCAACAGGTCTTCAATGTAGCGAAAAATTCCCGCACCCGGAAGCGTCCTTCAGCTGGCCCCATAACAAATATATACTAGTTCAGTGATAATGAACGCCATACTTATTTCCAAATTGTACACAAGAAACTAAAATTAAAATAATACAAGACTAACAAAGGCCAGAGGCTCCTGACTTGGGACAGGCGCAAAAATGCGGCGGGGTTCAACATGTTTGTGAGATCTCAACCCTCCCCCTATACATCTAGCCAATGTAGAAAAGTAAACGCATAACAATACGCACATTAAAATTCAGTTCAAAAGAAGTCCGAGTCTGATGTAAGAAGATGTAACCGAAGAAATTAAACAAAATGACAATAATACATAATTAACAACAGACTACTAGCAGTTAACTGACATGTCAGCTCCAGACTTCAATTAAACTGACTGAAAGATTATGATTTCATCATATGAACATCAGGCACAATCCTTCCCGTTAGGGGTTTAGTATCATACCATCGTAACATATATGATAAGAACATAACCGTGTCATGCCAACAACTGGTTTTTGAATAAATGTGTTTAGGTCAGATGCAAAGACCCTATAAGTGAATCAATATTAACGCCAAAATATGAAATCTTTAATAACCGGACAACAGTATCGTAACTATATCCCTTCTTAATAAGTATATTCAAAGGTTTTGTTAGTTTTTGAGGTGAATACTGACACCTTTGTGCTTTATAAAGAATATTTCTATAAAAAATTTGATGTGAAATACCTGAACGTATAAGAAGTCTGCATGTTGAGCTATATTTACGAATGATGTCCTTATACCGATGATAAAATTTAGTAAATGTTTTGACTAGTTTGTGAAATCGAAAACCCTGGTGTAATAATTTTTCAGTAATACATAAATTTCTCTCGTTAAAATCTAAAACATTGTGAAAGAGCATACATAGTTATAAGCCAGGTGGAGTCCCGTACAGCCGTTATCGATCTCATATGCGACCGACAAGTGTAAATGTACAAATCCGTGATACATCACCAGCACGAATACTCTAGAATTTTGATAAAATGTCAGAAACAAAAACTGCTGTACCGACGGGAACACTTAATACTGTAGAACTGTCAATGAACTCAGACAATTTTGTTAGCGAGTGCGAACGAATCGAAAAAGAACAAGCGTCGAACCGATAACTAGACCAAAACGTACTACCAGAGAACCAGCCTATTTGAAAGACTTTGTGCGTTAAAGATATGACAATTCTATTTGTTTCAAGTAGTTTATTTTCTAGTTAATAATTTAGTTTCTAGTCGTTTTCATAATTAGTTTAGTTTTAAAAAAATAAACTGCTATCACAAACTCATACTGACTTTGTTTAAAATATGTGGAAAAGACGTTGTAAATTGAGAGTATTATTTTTGGTTAAATTGTTTGATAATAGTTGCGAATTTTAAAAGTAAATAAAGGGGATGTTGATAAATTGATATTCTTTTCTTTCATTCAAATTTGAGTCTATATTTTATAATAACCGACACATGGCTAATCATCTATAGATGTATTTATAAACCGGATGTTGTGTCTGTAATTAAATGTTTCGTTGTCTACAATACATAGCATGATAGCAAATTGATGTTGTTATTCAGCCTGAAGCAATTCTTGCATTAATGAGCCTTCCTGTCTGATTAAACCCACAAATAACAATAGAATGCTTGAAAGTACGGATGTGTTTAAGCATCAAACATTTTTGTTGATGTGTAAATCTTCCTTTGTTTGCGTATTAACGCAAACTTCTGCGAAGTAACGCAAACCTTTGCATTATAACGCAAACCTATGATTTCATTATATGGAACGCCACAGCTTTCTATGGAACTCTGATATTACGTTATGCTGTGTTCTAATAACAGAATGATATTTTGTCTTTACTTAATATGGTTTTGACATAACGTAATTATGTTTTGATTTAACATAACTTCATGTGTGTGTGACTTTAGCTTAGTTCACACTGCCGATAAGATGAACTCGATGATCCCGATTGTCAAAATTTCCACGAACAAGCGTGACCAAATTCTTGATCGGACCAGTTTACGACATCTATCCGACTGCTACCCGACTGTACACAACTTTAACTCGACCATTTAAAGACTCATAAATGAATTCATCACGACTCCATCCCGACCACTAATTGAATACATCTTTGATTATTCCGACCATCTCACGATCTATAGACGACTCTTTACTCAACTAGCTAGACCAAAATCATCTATACTTGATCTCAGTCCGATATCGACCAGACCAGATTTGCCTGATCGTAAAGGGATCAGAGGGATAGTTGGGAATCGGTCGGGTATATACAATTTCTGTATAAGAAAACGTCTGAATGTGGTCTTCTCCTCTGCAGCGGAGGGGGCATTAAGTGTTACCCGTGCGTACGTCCCAACAATTAAATTTCGTTCTGTAAATTTATTTTGCATCAACCAAATGTTATTAATCATAAACACAAAACTTATTACCATAAACATAGATCAAGTGCGAATATCGGAAACGCCACTTTTACTGTTCTTGACTAATGACCCTTTTTGATGTTATGTGCAAACGGGGCTATGGACACATTCTCCATTTATTTGGTTACATTCGGTAGTTCACAGGGGTCTCAGTTAATCATACATTTAAGATATCTATGTGGAAATAAAGCAGCTGGATGTTTTAGCAAGGTTGTTAGATCACCAAAGAGACAGGTTAATAGCTGTGGCTTATTTTGAAAAGAGCGTAGAAGACGAACAAGAAGGCGGACAGCAACGAACGCTGAGAGATATCTATAGGTGAGATAATTGGAATGGTATTTCTGTTGGATAGCAGTTACCTAAATTTTACCATCCCCTTTTCCTTGCTTTCTTACAAATTTAGCTTACTGTTTTTGTCTTATATGTGCATATGTGTGTAACCAATAATTTCCATAGATTTGATATCCAGTTATTTAATATTTGAAGATAATTTCTTTTTTATGTATACATGACAAAACCTGATTTTTTTTGCTAAAACATATTACAAAAGGGGTTTAAAATGTCACATATTTCCCAAAAAAAAACTTATCTAAAGTAGAAATTCAATCCCTTGGAGTGATACTTTTTCTGAAACTGTTAATATATATTTATCAAGAGATAAATAAAACTCATTTGTCATTCGTCTCATTATATGTTATATTGCGTCAAAAGTTGGTGTGGTAAAAGTCCTCGTGGCATGTTTATTCCTGTCCAAAGTTAGGAGCATCTGGCCTACGTTAGTCTTGTAAGGTTTTTTTTCAAATTTTAGTTCATTTAAAAAATGTCATTATTGTCGCCTATGGCAGAATAAATAATACCGTTTTCACTATACTGCAAATTAAGACAATAAAACCGGATCAGATTCCGAAGCCATGTTTGCCGATCAAATACAATAACAAAAAATAATACTTCCAGGCAGGTGAAAAATACATCTTTGATGATGAAATATAAACACCTGTTGTTGTCTTCGCCTTTATGTTCCGCTTTTACGATCTCTTCAATGTCTATCACAGTTATTAACATGTTGCTCTGACGCTCTAATTTTACGAACTTACCCACAAATCAAACTGCTTTAATTCCATGTAGATATCTTAAATGTATGGTTTTAATACCTTATGTGAACAACTGAATCTAACCAAATAAATGGAGAATGTGTCCACGGGACACATATAATGCCCCCGCTTGCATATAACATTATAAAGGGTCATTAAAAGTGACACCACCAACGATCGCACTGGATCTTTGTGTTATGGTTATAAGTATTGTCTATACGGTTCATAACATTTGGTTGATGCAAAGTTTTAGAGAACGGAAACTAGTTGTTGGGACGTACATACAGACGGACAAGGGTAACACTTAATGTCCCCTCCGCTTCAGTGGGGCATAGCACATTCAGACGTTTTCTTATACTGAAGTGTACGTACTTGACTATCCCTACGAATTCTATACGATTAGGTCGATCTGGTCTCATCGAGATCGAACTGAGATCGAGTATAGTTGAATAATCAATAAGTATTCAACTAGTGGTCGGATTGGAGTCGTGTTGGAGTTATTAGGGAGAAATAACTTAGGCATTTACAAGACAACAAATATAACATGTGGAACGTGTATTAAAATCTATACAAGAACACATAACAAAGTTACTAAGGATGTGACGTTACATATAGAACACCAAAGTATAGCGTTACGTTACCCGCGGTTAAAGTCATTACATTTCGCCATTTCTTCAAAAGTTCTGATCTTCATTTCAAATAAAGTGGTATTAAATAAATTAATGTTCAAAAATAAAAGTTTAAATTTAACAGTCCATATTTCACTTATGATATCTATTTTTGATAATTACAGTCCATATTTCACTTATGATATCATATTCGATAATTACAGTCCATATTTAAAATCAGACCACAAAGTCTCTAAATCTAGCAGGTGCTCTCTTGGTTCGGTTCGGCATCTCTCTTCTTCCTGGTGCAATCATGTCTTTGTCTCCATTCAGTTTAGTGTGCATCAAAATTCTATCTCGCCACTTACCATTTGAGTGCGGAATTTCAATGTTATTTACAAGTTTGAAGTGTGATGAGTCACGAAACACTTTTCTTCCATCTGACTTTTGCTGAGCTTCTATGCTTGATCCGGATATTTTGTATATGATATACGGTTCAAGTTTATATGCAGTTGACCATTTATTCCGTTTCTCTTGCTTGAATAAGACACGGTCACTGATTTTAAAAGAATGTTCTCTGTACCTCCTTTTCTGTTAATGCTTATTTGAAACATTTTGTTTGTATTCTTTGTCTCCTTGTGCTCTTGTGTTTTTGTCTCTTTGTGTGATCTTCTTGATTATGTTTTCGGTTTTATTGCTTTTCCTTATGTGGTTTGATTTAGTCCTTGCTGCTTTGTTTCTTATCTCTGGTATTTTATGTTCGAATTTTGCATTTCCACCCCGAATTCCTAATCCATTTGGCTCTTTTAATGTTCCATCTTCTTGTATTTGTAACATGCCTAATTCAATAAGTGTTTTCTTTCCAATAAGTGGTGGTGAATTAGTTTTTCCTTTAATCACAATTACTTTTGTTTTTATTCCTCTAGTAGCATTTCTCACTGTTGTAATGAATTCTCCTTTTACTTTTAAACTGCTTTGCAAAGTACTCAATTTTGTTTTGCTTTCTAATAATTCAGCTCATTCTCTAGTTCTGTGTTTGTATGCTCTGTACTGATACTCATCCATTATGTTGACGTCGGCTCCACTATCTGGTTCTATTTTCACTTCTACATCATTCATCATAACTAGCACTGTTCTTGCTTCGTTTCCAATTTTATGTACATTTATTTTCTTAACTGCACCCAAATGATTCACTGTCCTTCCGAAAAACTCATTATCTGAATATTCTTCTTCGTCTGTGTCTTCCATTGTTCTTCTAACATTTCTACCTTGATTTCGTTCAGTGTATCGTTGATTCCTGAATTGGTCATTGTCCTGGTATACGGATTGCATACTCAAACTACCGCAAAATGATTCCATTTATGACATTTGTTACACTGTTTTCCGTAAGCACCACAATCTTCACGTTGCTCAAACGAATGTGTTTTTCCACAAAAGTTACAATTATTCCTCCTTTCATGTCTCATTGTGTATGTTTCCTCTCTATTTTGCATGCCGTAATGTCTTTGTTTTCCTCCATAATGCGTCACTTTTGCAATTTCTCCGGTTCTTGATGCTGTGTATATATCTCTCATATCATGTATCTGCAATGTCGTATCTTCTAGCTGATGTACTTCCTGTAACATTTGATGAAGTGTCCACTTTCTGTTAATTGTCTTTTTGATTAGCGATTCATTATCTGTGGTTTGAATAATATGTTCTAAAATTCTGTCATCTTCATTTTCAAACTCACAATCAGCAGCTCTCTCTCGTAGTCGTGTCATGTATGCCACTGTTGATTCTCCATTAATCGGTCTCATTTTCAGAAATACATATCTTGCATAATGTTTATTTTTCTTTGGAGCAAAATAATCATTCAGTTTCTTTTTTAACTTTTCATAAACATCCATGCGTCTGTCTACGGGATCAGGTGTACTTTTCTCTAATCTTGAAATTTCCTTACCTCCGTAAATAATCATTGCGTCCTTTTTGTCTTCAGGTTCTGTAATTCGAAAATATCGAAATTCTCTTTCTATTCCTTCTAACCATTCCTCCCACTGACTTCCCGTGGTGAGATGATCCTCCGATGGTGTGAAAGGTAAAGTGCGCAAATTTCAGTTTTCTGTCACAACGGTAATTCTTTCAGCCATCGATTTTTCTTTTCTTTTACTTATTATGCCTTTTAATCTCTTCTTTCAGTCACTTTTCATCTCTTTTATCCTCGTCGCCAATGAAATAACTTAGGCATTTACAAGACAACAAATATAACATGTGGAACGTGTATTAAAATCTATACAAGAACACATAACAAAGTTACTAAGGATGTGACGTTACATATAGAACACCAAAGTATAGCGTTACGTTACACAAAGTTAGGAGCATCTGGCCTATGTTAGTCTTGTAAGGTTTTTTTTCAAATTTTAGTTCATTTAAAAAATGTCATTATTGTCGCCTATGGCAGAATAAATAGTACCGTTTTCACTATACTGCAAATTAAGACAATAAAACCGGATCAGATTCCGAAGCCATGTTTGCCGATCAAATACAATAACAAAAAATAATACTTCCAGGCAGGTGAAAAATACATCTTTGATGATGAAATATAAACACCCGTTGTTGTCTTCGCCTTTATGTTCCGCTTTTACGATCTCTTCAATGTCTATCACATTTATTAACATGTTGCTCTGACGCTCTAATTTTACGAACTTACCCACAAATCCAACTGCTTTAATTCCATGTAGATATCTTAAATGTATGGTTTTAGTCATACCTTACTTGAACAACTGATTCTAACCAAATAAATGGAGAATGTGTCCACGGGACACATATAATGCCCCCGCTTGCATATAACATTATAAAGGGTCATTAAAAGTGACACCACCAACGATCGCACTGGATCTTTGTGTTATGGTTATAAGTATTGTCTATACGGTTCATAACATTTGGTTGATGCAAAGTTTTAGAGAACGGAAACTAATTGTTGGGACGTACATACAGACGGACAAGGGTAACACTTAATGTCCCCTCCGCTGCAGTGGGGCATAGCACATTCAGACGTTTTCTTATACTGAAGTGTACATACTTGACTATCCCTACGACTTCTATACGATCAGGTCGATCTGGTCTCATCGAGATCGAACTGAGATCGAGTATAGTTGAATAATCAATAAGTATTCAACTAGTGGTCGGATTGGAGTCGTGATGGAGTTATTAGGGAGTCGTGAATGGTCCAATTGAAGTCGTGTACAGTAGGAAGCGGCAGATAGTGGTCGGATAGAAGTCTTAAACCGGCCTGATAACGAATTTGGTTGCGCTTGATCGTGGAAATTTTGACAATCGAGATCATCGAGTTGATCTGATCGGCAGTGTGAACCTAGCTAAAGTCACACACACACATATCAAGCTAGGTTCACACTGCCGATCAGATCAACTCGATGATCCCGAGTGTCGAAATTTCAACAGCCAAACTTTTCCAAATTCTTGATCTGGTATGTTTACACAATGCACAATTACTTTCATACATGAAAACTCCTCTGGGGCCAAAATGCAGGATCTACTTATCTTCAAGAACACCTGAGATCGTCCAGGTTTTGTTTGGTTTTATGTTGCTAAGTTCTTAGTTTTCTATGTTGTGTAATGATGACTGCTGTTTGTCTTCTCGTCGGTTTTCGTTTTTCGCTATGACTGTGTCGGTTTGTTTTCGACCTTTGAGTTTGATTGTTCCTTTGGTGTCTATTTTATCACTTTTAAAATTTTACCACACCTTGCAAAAGTACGGACACGTACTGTACATTGAGGAATCTGTATACAGTTAAAAACAAATAGTAACAATATATTTTGCGTAAGAAAAGTTAAGAGAGTTAATCAGATTTGCACGCCAGTTTAGAAAATCGTGTAGCAGTCACGTGTACTCGTGTATGGCCGAGTAGAGATCGAAAAATGGTCGAATGTTGTCGCGTAGATATCGGGCATTGGTCGAGATAATCTGGATCACATTTCAAATAGATTGGCGTTGCTCGGGAAATGATCGGATGTTAGTCGAGCAAAGGTCGAGATGATCGAGTATTGATCGGTAAAATATTTGTATTCCGACCAAAGTCGATCTCTACACGATCCTTACCCGACCAATTCGACCGCTATTCAACGAATTATCGATCTCTTCTCGAGTGACTGGCTTCTCGATCCTTACTCGAATGTCCTTGACATGTCAAAACTCTCGGGTAGAAATTCAGATCGATGACGACCAAGGTAGACCACCCAGAACAATTTAGTCGATTGTGTCAGACCAGTCTCCCGATCGCTTAATCTGTCTTGATCGAGATCGATTGAGTTTGTCTGATCGGCAGTGTGAACCTAGCCTTAATGACAAAGGAAGGGTTCAAGTAAAAATACGTACTGTCGAGTATGATAAGGATTGGGGCTGAGTAACTTCAAATTAAATTCAGATCAAATTAAGACTGTTCAAGTACAAACAAAGGCCATTTCAGACTTTTAATTGGTTTGCAGTGTCTGTTTTACTACATATCTTTTCAAATGTTTATTCACAAAGAACCAATTGTTCAAATTGGGTATGAGGTTTCAAGATCTCAATATTGATGAGATATAAGTAGCTGTAGTATAATAATGTGTGTTGATAGTTCTATGAAGTTGTTTTAATGCTTATATGAATTAAAGTAAACAAAGCTGAAATCCTGTCATTGCATACATCCTTAATGGTTGAGAAATTGGCGGGAATTTTAGCGTATTTAGAAGACAATTTGTGTATTATAAAAAATTCCACCAACGTCAACAAAACCATAATGGCGTATTTTACATGTAAATCGTTAAATGAAGATATAATTACTTTAATCTTTCTCTGTCAGCCGCTGGAGCATAGGTCGATATGGAATATACTGACCCCATATATATCGTCTTAGGTCACCAGCACACTAAAAAGAACACGATTATCAATGCATCTTTTTAAATAGTAGGTTGCGTATTTAATTATATTTATCCTGTATATATTGAGTACTTTAGAAAAAGAAAATAAATTTTCATAATATTTGAACAATGTATCAAATGATGTCATGTCATGGAATTAAGATGCTATCTTTCTTACTTATATAAGATTCAAACTTTTTATAGGGACTATCGATGTGTAAAATGGGTCGATTTACTCACAAACTGAATAAATTGTAGGTAAATATTGTGAGAAAGCGACCCAATTTACACACCAATTACCTGTATGTATTAAACCTTATAATTTTAGGCCAAACATTCGTAATGTACAATAAACATTTTTGGCTTCCTTGAATAGCATCTACAATCTAAGGCAATATTCAATTTAGTAACGAGTAACCGCCATGTTAATTTTTTTCTTAAACCGTCAATGCAATACAATCTAAAATGAAATAACACACAGCGCAAAAAGGTGGAAAGCAGGTCACGGTTTGACCCCGAGTCTCTCAACAACGGCAGAGTCACGTGACATTGAAAACTTTATCAAATTTTGAAGGAGAAAAATCTATTTTTTTCTAAATATTATACTACAGTCATGGAAACTTATAAGATAGATCCTGTACCAAGCCAAGAAAATGGCAGTTGTTCGCATTTGTATCAAATAGTTCGTTTATATGTATGTTGGTGTTTGTTTTTGTTGCACTTCAGCTTTCCTTTTACAGTTGATTTGCTATATTCGGTTTTACGATGGGTTTTTTGTTTCTTTTGCCGATTTTGTGCAAGTGGTTATCGTCCCTGTTATCACAAGTCAAAACTGAAAAACAAAATCAATGAAAAGGATTTAACATCACAAAAATCAAGAAGAAAAAGAACCAAACCATGGTATTTAAGAATTAACAATAAATACCTTTCTCTTTTTCGGAAAATGATAACAGGTCAGCATTAAAAGTCAATAAACTGGTTAAAAATAAAGAAATGTCATCCAGAAAACTAGCTGAATGGAGATAGATTAGTTAAGGCTGATGAAAATTCCATTGTGATTTTTATAATGGGATATAAAATCACTCTTGGTAGAATTTGTTTTAAATATAATCACTGAATTGGTATACATATTTGTTTAGGGGCCAGTTGAAGCCTGCCTCTGGGTGTGGGAGTTTCTCGCTACATTGAAGACCCACTGGTGGCCTTCGGCTGTTTTCTCCTCTTTGGTCGTGTTGTTGTCTCTTTGACAAATTCCCCATTTCCATTCTCAATTGTATTCCAAAAATATTGAAATAAAACATATCCTGTCAAAATTTTCTGTAATAAAAATTATAAACACTACTGGTCATTTAAATATAACATTCTTAGAAGTAGAACGAAGAGTCTAAAAGTCTAAAGGGTTTATTCATATCAAAAATGCTTTAAACTTAACTATTTTGCTTTAAATTTAGGCCAAGGTCGAAGGTCCATTTGATGTTCTATATATGAACTTTGCTAAAATAATCATAATGGCTCATTGTGACCAACAAGTTTTGAGTATTTGGTTGGTAGACATATAAGCTTTACAAAGGTCAACCGAAAGTGACATTTTTTTTTAACCGGAAGAATCGTATTTTAACTTCTTTAATAGTTTAAGACAAATTACCTAGAAATCCTATATTTCTAGGATAAGTATTGAGTAATGGACTATAAAAACCAGTAATGACATCTTCTATCACCGGTTTTTTTAATTTCATTCTTTCGCATCTAAGTTGAGGATGATACTATTTCAATTATTCTCTGAACAATTAGTTTGTACTTATTAAGTTCTTTCCACTTTTCTGTATTTCTTCTTCTTTTTTGTTCTTTATTTTTTTTTCTTGCGGTGTATAGTGACTTCGTAAGATGTCGATTATACATATTGCATATGATGTCGAACAGATATTGCGCTTTTATACATATTGCATATGATGTCGAACAGATATTGCGCTTTTAAATGTCACCCTGTTTAGTTGAAAACTTTTAATTGTAAGACTTATCTCCCAAAACAGCTTTTTTTTGTTCATGCATCTCCTCCTTAACCGTACAAGAAATCGACAAATGTATTTCACCAAATTACTTGTTATGTCCTCAGGATGTTTTGTCAAATTTTAAGCAAAGCAAGAAAACTTCATATGACAGCTATTTCCCAACTGTATTTGACATAATATATAACATGAATGGTAAGTGATAGAGACCTAAGGTATTTTGTTGTGTGGTCTTTGATTCACTCAAATGAAATTGAGGTCAAGTAAAGGTCAAGGTCAATGTCATATTCTAAATTTTGACTTTTCCTTGTTTTATTATGTCCTCTGTCACTTTTAAAGATATATATTAAATAACAAATGCAACATGTTTTCTGTATTGTGCTGAAGATATGATACATTTGGTCTGTAACAATCCAATTACATCTTATAGGAGTTATTGTCCCTGAAATTTAAGGTTAATTGATTATTACTCAAACTAGGTACATGATTAGACCATATGGTCTTTTGAAAAATGTTGGATGACATAAGTAAAAATATCAACTGGAAGTGACCTGGAGTAAACCAGATGTAGCCATGTTTGCACTTATTTCAGGGGAAAGTATATTGTAACTGTACATTTGAGATAGGAAGTGATCTGCAATAAAACAGAAATAGCTAAATATCTCCCTTATTACAGGCAAAAGTATTTACAAACCATATATTTTTGGAATAAGTGTGAATAAAACTATAATATGAGACCGGAAATGAGTTTTTTTTTAAAACTAGAAGTAGCAAATGATATCCCTTATCTAAGGCCAAAATGTATAGCATATAATATATAGTGAATAAGTATGAAATCACCAATGATTGGACGTCATTATGAATTTTGAGTAAACAATAAGTGGCTTCTCATCGTTTATTTAGAAAATTGATGTAGAAAGACCTTCAATTGTTTTCTGAACAATTATTTTTTAATAAATAAAAAAATCGCTTCCGCCAAACCCTTTCCTTGTGTTATAAAATTGTTAAAAAATGCGTCACAAAAGATATAAAAATTATGTTTTTGTTTAAAATCTCAATTTGTTAAGAACCATTAGATCGCATGCATGTCTATCGCGCATGAAAAGATCAAAATGAAGATAACGAAAGTACAAAAATGTAGTTTAAAAATATCTAACGGACCAATCCGATTTACATATTTGTAAACATGCAAGTTATACACGAATTATAAAGAAATAATAATTAAATAAAATCAAGTTATATCACAAATGAGTACAACATAAGTACAATTTGAGGTTTTTTTTTCTTTGAACAGATTTCCATTATATAAAAAATGCAAGACAGAAGTGGTTTGATGCAAAAGACAGATGTACAAATATGGGCATGGAACTTGCTAAATTTCCTTCAAAGTTGGAATATGACGCCGGTGTTAATTACATACAAGATATGGGGTACATATAATATCATATGATTAATTTAGAACTGATATTTTCAATGTTCAGTCTGTTTGTATACTGTTGTTAGTCATTTTTTCTCTCTCGTTTGTTTACCATGGCATTGTCAGTTCGTTTTCTACTTTAAAGTTTTAGTTTAAGTATCATTTAAAATATCAAACCTCGTATACAAAGAAAGACTGGACTTAACAATTTTTTTTTTTTTACTTTTTTTATAGAGGTACAAATGATGTTTGGTTTGGATTGTCATCTGATGGCACTTCGCCATATGTATATAAATGGACGGATGGTGAACCTACTTCTTGGACAAACTGGACACCAGGTGAACCAAATGCAAAAGCATTTGACCAGTGTATCAGGCTTAAACGTAATGAAAATTACGGCTACGCAACACGTCACTGTAGTATAGAGTATGACTATCTGTGTTCATGTAAGTAGTTTCTGAACAGAAAGCTATTAGGTGACTTTAATAATATAATAAAAAAAAATATGTGTGAACTGTGATGATTTATGTGTTTAAATACTTATTTGGCTTATGGTGTCTTCTTGACAAACAGGTGATTATGGAGTTTCATTCTAAAGACATGTAAACTAGTTAAATTGAATTGTTCTGTAAGTTATTAAATACTTTTGAGTGGGATTTGCATTTATCAATGGTTTGATAGTTCTGCAGTAATTAACAGATGTTTTATTCTCTTTAATGGATAATCAATCAAGGGGACAAACAAAAATCCAAAGGAATCAAATATTATACAACATTCGTAGCACATTCATATCCTATAGATAATATAACAACTACATTCTATTTTGTTTTCTATTTTGATTTTTTTTATTGATACAAGAGCAAAAAACAAAATATTTGACAAGTAATATATGTATTCTAAAAACATAGAAAAAAAGGTGTTTGTAAAGGAAAAACTGTTAATTTACAAATATAGGAGAATCATGATAATTACCTTTGATTTAGTTTACTAAATATTTAAAATATATATGGAATACAGCAACTCTGTCTCACATGTCTGACAAGATATAATATCTGTGAATGAGACTTTGAACACTAATGAACAGAAGCAAATAAATATAAATAATCAAGTACATACATGTACAAATGTATAACTGATATTCATCCTTGGTATGAAAAAAAAGAAGACAATATTCAGAATTCATAAATAAAATAAACAAATATACATACCAGAAATAAAATGTGCATTACACACTACTGAGTTCTTGGTAGGAATCCATGGTGTACCGTCTGGTCGGTCTCTTTTCAATGCAGTCAACCACAGATTAAAGCGTTCTTTGTCTTTAGGAAATTTATGGAACGATAAAGACTTTAACATCATATTGCGGTTTTGAAAACCAACTGCACAGCATGTTTTGGGCATGTTGTCAGTTCTCCATTTTAACAGAAAGGTGCAATAAACGTTGTGTATGTATCGAAACTTGCAATAACAATGGCGGGTCGCTTCACCGCTCATAGTAACAACAATATAAAGGGAAGTAACTCTGTAGTCAAATACCCGGATGTTCGGAATTATGTATAAAAAAATGCAGGACAAAATTTTTCATCCTAGCCCCCCCCCTCCCCTCCCCATAAAAATCAAATGGTAGCTCCCTTATAGAGAATTTAATCGTCCATAGGCATAGCAGGTGAAAGAGATAGAATTCGCGAATACACGGTTTCCGCTGATTTTGTCAGTTGGTATGACTGACATTAGATGAAATAAAAATAGATATGTCAGCTGATAAAATATTCAATAGTTTTTTGTTGGTTGAAATGTGATGGGATTATGCAGCACATGTATCCCTTCACCAGTTAACTGGCTTCAGTTTTGATTATAGACTAGAATAGAGACTAAATGTGTACAAACCTGACATCTAACTATGTTGTAGAAAATGTGATCATCAATTCATCAAAAATATACACAGAGAACAATATATTTCACATTACAGATGCATTAATCCAAATTTACATCCATTCATAACGGTCTCAATAGAAGAATTTCCCGCGGAAATGTCATGTGATATAAACATGGAATTGTCCACCCCGATACAGGTGAAATACGTAGAATAATAATTGTGGACACAGCAATAAGATCAGATATAAGACCCTCATGAGCTCGGTGTTAAGTAAAAAAAAAGAAAAAATCAATTATTTAATAAATTTGCTCGATTAACCTTGAAGTTAAAACTAATAAAAATTTGTGTGTATTGAGTGAACCCCCTACATAAAATAATACTGTGTTCTTGACGACTTCCCACCGCGATGATCGATGGAAATAATATTTTACTATATAGTATGTTAATAAATAATTGGTAATTAACTCACATTCATAACGTTTTCCGAGGAATAGTCACAAAAATCGTAATATGAGTACACTTTATTTGGCGAAATTTAGAATGAAGATGTTATCCTACTGTTTAGAAGAGAGAGAAAATTAAATAGCGAAATATGCTTTATATTTTATCTTTGCACGGTTTTTCCATTTTTCAATGATTTTTTATAATAAAAGAAAATTACTAACAACAGTGATATATATTTTCAATTCATTTCAGTTACGGGATCAAATCCAATTGTTTTTACCCTTAACGATAGTAATGTAAACGGTTTCTACAAAACTGATGTCATCCTTGCTTGTTCGTATGAATCAACATTACCAGTAAGTCGTATTTTCTGGAGTTTTGACAACAGCGTAACAACACAGATAACAAATATGGGGATTCCCGGGAATAGCGGAACTGTTATTTATAGAATTGACCATGCTGGTCCTGACAATATTGGAGTTTTTCAGTGTAATGTGGAGAATATATATGGAACAGAACGAGGAACTGAAGTTTCATTAAGTATAATTCTCGGTAAGAAAATTAGTCTTTTTCCTCATACAAATACTTATACGTATATTTCAAAACTACTCTGAAATGTGGTAAGGTAGCAGTACAAAGACAGTAAGATGGCTGTTGCTTCCCATTCGTTAGATGTGTTTGAGCTTTTATTTTGCCATTTTATAAATGACTTTCCTTTTTTAATTTCCCTTAGAGTTTGTTATTTTTGTTCTTTTAATTTTCCTTATTTGATATAATATTCACTCAACTGTGTTGTAATAGTAGCTGTGTTTAAACGTCTTCAATCCCATTAGTATATACAAATTATATGAATAATCGAAATGTGAAAGAATCACAGAAAACAAAAATGGTTATTCCGTGGAATAGCGGAATTGTAATTTACAGAATTGACTATGCTGGTTGTGACAATATCAAAGTATGTCAGTGTTATTTGGAGAATACATTTAGAACAGAACGAGGAACTGACATTTCATTTAGTATAATTCTTGGTAAGAAAAGCATATTTGTGTTCTTGATACGAAAACCTATTTATGTATCATAATTGCAATGCCATTTCCTTATTTAAGTTAAAGATTTACTTAACTGTATGGAGGTTAGTAGTAGTATTGAGATGACGTAAATTTTTTATTTTCACGTAGTTTTTGGATTATAAAATTAACAAATTGTCATGTAACCATCACTGTTTTTGTATTATTAAAACGTTTATAATGTAATTTGAAAAAAATACCTATATGATCCAAATACTCATATGGTCCGCGGAGCCCGTTAATAACCAAACGAGTATAATACTCATATACGTGTATGGTCTGACCATATGAGTATAAGCATATGGTCAAAATACTCATATGGTCCGGAACGGTTACATGTAAATCAAATCTCCTATCAAAGAAGAATTTTAAAATTTGCTGTGAATTTCAACAACTTTTACGATCAATAGACAAGATAGAGCAATCGTAACTTAAATATTTCACTTCCATTAGAGTAACGATCGCTAGAACCCACTTGAGATTAAAATGTTTGGTTGAAATTGGTTTAATGTAATCAAAAAAGAGGGAAGAAAAATACCAGACGAACAGGGACAGTCAAAGTCATAGAGCGAAAATAAACTGACAATGTCATAGCTAACAATAAAACAAACAATCAAACAAATAGTAGTATACAAAATACAACATAGAAAACCAAAGACTAAGCAATACGTATCCCCCTCCCCCAACAAAACTGTATGGGGATGATCTTACGTACTCCATTTAAATTAGCAGATCCTGCTCCACATTTGCCATCGGTAAGAAATGACTGGAGTAAATTTATTTTTGAATGCAATGTAATTAAGAGTACAAAACCGTTAAGATAGTTTTATCTTTATAAAAAGTAAAATCACAAAAATACTGAACTCAGAGGAAAATCAATTCGGAAAGTCCATAATCACATGGCAAAATCAAATAACAAAACGCATCAAAAACGAATGGACAAGAATTGTCATATTCCTGACTTGGTACAGGCATTTTCAAATGTAGAAAATGGTGGATTGAACCTGGTTTTATAGCTAGCTAAACCTCTCACTTGTATGACAGTCGCATCAAATTCCATTATATAGTCACCGATGCGTGAACAAAACAAACAGACATAATAGGTAAAAATGTCAAAAATAGGGGTACAGCAGTCAACATTGTGTTATCATCTTAATCACTATAAAAACAACAAATGTAACGAAGAAGCACAAAAAGGCATACATCAAATTAACATCCTCATTTTGATTATATTATACGATTATATTTGTCTATGTAAAATGCACCCATCAAGGAAGGAGGGTATGGGTACTGGTGTAAAATTGCGCGTTTGAAATTCGCACAGGTAGACATGAAATAATTTTGTCGTTCAAAGTATGACGGGCTGCATAAATACAGTCACGCAAAATAGATATAACAAACACTGACTTAGCAGTTTAAGTAATAATAATAAATAAAATAATAGTGTGGTTCAAAGTATGACGTGATACATAAGTACAGAGTCACGTAAAATGTATATCACAAAAAAAGTTGGTTAACAGTAAAAGTAATATTAATGAATAAAATAATTTTGTCATTCAAAGTATGACAAGATACATAGGTACAGAGTCACATCATAAAATAATTTTGTCATTCAAAGTATGACAAGATACATAGGTACAGAGTCACATCATAAAATAATTTTGTCATTCAAAGTATGACAAGATACATAGGTACAGAGTCACATCATAAAATAATTTTGTCGTTCAAAGTATGATGGGATACATAAGCACAGAGTTACGTCAAAAGGATATCTAAAAAAACAGACAACAGTAAAAGTAATATTAATATAATATAAAATATTCCCATTGTTTTCTTGGTTTTACTGATTGTCTCAGCTTTTAAGGAAGCTATTAAACCAAGGCGCATGTGATACGGTTGAATTCGACCCTTCGAAAGTTTAGATGATATTACCATGAATTGACAGTCATGCTTTATCTGTGTCACAGAAGACCACGTAACTATGTGTTTCAATGCCGTCCTCGATTGTAAAACTACATATGGAGCGGGATATGCTAAAATTCGAGGGCACCAGAGATAACCCCGGTGTTTGTTTAGGTTCGTGTTGCTCATTTCCTAACATTTCCTAACATATAGATCGCACGCATGCTATTGTGGTAAAACTATATGAAAGTTGACATGACAAAAAAAATAGTTCACATGATTTATTGACAGTAAGTCCTAGAAATCCCGAAACAAATAAAATATTTTTTCACGGGGCCTGAAAAACAAATCATCAACCAATGATAAACAATAGGTGTAAATTCTTAATTCCCGCAGAATTAAAGGCCAAATCCCAATGTCTCCACAAACATTATATGATAATGAAACTTATTTATCATTTTGTTTAGGTTATCCTACAGTAGAAACCAATCAAACAACAGTTATCGTTCCTGAATCAAGTTCCTTTTCATTGTACTGCTTTTACGACGGATATCCAAAAGTTACGTCAGTTGTATGGATAAAGAACAGCCAAAGAATAATCATGGATACTGTTATGAGCGATGGAATGGCAACCATTATGTTTTCTAATGCAAAACTTGGTGATTCTGGAAATTATTCCTGCAATGTGTCTAACGCACAGGGAGCAACTGAAAGTTCAAATATAACTGTGGAAATCAGCAAAGGTACTTTACATAAAGATCTTGTTGCACAGAAAAGTTTGTGTTTGAGTGCTTTGAGTCCGAAGTAATTTTCTATATTGATCATTATCAGGAACGCTAAACTCTAAACTTTGCTTAATACTTGAGAGTTAATGACTGACAGGCTCCAGCTAACAGTACTTTTTGGTTATTTGATATCTTTTCATCATTTTCAAAAACAGTTTGATTGGGTACTTCATTTCTTCATCACTTTCTATTTTACGCCAAAAGGTTTAGAACAAAATATGTTTTAAAATCTTAAATAACTTACTTCCTGAAAAGTTATGCGACTGCAAAGCGAAAGGTTTAGCTAGCTATAAAACCAGGTTTGGTCCACTTTTTTCTACATTAAGTAATGTCTTTACCTAGTCAGGAAAGTCACTATTGTTATCCATTTATTTTATATGTTTGAGCTATTGTTTTTACCCTTTTCTTGGGGTCTTTCCGTTCAGAATTTTCCTCGGAGTTCAGTATTTTTACTTTTTCCCACAACACACTTAAGCAACAGATAAATTGTTTCCACTTAAAATGTTTGTTTTTTTCAGTGACACGTAAATGTAGATGTCCATGTTTCAAAACGGGAATTTTGTCAGCAGTAGACTTGAGCAACTTTACCAAGGAAGAACTTCGACAAATGCTTCAACCTGAAATCAAAAAAATTGAAAGAGAACTGCGAGTAAACAAGTCAACAACTTCGGCTGCTAGAAATAAACTGATTAGTAAAATGGAAAAAAGGACATCTGCTATGCAAATGGGATGTGTGGCCATTATTTTCTTGAGTGTGATAGTTGGGTGTATAGTTATGATAGATTTAATTTCTTTTCGTAATTGGCTGACAAATAACAGAAGGATAACTCCTTAATATCTTCATAAATGTGATTTGGTTGTTCTTTTCGTTATTGACTGATAAATTACCGAAAAAATACTTCTTAGAATTATTTTCAAAACAACGTGGACGAGACCCTTTCTTGGTGCGCTCAGGTTATCAATTGACTAGGTCACATTAGGCGAACGTTCGTCTGTAACGCTTACTTGTCATAACGTACGTGTTATACATGTTGAAGACAATTAAACTTTGGGGTCGACAAAGGTTCTAAACGCATAAATCAAATAATACGAATAACTATCAGAGGAATAAACCTTGTGTGTTGATTTAAATGTTAAAAAACTTTTCTTTTTTTTTTACGTCCACCTACATGTACTTAATAGGTTTTTTTTATACTATTTAACACCATTTTGAAAGTTATCTTATGGACAATTTTAAAAAATATTCCAAAATTCAAAAGCCGAATAGTCCTACTCTTTTTTAAATGTAAATTTGGAGTATGTCTTGGCATATTCATACTGGTTGTCGTTTTTTTTAATTTTTTGCCAGGCTAAGTCTTATAAAATAGAATTTTTAAATTCCTACTGAAATAGTATTCAGACAATTTTTATCTTTTGTTTACTTAAACAAGAATAAATTAGTATTTTAATTGAAACTGTGAAGTGTTAACATAATGCTTAAAGTGTAGATATATTGCTTGAATAACTATTTCAATGTTTTACTCCAAGTACGGCGGTGTGCCTTTATTGGTAGAACTGCATTTGATACAGAACCAGATACATGCATCGCCAGTGTTGAATACCGCGGTTGTATTTTTGTCTCCCTTTTATTGAAAAAAGTTAATAATATATGAAGCAAAAAAAAAACATAGAAGAATGAAAATCTTAACAATCGTAAAAATAAAAGTTTGATGTAATTTTAATTAAAAGACTTTTCAATTAGTCAAAAATTAACTTATGTCTGATTTAGTTAAAGTCAAACATGAGTGAAAGACTTAATTGTGGCACCTGAGTGCTTATTCAGATTTGGTGTCATGTAATAAATTATTAGGAAGAACCGGCGACTGCATGAATGGACATAAAATAAGTTCCTAGATCAACATCAAGAATAACAAGAATAATGTTACCTTTTAGCTCTGCAGTGTCTCAACTCACTAGCAGCTTCTTTTCGCGGTTAACGATCTTTAAATACCAAGTATCAGATCAGATCTCAAATTTGCCATTTGTGTCCCATTTCTGTTTGCACGTATTGATATATAATGCGCATGACACATGATACATCGTTGTTGACGCAATCGATATGAGATCATTTTGAAGTTGGAAATTCCCCAAGTTCTGTTTAAAAATATAAACATAGGTAAACTACTGTTGCCTCTAATGTGTCTCAGAGTAAAACAGTTAGATAGCAGCCAGCTCAAGTCAAGAAATTGAAAACACAGGTATCAAAGGTTGTGTTTATTGTACTATTGTTTGTCTGTAACGGTTTTTCTTTTTTTTTTTGTGTTGTTAGTTTATTTTCGACCTATGAGTTTAAATGTCCCTCATGTACCTTTCGTTTCTTTCATATTCTTGCATATATTGTAATTATAATTAAAATAAGAATATAACAACGACAAAGTATTACACTGTCTAAAATAATATATATTCAAGTAAAGGCTGTTTAAGGCTAACCTGTCATAGAGCCACTTTAAACCTTTACTGGGATTCAAACTTTATTTATGAGTTACAAAGACAATTACAGAAGAAAGTTTTTTACCATCAGACCATAGAGGCGCCCCGATGATATAGTTGTTTTATGACCCCTATTTAAAGATTGATATGGCCAAAGTGTATTTTGCAATGACAAAATGTTTTGAAATTAATGTCCAATGATGCTGCATGGTTCAAAGCACGCTACATGTAGTACACAAACATTTGACCACTAATCTCTATTCCAATGCACAACAGGTTAAATGTCCGAAACTTAACATTTATATTTGCAATATTATTATAGAATTCGTGGCTTAAGGGTTTTGTCGTGTTCTTTTGACTTATTTTAATATTTGAGATTTGCTAAACTGTCCATGTACGCACATATATATTCCAGCGTAGAGTTAGAACTTTGTTCCCAAACAGTTGTTTGCGGTCTCAATACTGGTCAAAGTAACGTGTTTTAGTACTATGTTAAAACTATCCTGTAGACATTTTTTGTCACTTAGTTTGGATTTAATAACCGAACATTTCTTAATTTTAAACGAAAAAAAAAATGCGGTTCTATCATTTAACACCGTTTTTTTTTTTAAAGTTGTTTTACAATGATGCATATTACTACTCATAAGTTTTATTTAATAGAAATTGTCATGACATTATTAAATCTCAATTGTAATCATCTTTTTAAACTGAAAACTACCGCATACGTGAACTCGGAAAACTCATTTATTGATGGATTTCCACTGTTATTATGAGTACTTTGTATGATTGTTATAAAATATGTTAGGATCACCCTTCCGTACCCGTTTGTATTTCTAGAAATAAATAATTACTGATACTTGAATTGATTTGGTACAAGAGTTGTCTCCCTTTGCCTAGCAGTAAACGTTTCGACTGCTGGGAAAATTTAAACATGTGCAATGTTCATTTATTTGTTAGCAAAGCGAGGATATCATTTATCCAGATACATTTTATTACCAGGAATTTTTTTACTGAGCTTAGTTTCGTCGTTTAAGATATTAGTTACATGTTAAAAGCTTATCTAACTATGTTATTTTTGTCAGAAATACTGATTTTAATTTATATCTGCACGTGTACCTCTATATATATGGTGAAATATCCGTTATATTTTGGTAGCTTTGAGGATAATATTTTGAAGCTCCCTGTAGAAAAAGTAATGGTCAATTTTCTAGTTAACCTGAAATCTGAGAAATGCCGTTTATCAAAGAAAACAAAAAAATCTGCATCAAGAATGATTCGGTTGAGATTTTACATTGCAGGTTATAAGAAGTTAGCAATATCCTTTAACTGTACTTTCCGCTATATAGATGATGTTCTTTCACTAAATAATTCAAAATTTGGTGACTTTGTTGAACGCATCTATCCCATGGAACTAGAGATAAAGGATATAACAGATACAGTCAAGTCGGCCTCATATCTTGACTTACATCTAGAAATTGCCAATGAGGATCGGTTCAAAACAAAACTTTATGACAAAAGAGATGATTTCAGCTTTCCAATTGTAAACTTTCCATTTCTAAGTAGCAAAATTCTAGCAGCACCTGCATAGGTGGTATATATCTCCCAATTGATACGATATTCCCGTGCTTGTATTGCCTATCGTGATAGAGGGTTGCTGCTCACAAAGAAGCTATTAAACTAAGAGTTCCACCAATGGTGAAGTTGAAATCATCCCTTCGTAAATTTTACGGACGCCATCAAGAGTTTTTTTACCGTTATGGATTAACCGTTTCACAGATGATATCAGATATGTTCCTTACGTAGTAACTACATGTATAATCCCCTTGCCTTTCATGAATATGACCTACCGAATTAGACTATTTACCGGATTTCTTATAACATAAGCAACACGACGGGTGCCACATGTGGAGCAAG
This sequence comes from Mytilus galloprovincialis, assembly GCF_965363235.1. NCBI lineage: Eukaryota > Metazoa > Mollusca > Bivalvia > Mytilida > Mytilidae > Mytilus > Mytilus galloprovincialis. The sequence goes on along the minus strand of NC_134839.1, from coordinate 20,814,427 downwards.
ATTTACTTACCCTTCCGGAGCACCTGAGATCACCCCTAGTTTTTGATGGGGTTCGTGTTGCTTATTCTTTAGTTTTCTATATTGTGTCATGTGTGCTATTGTTTGTCTGTTTGTTCATTTTTAGCCATGGCGTTATCAGTTTGTTTTCGATTTATGAGATTGAATGTCCCTAAAGACTAAGCAACACAAAACCAATTAAAGTGTACTACAATTCATTGAATGTCTCCATTGATTTGAGAGTGCAATAACTAAAAAAATATTCAGTTAACTCACTCTGCTAAAAATAACCGAGTTAACTCACCAGAAGACCAAAGGAAAATTTACCATTCATGTTACAATGATCAAAAATATCAGTGAAAACACGAAAAGAGTTTCACATAAAAGAGAGGATGCCAACATTTTTTTACCGTGCACATAGTGTGTATAAAGGGTAAAAACCTTAATACCACTCCTAAATAAATATCACCCTTAACATGATGATACTATTGTTTTTAAAAATAAGTCGTCATAAGGAAAATAAAAGTATAAAGGAAATGTATGATTATTTTAAGGATCACAACGTTAGAGCAGTCTAAACTGAATTAGTTAATTTTGACCAATCTGCTTGGCATTATCCTTTAACTGTTGGCTAAGAATAACTATGAAAAAAAGTGTTATGTATTTGGGACAAAAAAGGACTGTGGTGAGGAGCTAAGCACATATAAAGCGATACTATTACAACCAATTTGACTATGTGGTATGATGGTGTTAAGATACCAACCACAAGGAATTTATTCTACTATTCCGTCAACAGCTGCTGAATGTCATTTGATAATTTTTAGGATCAACAATAGCTTTGCTGTTCCTACTTTTAGTATTATTCTACTACTCCATCAATAGCTGCTGAATGCTATTTGATAATTTTAAAACTTTTTGAATTCGAAAATTCAACGGATCAACAATAGCTATGCAGTACTTTCTGTTACAGTTATTCTATTAGTGCATCAACAGCTGCTAAATGTCATTTAAATAGTGTTGATCATTTAAAAAAATTAATTCGAACATACAAATGATCAAAACCTTTTGAATTCGAATTTTTAACCCATCAACAATGTCACTACTGTATCTTCGTTTTAAGTTTTGTTTCAATATAATGAAGGAAAAAATTAACTCTGCAATAATTCTTAAACTTTTGTGTTTATTGTGATTCTATGCATTACCATCTAGAAACAAAGATGTTTACCTATATGAGTATTGATAAACAATACCTTATCACATATTAGTTTGGCTAGGTACATTTTACACATATTTACTAAGTTACGAGTCCTTTGATACTGGTGTGACCTAAATAAATCGAATCATGTGACTTGAACGTATCCTATTACGTACATCGAAGTTGACACAATGTGTTTGTACTTATATATACTGGTATATACTTGAATCCATTAATTTCAATAATGGATATAAAAAAGTCAACACGAATTGAAATCGCATTATAGTATTAAATCTGAAATGTGTTTTTGTAAAAGATTGCTAATAGGCTGGTAACATTTAAAAGCTTTTAGATTGGTTGTTTTCTGACCGAGTTAGTTATTAGAATGAAAAGGTTTCTTGTAAATAAAAAGTTAAGACTTTAATAAAACAACTGTCATTTCAAAGAAAAGTTTGAGTTGAAATCACTCAAAGTAATTCCAAGAAGAAAGAAAATACACATGAACAATCATTAATATTTTGAAAGCACAACCTGATCAAATCCCCATGAGATGTTGAGCTTACAGAATATAGTCAGAGGATTATTCCATCCATTTCATGTTAATTCCATCTTATCAATCACGTGCTTGGTACTTTTTCTATGTATATTTCTTTTAGTAAAGTCAATTAGAATAGATTAAGATCTACCTTTTAGAAAAACAGACATAAAAAAATCGTTTCCTTTGGTAATTGATTTTTGGGATTCCTATTTCATAGTTTATTAATTGACATAACCATGAGGATCAGTGTTTTTTAGCAAAAGGTGCCTAGGCTTGTGTCTTTATAGTTAGAAATTCTTATTTCTGTGAAATCCTCAATTGAAAGGCGATGTTATCAAAAACATTATTAGTGTTTTTCTTATTAGGTAAGTACTATACACTTATATATTATAAAGAACAATTATTGCCCTTTAACCAAGGTCTAGTGGTGAATCGCTCTGATGAAAAAATCAAATAAATTGTATAGTTATAGAAGAGTAAGTCATTAAAACAATGTCTAACAATCAAACAATGATACCAGAACAACAAAATGAAAGCAAAAAGCAAGATTTAGATGGTAAACAACTAGAAATTGACAAATATCCGTCCGGTGGTAGCGAAAATATTTCGGCGCCATCTTTCTCCAATGTTGTCAAACATCATAGTGCAAATTATCAGGCCTACAGTCATCCTGAACCAAAGCTTACAGGAGTCAAACCTGTCTTCATTAAAGAATCAGACTTGTTTGGCAACAAATCTCCACCAAAAGAACTTTGGATAGCACATGTTGAAATCTACAAAATACTAGAACACATGATCAAACCGCAGTTTGTAAGAGACATACAAAGAATAAAACAAATGTGGAGAATATATTTAGACACCGAGGAAGACAGAATGCTGTTGCTAACAGAAGATATCACCCTAAGAAATAAGACGATACCCCTGCATTCTCAGAACCCATACTATCAAAAGGATCAGTGGTTAACAACAACAATAAGAGTTAAAAACATCCCACTATCAGCAGATGACGGTCAAATAGACAGAGAATTAAGACAAAAAAACATAGATGTTATCAGTATAAACAGAGAAAGACTCAGGGTTGACAACTTGATTTCCCACTGTTAGACAGGTGATAGAATAGTGGTATGCAAAAAGTTTGACAAACCACTGTCAAGGATTCTTACAATAGGTAAATACACAGCAAGAGTATATCACTTTGGTCAATTGAAAGATACAGACATGTTCTTATGTAACAAATGTCAACTGAAAGGACATAATATACATAACTGTCCTAATGAATGGAAATGCAGATTTTGCAATGAATATGGCCATAAAATGCTTGAATGCCCTACCTTTATAAAAAAGAACAGTGAAAAACAATCTGAAACAGAAGAAGAGCAGCAAGAAACAACAATAGCTATAGATGAAGTAAATGCAAAGTATGAAGAAAGTCAACAAAATGAAACTCTCATAGAAAATGACAAAAAAGAAGAAACTGATGAACATTCTGAATTAACAGAAGGAGAAGATGAAGACATTCTGACACATTCCATGTCACTGAACAAAGAAACAACACCAGGAAATGCTAAAAAAAGAAAGAAAAAAGCAAGAAAAGCTGCTAACAAGTCTGCAAAAATGGAAGGAAAAAAGTCTGATTCCTCTGAACTACAGGCAACAAAACCAGCAGAAGCAAATAAAAATTCTTCATCAACTCAACCTGACATTTCGAAATTTTTAACCCCCAACAATAAAACAAAAGCAGCCAAAGAAAGAACCCCACCTACTCCCAATCAACGAGATGGGAAAAGACAATCCGTACATCTATAAAGTATAGAACATTTTATATATAACAAAGAAAAAAAAGAAAAAAAACATGTATGTTTATTTGTCTTGTCTATTGTATTTATGTTTGTGTGTATTAAGTGATTATATAAAGATAATTGAATGGAACAAAGATTCAAAAACAAATGTAACAATAGTAGATATGAAAAAAAGAAAAGTAAAACTTTTCAAATATTGTATTATAATATATATCTTCATGTTAATGTTACTATTGACAGAAGTACCTTTGATAATCCCAAAAAATGATACAGATAAAAACAATTATACTAGAAATGTTAAACTGTATGAGTTCTATTTAAAACCTTTTAGGATTAGAACTTCTATCTATAATAGACGTACTCGAAAATTTCAAATCAAAAGAAAAGATTTACCTACCATAACATCTCTTCTTATAACATCTCCACACCATAAATCATATAAAGAAACTGAAAATATAAAAAAAGAATATACTAAGAAAAAATTAAATAAACACTGTCAAAATGCTACAAAAAACAAAACATCAAAAATAAGCAATACTTTACTAGAGTTTCATAGATATGAAATTATTTACACATTACTAACTGAGAAAAATAGAGACAGATTATTATTTTTTCAATGTCAAAACCATACATTTGTTTTAGTTTGTAAACAGCAAAACATGTGTCATTTTGTAATTTTAGTTATTATAGTTCTGTATACAATGTGTACTATTATATATTTCAAGTATGTAGCAATTGTGTATGAGTATGTATTATATGCTGTTTCAAAATTAACATCTCGATATCGTTCAAAACAAAATTGTGAAACAGACTATAACAATATTGTTATAATCCAATTACAAGAAACAAAATTGGCTAAAGTAATTATTTTCACAGGTAACTCCCACGTTAAAAAAATACGATTAAAAATACGAGAAATAAAGTTTACCTTAAAAATGCTACCCAAATGTAAAAAGTACGCTCACTAAGTAAACGTAATAAAAAAATCGAACGACTTTTAATCAAAATATGCTAAATAATTTGCACATTTGTACAGCAAATGTTAAAGGACTTCGAGATAAACAAAAGAGATTGAGACTTTATCAATGGATAAAAAATCAGAAATGTAAAATATCTTTTATTCAAGAAACTCATTTCAATACATCCCTAGAAAACGCTATAACTATAGAATCAAATCATTCTTGTTATTATAGTCACGGAACGACTTCCAGCAGAGGAGTAGCAATATTAATTAATAACAAACTAGACTATAAATTAATAAACGAGCATAAAGATTTAGAAGGTCGGATAATTATGATAAATATTGAATTTGAAAATATAATATATTCTCTTACTAGTATAAACATATATGCCCCAAACATAGAATCTGAACGAAATAGCTTTTATAAAAAACTAAATGACTTTTTAAACAAAAACGCAATAGGTACAATAATTTTAGGAGGAGATATGAACGACGACCTTAAAAATGTAGATAGGAAAAGTTCAAATATTCGTAAAAAAGCAAGTAAACCAGTCAATAGCCTAAGCAAATTAATAAAATCAAATGATCATATAGATATATGGAGACACATTAACCCTCAAAAGATCCAATATACATGGAGGAGACGTAAAAATCCAGTTCAGTCTAGTAAGTTGACATGTTCCTAGTTAAAAAAGATTTCGTGTTAAACGTAAAATCATGTGATATTAGACCTATTCTTATTAAAAGTACTGACCACCAAGCAGTATCAATACAATTACAATCTGTATCATCTGAAACAAGTGCCTCGGTGTATTGGAAAATTAACAACGGTATTCTCAACGAGCAAGAATACGAAGAAAAAATAGATAAAATTATACAAAAACATAGTAATGAGATAGGGAAAAATGAAATAGATCCTAGACTTCTGTGGGACTCTCTCAAATTGGAAATAAAGGAATACAGTATTCATTATAGTAAAAGTAAAGCTAAACTTAGAAAAAATGTAACGCGTATTTAGAACTACAATTAAAAATATTATATGAAAAATCTAATAATGAAGATAACGATTTTATAAAAGAAAAAATATCCACTTTAGAGAATGGGCTAGAAAATCAATATGAATACAAAGCAAAAGGAGCTCAAATAAGATCAAAACAAGAGTGGGTAGAAAAAGGAGAAAAAAATAATGCATATTTCCTAGGTGTTGAAAAATCTAAACAAACGAAAAAGACAATACTTAAACTAAGAAACAATAAGGGGGTAATAGTAACAGATCAAGATGAAATATTAAATCTTGAAAGAGATTTTTATGCTAATCTATACGACACTAAAAAAAAACCGGGTATAGATGTTAAAAAATACATTTTTTGAAACAAAAAGTAATTATAAACTGTCAAAAGAAGAAAGTAAATCTTGTGACGGAAACGTAACGCTAGAAGAATTAACCATTGCAGTCAATAATCTAAAGATAAACAAAAGCCCGGGAATGGACGGAATAAGTATAAACTTTTATGAAAAGTTTTGGGAACTTCTTGGACCGATGCTTGTAAAAAAAATTAATTTTAGCTTTGAAAATAAACATCTGCCATTTACGCAAAGACAAAGTTTACTGAATCAGTGTTTGTAATGTGCGAATCCTGAAATGACATTTTCACTGTATCAGTGATGAATTTCTTATGTAGAATGATAAATAAACAGACGACAAATTCACGATTTCATCCCTGACAAGGTAAACTATCCGATCAAGAAAATCGATATCACACACTCTTAAATCATGTAATTTTTAAACGAGATAATTGACACCGGACAATCAATTTCGGATAAGGGTATTATATGGGCGTCATTTAATTTGAAGAAAAGAATATCATTAATTTCAGATCAGAGTATTCAATTGTACTATATTATTATTGAACATTGCATTTAATTGTAATATTGTAATATTCTAATATAAAATATAAGAAAATAATACTTATCTATATGATACCCTGTACTTATAGATACTAACCATTTCAGGGTACCTTACAGTTAAAGCTGTAGCGGTAAGGTCATTGTTAACAGCTTTAGTGCAATAAATTTATATTCAAGTGTTAAAAAAAACCACTTATATATTTTAACATTGTCAAATAAGCGGAAGGTTTGGCTAGCCATAAAACCAGATTATTCAACCAACCATGTATGTTCGTTCTTTGGCCATTTAAGTTTGTGTTTTGGACTTTAAATATTAACGGTTCCAATTTTACCTCACAATATGCACGTTTCAACAATAAATGTCTCCTCAAAAGCATATGACAAACGTGAAGGAGCTAAATTATAGCCATAAACAGCAATTAAAGTAAACGAGTTAAAAATCTCCTCATGCAATATTTGTTTCGTTTTTATTGGATAAATGTTACGGCAATATAATGTTGAATGTCTTATCATGCACTTTATACAGTGTTGCATGTTGTTTAGACACAGGATAGATGGAAAAAACGTAACAGAATCGAAAAATGAAAGTATAGAATATAATTGCAATTTCAAGCAGTTCAAATCGAATTTCAAATTCAACAATGACAAAATCAAGACCCATACTTACTTCGGAAACGTGCTTTTATTGTAGGCTATGTGCGTGCAAATACTTACAAAATGATAACAACTCAATTTGGTGTTACATACGAAGACGCCAGATATATGTGTATTAATGATTATGGTATGGACTTGGTAGTGATTTGTGACGATGATGTCATGACAGAAGTTACAAATTATTTGCCTAAAAACAGGTATGCTTACTTAGAAAATGTAAGGACAGGTTTGATGAAATCATTAGGATATTTTTGATGACATTATATTAGTTTTACGTTACTAGATATGGGCTGGAGAGAAAATTATTGGGTGGAATGACAACTACACAAAGAAAAAACTATTTATTGAAAAACATCAACATTATTTTGATCTTGAATAGTTAAATTTCCTAATATTGTCTATAACAAATGGATGAATAATGGTTTAGGACTACAAAAGCAACAATGGTATTCATAGTTGTGACAAGTAAAATTGCAGCAGTTCAATTTTCAAAAAAAAGTCAGAATATGGTCATTAATATTTGTTTTAAGAGGTGAAGGTAAAAGTTTGAAATATTAACATTGAAAGTAGCGAACTAGAAAGTTTCACTTTTCTTAGTTGTGATCTAATTAGTCATAAACTATTGTTAATGACCCACAGTTTTATATATTGATCCTTACCGCTAAATTTTTAGTTTGCAAGTGAAATAATGGTGTTTGTCTTTAAGGCTTTGTTCTTTTTTACGAAGTGCTTTCTATGGTTTTCAGTTTTGTTCCTAAGTCAGGATTATGACACTTGTTGTTCATTTGTTTGATGTGTTTCAGCCATTTTGCCATTTGATTAGGTTCTTTCCGCTTTGAATTTTCCGTAGATTTAGGATTTTTGTGATTGTACTTTTTATGACACTCAACAACAACAAAACAAACTTTATATCTCAAAACTTGATCTGGAGGCAATAACGATAAAAAATAAACGTGATCGTTTTATACTTATTGTTAGCTTGAAGCCAACTGGGAATCATTTTCACGCATGTTCAGGATGACAAAAAAAATATCGGCCCTGTAAAGAAAAGAGGGATTATTTGGATTAAGGGCATGGAATCTGGACATTCGCTGAAAATGCGGATATGTGAAATACATTTTACCATTGAACTGGCTTTCATATGGACTCTTTATCATTTTTAGCAAGGATATATAAGCGTGGAAAAAGAAAACGTTGATTTTAATCGGAGGAAACCTCAAGAAATGGCAGGGGTATAGAAATATCGTTAATTTATCAGCTAGACAGTAAGCTTATAATATCTATACTATTAAACGAGAAGACCTCATTTTGTGTGTCGCTTCTCTTCCTTCCACAATAAATTAATCATCATGACTCTGTGTTCTTCAGGTAACATGAATAGTCGCATTTGTCATCCATTCATATGATTATTCAGATTGAGTTATTTTGGGAGAAAAACGACAAAATAGATGTCCGGATTTTGTTTCCGTTATCAAACTGACTTTTAGTCATAGATTAGACTTCCTGTTTTAAACATGCACAAGAACAACCAATCGTATTATAGATTAGTCCATAGTATACCGGATGCCACTTCGGCACTATCATATACTATGTTTAGTGAACCGTGAAATGGGGTAAAATCTATATTTTGGCATTATAATTAGAACGATCACTATATCATAGGGAACATATTTACTAAGTTTCGAGTTGATTGGAGTTGATTTGATTCATCAAAAACTACATCAACAAACTTTAACCTGTAGCGGGACAGACGGAGGAACGAACGAATAAACGGACGAAAAGACTAGAAAACATAATTTCCATAAAAAGGGGATAAATATTTATTGTTGAAAGTGAAATCCTTAACCTGAAGCCGAACAGGAAGACAGACGCAAACGGACGAACAGACTAGAAAGCATAATTCCCATACATGGGGCAAACAAATTTATTGTTGAAAGTGAAAGTAGTAATTTGACAAAAATGAAAGTAGGGTAGAGATTAGAGGAAGGCAGGCCTTTTTCGGGACGTCGGGATCGGATGTTTTTAAGCTCGGGATTTCGGGATTGATCTTTACGGGATGCGGGAATATTGGTTTTTTTTTTTTTTATTTCGGGATGTCAGTTTATGAATTTCATGATTTTAAGCCCGGAATTTCTGGATCAGGGCCCCTCAGACCACCCCTCAAATGAACCTTAGTCATTTATACGAGATTCAAATCCTACCACTGGCATGTTAAAAGGGCTCTCAAAAGGAAAAGCACTAATGAATTGTCCTAGAAGTACATTTTATTAGAATAATAATGGTCTATAAGCAGTTTCATTTATTTCATGTTTGAAGCGGTGCAAATTTTTAATTAAATAAATTTGACTTTTACCAAAAAATACATTGTAGCAAAGGGGAAGAATAATTGTGGTATTAATTAGGCCAGAAACACGAAAAATAATTGAATTTAATAGAAAGGAAACACATCCCGGACTTTTGAAAAAAGGGAAAGGGCTTTTGATACCTTATATGAAATTCTCCAGTCATAATATATTTTACAAAAATTCATCCTACAACAGTATAAATAAATTTGGTGTATTTACTGTTTTCTGATTGGTTAGAAGTATTAGTTTTATTTTCAATGTTGTAAATTTTTATTGCGACACGCCCACTCTGACGTTGTGTATTCATACGCCAACATGTCTGTACGTTGTTATTGTTAATATAAATAATATAAAAAGTTCTTTGAGCCTTATTTTTGATAGAAATTTATTTATAATGAATGGCAATAATTTATTTTGAATTTATTGACCCATAAAATTAATTTTTGACTCTTCACATTTTACATAATCCGCTTCCCGTATTATTCAATGTGAAGAGTCAAAAATTAATTTTATGGTTCAATAAATTCAAAATAAAAAATAGCCATTCATTAATTACAAGCTGTATATGCCCGCGATTTCGCAGGTGTGTTCAAGTAAATATAGATTCTACCACTGTACAGAGTGTGATACGATATTAATCCACTCGAGACAGTTAAATTTTCAAATTTAAAACGCGAGGGTGGCCGAGAGTTTTAAATATTTAAAATTAAACTGTCAAGAGTGAATAAATATCGTATTGCACGAGATTTAGTGGTGTAATCTGTTTCGGTAATGAAATAAATATATATATATAACGTCATCAGACATGGTCGCCTTTTTTCATGACGTCACAATAGGATAATTCGTTGTTCGTAGCTATTATATAAAGAAAGCAAACTCAAATACTAAACCCCCTGATTTAACAATAATACCGCCATTCGCATTTTCCTCTGAGATTATTTCACCAAAGACCTGCATGAAAAGAATCTTTAATAAAACAAAATATAAAAGTCTGACCATATACTTACGTATTTTGTAGTTTATTTGTAGATATCTGGATAGGACTAGTTTGGAATGCGTCACTTCTTGACTTTGTATGGGTAAACAATGACGTGTTGGCATGGATACCACCTTGGTATGCAGACGAACCAAATTGTATGTCATCTTCAAATGTATTCTGTCATATTGATTCTACATATAACCAAAACTGTGTTCGAATGAGCAACGACTTTTTAGAATGGAAAACACAAGCATGCATCAAAAGAAATGGTGCCCTATGTCAAAATTGTAAGTATGTATTCAGTCAAAATAGATTTTTTTGATAATCCCACCTATGAGTTTGTCTGCATATGACGCTTTTCTATAAATGTATTTGAAAGTAACCAGAAATTTACAACTTAAATGTAAAACTTAAGAACGTTTTATTCCACCAAGCCCTGTTTCATTCTTTTGAGCGTTTAAAGGACCTGGAGAAATAAGATAAGCACTGAACCAAATTTCAAAGAAATATTTCAATATTGCGGTTTTATTAAAATTTTAGCTTTTAAAATCTTTGTTATATTAAAAATAATCGTATTTTTTAACCATAATATTTCAACTTTTTGTAATTAGAAATTTCGAATATAAAGTACACGGAGAGAACCACCGACTGCCAGTAGGAAAATCTACTGACAATCCTAGTCAATTAAAATCCGAGTCGAACACGCTTGGTCAGAATGAGATTCGAACTCGCAAACATACGAATAACAGGCTAGTGATGAACTTTTTAGATCATAATGCCTCTATGCCCCTAATATTCAAACTTGTATTATGCGTACTCGTGTAAACATATTGAGTTTAATGTAAACATATTTATCTCAGGCAATGTCAGTATTTTGATTGATTGAAAGTTTTCGGTGACATATAGTTTTACCCTTGTCCGTCATTCCGTCATTCCGCAAACAAACCATTATACAGACTTTTTTTCTAAACGCCTTCAGATGTAAGGGTTGATTTTTGGTATGATATCTAGAGTTAACCATGATGAGTTATATGAAATTACGGGCTTTGGACTTCGATAAATTGTTGAAAATAGCAGTTATAGTAATACAGACTTTTTTCTAAACGCCTTCTGATACTGGGCTGATTTTTGGTATGTGAATTAACCATGATGAGTTACAGATCAAGTTTAAGTGTCGTTCAGGTCCGCTAAGTTTGGCCAGATATTGGGCTAATTTTTGAATGTTGGTTAACCATGATCAGTTAAAGATCAAGTTTAAGTTTTGTTCCGCTCCGCTGGTGTTTTTTTTTTTACGAAATTTAGCGTTTACGACTTTGTTTAAAATCAGTTATACGGACATTTTTTCTATACGCCTTCAGATTTTGAGCTTACTTTTTATTTGTGAGACTACCACCATGTTTGTGTCAACATTTGTTGTTGAAATTGCATATTTTCCAACTTATTGAGAGGGGGCTATTCGTGTCGTTTTGACACATCTAGTTGGTTTTTGAAACTGAAATTTAGGAGAGAGGATGAAAGGTTAAGTATAAAATACACTTCAATGAGAATGAATTTAAAAAAAGATATAACAGAATAGGCAACTAAATGAAACAACTTAAAATGTTTTTAAGAACAAAAAAAAAGATTCCTAGAGATTCAACAATCCAAAATATAAAAAAAAAATATATCTATTTACTTCATTTAAACTAGAGTGGGTATTTGTCTCATTGGCGATATTACCAAACCTCCTTATTTCAATTTTGTTTTTTTTTTTGTTTTGAGTATTTAAACGGAAATTTTCGCGGGACAAATCACGTAGGATTAACTCGAGCATAATGATTCCATCTTCAAAAAAAGCTTATATCAGAGACTTATTGAGTGTTAAGTAAAGAAGTTACTTATTGTTAGGACATTTTTTGAAATTGGAAGATTGGAACATTTTAATGATTGAAAACTTTCAACCTTATTTAAAAATTATATTTTGTTTTCTTTTGTCATATAACAAGTTATCGAAAAAAATAATTGATTAAATGTTTTTGAAGCTAGTAATATCAGGTGTGTACCAGTTAGTAGTAGAACATATAGTTACATATCTATTATTGATCAAATTGAAAAAAAATAAAACAAAAGGCAGATTTTTTGACAAGGTATGTGATACTGACAATATGTTTATGCTATTAATATAAGAAAATTTCCGTCATTACAGGTATTATTTTATGAAATATAATTTGGTTATCCATAATTAAACAGGACTTTTTTGAAATACTTATTTATATTGATATTACGATCAGCAACTTACAGTTATATATGATTAAATAAGATATACAGTTTTTATCGACCACATTATTAATTCGACTCGTTTAATATTTCTATTTTCGCTTGCAAAATATTCATTGAAAGGTTAAAAAAATTACTAAACTCCGAGGAAAATTCAAAACGGAAAGTCCTTAAACTTTTAAGACAGTTGCATAAAATTCCATTGTATTGACGATTTGTGTACAAAACAATCACACATACTATTTAAAATTGTCAAAAATAGGATTACAGCAGTAAACACTGTCTTATGATCTTAATCATCAGAAAAACAAACAAATATTGAACAAAGAAGCACATAAGCAAAAATGAAAGACAATAATACAATATTTTACCATAGAACAAAACACAATGATAGGATGTATAAGTACAAAGTCAAATTGATATCACCACAAAAATACTAAACAGTGCAAGAATAACTAATAAAGAAAAATAAGAGTTAGTTCATCAAGATAGGTTTCATATACATATTTAAAAAATCAGTATTATGATTATTTTTTTTTAAATGACGTCTCTCAGTCTGTTTTTTTTTATCTCTTCCGCTTTTACAAATATAAAGATCGGGTAACAGCCGATCACATCCCTCACCCATTTTTGCAAGTAAGACAACTACCCACAAAGGCTTTTAACTACAACAATGAATCAAGAATAAATATGTCAGATAGTATAGACAAACGATAAGTTATTTCAGTCTTTCAATTTTAAAATAAAAAGGAAAAATGTTTCTGCTAAAAACTGAAATGCTTGCTTACTAGTTTTTTTTTGTAATGTGAACTTCTCCCAACAACATAAACTTTGAAAAATCCATGCTAAATGAATAATATTTGATCACCATTCAAAATCAATTCTTATTTCAACTTTAATTCTTTCTCTTGTTTTGCAGTAACATCTCCTTGTAAGACAACAACCACAACTGAATCAATTACGTTACCCAATTCTTCATCTATGTTATCTCTTTTTAATACAATGACTACAACTGAATCCATGAAATCAACATATATTTCAACAGCGGCATCAACAACCAATCACAATTTCTCTGGCGTCACTGTTGCGACTACATGCCCACCATGTAATTGCAGCATTACACCGCAAATTAGTTCTCGTAATTCATCATCTCTAGATGTATATAAGGTGGACAAATACAAAACAGGAGCACACATACGGATGCATACATCAGCAGAAGATAACAGACTTTCCTCCAAAGTTATGGGATATACAGGACTAATTGTTATCTGTTCAGTTTTCTTTTTAGTAGTTTTAATCGATTTAACTCGAATCCAGGACCGGAGAAAGAATAAATCATTTCTAAAAACTTAAACTCAAATATGCATTGCCGACAGAAATAAGTTTATCATGCGTTATTGAATATTAGGAACATATCCGTCCAAAATGAAACGTTAACAATGGCAAACAATTTTTTCTATGGAGCTTTCCATAGGCATTTGAAATATCCCAATCTAGAAAAGGACAATTATTGTGTTTTACATTAGATGTATTAATTGACAGTGATTTTAAGACCATCGACCAATAACATTTATGTAGTAGTGAAAAAGTTTTATTTTTTTTAGTTAATTGATAAGGTCGAGTTATATGAAGGTTTTAATCATAAGTTATTTTTGATTGTACAATAATGTGATTTTAAGTTCACGCAATGTTTTATGTTAATTTGATATTTGAGTTTTGGTTGAGCTAAATATATATTCTTTTCACATTAATATATTAATTTGCATGTAGATATAAAACAGGGACGAAAGATACCAGAGGAAAAGTCAAACTCATAAATCGAAAATAAACTGACAACGCCATGGCTAAAAATTAAAAGGACAAACAGAAAATAGTACACATGACACAACATATAAAACTAAAGAATAAACAACACGAACCCCATCAAAAACGAGGGGTGATCTCAGGTGCTCCGGAAGGATAAGCAGACCCTGCTTCACGTGTGGCACCCGTCGTGTTGCTAATGAGATATCAAATCCAGTAAATAGTGTAATTCGGTAGTTCACATTTATGAAAGGGAAGGGGATTGTAGTTACGGTGTAAGGAATATATTCGATATCATTTTTGAAACGGTTATTCTATAACGGTCAATCAACTCGTGATTGCGTTCGTAAAATTTACGAACAGATGATTTCAACTTCACCATTTGGAACTCTTGATTAAATAGTTTCCTTGTGAGCAACAACCCTCTATCAAGAAAATTATAATAGGAAATACAAGCACGGGAATATCGTATCAATTGGGAGATATATACACCGTATGCAGGTGTTGCTGGAATGTTGCTACTTAGAAATGGAAATGTTACAATTGGAAAGCTGAAATCATCTCTTTGTCGTAAAGTTTTTGTTTTCAATCGACCCTCATTGTCAATTTTTAGATAAAGTCAAGATATGAGACCGACTTATCTGAATCTGTTGTATCCTTTATCTCCAGTTCAATGGGATAGATGTATTCGACATAATCACCAAATTTTGAATTATTTAGTAAAAGAACATCATCTATATAGCGGAAAGTAGAGTTAAAGGATATTGCTTACTTCTTATCTTTCTTCATAAGAAGTTCCTGTATGAAGTCATACATATAATACGTTAGATTTATCCTGTGTTGTTCTGATTCACAGCATTCAGTGTAGTTATGTCTTATTTTGATCTGAGCGTCACTGATAAGTCTTATGTAGACGAAACGCGCGTCTGGCGTATAAAATTATAATCCTGGTACTTTTGATAACTATTTACACCACTGGGTCGATGCCACTACTGGTGGACGTTTCGTCCCCGAGGGTATCACCAGCCCAGTAGTCAGCACTTCGGTGTTGACATGAATATCAATTATATGGTCATTTTTATAAATTTTCTGTTTACAAAACTTTGAATTTTTCGAAAAACTAAGGATTTTCTTACCCCAGGAGTAGATTACCTTAGCCGTATTTGGCACAACTTTTTGGAATTTTGGGTCCTCGATGCTCTTCAACTTTGTATTTGTTTGACTTTTTAACTATTTTGATCTGAGCGTCACTGATGAGTCTTATGTAGACGAAACACGCGTCGGCGTATAAAATTATAATCCTGGTACTTTTGATAACTTATTATTCCATTTAATGGATAGAATAAAACACTAACGGGCACTTTGTTTTTGCTTTAAATAATTAAGATTCTTCACCAGAGATTCACCCAAGGGAACTGAATTTGAATACATCTATGTCAACCTCATAAGCTTCATTTCTAATGATAATAACATTTCGATTGCTCACGGTAGTCTCCCATTGTTAATTTGTCTTTTTTAAATAGCAATGTTCCTGCAGCGTGCCTATTCAAGTCCGAACTTATTTGATAACCCTAGGACTGTTTCTGTAGTGACGTTTTAAATTTCAATGAATGTAATCTATGTATAAGTATTGAAATATTAGTCAAAGTTTGAAAAATAAATTGATTTAAATACTTTCTGAAAATTTCATAGATACAAATGTTGGGTTCAATAGTTATTAAAGAACAAAGGATTATAATGTAGTACGTCAGACGCGCGTTTCGTCTACATAAGACTCATCAGTGACGCTCATGTCAAGATATCTTTAAAGCCAAACAAGTACAAAGTTGAAGAGGATTCAAATTTCAATAAGTTGTGCTAAATACATCTTCGCTAGCCAAGGGTCACGATCCACTCCCCTTCTCTTCACCCTTGGCAGATTTAGCTAACATTTTGCGCCATCTATCGGAAGATTAAAATCACGCCCATTCCGAATACATTGTTCTTGGCCAATGGTAGCACTTGAACTCTTCAATTTGGAGGTTAAACACAGTAGCGTCTAGATTTAAAACACTTGGTAAAGCCGGAAACGAAAATATACGTCAACATTCATGCATTTGTGCTTGGAACATATACAGGAACTTCTATTAGTTGATAAAAAACATTCAAGTTGTCACTAAATATAGTCGTATGTTTAGTGATGTAAAGAATTGTTGAACAACAAACACGTGGCAATTGTTTAAAAACACTTTCTATATCTACACATGATCATCTTATAGGCGCTTTTTGATTGGATGCAGAGAGTTTCTACTGCAACTCATAAAAATCCTTACCTTGTGTCTTTAAAATTTTACCTCAATCTGCTAAGTGACGAGAACGGGAGTTGATCGTAACCCTTGACTAGTGAAGATGTGATAACTACAGCTAGGGTAATTTATGTCCGGGATAAGAAATCCTTAGTTTTTCGAAAAATTTAAAGTTTTGTAAACAGGTAATTTATAAAAATGACCACATTATTGATATTCAAGTCAACACCGAAGTGTTGACTACTGGGCTGGTGAAATCCTCGGGGACGAAACGTTCACCAGAGACCCAGTGGTCAAAATTTATTGTTCCTCTTAGAAACTTAGTATCAATGGGATATCACATCATCATGTTTACTGGCAGGGTTTCCGCTGGCGGTCGCCATTTTCGCAATTTGCCAAAAAATAATAATTGTGGCGATTAAAATTCGTCATTGGCGAAAGAATTTGGCGACAGAAATATAAATAACGATTTATTTTCCTCCATCTTGTTTATTTACTTTTTTTCGAGTTTCTCGGACTTTACCCGATCAGAAAATACTCGGAATTCACCTTGACCTCATTAAGATTTGTACAGAAAATCAATAATCAGCTGATTGCATTTTATACCTATCGACAACAAAGGACTAATTAATAAAGGTGTTGATTGAATTGTTTGACAAAATGATTTCCGCTAAATGTCACATACATAATTTATTTACCACTTAGCGACGCACGTGTTTGAAGCAAACTTTTGACGTTTCCTCTCCTGTTAAAGATAGTTTAGAAAAGAAAGCTGTTGTGACGAAAAATGTTCAAAAGCAAGAAAAATCTCTGATTTAAAACGTAAATCATCCGTTGACTTTAATATAGGTTATTGATTAGGGAGACTGCTTTAAAGTCGTTTTAGTGACACACGTACGTGTTTCAAGCATAGTTTTACGTCTCAACTTTTTCATTTACGATGGTCAAGAAAAGAAAACTGTCGTTATGAAGAAATCTATCCAAAAGGTTAAGAACAACCCCTCGAATGAGAGTAACCCTTCAATGTAATGACTACACATGAAATGAGGGATCAATTTCATGTGAAACAGGCTTTTGTTTTGTTGTAAAAACCACTTCTTAGTACAAAAGGGCACATCAGTATTTTTCTTTAAAAAAAACTTTCCCTACTACGAACTACTGGTATTATATGATAAAAATATGTCCATTAATTGTGTTATATTCCAGGACTTATATCTTCTTTATTATTAAAAGTATAGTGGCCCCCTCATTTAGAAAAGTTGTTTAAAATACAATGAATATTTTTCCCTTTTACTAAGTTAAAAAAATTATGTTGTTTTAAAGTAAATGTTTAGTTTTTATTCATTAAAATGTAGACTCTAAAATAAGTTTGAGAGAATAATCATAGACACAATGGGGCAAAATCATCTTATTTAAGGGAAAAATATAATTATGTTACTTGGCGAAAAAAATAATAAAGTGGCGAAAAATATATTGTTTTGGCGAAAGAGGTGGCGAAAAAAATAATTGACCCAGGGGAAACCCTGTTTACTGGTATATGTCTTAGTGACCATGTGAATTACAGGCATAGACCTAAGACGAATTTAAGGTCCATTTCTTGTTATGTAGATTTTAAACTGTAAAACAAATTTATATATCTGTCCCCGAGGATATCACAAACTCAGTAGTCGGTACGTCGGTACTGACATTATTTATAACAAACCTTTTTAAAATTGTCCATTAATAAATTGCAAAATTATTAGACACTAAGGTTTCAACTTCCTCTGACAAAGTTGTACTTAGATGGCTTTGGTTATTTTTATTTCATTTTTGGTTATATAGCTCTTGAACTGGTTAGGTTCTTTTACATCCTTGGCTTTCAAATATTTGGCTCTTCGCGTTCCTGATGAAGGTAAATCCAGTACATCACGTCAGACCCATTTTATTTATAACGTAATGTATACTGATTTTATGTTTGATAATATTCTTTTAAATTTATTAATCCTTTAAAAAAACGTTTTACCCAAAGTTTTATCAATTTCACACTGTATTAACAACATCTTCGACATATTTTAATACGTATTTTCCCCGTTTATATTTAAGAAATGATGAAGAAACTAAGGTTACGACTCCCTCAGACAAAGTAGACTAAGCTGAGTTTGTTTATGTCATTTTTCGTCATGAAACTCTTGACCTATCAACGTACTTATATACCCTTTTTCAGTTTGTTGACTTGGGTATGAAGGTTATGTGAAATACAATGCCTCAATGAATAGAGCGTTTCTGATGAAAAAGAGTTCTAAAAAGAGATCCAAACGCGTGTAATTTATAAAGTATCATTATCGTCACTACACTAATTTTTATTTATTTATATTTACATATGTATATCTATGCAGCAATGCACTTTTTTGATCCTACACCCTGTCGGTGCTATTATATTGGAATGGCGCAAGGTCGTGCATTTTCAAGAATGAAGAATTAATCAATTGAACACATGCTGATTGATAGTTTAATTTCGGAAACATTGTTAATTCATTCTACTGAGTTTGAATTTAATTTTGAATAACTGTCAGTGACTGCGAGTATTCTTAGACTCTTAGTATTCTTAGTGTTTTCCGCCTTTTTCTGTTTTACTGCTTCAAACAGGTCTGATGAGTTGAGTCAAGTCTAACTGATTTAAAATAGTTGTTATTATGTTGTGCTGTTACGCCATCGTCCAAAGTAAGGAGAGGGTCATGCCGAGTCTCTTAATAGCTTACTGTACGGTGTGGATACATTTCATTGCTAAAGGACGTAGAGTGCCCTAAAATTATTAACAGCATCGTCATTTGTGGTCTGGTGGACAATAATTGCATTGAATATCATACAAATTCTTCTTATTTTTATAAATATTACAATGACAGGTCCTATATTTTTTATGATGTTTTAATTTCAGTTTAAATGTTCAGTTAAAATGTCTATACAATTCAGGAGTATTTTAGTTTAAGTCTTCAGTTAAAGTGTCTATACAAGTCAGGAGTATGACAGTTGTTGCCCATTCGTTTGATGTGTTTAAGCTTTTGATTTTGGCATTTCATGAGGGACTTTCCTTTTTTTGGATTTTCCTTAGAGCTCAGTTTTCTTGTGATTTTACTTTTTGGTATTTTTTGCCTTTCTTTTATAAGATGTTTTCCATAGTTAGTTGAGAATGCTATCAAAACACAACCCAAACCAAAACTGGGTTGATCGCCCATTCGTTTGATGTGTTTAAGCTTTTGATTTTGGCATTTCATGAGGGACTTTCCTTTTTTTGGATTTTCCTTAGAGCTCAGTTTTCTTGTGATTTTACTTTTTGGTATTTTTTGCCTTTCTTTTATAAGATGCTTTCCATAGTTAGTTGAGAATGCTATCAAAACACAACCCAAACCAAAACTGGGTTGATCGCCATTGCTTGTGTACGTTTCTTTCCCGAGGTTATACCCAGATCAGTAGCCAGCAGCTATTTTTTGTGTGTTTCCCTGTCCTGTATGATCTCCCATTTATTTGAATTGAAGTCCTGTCATATAATCTTGTCAATTTCATATTATATTATATTTAACATTGCCATTAAAGCGGGAGGTTGGGCTAGCCACAAAACCCAGTTTAATCCACCATTTTTCATAAATGTCCTGTGCCAAGTCATGAAAATGTCCAGTGTTATATAAAGGATCGTTTCTGTGCTGCATTTTAGTGTTGTATTTATTTTGTGTCGATGTTCTCCTCTTATATTTGATGTGTTTCCCTCAGTTTTAGTTTGTAACCTGGATTTGTTTTTTTCTATATCGATTGATGAATTTTGAACAGCGGTATTCTACTGATGCCTTTATCTATGCTGACAAGGAATATCATTGATATATTTTAATTTTCATAAAATTTACTTTTTATATTATATGATATTCTTGTTTCCTTGTTAATGTACTGTCTGTATAATGTTTAAATATTTATTACGCGAATATTTGTTTAGTCAAATTATAAGCCTGACATCTTTGACGATATATATCGAACGCGTAGCTATGGAATATCTATCATTTAATATCAAATATGGTTCCATAATTGTTCAATTACCGAATTTAAAAAAAACCCAATTGAATCTTTCAATAACCTGCTTTTATAATCTCCACCCCAAAAGTGTCATTTTTAAATTGTATTGTTATTTGTGAAATTCATCAACATTGCATCAATATTCCAATTCGGAATTTAAAATTAATTCAAAGAAAATGGAAATTGTCACAACCTTCTTGTGTATACCTAAACAAATAAACAGATTGTGTTATATCGAAATACTTTTAGCCAATGAATATAATTATGCCCATAGTTTCAATTGATTTCATAATCGAAGCTTACAAACTTATAAAATAGAAAAGGGTTATTTTTTCCTAATTCTTTAACCTTGGCAACAGTTGCGATACTTCTTGCATACGTTTGGAAGATGTAACTAGAAACATGGTGATTGATAGCTATTTTCTTCAGGAAGATTTTTAATGAATATCATTAACAAGAGAAAAGTTTCCTGATAAAACAGGTTCACTAAATGCTCAAGAATGAATACCTACTGGATAATTTTATTTATGGGTATGTTTTTATTTAAAAAAAAAAGCTACAAATAAGGACACTCTGTACGTACATTTGTTTATGAGATAGCTACTTCATACTACAAACATATAAGAACACAGATGTGAACACTTACTGGTCAACCTATGACCTTCAACAGTAAAAAAAGCAACACCATATAGTAAGCTATATAAAGGCTGGTAAAAAAATATTAAGTAAGAACAGTGAAGCATTTTTTCTGGATCAGATATACTACGGAGAATACAGTTTCCGGAAGAAAAAATTATGTTTGAATAAACACGCAGCACTTTAACGTGCAATTATCGTATAATCTAATATCTCTTTTCACAGCCTTACTAAAAGTAATTAGTTTAAATTGTTTCAGTATCTGAAGGTCCTGTTTCATATTACCGCTTTCTAGGTAATGCACAATGAAACTAGTACTTGGATAAAATCAGAAAAAAAAACCAACGCGAAATAGTATATAAGTCGACACTACACTTATGCTAGATTTATATAAAATGAATCATTGTGTTGTCAATGTATATATCTCTCTGTAGGTTATGTATATGCAAGTACCTACACACTCATACCATACCAGGTTACATGGCAGGAGGCCCGAGATCTTTGTATAAACGACTATGGAATTGACATGGTTGTTATCAATGACAATGATATCATGACAGAAGTCACACAATATATGAACACTTTTGCTGTGTAAGTATACTATATACATTAATTACATACTGATTTTGGTTTTAATGCTCTCATATATACCATATGAGTATTTGGACCGTACGCGTATGGTTATTGGCATATGCGTATACTCATATGGTCAGACCGTACGCGTATGGTCTGACCATATGAGTATAAACTCGTTTTGTTATTAACGGACCGGACCATATGAGTATTTTGACCATATAGGTATGTTTTTTTTTTCAGATATGCATTAGAAACGTTTCAATAACACAATAAACTTTATATCTTTAAAAAAATATAATTTAATAAAATGATCTTTAACATCCTCTTTTTAATTACATGACATCTAAAAGGATCATAACCTATGAAGAGTTAAGTATTAAAAGTAAACTTGTAAATTACCACGACCGGACGCGTACGGTCAGACCATACACATATAGTCTGACTATTTGAGTATGTAACCATATGATCATCAACATACGAGTATGGTCCAAATACTCATATGGTTCTGACTAGATACATAGAATGAAATTCTAAACAGTGTGGCTGTGGCCATTGATTGGCACATTAAATTCATCCATTGAGTGGGACAATTTAGGTGAACGTTTGTATGTAACGACCACTACTCACTATGTACTTTTAAAAGACATTTAAGGTATGGGGTCACCAAAGGTTCTCAACACCTGAATAAAGTAATTCGAAAAATTAATCAGAAACAACACGATGTTTTGATTTATATCAATTATATAAATCAAAATATAAAGGTTATTCCTGAATAATTTTTTGAAATTATTTTATAATTGAAAGGCGTTAAGAAACCTTTGGTGACCCCACAGTTTAAATGTCTATCGTGGGTACGTCGTGAGCAGTGGTCGTTACAGACAAACGTTCACGTAAATTGACCCAGTCAATGGATGAATTTAATGTGCCATTCATTGGCCAAAGCTTTGAATTTCATTATAATTCTTTAGAAGCCAAAACGAGACATTAAAAGAAAAGTCGAATTCATCAACGGAAAGTTTTCTTAAATACCTATCTTTTTGAAACGTGGTTCAGTCGTATATAACCTTTTTTTCTTTCCTCTCTCGGGATATATCACTTCATATGACAAATAAGTATATTTTATAGAGTTATCATGAACTACACGTCATTGTACGCTTAAGAAACACTGATGGTCTTCCGGGATCAATGGATTATCCAAGCTTTATGTTGCTTAACAATTGGTTTTCAATGGTTTGTTGATTCATGAATGTAATGTTTTCCTTGTTATATTCTAATTTTAAAAAAATATATTACTAAAAATACATAGAATCTGACAATTACAACATTTTCATTAACATTAGAACGTTTGCTTCCGTGATTTTTTTATGTTGATATTGCTAAAATCTTAACATGTCATCTTAATCCTAATCAGCATTGGAAGTCAAGCATTCAGCTTATAAATATATATAATAGAGTAGATTACAACAAATAACATGCTCATTTCAATTTTACGTAATGAGATTATATTTTCAGTATAAACTATGATATCTGGATTGGAATGTACTGGGACGTATCACGTAAAAAATTCATTTGGGTAAACAATGAAAAGTTGTCATGGACTCCTCCGTGGTATTTATTAAACAAAGAACCAAATTGTATGGACTCAACTAATGTTCATTGTGATCCAGGATATGCAAGGAACGAAAATTGTGTTCGAATGGGGAAAAGCTTATTTAAATGGAAAACGCACAGTTGTGACAAAAGACATGGTGTCCTTTGTCAAAATTGTAAGTATTTATGCAGGAAGAAGGAAATGCTTATCAAAAAGCACTGTGAAACAAACTAATAAAAATATTCATACATCTGAAATCTTTTAAAAAATATCATATTCTGTTGCTGACAGCTTGCTTGACAGACAAGGAATGATATCAATAAAATAATTTTCGTAAAAAATATAGCAATACGTCTCATATGCGGAATGATTTTTGTAAAGTCTCTTTTATATTTCATAAATATTGATTATTTTTTGTTCCAAAATAATGACAAAAAGGCAAAATTTTTAAAAAATTATATCAAAAAGAATACAACTTGTCAGCACTATTTTCTTATGAAATAAAATCTTAATGACCGAAAATTGATATTCTCTAAACAAAGTATGAGTCACTACTATCCAAGTATTACCGATAATTAAAGAAGGTGATTCAAAGCTGCTAAAGTGGAACAAACTTCAACAATTTTTATTATAAATGGTTGCAGTGTACATATGGATCTTTAAACAAATTTGGTATTACTACTACACAAACCTGCATGTCAAGTCTCTCCTATCGATTTTTGATTAAAAAAAAATGATCTCTTTCCAATTATTGTAGTATATGTGAAACTTTTTTTCTTGAGGTTTAAATAAATATCGTATTTGTTTTGTTGGACTAACCAATTTTGTCAATTTTTCTACATGGAAATAAATTCGAGTGATACTTGAAAAAAACCATAGAACAAGAAAAAGATCGAATTTTATCACAGGAAAAATCAGCGCAAATTCAAAACAACAGAAATGAATTATAGCTGTTTGTCACCTGGAAATCAAATGTTACTAAAACTCAAAGTAAAAGCTTTGGTATCAGCGTAACTGCCGACGATCAATAGAAACGTTTTGTGCCAGTACCAAGTCAGGAATATAACTTTTGTTATTCGTTCGTATGATGTTGTTGCGGTTTTGATTTTGCCATTTGCTTATGGAATTTCCGTTTGGAATTTTTCATGAGATGGTCGGCGTTTTTGTTATTTTACTTTTGTGGAATGTCCACATTTACATGTAACTGAATTCGTCATAAATACCTAAATTTAAACGCACAACGTGCGTTTTTTCGACATTAGACCCATAAGTGAAGCACAAATGAAAAAGGCTGAAAATAAAAGATAAAATTAAGTACGATATTTAAAAAACATTTAGGACTAAAATTCCGAAAGGTTTTGCCAAATACAGCTAAGGTAATCTCTTCCTAGGGTAGAAAATCTTAAGTATTTCAAAAAAATGTTTTGTCAATAGTTTCATTTATGAAACATTTTATTAAACCGAATTGCTGATCTTAATAGTTATATCCTTTATAATTGAATGTGTCTTCATTTTATAACTCATAACATTTGCTTTGACAGTATCATCAATTGATCTACCTGCTACCACAGAGTCAAGCATAACTGAGAAATCTATTACGAACGGTTCAACATATACTACGAATAATTCAACATCTACTACGAATGCAACATCTACTACGAATGATTCAACATCTCCAAAATCAAAGGAAATGTTCACGACAACACCACAAACACAACAGGCAACCAATGCAACCATAACCACGCTTATTTTCAAGACTAAACCAACAAGTTTTATAGAATCCACTGAGCAACCTTTAACTATCAACACAAAATTCATAACAACCAATAAGAACACATCTTCTAAATCCAGTTCAGAATATACAACGTTTCGAACCTTCTTCAACAACAACACTCAATTATGTACTTGCAAATCTATCTCTATTGGACAGACTTCACCAATAGAGAACTATAGAATTGACAAACGTTCAACGAGTGCATACATCCGACGACACACATCTATTTACGACGACCGACTATCATCTATGGTAATGGGATACACAGGATCTTTGTAATTTGTTTTGTTGTCTTTTTGATGATTTCATTCGATATGACCAACTTCTTTAAAAACCACGCAGCACCTAGACAAAAGTAATAATCGACAACGTTTGTCTCTCTCCTTGCGCATTAAATGTCTTGATGTCTTGATGTCCACTTGGAATTTTTACAGAATTTTACAAGATGGATATATAGTCCCTGGAGGTTTTATCTTTCGAATATGTTTTCATTACATGTATTTGATGTAATATAAAATCCCCCTAAATTTTATAATTAATGAAAAAACCCATAAGATAAACTTTTATTTTACTATTTGACCCAAAATCTTTTTATTTATCATTCAGCAAAAACGTGTTAATATTATTTTCTTTTATTCATAAAAATAAACTGAACATTTGTTTAAAAAAATATATTAATCGATTTTTATTATCAGAGAAACAACTTATTGTTAATAGCATTAAGAAATGTAAGGGTATGGAAAATTACCGTAAACATATTGCAGTTTTGTGGGTTTTTATTTGTTCTTAATTGTTTTGTAATCATTTTTTTTAAATGTAGTTGCATACTTAATATGGAGTCTTATATAAATTTTTCTGAATACTTTCTTTAAGGGATCTTATGTTTCCGTAAAAAATAATTGTCCTTTTGAATACGAAAATGATTTTAAAAACCGTTAAATTTAAATTCGGTATATATTTATCAAAGTGTTGTAATACCTGTGTAAAGTTCCATATCATCTCTGCTGTAATATTAATGTTGTAACTGTATTTGATTTTTCAGAAGAAGTTGACAAATGCTTGTATCTTTTAATTCTTTTATCATATATTATGCATGTGCCATATATCAATGTAAAATAATTTTGTTCCACAATTGGGTGTTTCAGAAACTTTTGTCCATCATCTTAAACAACCAATTTGTTAATATTTTGAAAGAGGAAAAGCACTAAATCTCAAAACGGTTTAAAAGAAGACAACTGACATGAATATTTAAGTATAAATGTCAAATTTTTGGAACGCAGAATAAATGTAGTTGCGACGTCATACAATTTTGTCATTTAAGGGGGTCAATTCACGAATATCGTTAATTTAAATACCATCTTGATGACCACGGTTTGAAAACTTTTCTCATATGATATATGTTCAGTGGTGGATGCTGCTTTCGGTATTCCTTGATCTCAAATACTTGTCCTAAATAGGCAAAAAAAGTAATAAGATATAGTTTCAATATCTCATTGCTTATTGGAATTATTGGGGAAATCTTTTACACATAGGCTGCAGAAGATCTTGTGAACTATTTAAAAAAAGACTTAAAAACTTAAATGCACGGAGCTAAAAAAATATCCCCTTTACTTTATGATTGTTTAATTAAATGCATGCAATTAAGCACGACAATTATTTATGATGTTTGGACGAATATTGTTATTTGTACTTTTATCATTTTAACCAAAATGTGTTATGCATCGATATATGTAGACGCCCGCTGTCATTAAAAGATCAATACAAAATAAAGTTTTCAAAAACATATCATGATTCATTTTCTTTACAATTAGTACCAGTGCAAGTGAATGATAATTTTACAACAACAACTTCGACGCACAAAATGTAAAAAACGACTTGATGCATTGCTAATGGTATCATTTTGAAAAAAAAATATCCAGTTACTCGGTTTTGTTTTGTTTTTTAGGATATGTGTGCTTCGTTAATTTTGAGTCGTGGTTTTCAAATTATTCCTAATAAATGTCAAAACTTCTTTCAAAAGTATTTCCTCTATTGTTCTAAAAGAGGCAAATAAGAATTACAACGCATGGCGATCTTTACGACAGTCATAAGAAGCAATAGCCCGGTTTAGTCATTATTTTCCTGACAGGATAATGTTGTTTCACCGTTAAGGATAGTTTCATAATGAAGAATAGAAAAATGTATTTGGTCTTAAGATTAATTTTGAAACACAGGTCATGTGCATAGCAATAGGTATCATACGTAAAGTTACGTTGGTTCAGTATTCAGTAGGCTTTCGGAAAATTTATAAACTCAAATAACGGTCGGGTACCAGTTTAACGTGAATTAAAAACAAAACAGTTAGTCCGTAATTGGGCAACTGATATGAACCCACTCTCGCCATTTTACGAAAATAGTTAAAACTAATTCAGACCTTTTAGGTTCAGCGATATATCTGTAATTTAAAATTCAAATACGAAAAATCGATGGAATTTGTCTTATACGGCGACAGATCTTCTCAATATATCTGAATGTGAAAGTATAGAACTTATCAATCTGTGTGTATTCATTTTTTTTTATTTTTTTTTTTTTAAGTAAAGGTTGTGTATGAATTCTAATAAATACGAAAAAACACCAATTAAGTAGATAACAATCGTTTTCTAGAGTATAAATATCAAAAAGATCTCAGTATTTGAACTTTAACTCTACCCCTTTAAAAACTATAAAATATTTATACTTTTGAAAACGTGAAAACCATGTAGATATATGAATTCATTCTAAACCATGTTACCTTAGTTCTTGCAAATACATATTACTCACAGTAAAATATAAATCGCGAACAGAAATATAGCAATCGGAGAGAACAATTGAACAGATTGACAATAACAAAATTTATTACAACAGCACTAAGTAAAATCCGTACAACTGACGTATAACATGACATATTATTCCATGCAATGATATCACTTTACTCTTTGACAGTTAAAGATACATTCCGTTAGAGTATTTAAAATTGAGAATGGAAATGGGGAAAGTGCCAAAGAGACAACAACCCGACCATAGAGCAGACAACAGCAGAAGGTCACCAACAGGTCTTCAATGCAACGAGAAATTCTCGCACCCGGAGGCGTCCTTCAGCTGGCCCCTAAACAAATATATGCAAATGTATATATGCAAATCAGTTATAAGAACTATCTTAGCTCAACTTTCAGCCAATGAATCTAACCGAGGAAACAGTATCCTCTGGATTTGATAAGTGTAACTGTTAATCTTTAACTTAATGTCATATCAACGGCTTGTTTCATTTTCCTTTGAACCAGTTTGGAACAAGAATGTACCTGTAGATATGGTGATGTTCATATATTTTCTTTCGGACTATTTTATAATTAGTATTTATTTAGAGGGGAACATTTTTTCTGTTGAAAAAGTGTGCTGAATACTCGATAATGAAGGTCTGCTGGATTATATTATTTATAGGTAAGCTCGATTTTTAACGATACAATTATAAACTGAATAGAATTAAACGTGGGAAAAATAACTATAAAAATGTTTTTTTTTTTTTTTTATTTCTGGTGACGTTTTGTGTTGACTTTGTTAATAATTATAGTAAATAGGTTTAAAAAAAACATCTGAATAAGAATCGCTAGGAAAAACAGAAAAAAACTGACAAAAAGCTAAATGAGAACTTTAATAATATTAAGGATGTAAACCTCTGAAGAGCCAAAAATTTCTAGAATAAAATTTGTTTTCTTAACCTGATTTTTGGGTTTATAAGACTTTAAAAAAATAATTGGTGAAAAAATTCATGTAGTGGTGCGCTTCTTTTTTTTTTGCTATGACCCTTTGAAAATACCAAATTTTGATCATTGTCCATTTTTCATCATTTTTTACCAATTTTGGGGCTATTATCGTGAAAAAAAGTCACAGTTCCACAATTAAACTTTTTTTTCACACTTTCAATATAGATGAAGTGGATCAATCTGAATAAATTTAACTTAAAAAAAAACTATAGGTAGGTGTTTATATAAGAAAGTTTTATCATATTTTGACGCCTTTTTGTGTAAAATTAACCATGCTGTCATTTTGTTAAATTGTGATTTTTCTCAGTTTTTCAAAGAACAAAATGCATATTATTTCAACATTTTTGTAATAAATGATTGAAAAAATACATATCTAAGAAATTTTAGAGAGCAAAAATAATATGGGATGTACATGATTCTTGTAAAATCATTTTTTGTAACCCTCAACCATTTTCTCAAAATTTTGGCTAAAAAGACTGACTTAAGTGGTCGTAAAATTTGAAAACAGGATTATTAAAAAACTATTCATTGTTAATACACATTTTTTCACAGAATTATGTTAAATTATAATATTTTTAAAATACATATCCTTTAGTATAATAATGTTAGAAGTAAACTTTAACATCTATTGTTGTCAATTTCATTATGTTCAGTTTTCGTGTAGTAGGTTTCATATCCATAACATTTCAGTTGTTCAATCAAAATGTACTATCATTTGAATAAAATACGTTCAACTGTCATGAAAAATATTTAACAACTAGATGTGTCAAATTGTAATTAGAAAATAAGAATATTAACTAAAATCTTCTTTCATACCGTTTGTAGTATTTACCCTATGAATAATAAAAATTATTTAAATTTGTTGAATATAAATTCTTACCAATCCCGTTTCACACAAACAAAAAAACTTTTACAACACTATTGTAATTCTTTTGAGACTGCAATTACAGCGTCAGCAAATATAAGCAATGATTAAGCAAAGTAACTATTATATATAAATTGTTGTTTGCTTTATATCTAAGGTAGGTTTTTTTCTTGAACGAGAGCAGTTAAACCCAATATGTAGGTTTTGCAAAGTCGATCGAGCAGAGGGCGTGAACGATTTTTTAATAATAAATAATCTTCAGCATCGATACATTTTATTTGGCTTTGCAACTTCTTGATTCAAGCGCTGATGATTCTTGTGTAGTTGGAACGCGCGTCTGACTTACCACAATCTAAACCTGTGATCTTAAATGCATTTGACAAAGATTCTAGAGTTGCTGATTCTTAGTTTTTATATCTTTTATACAGGTCGTAAACTTAGGATTTCCTGACGTCAGCCTATATTTCAATAGTAGTAATTGCCCAAATTGAAAGTACAAATGGCCTTAAAAAACTGACAAATCGACTCAATGGAATACATTGTAGGCTACTTAGAGTTAACTACTACTTAAAAACACGTGGCATTAGTGGAAAAACTGAAAATGGTAACATAGTCCCTGGGAATTTCATAATAAATGTTTTTGTTCAGCGAATGTGTATAGTGTAAAATTTATAACATGATGTTCAAATTGTATATATGCTCAGATTAAAAAAATATTGTTTCTTGGCTTATCTATTCGACTTTCGTTTTCGCCTTGTAAAAGTAGTTGAACAGGCTTTGTCCATTGATAAGCATTGTATTTCTGCCTTAATTTCACGTGAAACATTAGAATATGCAATGAAGTGACCACTGTCCAGTATAAAATCTTTTGGGCTCTTTTAAAACATGTATAATACCATTCCAAAGCTATAACTGCTTCGAAAAACACAAAGATTGAAATGCAGTGAAAACACCGCTTAATTTCAAGCATGGTCCCGTTGTGGCGTTACAGTCTGCCCGCCAATATGAATGTAACGACTGCGCAGATTTACTCGACCAATGTCCGATCTCTTCCAGATCACTGCGACTTCTATATTTATTTTACCCCAAACCAACTCGACCAAACCCGATCCCTTTGCAACAACATTCTACCACTCTGAAATGATCAGACATTAGTCGAGCAAAGGTCGAAATGATCGAGTACTGATCGGAAATTTTGTTGTATTCCGACCATTCTGGATCTCTACACGATCCTTTCCCGATCAATTCGACCGTGACTCGACGAATTCTCGATCTATTCTCGAGTGACTTGCTTCTCGGTCCTTACTCGATTGTTTTTGACATGTCAAAAACTCTCGGGTAGATGGTCAGATCGATGACGAGTAGGGTAGACTATCCCGAACATCCTTGTCGATTGAGTCAGACCAGTCTCCCGATCACGTTATTTGTCTTGATCGGGCTTGATCGAGTTGATCTGATCGGCAGTGTGAACCTAGCTTGCGTTAACCACGAGTACACGCATTTCCGCGGGAATTTTTTAAGCACGAGTTTCACGATTAATTTCAATGGCATTATTAAAGTATGTTAGTCTAAATTTAACGACAAGATTCAAATTTTTTTTATAGTACACTTTCAGCAAACTGTCAACGTGGAATATCGAGATTTGCTAAAAAAAACAAAATGACGCGACAATGTTTTTAAAGAAGTGATGTTGAATAAATCTAGAAAAAACAGATTTTGTGTATCAAGAAAATAAATCTACAATTTTGCACCATCTATATTGTGGATTTTATTGTGAATATTTAACAAGACACATGTTTGGGAGATAGACGCGAAGTTGTCACTTTTCGTCCAGTGACGTATATTTCATGTTCAGGACTTTAGGCAAAACTCAATTTTACGCTACAATTCTCCGGCGTATCATACTATACACCTTAAAGGGGGAGGAGGGGCAATGAAAATTACCAGGAAGAGGCGATGATTCAAAAGTTATTAAACGAGCACAAGCATATTGCATAGTATGAAGATCATCGTTTTTTTTTCTTCATTTTCATTTCATTATTTTGAGCTTGCAAATTCTCAATCAAGGAAGTATTTGTGTTTTTGATTTTTCTGTATGGGAAGACGACAATGTATTTGTTTTGACATTTTCTTAGGTTAAACAGTGCAACATTGTAATATTGATGAGTGGGGAGGGGCCGGTTTTTAGTTTTTTAGGGACATTTTTTCGTCCAACTACCCTATATTTAGGATATTTTGTAGTGTTATCTCCGCCGACATGGTGGTATCATATTTCAACCTATCGTACGTTCCGAAATCCCTAATATATCTCAAGGAAAATCCAATTTAATAAGTGTCGTTGTATGTAGGATAATTGTCCGAAGTTTCACGACTATTATTAAAAAACGTCAAAATAAAGGATCCCGAAAACGAGTCTTACGTATGATTCCTCAAGCATACGTACCTTTCGTCAATTTGTAAGAAAGCTCTATTTAGTGGATTAGTCGTAAACCCAGGTATACAAATGCGTCCTTCAAAAATTAACAATCACAGGTGCGAGGTCATTAGTATGCTAATGTATGGCATAGTCATATAAGGTAGTGTTACCGACCTATTCAATTTCATTCAAAAATTATCAATATTATCTACTAGATATTTCTTCGTCAAATCTCCAAGATAAAAGAGCTTCGTGCACTTCTTCAATTCAAGCTTAAAAAAATAAATGTTATCGACCTTTCAAAAAGCTGTACGTAGTTTTCATGTTTTCTTTTTATTTATTTTGAAGAAATGAGATGCATCCTCATGCAATATTTGTTTCTCTTTATTGGATAAATGTTACGGCAATATGATGTTGAATGTCTTATCAGTGTTGCATGTTATTAGACCGTTGATTTTCCCGTTTGAATGATTTTACACTAGTAATTTTGGGGCCCTTTATAGCTTTTTGTTCGGTGTGAGCCAAGGCTCCGTGTTGAAGGCCGAACATTGAGCTATAATGGTTTACTTTTATAAATTGTTATTTGGTTGGAGGGTTGTCTCATTGGCACTCACACCACATCTTCCTATATCTAGTAGACACAGGATAGATACGAATAAGGTAACATAATTGAAAAATGAAAGTATAAAATATAATTGCAATTTCAAGCAGTTCAAATCGAATTTTAAAATCAACAATGACAAAATCAAGATCCATACTTACTTCAGAAAGTTGTTTTTATTGTAGGCTATGTGCGTTCAAATACTTACAAAATGATAACAACCCCAATAGGTTTATCATACGAAGATGCCAGATATATGTGTATTAATGATTATGGTCTGGACTTGGTAGTGATTTGTGACGATGATGTCATGACAAAAGTTATAAATTATTTGCCTATACACAGGTACGCTTACTTAGAAAACGAAAGGACAGGTAGGATGAAATCATTAGGATATGTTTGATGACATTATATTAGTTTTACGTTACTAGATAGGGATTGGAGAGAAAACTATTGGGTAGAATGACAATCACACAAACAAAGAAAAAACTATTTATTGAAATATTAGCGTTGAAGACATTAATTTTGTTCTTGAACAGTTAAACTTTCTAATATTGTCTATAACAAATGGATGGATAACGGTTTCGGACTACAAACGGAACGATTGTATTCATAGTTGTGACAAGTAAAATTGTAGCAATAAAATTTTCAAAAAAAGTCAGTATTTAATCGTGAATATTTGATATAAGAGGTGAAGGTAAAAGTTTGAAATATTAACATTAAAGTTTTTATCAATGATATATAAGCGTTGAAAAAGCATGCCATTTTCTCCAAAAGAAGAAGTTGGTTTTAATCGGATGAAACCTCAAGATATGGCAAGGGTATAAAAATTTCGTTATCACAGGACTTGATCCATCTCGAGGAACAACCCATGTAAAGTAAGAGGTCCGTTGTGATTTTGGGGATGTAAAAGCACATTCTGTCAGAATTGACTCAATCCGTTGTCGCGTAAAGAGAGTGCGTCTCTGTATGTTCAGGAGTCATTACACCAGCTTTTTTCCTTAGCTGCTCTGTACAAGACATATTCATCCCAGTAACCTTTGTTTTCCAGAGGAGATTGAAATTCTCACCTTTCTTCCCGGTCCACCACAGTGCAGAACATACCTATTTGGTTCACCTTAATATGTTTCGTCTTGAATATTGCATGAAATTATCAGTTAGACAGTAAGCATATAATATAAATATAGATTCTACGACCGTATCGAGTGTGATACGATAATAATCCACTCGAGACAGTTAAATTTTCAAAATTAAAACGCAAGGCTCGCCGAGCGTTTAAGATATTTAGAATTTAACTGTCGAAATATGGTGGTGGAATTTGTTTCTCTAATGATTTTTAAACGATATGTAGATAAACTGAAGGATTTTTTCGATTGAACTGCGAGAAGATGTGTTCTTCTTATGTGAGGTCATCAGACATGGTCGCCTTTTTTCATGAAAGCAAGAATATTTGACGTCATAATCGAATTTTGACCAATGAAAAACTGAGATCAAACGAAACACACGTTGACTAAATAAAAATAATCATTAGGACAGAAAGGGATAAATCGTGTAAAAAATAGAAAAATTAGTTAATGCAACCAAACCTGGTTGCGAAGTTTTTACATCCCGCATAGTCGAACAGACGTCACTTATTATAGAGTTGTGCCTTTCAGATAGAAAATAAACTCATCATAGATAACAGGACTAAATTTTGTATATACGCCAGACGCGCGTTTCGTCTACAAAAGACTCATCAGTGACGCTCGAATCCAAAAAAGGTTAAAAATGCCGAATAAATTACGAAGTTGAAGAGTATTGCGTACCAAAATTCCTAAAAGTGTTGCCAAATACATCTACGGTAATCTATGCCTGAGGTAGAAAAGCCTTAGTTTTTAGAAAACTTGAGGCCTTTTTTTTCCTACATGGCTATAAGAAACAAACAAAACGCTATGATCTTGGTCAGTAGAATACCAAAATTTATATGAAAGTTCATACATTAAAATCAGTTCAGAAATTTAATTACGAGAATATGTGCTATATAGACAATAATAATGCATTGATTTGACATATCCACGATATAAGGATGAGGCTTAGAAACGGGGAAATGCGAGGCTGTGCCGATCTATTTCCCCGTTTCGGGGCGAATCCTTATATCGTGGATATGTCAAGTCAATGCAATATTATTGTCTTTATATTGCAATCTAAAAAAAAACATTTTCAATTGTTGTTTAATGTGTTAAGGTTATTTATTTGATTTAAATATTGGGGAAAATACCCTTTTTAAAAAGGTCTCACATCAATGTCTCGGAGAAATATACAACACAATGAAATTTACGTTTACCTGTTGAAACCAACACTCGATGGTGAACGAAATCGTTTGAGTATGGAGTTAACTATCAACCATTAGCATAAAACATCATGATTTATAGGTTGCAAACAAAGAATATTAACAAATTAAATATGTTTTTCCAATTATTGCAAAAGAAACAATGTTGAGTCGTTCCACGCATCGTTGTATGCATTTGAAACAAGGACAAGTTGAAGAGGTTGTATGGTAATTTTTATTCAAATATTCATGAGGAAAAGTGATATCGGGTCAGTGACTGTATATGACATAGAAATATACAGTCAACGCATTTTGACTGCTCAAATAGAACGAGTGCAGTATAAATGTTTATAATGTTCTTTTAATCAAAAAACGTGGATCAAACTTCAATTTTGCATACCGTCGTCACAGAACTAAAAGGGTAGTATCTCCAACTTTCTTAAATTCCTAGTTCTTCGGTGTTGACATGAATATCAATTATATGGTCATTTTTATAAATTTGCTGTTAACAAAACGTTGAATTTTTCGACAAAAATAAGGATTTTCTTATCCCAGACATAGATTACCGTGGCCGTATTTAACACAATGTTTTTTGGGACCTAAATGCTCTTCAACTTCAACAATATAACTATTATGATCTAAGCGTGACTGATCAGTCTTATGTAGACGAAACGCGCGTCTGGTGTATTACATTATAATCCTGGTACATTTGATAACTATCTTAATATAACTAGCAAAG
Organism: Mytilus galloprovincialis; assembly: GCF_965363235.1. Lineage (NCBI taxonomy): Eukaryota > Metazoa > Mollusca > Bivalvia > Mytilida > Mytilidae > Mytilus > Mytilus galloprovincialis. The sequence goes on along the minus strand of NC_134839.1, from coordinate 20,778,384 downwards.
TGTTCTAGTAACAGCCTATTAAGGCTTTTTATATTCACTTTTGTTTAAAGTCCATAGTTTGTTTAAAAAAAAAAAACATTCATCCCAAAGACATGTTGTGGTCATTTGCCATGGTACCGCTTACAAAACCGTCTATATGTTAGAAGACGTGTAAGGCTTATTTTAAACATGCAACAAATTTTTTTGGTCAAAACTTTCATATTGGACAGATTATTATGATGAGCACATCATTTTAAGTTATTGCCATAATCAATATTTGAACTAAGTTGAAATTTGATACAAACTCAACAAATTTTTAGTAAACTAACTTTTCCATGACCAGTGAACTGCAAAACCTTGGTCCAAACCCCTCACGGTGTCTATATGAGATATGAGAGGTTGAATGTCCCTCTTTAATCTTTCTCCCCTTTTAATAAGATAAGAATAAGTGCTATTTTTGATTGATTACAAACACTTTGTATTCATGATAAAGTATTGTTCGCTATCGTTTTAACGTGTTTTTAGAGATGAACGATCGGACGAATGTAGAACCCCACATAACTACTATTATCAAAGTAAGTCATAAAACAGACCTAGAAAACAAAATTAGTAGATCGTAATTCGTTGTTCGTAGCTACTATATAAAGACAGCAAACTCAAATACTAAACCCACTGATTTAATAATAATGCCGCCATTTGCATTTTCTTCTGAGATGATTTCACCAAACACCTGCATGAAGAGTATTTTTAATAAAACAAAATATTAACGTCTGACCATATACTTACGTATTTTGTAGTTTATTCGTAGATATCTGGATAGGACTAGTGTGGATTGCGTCACTTCTCGACTTTGTATGGGTAAACAATGACGTGTTGGCATAGATACCACCTTGGTATGCAGACGAACCAAATTGTATGCAATCATCTAATGTATTCTGTCATTCTGATTCTACATATAACCAAAACTGTGTTCGGATGAGCAACGACATTTTAGAATGGAAAACACAAGCATGTTTCAATAGAAATGGTGCTCTATGTCAAAATTGTAAGTATGTATTCAGTACAAATATAATTTTGATAATCCCACCAATGAGTTTGTATGCATATGACGCTTTTCTATAAATGTATTTGAAAGTGACCAGACCTGTACAACTCAAATTGAAACTTAAGAACGTTTTATTCCACCGAGCCCTGTTTCATTCTTTTGAGCGTTTAAAGGACCAGAGGATATTAAATAAACACTGAACCAAATTTCAAAGAAATATTTCAACATTGCGGTTTTATTCAAATTTTAGGTTTTAAAATCTTCAAAAATTTCTTTTGTAATCTTGAAAAACTCAACATTTCAACTTTTTTGTAATTAGAAATTTCGAATATAAAGTACACTGGGAGAACCACCGAATGCCAGTAGGACAACACTTGGCCAGAAAAAGATTCGAACTCAAACGAATAACAGGCTAGTGATACTGTAGACAAACTTTTCAGATCATTATGCCTCTATGGCCTCCTAATATTCAAACTTGTATAATGAGTATTCGTGTAAACAGGTTTAGTTTAATGTAAACGTATTTATCTCAGGCAATGTCAGAGGTTTTAGTTATACAAGTTTGGAATTAATTGTTGGTTTTTGAAACTAAAAATTTATCCGTTTACAGTTATTCAAATTGAAGAGAGATGATGTAAGGTTAAGTATGAAATACACTTCAATGAGAATAAATTAAAATAAAGAGATGACAGAATAGGCAATTAAATGAAACAACTTAAAATGGTTTTAATAACAGAAAAAGATTCCTTGTAGATTCCACAATCTTAAATAAAAAAAAAATATATTTACTTCATTTGAACTGTGGTAGATATTTGTCTCATTGGCGATTATACCAAACCTCCTTATCTTAATTTGTTTATTTCGTTTTGAGTATTATCAACGGTAATTTTCGCTGGACAAATCAAGTAGGATTACCCCGAGCATAAAATACATCTGCAAAACTCTTATATCGAAGACTTATTAAATATTAAGTTAAGAAGTTGCTTATTGTATGGACATTTTTTGAAATTGGAAGACTGGAATATTTTAATGATTGAAAACTTTCAACCTTATTTAAACTATTCAAACTATTTTGTTTTCGTTTGCCATATATTACAAGTTATCGAAGAAATTTATCGATTAAATGTTCTTGAAGCTAGTAATATCAGGTTTGTACCAATTAGTAGTAGAACATATAGTTACATATCTAATATTGATCAAATTGAAACAAATTGAAACAAATTGAAACAAAGGGCAGCTTTTTTGACAAGGTATGTGATACTAACAATATATTGCCGCTGATACCTTTAATATCTATGCAAATAAGAAGGTTTCTGTCATTACAGGTAATTATTTAATGAAATATAATTTGTGATGGTTATCCATAATCACACAGGAATTTTTTCATAATGATATTACGATCAACAACTTACAGTTATATATGATTAAATAAGATCACGTTTTTATCGACCACATAATAATTAGAGATCCGATCCTAAGAGTTACTTAAACATATATAAATGTGTTGGCCTTCTTCCTATATTAAAGATAAAGATTACACAGTTACAAAATTCGACTCGTTTAATATTTTTATTTCGCTTGTAAAAGTAAGACTAAATGTTCATTGGAAAGTTAAAAAAAAAATACTAAACTCCGAGGAAAATTCAAAACGGAAAGTCCCTTATCAAATGGCAAAAATCAAAAGCTCAAACACTTCAAACAAATTGATAACTGGCATATTCTTGACTTGTTACATGCATTTTCTTCTGTAGAAAATGATGGATTTTACCTGGTTTTGTAGCTTGCTAAACCTCTGACTTTTATGTCATTGCATAAAGTTCCATCGTATGGACGATGTGTGAACAATACAAACAGCCATAATAGTAAAAAATGTCAAAAATATGAGTACAGGAGTCAACATTGTGTTATGATCTTAATCATTATAAAACCAAACAGATATGTAGCAAAGAAGCACATTAGCAAAAACGAAAGACAAGAATATTTGTTTACCATAGAACAAAAAAAACAATGATTGGATGTGTAAGTACAGAGCCGTATCGATTAATATCACCACAAAAAGACTAAACAGTAAAAGAATTACTAATAAAGACAAATAAGAGTTAGTTCATAAAGATAGGTTTCATTTACATATCTAAAAAATCAGTAAATTGACGTCTCTCAGTCTGTTTTTTTATCGCTTCCGCTTTTACATATATAAAGATCAGGTAACAGCCGATCAGATCCCTCTTCCATTATGGCCAGTAAGACAAATACACACAAAGGCTTTTAACTACAACAATAAATCAAAAAGACATATGACTGATAGTAGTATAGACCAACGACAACTTATTTCAGTCTTTCAATTTGAAATTAAAAGGAAAAATATTTGTGCTCAAAAATTAAATGCTTGCTTACTAGTATTTTTGTAATGTGGACTTCTACCAACAAAATAAACTTTGCAAAATCCATGCTTAATGAATTATGTTTGAATCACCGTTCAAAATCGATTCCTATTTCAGCTCTAATTCTTCTCTTGTTTTTCAGTAACACCTCCTTGTAAAACAACAACCACAACTGAATCCATTACGTTACCTAGTTCTTCAACTGTGTCATCTATTTTTAATGCAATGACCACAACTGAATCCATTACATCAATATATATTCCAACAGCGACATCAACAACAAATCACAATTTCTCTGGCGTCACTGTTATCACTACATGCCCACCATGTAATTGCAGCATTACACCGCAAAATAGTTCTCGTAATTCATCATCTCTAGATGTATACAAGGTGGACAAACACAAAACAGGAGCACACAAACGGATGCATACATCGGCAGAAGATAACAGACTTTCCGCGAAAGTTATGGGATATACAGGACTAATTGTTATCTGTTCAGTTTTCTTTGTAGTAATTTTGATCGATTTAACTCGAATACAGGACCAGAGAAAGAATAAATCATTCTTAAAGTCTTAAACTCAGATATGCATTGCCGGAAGTTTAACATGCGTTCAAAAAAGAAACGTTAACAATGGTAAACGAAAATGTTTTAATGGAACTTTCCGTGGGCATCTGAAATATCCCAATCTAGAAAAGGACAATGACTGTGCTTTACATCAGATGTATTAATTGAAAGTAGATTTGAGACCATCGACCAATAATATGTATATAGTAGTGCAATGATTTTTTTATTTAGTTAATTGTTACGGTCATATTATATTTAGGTTTTTATAATAAGTCATAATGACACATTGTATATTTATTGTACAATAATTTGCTTATAAGTTAATGCAATGTTTTATGTTTTAATGTAATATTTGAATTGTGGTTGTGCTAATTATATATTGTATTGACATTGATATGTTAATTTGTATGTAGATACAGCATATGCTACGTTAGATTTATAAATAAATACTAAATAAGACAGCTACACACCTAAGACTATTCGGGCATCAATTCCATAGAGAAAGACTGAGATTGTTCTCACGATATGGAAACAGAGATGTAGTATTATAACCAATGAGACAAGTATCGATAAAAGACTTAAGAATAATATGTATATGTTACTCTACAGAATACAACAAAGAGCAAAACCTATATCGTATGTTAAATTTCATAAGGTCTTAAACAAATTCACTGAAATAATAAAAGATCTGATTCATTCCATGTTCCCTCATATTTGGTCATATGAAAACAAAATTTAAAAGTATAAAAAAACCATACCGAACTCACAAGGGGGGAGTCCATAAATGTTTACAAAATCAAATGTTAAAACGTATGGAAACAACTGTTATATTCCTGACTTACAAAACAGGTTTCATAGCTGAATAATAAACATGATTTGAAATAAACAAATAGTCACATGATTAGCAAACCGTTTAAGTTTAAGAGAACTTACTTCTAACCTTGCGTCTTAGTATGTGGCAGAATATATAGCCAAGCGTAAAAGTTCAACAGAATCAAACAATAAGCATTATCGACAAAATTACGTTAAACTCTGTGGCAAACCTACAGTATTTGAAAGGTATTCATAAATGGCCTGTATCACATTGTTAAAACCTTTATAGATGAATGACATTCTTGTTTTGAAGAAAAACATATGATACAAACCGATAATATTTAAGAAGATTGCATTCTATCTCTGCTTCTTCAGTATGTTGCAGAATATAAACAACCGTTAAGTTCAACAGAATCAAACAATCAGCAATATCGACAAAATAGCTCCGTGGTAACGATTCAATATTTAAACCTACAGTATTTGAAAGGTATTCATAAATGGCCTTTATCGCATTGTAAACAACTTTTTTTAAACGTGCGCACAGCGTTTCAAATTGAAAATCTAATATAACATGTTTAATTGATGGGTTTTTTTCCCTAACCGAATTTATGCCCTACTTATTTCACCAGTCTAGTCTTTTTTGGCATTCATATCATTGATGTGGTCTTTTTCTGTTCATTTTCTGGTCGTTTCCAGAAATGTTAAAATCATTCGAAGTTTGTCTTCCTCAAGGCATAGATATCCTCAGCAAAATTTAACACTTTTTCAATTTTAGTGGTTGCAACATCGTAATTGATTTGGTTTTCAAATTGCCTTGTTTCGAGCAACGCAAACGCGTCTTAAATGGCCGACATTTGCATCTGGCATATCAAATTGTAATTTAGATATTTTAAGTCACTTTTTTACAACTTCTAGAGCGATGTCACTGCTAGTGGATGCTTAAATACCATTATGTATAAAAACAATTATAGCAGGTTTCAATTCAAGGACAATACCACTTTCCTGTGTAAAGTTTGCAGTAACATGAGGTTAAAGGTTTGTATGAAAGGCATACCTATTGATAAGGTTATGAGACAGTATTCTGCTTAACAACATGTGTTTACTTTTCGGCAATAAAGTTAAACGACTGTTTGTTGGTATTCCTATGTGCGCTAATTACACCCCTTTGATGGCAAATTTGTTCATGTGTTGTTATGAATCACAGTATTCAGTGTAGTTATGTCTTATTCTATTTAATGGATAAAATAAAAACACTAACGGTAACGTTGATTACATGTTTTTGCATTAAATAAGTAAGGTTTGTCAATAGAAATTTACCCAAGGGAGCTGAATTTGAATACATATCATGTCAACATCTTTAAGTGTCATTTTAATAGATAAGGAAATTTTGATTGCTCACAGTAATCTCCCGTTGTTAATTTGTCTTTTTTTCAACAGTGATATTCCTGCAGCGTACCTATTTATGTCGGAACTTACTTGATAACTCTAGGCCTGTGCCTGTAGTGACATTTAAATTTCAATGAATGTAATTTATGTATAAATAGTGAAATATTAAGTCAGGGCTTTCGTTAACATAAATTGATCAAAGCATTTACTGAATTATTTCATAGATACAACTGTTGGGTTCAACATTGACTCTTCCTCATGGAAACTTATTATCAATGGGATATCACATCCTCATGCTTACTGAATTATGTCTTAATGACAAGTGAATTTCAGGCAAAGTTGACCATAGACTGATTTTACGACTTTTAAGGTCCTATTTGGTTATGTAGACCTTCAACTGTTTAATTTCTAATACATCTTTGACTATCAAATATTTGGCTTTGAGCGTTCCTTATAAAGGTAAATCAAGAAATTTGCTTCGAACGCATGCACTTTATATCGTGTTTTTTTTGCAGCACTTGGTCGATATCTCTGTCCTCGAGGATATCACGAGCTCAGAAGTCGATACGTCGGTACTGACATGATTTATAACAAACCTTTTTAATAAAATAATAGTTCTTCAACTGATTAGGTTCTTATACATTGTTGGCTTTCAAATATTTGACTGTTAGCATTCCAGATGAAGGAAGATCCATGACATCACGTCGGACGCATCTAATTTTTAACGTAATGTATGATTTTATGTTTTATAATATTCTTGAAAAACTTATTAATCCTTTAAATAAACGTATTTCCCGAAGTTTTATCAATTTCACACTATATTTACATCTTTGAAATAATTTGTAACGTATATTCCGCGTTGATATTTAAGCAATAATGAAGAAAACTAAGGTTTCAACAACCTGAGACAAAGTAGTCTAAGCTGAATTTGCCTATTCTTTTTATGTCATTTTTTGTCATGTAGTTCATACGTATTTATATATTTGTATACCCTGACTTTTACTTTTTTGACCTGAGTCAACATGATTAATTCAGTCGACAGAGTTTGAATTAACTTTGAATAATTGTCAGTGACTGCGAGTATTCTTAGAATCTAAGTATTCTTTGTGTTGTTCGTCTTTTTCTTTTTAGTGCTTAATACTGATCTGATGAGTCGAGTCATTTTTAATAGCTTAATAGCTTACTATACAGTATGGACACTTTTCTTAACTAAAGGGCGAAGAAGGCCCTTAAGTTGTTAACACCATCGTCATTTTTTGGTCTGGTTGACAATACTAGCTTTGCATATCATACAAATTCTTCTTATTTTCATTATTTAACAATGACAGGTCCCATATTGTTATGATTTCATTTTAGTTTTTAATAAAAATGTTCAGTTAAAATGTCTGTACAAGTCAGGAATATGGCAGTTGTTGTCCATTCGTTTGATGTATTTGGGCTTTTGATTTTGCCATTTGACTAGGGACTATTCCGTTTGAATTTTCCTCGGAGTTCAGTAATTTTGTGATTCAACTTTTTGGTATATTTTACCTTTCTTTTTTTTAAGATGTTTTCCAAAGTTAATTGAGAATATTATAAAAAAAAAAAAAACCACACACAACCCGAACACATCTGGGTTGATCACCACTGTATGTGTATAGCCATCCCAGTAGTCAGTAGTGACATGACAAACCATAGATATATTAATTTTCTCTTAATTTACTTTTTATACTATATAATATATTTGTTTCCTTGTAAAAGGGGGACTAAAGATACCAGAGGGACAGTCAAACTCGTAAATCGAAAATAAACTGACAACGCCTGGCTAAAAATGAAAGAAGACAAACAGCCAAACAATAGAACACATGACACAACACAGAAAACTAAAGAATAAGAACACGAACCCCACCAAAAACTAGGGGTGATATCAGGTGCTCCGGAAGGGTAAGCAGATCCTGCTCCACATGTGGCACCCATCGTGTTGCTTATGTTAGAATAAATCCGGTAAATAGTCTAATTCGGTAGGTCACATTCATGAAAAGGAAGGGGATTGTAGTTACGACGTAAGGAACATATTCGATATCATTTGTGATAGGTTATTCTATAACGGTCAACCAACTCGTGATGGCGTCCGTAAAATTTACGAAGGAATGATTTTAACTTCACCATTTGGAACTCTTGGTTTAATAGCTTCCTTGTGAGCAGCAACTCTCTATCAGGATTATCATGATAGGAAATGCAAGCACGGGTATCAATTGGGAGATATATAACCCGTATGCAGGTGCTGCTGGAATGCTGCTACTTAGAAATGGAAAATTCACAATTGGAAACCTGAAATCATCTCTTTTGTCGTAAAGTTTTATTTTCAACCGACCCTTATTGTCAATTTCTAGATGGAAGTCAAGATATGAGGCTGACTTAACTGTATCTGTTGTATCCTTTATCTCTAATTCGATAGGATAGATGCGTTCAATATAGTCACCAAATGTTGAATTATTTAGTGAAAGAACGTCATCTTTATAGCGGAAAGTAGAGTTAAAGGATATTGCTAACTTCTTACCTTGAAAATGTACTTTGATATAAAGTGAGAATATTTATTACGTCAATGTTTGTTTAGTCAAATTATAAGCCTGGTATCTTTGATGATATTTATCGAATGCGTTGCTATGGAACGTCTATCAAATATAATCAAATATGGTTCCATAATTGTTAGATAACGAATTTAACAAAACCAATTAAATCTTTCTATAACCTGCTATTATAATCTCCACTCCAAAGTGTATTTTTTATATTGTATTGTTATTTGTCAGATTCAACAACGTTGCATCAATATTCCGATTCTGAATTTAAAACTAATTCAAAGAAAGTTGAAAGTGTACAACCTTCTTGTGTATATCTAAACAAATAAACAGATTGTGGTATATAGAAATACTTTTAGCCAATTAATATAATTGAGCCAATTGATTTTATATTCCAATCTTTCAAACTTTTAATATTGAAAAGAGTTTTTTCTCCTGATGCTTGAACCTTATCAACAGTTGCAATACTTTTTGCATACGTTTGGAAGATGTAACTTGAAACATGATGGATAGCTTTTTTCTTCAGGAATATTTTTAATGAATATTATTAAAAGGAGAAAAGTTTCCCAATAATACGTGTTCACTAAATGTTCAAGAATGAATATCTACTGAATAATGTTGTTTATGGGTATGTTTTTATATTAAAAAAGAAACAAATAAAGAGACTGTACAATTGTTTATGAGATAGCTACTACGAACATATGAGAACAATATGTGAACACTTAATGCTCAACCTACGACCTTTAACAGTGAACAAAAGTAATACCATATAGTAGGCTAAAAAATGCTTGATAAAATTATCGAGTAGAAACAGTGAATTATATTTTGAATCAGAAATTATACGGAGAAAACAGAAATTCCAAAAAAAAAACTAAATTACGGTTAAATCAACACGCGTTCGCTTTGTAGCACTTTCACGGACAATTATAGTATAATCAATTATGTTTTGATCAACCTTACAACTCATATTGATATGGAAAAAAATCAATTTCAATTGTTTCAGAATCTGGAGGTCCTGTTTAATTGTACCGCTTTCTAGGTAAAGAACGATAAAACTAGTGCTTGGATAGGTTCAGACAAAACGACACAAAATAGTGCTGACGTCGACACTACACTGATACTAGATTTATATAATCAGAGTATGAATTGTTATGTTGTCAATGTATATACCTCTTTATAGGTTGTGTACATGCAAGTACCTACAAACTGATACCATCTATTGTTACATGTCAGGAGGCCCGAGATCTTTGTATAAACGACTATGGAATGGACATGGTAGTTATCAATGACAATGATATCATGACAGAAGTTACACAATATATGAACACTTTTGCTGTGTAAGTATACTATATACAAACATTACATACTGATTTTGGTTTTAATGCTCTCATATATACCATGGAGTATTTGGACCATACGCGTATGTTTATGACCATATGCGTATACTCATATGGTCCGACCATACGCGTATGGTCGGACCATATGAGTATATATTCGGTTGGTAATTGACGGGTGGACCATCATGACCATATGCGTATTTGAACCATAATGATATTTTTTTTCAAATATGCCTTAGAAACGTTTCAATAATACAATAAACTGTACTGTACATCTTTAATAAAAAAAAACAAAAAAAAAAAACAATGAAAATGTATTAATTTTATAATTCAAATGCTACCTTAACATTATATATTGATTCCATATATTTAGTTATCATTGCTAAGTGTATTCCTGCATGATTTCCATGAGTAACGATCCCTTGTAGTTACACAATTTTCTTGCAAGTAAGAAGCTAGCCTTCTTAGCAGCTGAGTACCGTGATACCGACGACTTGAGTCATTCCGTTGTTTAACAGTTGACTTCTTGTGTAACATATCATTAAGATATGTTTAGAGGTTATCTTCCCGTCGACATATAGCCATTCACTCGTAATAACAAATCTCTAATTACTATAGATATAAAATGTGTTACGATAGTTTTGACGAGTAAAATTAACTGTATGAAACTGCTTTCTTTATTTAGTTCATCTTTCTATTATTATAATATAAGTATATGACCTTTAACTTCGTCTTTTTTATAACATGACTACTAAAAGAATCATACCCTATGAAGAGTTTAGTATTAATAGTAAACTTGTTAATTACCCCGACCATACGCGTACGGTCCAAATACTTTTATGGTCCGCAACAGATCCATAATTCTTAAGAAGCCAAAATGAGACATTAAAAGAAAAGCCGAATTCATCAACGGTAAAGTTTTCTTAAATATTGATCTTTTTAAACGTGATTAAGGTAGCACTACAGTCAGAATTTTCTGACTCCAACCAACAGTCTTTAAAGATTAATTTCTCCAAAACTACTCAATGGATTTTTAAAATCTTTAGCTCATTATAAAGGTGAAATATTAATTCTTCTTTATCTGTAGATAAATTAATTTTTGGTATGATTAATCTCAAATTATAGCTCCTTAAGTGCCAAAAAAGTGGTCTTCCAACTTGGATGAAAATGACACATTCAGGTCAAATGGTAGTAAAAATTTGTTTTCATCGCTTTAATCAACCATACACTATAAACAAAACCGTGTCTCAGATTTTTGATATATGCCTCCAGTAAGAAGATATATGGATTTAACTGCTGGGTACCAAACCTCATTTCACCTTTCATCTTTGGACAACTATAAATTCATTTAGAAACAAATTATCCAAAAACTGGGACACGGTATTTTAGAAAATACTCCCTTTAATCACATATATCAAAGTCAAACCAAAAGGGGTACCAATGAAGTTTCTATTTTCATTTTTTGCTAACAATTCTCGTGAAAAATTGTTCAGAGAAATGACCTAAAAACTGAATTTCCCCCTTAGAACCCCTATAAATGCATCATTAATACAAAAGTTCCACTAAGAACACTCCAGGAGTGTTCTGACACCATTATTTTATCAATATAACCACACACTTTGTGTCTTTGATGCTCTAATACTGTAAATTTCGAATCATATGTGCACTGACCAACACTAACTTAGCATTTGGCGGGAGTTTGACGTCACAGATTTGACCAACATCTGTGAAGTAGTAATTAAATATAGACAAAGCTCCGCCTCTATCCAGACAGTCTAAGATAAGAGAATAACAGGAATGACCAGCTGCATATAAACAATTTTTAACATCATTATTTTCACTATAAAGAATGATTTCATTTGTATTTTAAAAAGAAATATACTAAGAAATTAGCTAGAACATTAAAATTGTGCAATAAAAGACATGTTCCAAAAAAGATCAAGACCATCCCCTTGCTGAAAATAGACTGCCTCACATGATTGTGAGTTTTATGGAATTTACAAATTTCACATAAACTTAAAATTGGTTATTAAAAAAGTGCCTGAGAATATACTTCTTATTTGTAGTAAGAACCTTAAAAGTAAAGTTTGTCAAAGGCTTTTAAAGATACTTTCACACTCTTATCCTTATATATATAGTTTTGTTTATTTTGGTCAGATTTTTTCCCTTTAGATTTTCTCCTTTTTAATAACTTTCCCTTTTCTCTGTTTAATTCAAAGTTATATAAATTATATACTTTTGTTGCAATACACATGATACAATGAGACAAGACCACACTATTTATCTTGTGGTCAGTGATTAACAGCTGGACACTGGTATCAACAGATGATTGACATATTAGCTCCTCCTAAATGCCTATATATTTAGATTAATTACCATGTGCCTTTATTTACATAAGTTCATTATCAATTTACTCCCTGTTGTGATATGATAATGATTTTTGGATTTTTACAAACTGTACAGAATAATACTAACTTTAAAATTATGTGATAAAAAAAATATCTTAAAAAAATCACTGTTAGACTGTAGTGCTACCTTAAGTAATATATAACCTGTCATTATTTCCTCTCTCGGGATTTGTCACTTCATATGACAAATAAGTATATTTTATAGAGTTATAATGAACTACACTTCGGTGTTTGCTTAAGAAACACTGATGGTCTTCCGGGATCAATGGATTATCCAAGATTTAAGTTGCTTAACAATTGGTTTTCAATGGTTTGTTGATTCATGAATGTAATGTTTTCCTTGTTATATTCTAATTTAAAAAAAAATTTACTAAAAATACAATGAATCTGACATAAACAACATTTTCATTAACATTTGAACCATTGTTCCCGTGATTTTTTAAGGTTGATGTTGCTCAAATCTCGGCATGTCATCTTAATCCTAATCAGCGTTGGAAGTCAACCATTCATCTTATAAATATATAATAGAGTAGATTACAACAAATAACATGTTCATTTCCTTTTTCACGTAATGAGATTATGTTTTCAGTATAAACTATGATATCTGGATTGGAATGTACTGGGATGTAGCACGTAACAATTTAATTTGGGTAAGCAATGAAAAGTTGTCATGGACTCCTCCGTGGTATTTATCAAACAAAGAACCAAATTGTATGGATTCACCTAATGTTCATTGTGATACGGGATATGCAAGTGACGAAAACTGTGTTCGAATGGGGAAAAGCTTATTTGAATGGAAAACGCACAGTTGTGACAAAAGACATGGTGTCCTTTGTCAAAGTTGTAAGTATTAATGCAGGAAGAAGGAAATGCTAATCAAATAGTACTGTGAAACAAACTTACAAAAATTATTCATACATAGGAAATCTGTCAAAATTATCGCATTATGTTGTTGACAGCTTGCTTGACAGACATGGAATGGTATTGATAAAATAATTTTCGTAAAAAAATATAGTGTTTATTTATTTTGTATAGTCTTTTTTTATATTTCATAAATATTGATTATTTTTTTTCAAAAATAATGACAAAAAGGTAACATTTAAAAAAAAAATATATATCAAAAAGGTTAAAACTTGTCAGCACTATTTTCTTATGAAATAAGATCTTAATGACCGAAAATTGATATTCTCTAAACAAAGTATGAGTCATTACTATCAAAGTATTACCGATACTTAAGGAAGATGATTCAGAGCTGCTAAAGTGGAACAAGCTTCAACAATTTTGATAATAAATGGTTGCAGTGTACATGTGGATCTGTTAAAAAAAAAATGGGTATATTACTACTTCACGAACCTGCATTTGAAGTCTCTCCCATCGATCTTTGATAAAAATTATTTTATCTCTTTACAATTATGGGATATTTTTGACACTTTTTTCTTGAGGTTCAAATCAATAACGTATTAAAATTTTGTTGGACTAACCAATTTGTCGCCTCGAACATCAATTTTTCTTTTCTTTTAGAAATAAAAAGATCGAATTTCATCACAGGAAAAATCACCGCAAATTCAAAAACAACGGAAATAAATAATAGCTGTTCGTCATCTGGAAATCAAAATATCCGTATTTGTATAACTACTTTTTTGTGTCTAATGATTAATGGTGTTGATATAAAATGTATTTATATGAGAAGGTAGGAGAAAATAAGACGTGCTTTAAATACGAAGTTCACCATATATATCTATTTTTTTTACGGTAGAGGGTATAATCTTAAATTGAACATACAACAAGATATGCACATGAAAAAGTGGGGAAAACATGCAACAAAAGCGCGATTAAATGACACCTTACAAGTATAATAAAAAAAAATTGTGCTGCACAGCCTCCAACTAAAAGCCAAACGATTTTTTTTTTTATTTCTGGAATTCCTTGTAATGACATATAATGAATGCACTTTTTTAAAAATGCCAATGGATGTACACCCATTGTTATCATATCGTCTTTGATTTGTCTTCTATTTTGTCTTGCAAGTAAAATAACAGAACCTGTTTTTAAAATACTACGACCAAACTAGTGAAGGCGAGCTCCAGCAAAATAGATCCTTAAAATAGTCTTGTGCGTATAGCGCATCACAAGGGGCAGGGGCAGGGGCGGATTAAGCCATTTTCAAAAAGGGGGTCCTAACCCAGGGTAAAGGGGGTTCACACTATGTGTCCCCATTCAAATGCACTGATCGGTAAATAAACAGGGGTTTCGGACCCCCCCCCCCCTGGATCCACCACTGAGGGGAACCTTGTCAATTTGTATATACAGCAATGTTATTCATATATAAAGACAAACTAAGATTTTAATCTGCTTCCTCTGGAACCATACACACAGGCTCGATTACCGGATATTCATATGTTTGATTAGTGTTTTTATGCTCCATTCATGGGCATTATGTTTTCTGGTCTGTGCGTCCGTTCGTTTGTTCGTCCGTTCGTCTGCTAGTTCGTCCGTCTGTCCCACCTCAGGTTAAAGTTTTTGGTCGAGGAGGTTTTTGATGACGTTGAAGACCAATCAACTTGAAACTTAGTACACATGTTTTCTATGATATGATCTTTCTAATCATAATGCCAAATTACAGTTTTTCCCCATTTTAACGGTCCACTGAACATAGAACATTAAAGTGTAGATGAGGCATGTACTAGAGACACCTTAGATGGACACATTCTTATTTCTTCATCTTTTCGTCGTATCTCTGTCAATTTGTATTAAAATTTTAAAGTCGTTATCAATAAATATTTCATTGTTTACGAGAAATTTATGAACTCAAAGTACGGCAAATAGTTATAAATAAATTGATGAAACATGTTTATATTCGCTAACTAAGCCCCTATTGAGACAAACACAACAAAAAGCAATGAATACAAATACGGATATTCTTAGAATTGAGGGTCATCAGTTAAAAGTTACGATCATCCTTTATAAATTACAGTCATTCTTTACAAATTACGGTCATCTTTTACAAGTTACGGTCATCTCTTTACCAATCACGGTCATCCTTGTTTAATGTTACGGTCACCTTGAAAATATCTTGATAATGATTTACGTACATCTAAGCGATTTTTTCAAATTGAATTTCGCGTTTCCTGAACATTTGTCGGTATTAATTTGTGATATCTGTGTGAATCTTTTATAAATTTACATCGTATCAATGTATACTTTGTAAAGAAAATGATATAGAAAGACTGTAACAGACAATACAGATACTGACCTATTTATTCATCCGACATCTTGGGATGACCGTGAAAACAGTTACGGTCATCAGCTTTACCCCAGTGAATGCAACCATAACCACACTTATATCCAAGACTAAACCAACAGGTTTTATAGAATCCACCGAGCAACCTTTAACTATCAACACAAAATTCATAACAACCAATAAAAACACATCTTCTAAATCCAGTTCAGAGTATACAACGTTTCGAACCTTCTTCAACAACAACACTCAATTGTCCACTTGCAAATCGATCTCTATTGGACAGAATATACCGACAGAGAACTATTATATAATAAGTCGGATTTTTTTTTATTTCTTGCGACTCTTTGCGTCTTATTTGTTGATTGTAGTTGGTTTTTGTTTTGTGTCATGTGGAGATATGGTGTGATTTTTTTTCTTTTCGATGTGTTTGCATCTTAAATTGGGATTGCACTGAGTTATTTCATGATTTCTTCTGTGCTATCTATGTTTTCGATACATTTTTAGTCTATCTTATAGCATCTTACAATTGTCTGACGACATAATGTGATACTTTTTTTGTCCGCCAATATTATTCATACGATTTGAGTTTACTATTTATATCTTATTCTTTTCTTTATAGTTTACCTACAGTCGAAAATTTGCAAAACATTAAGAGTCTTGATCAGTCTTTACTTATTTAACAGTTAGACATTAGACTCAATTTTATTATAGTTTCTCAAATAAAGACTCGATTGTATTATAGTACTTTACTTGAATAACCGTCCCACTGTTAGTTGTATGTTAGTTCTTCACAACTCAGAAACATATTCAAGGATATCAAAGTTCCCTTATCTTAATTTTTACCGTATACGGTAGCTCACTCTATTTTTCTCGTACATGCTCACTATTACAAGTCAAGTACTATAGTAGTGCACCGGTGTCTTCATCATGTACTACACATGCGTATTTATATTACTCGAGTGTGAAACATGCAACAATACTCTACCAAAGCAAGCCAGGAAACAATCCATCAACCAGGAAGTAAGTTAATCATTTAACTTCAAAGGAGGTATTGTTTTCTTGTCTGAGCGCGAACATTTATTGTCCGCCTCCATCAATCAAATATTTTTTCTTTCAAAACTTAGCACTATAAGGTTTTAGAAGATTAGAATTCATAATGTTTTTTTTTTTGTTTTAAATTTTGCCCGACAACATTGAATATTTTTTCGAAAGAATTTTGGATCAGACGATATATTTTTTTTTTAAAGAATCTTACCCCTCACTCTTTTAAAAATTTTCACAATTTGAAGTTAAATTTTCGTTCCCGTAATTTTCGTTCTCGTATGTAAATAACCAGCACAGACTTTCATTATTGTTTTTATACATTTGAAGACTTCCATCGCACTGTTCAAACCATTAATCAGTGGCGGATCCAGAATTTTACATTAAAAAGGGGGGCGCTAACTGCCCTTAGGAGAGCATGCTCCAGTCATGCTTCAGTGATTCCCTATGTTAAATCAAACAAATTTTTCCGACTACACCCCCCCCCCCCCCCCCTTTCCCCTTTCCGCTAGAATCCGCCTATATTCTTGAAAACGTTGTTCTTACACATACTTACCTCTATGTTATTGTCTCAAGTCTTCAGTCTCTATTCCGAACACTTACAATGAACCAAGCCGTTGCTAAGACGGTGCTTAAAAGAGCAGGGGCTTGGTTTAAAATTGTACTTTATGTCTTCCTAGACAGTCTTTGATAATCTGTTACAGTTTTGTACAAGAGTTAGTCCTTTGTTTTTTAAATAATAAAACGGAACTATTATGTCATGAAAAATATAGAGTTTGCTTGATATTGACAAATCAAAAACTCAAGTCACATGGTAATGTTTGGGATACTTAAACCTTTGACAAATTCTGTAAGTTGAAAAATGAATATACTAAAGACCTTTTTGGGGTGTTAACATTTACGGTTGACGGGCATATTTTATGTAGAATGTACAACCTGGTTCATTTAAAAAAATTGATGATTCTAAAAAATAACGAAAATTAAGCATATGCTCTTTTAACAGTTCTTGAACAGGGCTCCAATTTAAAAAAAAAAGTTCACATGATCAAGTTCTTTGAAGAAGGAGAAAGGACACTGCTATATCATCTCATGCATTAATTATATAAATTATTACCATTAGTATTGCAAGGCTATGAAGGATGCATTTACATCTCTTCTGTTATGGATACGTTTGACAAATTCTGTATTTAAAAAAAAAACAAGTTCCTTTTGTAGCATAACTTTATTCAAATATATTATTTCTCCTACATATCTTTATATATTGCCTTTTTTAGTTCAAATTGGAATCTCAGATAAGCATCTGGTATTGAAACCTCTCCTCTCTGCTCCATGCCTCTTGTCGACATGTGTACTTCTGAATAATTCCTGACTGTCAGATGTATAGCAGAACTTTCGCATAACTTCTTGATAAAATTGCTGTCTTTCTCCCTTTTCGACACTGCAAACAAAAAATCGAACAGGCAATTAAAGAGGGGGTACTGGATTTATACATCAGATGCGTCACAAAATATAAACATGTTATTAAATACATGTATACTAGAATATGAAATAAAGAAAAATATAAATCGAAAATGTTGAATTATCATGTATGTCTACGAAACCACAAGATCCTACTTAATTGGCCATGATTTCAAATCATATCTTCACATGTTAGAAAAATGTACTGGATTTATTGTTAGCGATTTTATCAATGTTAGTTTATTGCATATTCTTCAGAGCTGTATCCGGGCTTGAACTAATGCATTGAAAAAGAGGGGATGGGTATACGTACTAAACATTTGTCTGTATTTTCAACAGATCTAACAAACGTGCGAGAAAAATTAGTTTTAGAATACGAAATATCTCTCTCATTCTGTAAACAGATATTAGTTTTCTCGTTTTAATTGTTTTATATTGTCTTATCGGGGCCTTTTAGAGCTGACTATACGGTATGGGCCTTGTTTGAAAAGAGGCAAATACGAATTACCACGCATGGCGATCTCAACGACAGTCATAAGTATCAAAAGCCCGGTAGTCATTATTTTCCTGACAGGATAATAGTGTTACACCGTTAAGGATAGTTTCATAATAATGAATAGGAAAATGTATTTGGTCTTTAAGTTAATTTTCGAAACACATGAAATGTGCATTGCAATAGGTATCATACTTAAAGTTAGGTGGGTTCAGTGTTCAGTAGGCTTTCGGAAATATGCAAACTTATTAAATAAAGGTCGGGTACCAGTCTAACGTGAATTAAAAAATAAAGGCAACAGTAGTATACCGCTGTTCAAACTCATAAATCCATGGACAATAAACAAAATCGTGGTAACAAACTAAAATCAGACAAAATCCCACGAGAATAACAAATATAACATCAAAACCAAATACATGAATTTGGGATAGACAAGTACCGTGACACGTCTTATCGCAATGTGAATTTACACTAAAAAATAAGAGAAAACAAACGACGCAACGTTAAAATGTAACACACACAGAAACGATCTATAATATAACAATGGCCATATTCCAGACTTGGTACAGAACATTTTTAAAGGAAAAAATGGTGAGTTGAACCTCCCTCTTTTATATCCATATGAAATATAACATTAAAATGACAACTCCACACCACAGGACTACAATATAAATAAATTGGAGAGCACAATTGACAAAGAAACACACGAACAACAGCCAACAAAAGGCAACAAGTTCAAAATTTAAATACGCCAGAAGTGCATTTTGTCCACACAAGATCTACTAGTGACACCCAGATACAAATGTTTAAAAGCCGAAACAAGCACAAAGTCGAACAGCATCGAGGACCAAAAGATCAAAAAAGTTGTACCAAAAACGGCCAGGGTTTTCTGTTAGTTACCAGAACATCCCTATTATTTAGAATAATTTATACTTTTGCAAACAGTAAATTTATAAAATTACTATACAAAAGATGTACATGATGTAACTGAAGTATTAAATAATAACAGGAAACAACTGAAATACATTAACTGAAAAACAAAGCAATTAGTCCATAATTGGGCAACTGATATGAATCCACTATCGTCAATTTAAGAAAATAGTTCAAACTAATGCAGAATTTTTAGGTTCAGTGATATATCTATAATTTCAATTTCAAATACGAGAAACGTGCAAGAAGTCGCTGGAATTTGTCTTATATGGCGACAGATCATCTCAATATATCTGAATGTGATAGTATAGAAATTGTCAAAACATGTGTATTCATTTTATCTTAGTAAAGGTTGTGTATGAATTCTAATATATATGAAAACAATACCAAATTAGTAAGTAACAGTCGTTTTCTAGAGTATAAATATCAAAAAGATCTCAGTACTTTAACTTTAACTATACCCCTTTAAACACAATGATATATTTCTACGGTTTTTGGGTTTTTTATTGGTTATTGTTTTATTATTTAAGAGTTTACAATTTTATTTAGTCCTCAGTGCAAAACATGCACTTAATGATAATTTACTTAAACATATTATTGTTATCAGACCTCACTTATCAAATCAATCACGACTGCATCCTTAACATCAACAACAGACCACACTTCACTTTTACCAATGAATGTCTAATGCCTAATTGCAGTAACGAATAGCATGATGAATATGTCTTATATGGCGACAGATCATCTCAATATATCTGAATGTGAAAGTATAGATAAACATAAACAAGAGCTTATTTACATATGGATGCTTACGTTAGCAACGACGAATGATTTCTCGCCAAAGTAATGGGATATACAGAACATTTCAAAATACATTCATATCACTAGATACATGTCTTTGTCAATTTATTAGCATTGCATTGACAAAAAGATGTATTGACATCATGAATGAACTCATCAAAGACACCAGGATTACAGTTGTATATTTGCGACAGACGCACATTTTGTCTACAAAAGACTCATCAGTGCCCTCGAAAAAAAATGATTACTTATATTATTGATTACAACAGCGTCCCTACCATAATGCTAAATATAAATTATTTACATGAAAATACAAAATTAAAGAGGATTGGGTTGGTTACCATTAAGACAACTATCCAGCACAGACTACGAGGCAATTATTTTAACTTTGACACATCATCGTATGGTCTACAATATTGACCAAAATTTTCCCAGTGATTAATTTCAAACAGTGCAACAAAGGTCAAACCATGTTCTCTTCACTTCTTAATTGGTGATATAACAATTAAGAACAAGACAGCACCAGCATTATGTTCCTTATTTTAAACATCCAATTGAGACGTGAAAACCATGTAGATTTATGACTTCATTCTAAACCATGCTACCTTAGTTATTGCCAATACATATTACTCACAGTAATATATCAATCGTAGAGAACAATTGAACAGATTGACAAATAACAAAATATAAGGCAACAGCACCAAATAAAACCCGGACAACTGACGTACTACATAACTTATAATTTCATGCAATGATATCTCTTTACTCTTAAACAATTAAGGATACATTCCGTTAGAGTATTTGTATATATGCAAATTATTTTTAAGAATTGTCTTAGTTTAACTTTCAGCCAATGCATCTAACCGAGGAAACAGTATCCTCTTGATTTGATTAGTGCAGCTGTTAATCTTTTACTTGATGTCAGATCAACGGCTTGTTTCATTTACCTTTGCATCAGTTTGGTACAAGAATATACCTGTAAAGATTGTGGTGTTGAGCTATTTTTGTCGGACTATTTTATAATAAGCATGTCTTTAGATGTGAACAATTTTTAGGTTAAAACGTTTGCTGGATACTCGATAATGAAGGTCTACTGGATGATATTATTTATAGGTAAGCTCAATTTTTTATCGATACAACTGAGCGAAATAGAATTAAAAAAAGGGGTAACTACAAAAATCATTTTTATATGTAATTCTATTTTTTTATTCGTAAGCAATACAACTTATAGAATATAAATATTACGAATATTGAATTACATCAGTGAAATATACATTTCAACAATTAGTCAAATAATCCGATATAAGTAAGTATAACCATATAACAGTACAGCAGAGTATGATAAAATGCTACACATATTAAGCATTTATAATTGAATTTAATTACGTGCCTTCTCTTCCAGAAATAAAAACTTCCCTTACTTGTTAAGTTCACTAATGTAGTGCTGTTTTGTGTTGACTTTGTTGATAATGATAGTAAACGGGTTTTTTTAAACAAAAAACATACCCTGAATAAAAATCGCTAGGAAAAATAGAAAAATCTGACAAAAAGCTAAATTAGAAATTTAATGATATTAAGAATAATAAGATTAGAAGTAAACATTAACATCTATTGTTATCAATTCAATTAAGTTCAGTTCTCATGTAGTATGGTTCATATCCAGAACATTTCAGTTGTTAAATCAAAATATACTGTTATTTGAATTAATTACGTTCAATTATCATGAACAATATTTAACAAAAAACCTGCATCCAGTTGCCTCTTTTAAGTCTTGCGAAATTTCTGAAAGTTTTTTTTTTTTGTTGGCTTTAATTATAATCAACAAGAATGTTACAGACTCATAGCTTAAAATTAACAGACAACTCAATAAAATAAAAAACAAATTATGGTATCCGATTATAACTACAAAACAACAAGAAATTCAGGTTCTCGTTAATGCATATTGTTGTGATGTTTCATTCCATATACCGATTCCAAAATTTGCAGCAACAAAACTGGTTCAGATAAAACTAACCACTTTCCCTTAAGAAAACAAAGACATATTTAACTTGTAATCAGACATTGTATTGTAAGACGTGAACTTATTTATAGGTTATGTGCATCCCGATAAATACAGATTGGCAACGTCATTGAAATCCTTGAATGATTCGAGGAATGAGTGTATCTGCTATGGTATGGATTTGGCAGTTATCAACGACAATGACGTTATGAAAGAAGTTCGGGAATATATAGCGAAAGTTGATAGGTAAATATACACAACTTTCGGTAGTGAATGTTTTTTTTTCCAAAAAGCAGGTGATGTGTTTAAGAGGTTCGTCAAATATTAGTGCGGTGCTCCTCAAGTAAAAGGAATCATTTAAGTATTGCTCCTCCATTAGCTAATGGTCCTTTTGATTACTTTTTTTCTGATATCATCTATTATCACACCCAATATATATTTTGGTCTTCTCCTTCTTCTCTCGTGTTCTGTCATCTCATTGATTTCTTCGTTATCTTGCAATACAAATGAAATGAAACCAACATTTAACATGTTTAAGGCTTCAAAGTTGTCCATTTTTCTGGGGATACAAATCGCCTCTTTTTGTGCTCAAAGAGACTAGTTTGTACATACTTAAAACATTCTACAAACGTTAAGAAGTATATTGAAATATACGGGACAGTTAACAGTTAAGTATACTAATACAAATTTTGATAGAATGTCAAGGTCAATATCAGTCAAGCTGATGCACATGACACCCTGGATGTCTGGAAATTTCAAATAGTGGAAAATGAATACAACTTAATATTATAACAAATAAAAGATCAAACTTTAAAGACATTGTTGATAAAGTAACTTTAATCATCAGGATTTGATTTCATGATGTGATTATGAATGGCATTACCTTAGTCCACAATCATCAGATAATTGACCAATTATAAACTAATGAGTTCACTGTTAATTAAACAAGTCATTATGATGAGTCAAAATTTATAGGTTCCATTGGACTGTAAATATTTATTAATCTCTTCTAAGTGATTTAACTTAAATAAAAATCGCCATGGCATTCAAAGTTATCATGGAAAAACTTAATATTAATAAGTTAATATTACTAAGTTTAAAATGCTGAAGCTGCTATACAAACAGACACAATCACAACCATTTTCGTACCTACTTAAACTATTTCATCTTACTGGTACTCCAATATATTCATACTTCACTTGCCTGTTGTCATCCATCATCGATACTTTTTACAAATTCCATTTATACTTACTAAAAATCTATATAGTTTATTCCTTATTTTATTATGGGGCCGGATCGACTTGGGACGGATCGACTTTGGGCCGGATCGGTTTGGGGACGGAACGAACGGATACCCACAAGGTGTCATGGTTTTTCTCAGACTGTAAATGACGTTTTCAAAATGAATCTATTTGATGTAGGATGTTATGATATATTTTAGTCTTAGGTTGAAGTTGTTGTTTATCTGTTGTTATTGGCTTTGAACTAGCTGTCAGTAACTGTACTTGGTCCCTTTTTTGTTGTTATGATTTATATATACCTTACTGAGCCCGGTCTTTGTTTTTGTTAGATATTTTTCTGCTTTGTATCGATATGATGTGCTGATTCCTTTTCAACCAAGTCAGGAGATCGTAATTTAGTGGTTGTCGTTTGTTGCTGTATATCATATTTGTTTTTCGTTCATTGTTTGGTACACAAATTAGCCCGTTATTTTTCTCGTTCAAATTCTTTGAAATTTGTAACTTCGAGGCTTTATAACCTATCTATGAGTTACGGGGTTTGCTCGTTGTTGAAGGTTTTACAGTGACCTAACTGTTTTATCTTCTATAACATTTGGTCTCTGTAGAAGAGTTATCTCATTTAACACATACCATATCTTCTTATTCCTAGATATTTTTATCACATTGGAATTATCATGCTTATTTATCTTAACCCTTTTTGTTTTTTGTAGACCTATGAAGTTAATTCAATTGAGTTATTGTTGTTTACAAAATGATATTATAATAATTATGTGTACAGTTCTGAAATCACTGAAACAATCATACATACTGATGGAATGTTCAAACTTTCTATATCACTTGCATAATAATTCCGGAATAATCGTAATCTGCGGTGTGTAATTTAGACTTCTACAGTTTTTCTTTCTATAGTGTTATAAAAGTTTCCGTTGCATCTAAATATACAGACATTAAAATATACATGTATCCTCAAATGCTTTTTGATGTTGTTGGATTGACACGTTACTTTCGACCATTACACAAGTTTATGAGCATATAACATATATTAATATTTGGAATCTTCAACATTTAAAAAAAACGGATATAGAAAAGATAAAGAATCAGCCATATCTTTTAACAGTTAAGTTGCTTCTAGTTGTATAAGGGACCTTTCAATATTTATCAGATGGATGGGCCGGTGCATTCTTAATATTGTTTTATTAAAAAAGTTATTGCCCATCCTTTTAAATTGTGAAAAAAAGTCCTTGCCCATCTAAAAAAATCTATAAAAAAAGTCCTTGCCCCTCTAAAACTCTAAGACAATCAAAAATGATTTAGGTTCTTTTCTATTTTAAAGTTTTTAAATTTTTATGTCTTGAAATCAAAGAATAGACTTTATACAAAATTTAAAATGTGGTAGTTAATTATATATGTATATATCTATGTGTGTATCAGAACCATACATTTTATTAATTTTTAAAACCAGTATGAATATGCATGTACAGATTTGATTTAATATGTGCAGCCTCAAATACAATATTGATTTAAAATAAAGGAAATAATTCAAATTAAGGAACAATAACTCTTGGACTAGTAAACATATTATCATATACTGAATTACTAATTATTGTCCAAAAAACAGAACATGTTTATAGTTCAAATATCAATGTCCCCTTATCTATTCTACTTTTCAAAAAAGAAATTTATTATGGTCTTTTTAAGCAAATATAGGCAGACATGTTTTTGACTTTGATGCAGCCTTTTTCGCCTATTAATTAATTCCCTAAATTTGACAGCTTAACACCAAACTATAAAACAACCTGGCATTCTTTAAGATGAATATATAAATGAGATAGCTGTACAGTTATATGAAAATCTAAGTTGATTTGAAAAAGTTATAAAAAAAATGAAAGGTGACCATCTGAACTAAGTCGAAACTTAAAATTGTAGCTTTTTTTCGACCTATTAACTAAATCCTTTAAATGACAGCAAAAAAACAAAGTACTAAACAGCCTGGCATTCAGTAAGATCAATATACAAATGATATAGCAGTAGAGTTTTATGAAAATGCAAGTTGGTTTGAAAAAGTTATGAAAAAAATTAAAGATGACTATCTTGAAATAACAAAAAACTGAAAATTTAGGCTTTTTCTTAAACCTTTTTATTAAATGACAGTATCACACCAAACTACCAAACAACTTGGCATTCTGTAAGATCAATATATAAATGAAATAGCTGTTAAGTTTTATGAAAATCCATGTTGATTTAAAAAAGTTATAAAAAAAATTAAAGATGATTATCTGGATTTAGCCTAAACTGAAAATTTGAGCTTTGTTTAACCTTTTTATTAAATCCATAAAAATGACAACAATACACCAAACTACCAATCAATCTGGCATTCTATAAGATCAATATATAAATAAAATAGCTGTAGAGTTTTATGAAAATCCATGTTGATTTAAAAAAGTTATAAAAAAAATGAAAGATGACTTTCTAGATTCAGCCTAAACTTAAAATTTGAGTTTTTTTTTCTTACCTATTAATTAAATCTATAAATTTAACAGCAATACATCTAACTACCAAACAAACTGGCTTTCTATAAGATCAATATGTAAATGAGATAGCTGTAGAGTTTTTTGAAAATCCAAGTTGACTTGAAAAAGTTAGAAAAAAATTTAAAGTTTACTATCTGAATTTAGCCTTATCTAAAAAATTTAGCTTTTTTTTCTTATCTATTAATTAAATCCATAAATTTTACAGCAATACACCAAACTATTAAACAATTTGGTATTCTATAAGATCAAAATAATCTAAAAGATAGTCTGAACAGAAAATTCTAGCTTTTCATTCCTTAATTAAATCCTTAAAATTGACAGAAATGAGCCGAGCTACCAGTTTGTTGAGACATGTTTTGAGTGCCCGCAAAAGAAATATCCTACAAACCAATAAAATTGATAACAAAATTTTTCCTATAAAATATGTTCTGGCCCATCCACTAAATATTTAAAAAAAAGTTCTTGCCCATCCAAATATTTCCACAAAAAAAGTGCTTGCCCCACCCCATTTTGCACCGGCCCATCCATCTGATAAATATTGAACGGTCCCTAATATGTCTTGAAAAATCGTATACTACATCTTGTTAACTTTATAATTGTTTAGAGTCTTTTTGGCTACAATTTAAAGATGATTTCTGGCCGTAACAATAAGTATATGAATTTAAAGTGATAACGATTGAAAGGAAGCTACCAAGTAACTTCAACAAATACAGGAAATTTAATAAACTGAAGAATGTTATATTTTCCCTGATGTTTTACATCCTACCTTTTTAGAATTCAGTAAAACACAATATCAAAACATATAATCATTTGTCTCATTCGAATTAATCACATGTCCAATCCGCTAGTATTATAGTTGTCTCATTGGCAATCATACCACTTATATATATTTTTTTAATGAATCAGTCACAACAAAATAGCTTTCAAAACATGCGAACCGGTCCAAAAAAAGACGAAAAATGGACTTTGGTGTAACTGGAACAAATAGTTTTGACCGGACAAAGTTTTTAATGCGACCCTTGTTAGATCTTAAACAGTTTTCGATACATCTCCCTCGTATTAATTTGTTTCCAATCCTCTAATGTCCAGTTCAAATCGGGTAAACATTCCCGTTCACCTCATCCACAGCAGTCCAAACTCATCTGTAGTCATTTAAACCAGTTTTAACTAGTTCTGATCGATGTTTTTGTCTTTTAAATCGTTTTGACTAGTTTCTATTCGATCTCCAAGTTCAAAGACAGTTTAACTTTTTCTGACCACGTTCTCATCTAAATCCCTATTGCGGTCAGAACATAATTGCCAGCTCGTCCTGTTCTGATATCTATTAAACACTTGAGAGTATCATCAACTTAGTAGTCAGTGCTTCGGTATTGACATGTTTTAACAAACTTTACTAAAATTGTCCGTTTATACATTTTGAAATTATTATGAAACTAAGGTTTCAACTCCCTCAGGCATAGTTGGCTCTAGATGAATTTGGCTACTTATTCTAGGTATATTTGACACATAGCTCTTCAACGATTTTCGGTACTTATACATCTTCGGATTTCAAATGTTTGAAGAAAAGCGCTTCGGACGCAAGAAATTATTAAACGTGGTGTTTTCAATTTTTTAAACGTTTTGGTCAGTCCTCATTTTCTTTTATCATAAATTTACAAAAATTAACTGAGTAATAAGATAATCTTACATCAGCATTTATGACCGGAAGGATTTTTTTTGTGCACATCTTTGATTAGTGACTTCAGCTGTTAAAAGATTCATCCACTTCAATCCACGTCGATCAAGAGTAAAATCACAAAAAAATCAAACTCAAAACGGAAAGTCCCTACCCAAATGTCAAAATCTAAAGCTCAAACACATCAAACGATTGGACTCATATTCCTCATTTTGTACATGCATTTTCTTATGTAGAAAATGGTGGAGTAAACCTGGTTTTAAAGCTAGCTAAACCTCTCACTTGTATGACAGTCGCATCAAATTCCTTTATATTGACAACGATGTGTCAACAAAACAGACACAATACGTAAAAATATCACAAATTTGATACAACAGCAACTACAACCCTACTAAAAAAGGAGTGATCTCAGGTGCTCTAGATGCGTAAGCAGATCCTGCTCAACAAAGGCATCCAACGTGTTGCTCATGTTATTCAATTCTGACCTTTTCATTTCTAAACAAAGAGAACAAACGGTTTGATATCATCTATAAAACGGAAATTCCATAACGATCAACCAAATCGTGATGGTGTCCGTAAAATTAATAAAGTGATGATTTCAACAGCAACATTTGTTTTCTTTGTTCGGAAATCAAAAGGTCAAAATTGAAAAGCTGAAATCTACATTATAGTCTGCATTAAAGAAAAACTGAATATTCCTTTTTATCTTGTTTCCTCGCTGTTGCACTTCAAAGTATGAAATGCTATTGAGATGAGTTGGTGTACACCGTCTTTGACATGCAACTGAATGTTCTGAATGGCATGGTTTTTGAAAAAGATTAAATTTTATATGGAACAATAAGAAAGACAAAGTTAAAAGACATACTTTGGTAGCAGATTATAACCAGGGAGGGCTTAAAATGACCGACATAAAAAGCTATTTCTCCTCTCTTCAAATAAGATGGGTCTCTAGATTGCTACAGGCAAAACAAGAAAATTGGACATTGATACCAAAATTATTTTTAAGTAAATTAGGTTCTAATTTCCTCATTTTTAGAATGAATTTAAACAACCAAACTTTAAAAAAACTAGATTACATAACTAAGGACATTCCAGAATTTTACTTAGAAATAATAAAAAGTTGGATTTTATTTCATGAAACGAACATCACAGAATTGAAAAACTTTGTCGAAATAAGAAAGCAAGTTATCTGGGGTAATAAATTTATAAAATTTCAAAACAAGCCGCTTATTATGCATAACTGGATACACAGTGATTTTATTTACATAAACAATATTATTGACGATAATGGAAAAATTGCCCAAGATAAAATATTTAGAAAACTGCGAAACACTAAAAATTGGATAGCAGAAATTTCAAAAGTAAAAAACTCAATTCCAACCTCATGGCTAAAAATTTTAGCTACAGAAGAATCCATCAAATCAAAAGTAAATTTTAACAGATTATTTATCAATATAAACAAAGAAAACATTAAAATTGAAAATTTAAGCAACAAAAACGTGTATCAATTGCTCGTTCAAAAAAAAATTTCTCCAAACATTGGCATAAATAAATGGAAAAATGAATTAGAAATAAATTATGACTTTACCAAATATATGTTTAAGTTTATACACCAACATTTAAAACTTAATAAACTTAAAATGTTTAGGTGGAAACTAATAACTTGCATTTTACCGAATAGAGAAAATCTCTATAAATGGAAAATCGTAACTAGTCCGTTTTGTCAACTTTGTCAACTCAAAGACACGTATCAACACTTTTTTATCGAATGTAAATTTCTAAAAGAATTTTGGGAAATCATTAATAAAATCTTATCTCAAATGAATTTTAACAAAAACATTAACTTAAAAGACATTGTAATAGGCTACAAAATAACAGATAATGAGTATATCGGATTCAATATAATTCTGACACTTATAGGATTTGCTATCTACAAATCATACTATGTATCCGATCAAAGAAATAAAGCTACTAATGTATTCAATCTGTTTAAAGTTGAACTGGACGAATACTTAAGATCCTACAATCTACAAGAATATACTACAGTCCAAGTGCTTCAAACTTTAATTTCTCCAAAATAAAACACTCTTAAAGAAGATAGTTCTAGAACACTTCAACTAAATAAATAAAAATAAAGAAAAGACTCACCTAAAATGTTTAAAATCCAAATAAAAAAGAAGTAAAGTAGCCTAATTCAACATACATCCATTAAAAAGCATGCTCTCTCTCACCTTTAAACAAGGTAAACCTTCCGATCAAGAAAATCGATGTCACACACTCTTAAATCATGTAATTTTTAAACGAGATAATTGACACCAAACATTCAATTTCGGATAAGAGTATTAAATGGGCGTTATTTAATTTGATTACATGTATAGAAGGAAAATATATCATTTATTTCAGATCAGAGTACTGAATTGTATTACATTATTATTGAACATTGTATTTAATTGTAATATACTAATATAAAATTTAAGAAAAAATACTTATCTATATGAAACCCTGTTCTTATAGATACTAACTATTTCAGGGTACCTTACCGTTAAAGCTGTAGCGGTAAGGTCATTGTTAACAGCTTTAGTGCAATAAATTTATATTCAAGTGTTAAAAAAAAAAAAAAAAAAAAAAAAAAAAAAAAAAAAAAAAAAAAAAAAATTTAAGAGTATACATAAGCTTCAACGATGATCTTAATATCCACTGAGTTTTGCAGTACTATCGACAAAAGAGCTTTCTATCTTTGGAGAAAAAAAATCCGAAAGTATTTTCGACTATACTCTCTTGGCCTTGAGATCCTGTAGTTGGCAATACTTTCTTGTCAGAAAACAGCCTATGTATTCTTCTTGTTTTATTACCACCGAATTTGCCATCTCCTTGCAATAAATGGGGAGTGTCTTTGTTAAGGGAAAATGAGCAGGGAATCCAATGGAGCCCTTTTTTAGAGCCGTGGTTTAGTGGTTAGGGCATTGGACCACAATAAATAATTATGTTTAAACTAATGAAGCCATTTTAACAAAGGTTCCTGGTTCGATCCCCGTACCGGGTAGAAAATTTTAGGGACTGAATGTTCGGCTCTTCCTTGACACCATATGCGAGTACGGTCTCGAGTAACGATGATAGTCCGTAGGATGGAGACAATAAATGGCTGATCCGTGTAAAGAGAGAGCAGTATGTCTTGCACGTAAAGGGCACCCTTGTAGATTTCGAAAAAGAGCAGGCTAATGCCGCTACAAGGCAGCACTCGCACCCGCAAAGTGGAAAAGGATTAATATAAGTTGAAATAACTTGTTTCCAAATCCACAAAAATAATTATGTTTAAACTAATGAAGCCATTTTTTAAGCTATTTTCAGTTCTAACTAATTTGCGATATAAATATTAGACTGGCCTAATAAACCACCAACACGAACTTATTATCTGCATATACAAAGGCCATAAGATTTATTGAATAAAAGCCTTTGTAGTTGTCTTTTGATGCTTTCGGATAACAACATGTTCTCATCACAGATTTATTCCATCATTCTCAACTGGTTCTAATGTGTCTCTGTCGACAGTGAATTTCGATTTAACCTGACCATGAAGTTCGTAACCAGACAGTAACAGGTAGCTTTTACGTCTAGTTGGTGTGCACAAACATTTAGCCTTTTCGGGTAAATCTTTTGAGAAAATAGTGAGAAATATTTGTCACAACACTGAAAGTGCATTTTTTTTATTCATATTCAATTTTTACACGTCACCACAAGTGACAGGTGTGTTTTGGAGGTTATACCTTTTCCGACACACGAGAATTCGACTATAAATGAGATAAGCTATGAGGATTCCATATGATTTTCAAAAACTAAAAAAATATGAAAACATTCTTTACTAAAAACAAACAGGCACACATTCTTTAGTTAAAAATAATAAGTTAGGTTTAACTCATATTTGAATATGTTCTTACATCGATCATTTGATATTACGAATACATACATTGAAATATATTAATAACACATTCTGATGAAAGATTTCCCTTAATGAAGATCTATATATATTGTAGTTTGTATGCAGATATATGGATAGGATTGATTTGGAGTGGGAGACATAAAAAATTCTTTTGGCTGAACAACGATGACAGAATATTGTCATGGCCCGTTGGCGACCCTCCGTGGTCTAATCAAGAACCAAACTGTATGAAAATACCGTGTCAATTTCCAAAATTCAAAATTCCACAAAAATGTGTACGAATGAGCAAACCCTCATTAGAATGGAAAACATATGCCTGTAACGAGAATTTTTTGGCCATTTGTCAAAATTGTAAGTATGCATAAAAAAAATATTACTCTCATATTAGCTATAAAATTAATGTAATTTAAAAAAAATCAAAAATGAACACTTTGTTTATGTGTTACATATTTGTTTTTCGTTCATGTTTTTTACATAAATAAGGCCGTTTGTTTTCTCGTTTGAATTGTTTTACATTGTCTTACCGAGGCCTATTATAGCTGACTATGCGGTATGGGCTTTGCTCATTGTTGAAGGCCGTACGGTGACCTATAGTTGTTAATGTCTGTGTCATTTTGGTCTTTTGTGGATAGTTGTCTCATTGGCAATCATACCACATCTTCTTTTTTATACATTCAGTTTTTGAAATTATTTCTGTTTGATTTGATCACACATTATTGTCAGTATAATGGAACTTTATGCGACTGTCATGCAAATGAAAGATTTCGCTAGCTATTAGACCATGTTCAATAATGTATCGTTATGCGGAGTACAGATGGACCAAAATAATACAATAAAAAATCTGCATATGAAAATGCATGTACCAAATCAGGAATATGACCGTTGTGTTATGTGTTTGAGCCTTTGATTTTGCCATTTGATTATGGGATTTTCCGTTTTGAATTTTCCTTGGAGTACAGTATTTTTGTTATTTTACTTTTTTAATTGTTCATGAATATGAAATATCACGACAATGTTCGTATGCGTTGGTTTTAATTAATCTGATATTATTTTAATGCAAATGTTGTTGTATGCTGAGACATGTTTTGTCATTAGATATAATCTAGAATTGAAGATAGTCCGATCATTTTTTTTTTTTACATTTTTTAGCCATGGCTTAACAGAATTTCAACATTTTCGAATGTATTTCATTAGCTTAGGTGCGTTTTCTCTACGCTAGTTTTGTAAATTGTCAATTAAAGCTTTGGTAAAATATCATAGCAAAGATAGCAATAGAGCTAAAATGAGTTTGTAATATTCCCATGAACATGGATTTTATTTAGCGAAAAGTTACACATTGTGTATTTTGTTTTTCAAAATACAATTTATCACTACAACAGAAACTATATACATGTAGATAATCTACTGCATTGCGTGTTTTATTGTACGTTTGCTTCGAGACGGTTAGATATTCAAATTTAAAACGTGAGGTATGTCGATTTTAAAGGATATGATGACAAACTTCATCTTTTCTTTACAAGTGATCTTCAAAAGACCTTATTCTCAATGTCAGATGACAATAGGATAAAATCGACTTTTGAATGACGTTAGCGAAGAAAACAGGAAACTGTGACTTCCTAAACTAAACCAGAGATAAGGCAAATTTAACCCTTTGACCAAAACGTGTTCGAATGTTTACTGTCGTCATTTTCGTCTTTATGATGTTATACTATTATTCTTTTGAATTTAAATAGTCCAAAGATACGTCTGCACCAGTGACAACTCTACGACAGATTTTATCCATCGGATACCCAGTGTGATGATACAATGTCACGGTACCTTAATTGCAACGAGTACCCAAATTGCACCTATTCAACATAAACAGCTGAGAAACTCTTACAAGTTTTCTTTGAAACTAAGCAGTTTGTCTTTGAGTCATATGACATAACACACGTCTTGCCAAATAGTTGAATATATTTAAACATACACAAAACGTTCACAGTTTGTATCAACAGATGAAGCTTTCACTGAAAACAAAAATGTACGAAAACGCCACCATGCGACGTTCACAAAAAGTCATCTTTAAAAATAAACACAAAAAAAATCAATTCTGTGGTTATTTTGCAGCCGTATCCTTCTTTATTATATTGGAACTTGAAGCACTAGGGTGTGCTTTTTTTTCATCTGTAGTGAGCCAGAAGAGGTTCATTTCTGTTTGGTTTTTTTTGCATTTGGAAGATCTTCTGGCTCTCTTCCACTTCTTCCTTTTTGATAGATAGAAAATTGTTACAAAATGTACAAGCATCCATTTAGAAAAAAAAATGAATAGTGAGCATGTACTTATATCAAACTGTTCTAAATATTCGAAAAAAAAATCATGATGTGAATTTAAGCATGGATGCAATTTGTGTACTCCTCATTACGGAATCATGGATCGTTTGGATGTCGATTCAAACCCATTTTCTATGACTCAATAGGGATTAAAATCAAATTGGTGTACCTATATAATAAAGAAGGATACGGCTACAAAATAAACTTAGAATTATGAAAAAAAAACTGTCAAAATAGGTGCAATTTGGGTACCGTCACGTTAGATATCAGCCAAACACTGTTAGATCTGTAAATTTGTGGAAGCATATTTTTTGTTCTTTCTTGGCTTGGGTTTGAAATCAAGCTACGGAGATATCGTGGCACCAAATCGCCTTACACTATGCCTGACGCGTAAGACCACTCGACCATCTAGGCTCTATATAAAGGCAACAGGAGTATACCGCTGTTTGAAATTCATAATCCGTTTGAGAAAAAAAACAAATCCGGGTTACAAACCAAAACTTTGGGAAACACATCAAATATAACAGAACAACAACATAACAGAACACTAAAATGCATCACACAGAAATGAACTATAAGATAACAACTGTCAATATACGTATCTAGTGGATCCTAGCGCGATGAAAGGTAAATTTTCAAATTGAAACTCAAAACATGTCGACCGATTCAAATATTTAAGACTTTTAACTGTAGAGAGAGGACAATATATAATAGCACGAATTACGACGGAAGAATTTGTGACTCAAATGATGTATGTAGACAAACTGTACCAAAACTTGATTTCTTTTGTTGTGGCATGAATAGACGTTGTCACTTTTTCAGCTTCGTATTAAACATTAGCGTAATATGAGGAAGCAAGAAAACTTGAAGTCTAATTATTCAATATAAATAATTGCTATTAAAATTGACCTATGAAGCACTAACTTTAGAGATGAAAGATGGGGAAGGGAAGATGCGTTATTAATCATTTTAATATGTCGCTTATCAAGCAATTTTTCAGCTCTTACAAAGCAATATATTCGTATATGAAATCCTCTTAACCACCACCCCAACATATGAATAAATATCAATGTTATCCTTTTTTTTAACAGAATTCAAATGAAATTGATTGATATTTTGTTGCAAAATTTTAACACCCAGCGACAATTATTTCGTATGGGTTATGTTCTCATATATTTTATAATGGTATGATACTAAATCCCTAACGGGGGATTGTGGTTGGTTCCATATAACGAAGACATAATCTTTCAGTCAGTTTAATTGAGATATGGTTCTGCAATTGCTCGTTTATGTATCATTGTCATTTTGCTTAGTTTATCTTGTTACATATTCTGCCATCGGACTCAGATTCTTTAAAACTGAGTTTTACTGTGCGTTTTGATGTTTTTGGTGTTTTTTCTACAGTGGCTAGAGGTTTAGAAGAGGGTTGAGATCTCAAAAAACATGTTTTTGCGCCTGTCAATAAGGAGCCTGTGATCTTTGTTTGTCTTGTATGTTTAGTATGACGTCCATTTCACTTAACTAGTACAAATTTTTGTTAAGGGACCAGCTGAAGTCCGCCTTCGGGTGGTATTTTCTTCCTATGTTGAAGAATCATTGATGAGCTTTGACTGTTTATCGGGTTGTTGTCTCTTTGAAATTTTCTCCATTTCCATTCTCAATTTCATGTTTTGATAGGAAAACACAAGTTTAAAAGTCAAATATATTATATAAAAACAAAGAGATGTGATATGATTGTTAATGAGGCATACGTTGTATAAAATTTAAAATGGAAAACTTATATGTAGATCCATATACAATGAAAGTTTGGCTGGTGACACCCTCGGGAACGAACGTCCACCAGCAGTGACATCGACCCAGTGGTGTATATAGTTATCAAAGGTACCAGACGTACAATTTAATACGCCAGACACGCGTTTCGTCTACATAAAATTTCATTCATGTCATCCAACATAACAAAAATCTGCTATATTCGACGGCAAATTTAATTTTTGTTTAACCGATTTTCTGTAGAACACCTCAAGAAGAGATCAAGATTCATTTTTTTTAACTCTTCAACCGAAGACATTCGGGCGATGTGCAGAAGAGACCAATAAAACCAACCCTGATATCATGTAAACTAAATGTTGATTACAAAAAAAGAGTTATACCGCTTTGTTCTAAAAATTCAATTTTCTTTAAAAGTCATATAAATCTTGGAAATTAAAAAGAAGTTAAACATGTTTTTTTTTAATATTTCAATAAGTAGGTTTACTTTAAAAGAATTTAAAGTGAACTCTTAAAACAATCCTTTACATTATCATAATCTTCTTAAATGTGTACCGATGTTAAATTATTGGCTAATCATACACTATTTTGCCGAAATTTTCCCGTATGCAGCTACTTAACTACGAGACCCTTGTTGTAACTTCGGCCACTACACAGCGCAAATGCGAGGGAGAAACCGTGATAAAAGAATGTAAGCACACGTGTTCTTGGAGTTAATTAAAGATACAAGATTCTTTATGAACAAATGTAATGCATCAAATCATTAAACCATTGTCAATGAATAGTTAAATAAACAACTGGGAACGCATGGAAATAAAAAAAAAAAAATTACATTGCTCTTTCAATTCACTTATATGTTGCGCTTTCCACGTCCTCTGTTTTTATTGTTTTTCAATATCACAATCCGGTTAAATTCGGCTACAAACTAACTGCCTCTAAATGCTATGTTATTTGTTAATAATACGTTACAGATGTGTAATAAAAAAAATTAAATGCGTGCATTCAAAAATAAGTTAAGTATATATGCATGTATTTGGTCAAAAATTTCGATAATATTAAAATTTTAAGAAACTCGTTTTATATGACTTGAAAATTTGTAATGAATTAAAGCTGAAAATAACATTCAGGAGTCAATAAATTGTAAATATAGTTTGATTTCAATTTCTAGTTTTTGACATATGAAAACATTTAAATAAAAATGATTATACATAAAAATTAAATTCTACTCCAAAATAGGCTTTTAGAAAATTTGGACCAGAGATGTCTTCAAAATTCATTTTGTACGATCATTTAAACTTAATGCTGTAATTATTGTTCATTCGCTTTCGATTATATATATTAAGAAAGTTTTACTTTAACATTTTAACAGTAACATCAATTACGAGAAATGTGTCATCCACCTCTGAGCCAGTTAAAACTAATTGCGTCACAGCAGACAAATTATCTACGAGTGATTCAACAACTACCACTGATTCAGTCACAATAAATGTGTTCACCACAATAACATCTAATACGAATAGTTTACCGACTGCATCAAAATCAACTGTAGCAAACATATCTCAAGAATCAACAAAAAGGCAATCGCAAAATGAACTGACAACTGAATCAATTACTACCAAACTTTCAACTAATGCTAAAAGTACTACAGAATCAACCAAACTGCCTGTAATTGTAACCACAGAACTTATAACACTCAACATGGAATCGTCATTTAAAACCAGTACTGAATTAACAACTAATGGTGCTTTCTTCAACAACTGCACTCGAAAATGCCCATGCAAGTCGGTCTCCAATGAAGTGAATACTCCCATAGAGAACTACAGAATTGACAAACGTCAGACTAGTGCATACATTCGACGACATAGCTCTGCGTATGATGGTCGACTATCTTCTAGAATAATAGGCTACACAGGAGCAGCTGTCATTTGTACTATTGTACTTATTGTTATTTCATTTGACATCATCAACCTGCTGAAAAGGAATGAAGCAAACAAATAAATCGTATCATCGTTCATATTTACTGTCATCTTTTACATTTTAAATCTTGTGATTTCAACTGTGAACATTCATTAAATTTTACTTTTACAAAATGAACATTCATATTGCCTGTTTTGAATAAATTATTGCATGTTTTCTATTCACTTTACATTCCTAGCTCACATACTTTTAATGTGTGACCGTGTGCATACCTCTTTGTCTGTGATTTCTAAAAGTGTTTGCATTAATTTTGACGTTAAAAGGGCTAGAAAAAAGGTTCAATGACACCTACGAAATACTTGTTGTTAGTTTATTGCAAATATATTTTTATTTAATTGTTATAAAAATTTATAATGAAAGAACTATATCGACTCCAGTTTGTTCTACTATTTGTTGAGCATTGCATCTTGGGTGAATTTTACAATACTGTGTCGATGTCACTGTTGGCTTACGTTTCGTCCTCGAGGATATCAACAGCCCAACAAATTACAATTATGTGCTGATTTTGAATATCATTGATGCGGTCGAGTTTTAATGAATAATTGTTTATGGATGAAAAGAATTATCCCCTCCTCTAATTTCTTTAAGCACGAGCATAAAAGGCATTAGGAGATTTTGCACGTTTTTTTTTTTAATTTGAATCTCTTGAAGACAAAATGCGATTTTTATGTTCTTAAAAGCTTGATAGATTTTGTATCAATGTATCGATATTTAAGATGCATAACCTTGTTCTGTTGCAAGAATTCTTTGTAATATTAACTTGTTTAATACAAATAATCGAGTGTAAGACAATCGTTCGAAACCTTTTGTATTAGTTTAAAATAAATTCTAAGAATATGTTCTGAGCGAAAATTCCAATATATATA
Organism: Mytilus galloprovincialis; assembly: GCF_965363235.1. Taxonomy (NCBI): domain Eukaryota; kingdom Metazoa; phylum Mollusca; class Bivalvia; order Mytilida; family Mytilidae; genus Mytilus; species Mytilus galloprovincialis. The sequence goes on along the minus strand of NC_134839.1, from coordinate 20,739,645 downwards.
ATAGGTTGCTATTCAGTGAGCAGATGCTCCGTGTTTTAGTACTGTTGTTTGTCTATTGGTCTTTTTTTTTTTCATTTTAGCCATGGCGATGTCTGATTATTTTCGGCATGTGAGTTTGAATGACCCTCTCGTATTTTTTGCCAATCTTTTGATACTGTTTTTTATTAAAAAATTTCACAATTATTGCTATAGTTGCAAAATAAGAAGTAAAACGTATGATTATCATTGGGACAGTCATGTGTATCAATAGGCCGTTAGCAGCTGGTGTAATGGCATGACATTATTTCGATATTAATGATTTAGAAATTTTCCATTTAAAAATCAGTTTAACTGGCTAAATTCCAAAGAAATCTTTCTGATGCACAGTAGCCTTTGCGTAATTTTATAAAATTGCATTTGCTTTTCAACAGTGTTATACAAGTCTTTGGTACGTATAGGCTTTCGCATTCGTCAATACAAATGATACATGTGATTTTTTACTTTTGGGATTTGCAATATTCATGTTTGATAAGCCCTAACGAGAGATAGATTATCGAAACACTAAATGGGTCAAATAAATCAAATCATATATCTGTAACTTGCAAGAATTTTTTTATTTTATCACCGTTAAGAATACTTTAATGATTAATGATTTGGAATAGAACGGCAATCAACATAAGATATCGGGAAAGTTCAGATTGTTGGCAAACTTGCTTTGGAAGTGATTTAAACAACAAATTCCAGTAGACCTTAGACAGAAAAAACACAACTACAGTAAAAAAAAACACAAAGAAATTTGCAGAAACTAAAACGTAACATAACATAAAATCCCGGCAATGTAGAAAGCATTAACATCAACTAAAACAATATATAACACTTCAGACGAAATAATCATAGAACAAAGAAAATAAGTTAACACGTTTAAAACAAGATTATCAACCACTGTCTATTCATGGAAATCAATGTTTAACACACTACTGTGAAGTTATTTCTGTTACAAAATCTAAATAACTAAACAAAGAAATATTTATTATTTGATATGTGAATAACGCCAATTACCACTATTGGATTTTTTTTCGTGGCGGTCACTTTTTATTAGTTTTGAAGACGGAGTGAACCACCGAGTAAAGAAATAAAAGATATGGTATGATAGTCAATGATATGTTGCATAAAAGAACTATGTATTTACCCAACTTTATTCTCAACAGTGCAAACTGACTGATAAGAGAAAAAACTTTTTTTTTAAATTGGTACACCAGACGCGCGTTTCATGTTCATGTTCATAGGACTCATCAGTGACAATCGAATCAAATAAGTTGAAAGGCTAAATCAAAAAAGAAATTGAAAAGCATTAAAACAGAAAATTACAGAAGGTTGAGGCATAGAAGGCCATGACAATCTATGTATATGGTAGAAATATCCTAATTTAGAATAATTCAACATTTTATAAACACATATCTATATCAAGTAATGGCTGCATGATGTATTAATCTGGTTTTAATCCCATGATAAGTCCTTCATTTTCCTCGATCTCTGTCTAATGTATACGAGGATTATCGGTTTTTATTCACCTGCTCAAATTAGTTTTCATCTGTAAAACTGACATAATAAATATCTTTCTCTAATTTTTGTGCTATTTTCACATTTCCTGACCGAAGTGAGAAAAATGTTTCTCCTCACTAGTGAAAAATCTGTTCTCGGCAAATGATTAGTCGAAATTTTATTATGACGTCTAAATGTTTTGTTTTCCTCTGAATTTTTCTATTGTGACGTCATGAAAAAAGGCGACCATGCCTGATGACGTCGCATATAAAGAACACAAATTTCTGAAAATCTTTGAAAAGAAGGATAAAAATCATTAGAGAAACAGATTCCTACACTATAACTCGTGTATTACGATATTTCTCCACTCTCGACAGTTAAATTTTAGTTATTTAAAGACCTCGGCAAGCCTTGCGCTTTAAATAATAAACTGTCTCGAGTGGAGAAATATCGTAATGCACTTGTTGCAGTGTAGGAATCTATATTTCTTTTCGATTCTTCGAGATACAGATTAATTTTCCTCTAAGTTAAAAAAAAGATATAGTTAAATTGTTTTACATTTTTAGCAGAACAGTGCTGGCAGTGAAACTTCAATAAAATTATAATGCAATCCTTCTTGAAGATAAAATTAGCAGCAAAGGTGGTTTATCAATATCCAAACCTCCATCAGTCATACACTGTATCAATGCAGATTAAAAAAAATATGAGGGATTCCTATGAACAAAAGAAGACCGGTTGATGTTCGAATATTTCCGATTTTTTAAGATAGCTGCTGTCCTTAAGTTATATAAACCGGTGATGCTAAAACATTTAAATACTAAAACTTTATTTTAAGAGTTATTTGAAACTACAGATGAAACGTGAAGCTCCACTTTCTTTTTAATATGACTACAATGCAAAGAAACACGAATCCTGTGTCTACGCATCGCTTAGATAATTTGTATACTAACCATAGAGAATGGATATGTATTTTCATCAGATTGTTTCATTCAAGGAAACAGTCCATGGGAAGTCATGTCTCTCTATAAAAACAGAATCCGACGACGAGCCAATCAGTCCTGAACTCCTGAAAGTTTCGTGTTAAGCAGAGAAATAGCAAAAAGTAAAATAACAAAGATTTAAAAACCAAGAAAATTTCTAAACGGAAAGTCCTCAAACTAATGACAAAATCAAAACTCAAACACATTAAACGAATGGATAACAACTGTCATATTCCAGATGACTTGATTCAAGCATTTTATAGAAGAATGTAGATAAGACCTGGTTTTATAGCTAGCTAGAAATATCACTGTATGACAGTCGCATAAAATTCCATTATATTGACAACGACATTTAAACAAAACAATCAGACATAATAGATAAGCATATCAAAAATAGGTGTACAGCAGTCATCATTGTGTTATAATCATAATCAGTATATAACATTATAAATATATAAAGATGTAAACAAAGAAAAGCGAAAAGGCATATAGGCAATGCACATTAGGCAAAAAAAGCGAAGGTCAAGAATATAAAAATTACAATAGCACGATAACACAATGACGGGAGGTATAAGTACCGAGTCACGTCAAAAGGATAATACAAAAAATAAACTATTAAGAAAATTGACGATTTACAGAGACAAATAATAGAATACTATAACACGTTATTAAGATGATAAACAACATCAGTGTCTAGAATCTATATTACAAGACCGTCGTGTATTACCTTTGAAGTTAAGGGCATACGATACAGTTTTGATCCCGTATTTAGAGTTTGATGAAAATTTCTATATAGACTATTTTTTGCCTGATTAAATCAAATATATAATAAAAAGGTCGAAATTTTGTATATTTGCTAAAAATTCGGATTTCTGGCCGCATTTTCCCTTTCGGAAGAAATCCATAACTTTTTTGTTTTAAAAGATAAACACAAATTGCTTTTTGTGAAATAATTTGTAATTTCTGTATTTTATAAATATACTAAAACTTTATGTCTGTTTTACTCAAAAATAAGTTATATTTATCAAATTGTCATGAATTGAGAAAAAAACGTAATTTTTTGCCGTATATTTATCAAAATTAAAAAATGTACTGCTTACAGTTTTATAAAATTTGGTCCACATAATCTCCCTGCAAAATGAAACAAAATGTATTTTTAAAAAAGAGGGGTCCATGAACTAGTTTTCAATTAAAATCAGTTTGAATGATAAAAATCATTCGAAAACTGCATCTTTTCCCGATAAGTCACCGTTTAACGTCACGAAAACAACATTTAGTTTAAACATATTTTATTGTCCAAAAAACATTGACAATAGGATTAGACACAAGTTTTGCAACTTAGAACGTCTTCTCCATTACATACAAATAATAAATAACCGAACAAAAATGAAATACATTATAATAACATCATAAACAATATTAATATGAAGACATGAAATTAACGAGAATTTAAACGACATGGCTCATCTATTTCTAAAAGTCGAGTTGACCGTAAATTTTATGATAGACCTACCTGGTAGGTTGTATTATCTTGGAATAAATATTCCCTCAAAAGGTAAGTTTTTACTGTATTTTAAACAAATAAGTTAAATTGTTGTTGTCAACTGATGAATTATGTACTAAAATCAAATTGATGATCCATGTCTTGGGAAAAAATGAACAATTTCATTCGAAGTCAACAAAAAGTAATAACATTGTTATTGGTATATATTTAACCATAATGTCTATAAACTATGAAAAGCGATTGGTCTCTTTAATATAGTTCTGCACTTTTATAAAAATTAGCCTGTTTATGTTAATAGTAAACAAAGCATTGCCGTACATTAAATTTTCAAAGTCGGTAGGTATATTTTCTTTTCTAAGTTCAAAAAATAAGGTATTCCTTTGCACTGTATAATTTTTACACGAGAGGAAATAATGTTGGGCATTTTCGTATAAATAACCACATTGACACATTGCGTTAGTTTTAATATTAGCGTGATACAGATCCATGTTCAGGGCACTGCATTTGTTTCTTATTCTTGCGTGTAAAACATTTAAATATCTATCGCCAATATTGAAATATGTAGGGGGTGATTTGTTTTTATAATATTTCTGTTTAAATTTTAATTTAAACATATTTAAAGAAAGTTCATTTCTAACACTTAAATCAAGCGAATTCCACAGTTTGATACTAGATGGAATAAATGATTCCTGATAAAGAGACAGTCTGCTAGAGGTTTGGTATATATTTTGACTGCCTCGTAGATTGTAATTGTTTGTTTCTGCAACTGTAGGGGGTATTAAATCTAATAAGTATTCTGGGGCATCCTCTTTCATAATTTTGTAAAATAAAGTTAATTTCTTAACTTCCCGTCTAATCTTTAATTTTTCCCATCCCGTCTCTAAATAAAGTGATTGAGTGCTAGCATAGCTTGTTAGACCAGTGACAATACGTGCTGCTTCCAGTTGTAATTTTTCTAATCTTTCAGAATTCAACTGTCCGCAATTATCCCAAACTTCAGAAGAATATTCTAGAACAGGCCTTATAAAAGTTAAATATATTTTTTCTAAATATTCCCTTTTTAGTCGGAATTTCAAACGTCTAAGAACATTTAATTGTTTTGATACCTTTTCTATTAAAGAATCGACATGCTTGGTCCACTTACAATCACTGCTAAAAAATATGCCTAAATGTTTATGACTAGTAACTGTATCTACCTGAACTCCACCAAAATTAAAAATCAGGTTATTTTTTGAATTTTTGTTACTAAATAACATGATATTAGTTTTATTTGGATTGAATTTAACTAGCCAATCATTTGCCCAGGAATTAATATTTTGTAGATCGATATTTATCATAGATTGGAGAGTAGTTACATCTGGAGCAGTATGTCCAATAGATGTATCGTCTGCAAACATTCTACTTAATCCAATCATATCATCTGCAATGTCATTAATAAATATTAGAAATAAAAGAGGACCCAGTACCGAACCCTGTGGAACACCAGCTTTAAGATTACCTAATTCTGAAGTCGCATCTTTTAATACTACCCTCTGAGTTCTATTTGTTAAGTAACTTTCAATCCATAATAACAGATTGCCTTTTATACCATATCTTTCTAACTTAAGAAGTAGACCCCTTATCCATACTCGATCGAATGCCTTGCTTACATCGGCAAAAGTTAAACTTGTATAGAATTTATTGTCTAAAGCATATACGATAGAATGATACATCTCAATTAGTTGATGAAAAGTAGAGCAGCCGGGTAGGAAACCAGACTGAAATTTATACAAAAGTTTATTAGAAACTAAATGATTGAATATATGTTTATATATTATTTTTTCTAGTACCTTGCTCACGCAAGAAAGAAGTGATACTGGTCTATAATTACACGGCATTGACTTATCTCCATTTTTAAATAAAGGAATAACATATGCCAATTTCCAATCTTTAGGAAATATATTTTGAGAGAGCGATTTATTAAAAAGAATACATAAGGGTAGTGCAATCTCATTTTTTACTGCTATAAGCATTCTATTACTAATTTTGTCTGGACCAACAGCTTTATTTGGATCTAAAGTAGAAATAATATCTTTAACGTCTTCTAAAGTTACTGTAATTTCAGACAAAATGTTAATACCTCTATCATCGAAGTCGGGCAAATTTTTGTTTTCTTCATCTAGACTAGCTATTGAACAGAAATATTTATTAAGAATATCAACTTTTTCTTTTGCATCATAAGAAAATTCATAATTATTACTAGGGTTTTGCATCGGTGGAATATCATTTGAAGATCTGTCTTCTTTTAATAAGGAGTTTATTATTTTCCAATATACTCTACTATTCGTTTGCTTTAGTTCATTTAAGTTTTCATTAATATTATCATAAAAGTTTTGTTTAATTTGTTTCTTTAAATTATTCACTCGATTTCTTTGGTTTTTAAATTTCTTTTCGTTTGTCATGCTTTTATTTTTTATAAATATTTTACGAAACCTGTCTCGTTTTCTTATTTCTTTACGGAGGTTTGAATTAAACCAAATTTTATCATTAGATCTAATAATTACTTCTTTTTTCGGAATGCAAGATTCTGTCACTTTTAAAAATTCGTCCGTAAATATATTGCAAGATTCATGGATGCTAATATCGTTCTCTAGTAATTTATTCCATTCAACCTCTGAAACCATCTGTTTCATTAAATTATAATCCCCCCTTTTATAGTCCCATATTGTACGTTTGAAACTCTTCGAGTTACTGAATCCGCTTCTGACTGTTATATAAGTACCTTCATGATCACTTATGTCTCTATTGATAGGTATAATACTCGAGTCAATAAATTGAATGGAATCAGTTATCAATATTGGGTCTAATAAGGACAACGATCCAGTTCGAGAATCAAAATGTGTAGCATCGCTAATTGTATTAAATAGACCATTTATACTTAGTATATCACTGATACAGTTAGGTAGGTTGAGAAGAAAATTTTTATTTCGATCACCCAAACAAATAATATGATTAGTTTCGTCTAATGCCCTTTTCAACATCATATCATATAACGACCAAAAATTGGACGGTGAAAAACGTTCAGATCGATAAGTTATGTTTATCAGTATCACGTGCAATTTTGTTTTCAACTCAAACCACATAATTTCTAGACTATCATGCTCCAAATCCAGGCGCCGCTTTATGTTAATGTTACTTTTATAGTACATAATAACACCGCCTCCATCGGAGTTCCTGTCTTTCCTTATTGGTGTTTCAAATTCCGGGAGTGCTATTTTATCATTGGTAATAAAAGGGGCAAGATGAGTTTCTGTAAAAAATACGATATCGAACTCTTCTATAACATTTGAAATATAATCCAGTTTGTTTCTTAAACTGCGTATATTACAGTGGAAAATTGATAAACTTTGGTCAGAAATGTCAACTGCGGGGCCTGGATTTGATTCAACATCTCCTGACAAAATCAACATATTTACATATATAAGACATATAGACAAGAATGATAAAATGTTTCTCAGCATGAATAAATGGTTTTTAAACAAGTCACAAAGCCATAGTATAAATGAACAAAGTACATCATATATATTGACATGTATTTTTATCGCTTTTCTTGTAAGTACTCCACTAATTTTGCCGTAAAATAGCCCTGTTGTTATTCTATGTGTGATTGCATCACTACCCATTGTCAAAAATGGATCTGACACACATGTTTAAAAAGGGCTGTATAAAAACTAAACAAAGTAAAAATAACTTAATTGTTGACTTCGAATGGTAAGAATGAAAACATATGAACATAAAAAACAAAAAACAGTGTATGTACAAGGAATATTTGCGTTCTGTAAATCGATGTATGGTTGCAAATATCAAAATTGGAAAAAAGGTTATGATATACTTTTTAACTGTAGATTAAAAATCATTCTATAAATGAATATATATAAATATTTTTATATATACCTATTGAAATTTATATACTAGTAATTGAAATTTGTATTTGAGTTTAACTTGGAAGGTCTAAAACTTTAATTATGTGATCAGACACAACGATTTTTAATTTTGTTTTTTAAATTACTGAACTACAACTACAATGAAGTAGCACAGGTAAGTCACTGAAAAACAAATCAAAATTTCCGGTTGGGTGATTATAGATTAATAATAGAATTGTTATATTGAGAAAGCGCTCACTGGTATCTATTTTGAGACAAGTTTGTATACAGTATAGAGTTTGTAAACAAAGATACACGTGTAGCCGTAAACAGTTTAATAATCGTCGTCTTCATCGGGAATTTCACCTCCTAGGTCTCTGATATCCTGGTTACACGAAATAACTATATACTCCTCCGATTCTGGTGTTTCTTTAGCTATGATTTTACCATCATGAGTCCAAAAAGAATGAATTTTTTCGGTGAACCGGAGAACATTCAAATGTTTCAGGAGCCCATAGCGGTATTTAGTAAGGTTTTCTGAAATGAAGAGTTTATCTTGGTTGTTTTTTAGTTTCCTTTTGTTTGAGAACACCAATTGACGTGTTCTATAAGACAGGAAACGAGCTATGACAGACATTTTACCATTCACGACCTTTCCTATTGGATGAGTTCTCCCAAGATCCTTTAAATCTATATTAAGACCTAATTGCTCATTGCAGATCTGCAAAACTAGGTAGTCAGTATTAACTGGTTTTATAATTCTACCATTACCATTTGTTGGTATCTTGATGTTGTTAAAGCGAAGACTTGTTCTTCTCGAGTACTGCTCTTGCTCTTCAACCCTTTTCCCAAGATCAGTTATTTTGGTTTGCAGCTTATTAATTGTATCTTGTTGATCTTTAATGATTATGTTTTGTGATGTTAAGGCTTGTTTATTTTGATCAATTGTTTCTATATAAGGTTGAATTTTGACCGATACCATTTGCTCGACCATGGGTTTTATATCTAGAAGCACTTTTTCTAAAACCATTGGAAGTATTGCCTGGACGAACTGAGGGTTGTTTATTACAGACAATACCACTTCTGATAGCTGAAGCACAGTCTCGCCCTGAGCGGTTATAATTGTGGGTTGTGACATCTCAGAGACTTGTAGTGAGGTATTTGGAGATGGTGAATCTGGAATTGTTTTTGCTGATTTACCTACTTGTATTTGTGAAGGAGAAATATCAGATGGGCTAAATGAGAGTTCCCTTTTCAAACCTGCTTTATTCGGAGTATCGTTCATATTGTTTACATGTCCAGTCTGTTTGTCCTTGTGTCCTTGAATATTAATCACAAGTATATATTGGCACTAAATACTAAATTGTCACTAAATTGTTATCTCAAACATATATATTCACATATATTTACAGTTGTCAACGTTTCTACAGCATGTACATATCTCAAAACTAGATGTTTTACACCTTTTTCACATTTTTTTTCTCGTTCAAAATTTCATGTCACCATACCAAGGACCGGTAACTCCATCCATTTGGATAAATGTTTTACATTGTTATGAATCTAATATGATAAATTAAGAAATCGGTGAACATGAATTTGACAGCTACTGCCCTTTTATTGTATTTTACCTAGCAAGAACCTTTCACCTCTATCAATCGAGCGTGGCGAGTACGCTACCAGAAGAATACAGATATCAGCAGATAGCTTTATCAACATTAAATGTGTAGTATGAAAGAAAAGAAATAAGTAAGTTGAGCAAAACAAACGATAGGCTAAAAAACGATTGTGAAGCCATAGATCAATATAAACAATAATGCAAGTGCAATCAAAAGTTTGATGTTTCAATCCTTTACATGCAAGTTCGCATCCTCGAAAAAGTATAACACAGAACTAACAATATTTGCCTTGCTACATGCACATAATAAACTGCATTCTGGATTTGGGAATTAATAGCTTCGACACCCTATGGTTGTAAAGACAAAACTTATGGTATGAATATCCTTTAAAGATCAGTCAAATATGATCTGATCTAACCTAACTTTTAGTAAGGTAACACCTATTGCTGTGATGTTTTCAAATATAAACATACTTTGCAGGATATCATTATAGACCACTTTAAGTCTACATATATTACCAACAGGACCTTTTGTCCCTGTGTGTCAAACACGTATTTGCTCTTACAAAACAGATATTAAAAATAAAATTATCTTAAAAAATAGAAAGATATATAATTACAACTTACATTCTTTACATAAACTTACATATACCGCCTTAAATATTATATTTAAGTTTCGAATTTATTTAATCAATTGTCTACAAGTTGAAGAACTTAAATATTTCAAATAGGTGTTAAATAATTTAATAAAATCGAAACTTGAAAACGAAGGGACTGTTTACTAAGCATGCAACGTTAACCAAATGTCGTTTACTTTATTTGGAAATAAGAAATTTTTAACTGAAAACTTAACGATTAATTAAGGGGTTAAGGTTTATTTTCATCGACAACACAAAAACACGGGCAGCAATTATCTTATTATATATTTTTTTAATAAGGCAATTAAAATAGAATAGAGTATGCTTTTCTTTTGTGAAGTGCCTTTCTTTTGTGCAGTGCCTTGGACATTTCTTTCATTTATATAGATAAATTCGATATCAATATTGTTAATTGTCGTATGTTTTTTTTTTCATTTATTCTGTTCCAAGATACCAAAGTTCGTTTAAAACAGCCTATGCACACACGAAAACAGTTTTTCTCGTCGTTTTTTAACCGTAAATTAACCAGTTGAGCTAAAAACAGGTTAAGAACACTTGTGCATCTTAAGAAAATAGTATCTTCTAGTTTGAAAGAAATTACATCTTTAAATTTTACTTTGTAGAAAGATTGTCTTTGTGCTATTATTTGTTTTTATTGAAAAACTTATTGTTTGTTTTTATCGTGATGAATTTTTTAACACGAAGTTGACTGTTGTATCCTAATTTTAACATTTTTACGAAATATGTCAGTTTGTTTTGCTTATGCCGTTTTATAAATATAATGTAATTCTTTGTGACTGTCATATAGGTGAGGGTTGTAGCTAGCTATATAACCAGTTTTAATCCACTAAATGTCTGTACCAAGACAGGAATATGAAAGTTGTTTTCTATTCGTTTGGTGAGTTTGATCTTCTGATCTTGGCATATACCTTTCCTTAGATTTAATTTTGTTCTTTTACATTTTTTACCCTTATCGGCAGTGTCAAAACGTTACAAGTTTATATTGTTTTGTCATGGAATCATGAGTGAAGCATTGTGATTATATATGACACTGGGACACTTTCATACAAGTGGGAGGTTTAGTTAGCTATAAAAGCAGTTTTAATCCATCATTTTCTACATAAGAAAAGGCCTGTTCCAAGTCAGGAGTATGACAGTCGTTATCCACTGGTGTGATATTTTTGAGCATCCGCTTTTGTCATTTGATTACGGACTTTCCATTTTGAATTGTCTTCGTAGTTCAGTATTTTTGTCATTTTACTTTTATCATTAAACAAACCAGGCATCTCAATATGACTTCAATTATTTGTGTGCAAGCAAAATCTAGTCAAGAGGATTTAATGGGTTTTTTTTATAATCAATGTTATTGTTAGTCCTATAACACATGCTATCGGTGTGATTTTTTCTGATAACAATTTTGTATTTGTTTGTTTTGTTTGTTTTGTTTTGTGTTTTGTATTTGCTATTTTTGTTATCAATGGTGCAACCCCAACTTCTTCCAAATTATGAGAAATAAGTATATCAAAACGAAAACGTATTAAATGAACTAAAAATGCCACATTATATCATTAAAGTCCGGGAACATTTCACCAAAAATTATTAAGATGCAAATTGATTGTTTTTATCCCAGGCATAGATTACCTTAGCTGTATTTGGCACAATTTTTGGGAATTTGGAATTTTGGATCCTCAATGCTCTTTAACTTTGTTCTTGTTTGGCTAATAAATATTTTGATATGAGTGTCACTGATGAGTCTTATGTAGACGAAACGTGCGTCTGGCGTACTAAATTATAATACTGGTACTTTTGATAACTATTAGATTTCTCTTTAACTTTTATTAAACTGCCTATTCTAGAGGTGGCGTGAATCAGATGTGGATACTTAAAAATTCAAAAGATCTTTTAGAGTACATACAATCTAACTCTCTTTCATCTTGTAACAGTATTAAAACATTTGACTTTTCTACCCTGTACACAAGTATTCCACATTCCAAACTAAAAGACAAATTGAAAGAGTTAATATTACTTTGCTTCATAAAAAAGAATGGCCAACGTAGATACAAGTATCTTGTCTTAGGGAGGGATAAATCCTACTTTGTAAAGAATCACTCTGATTCAAACAAAAAATTCTCTGAAACTGATATTATCAAGATGCTTGATTTCTTGATTGACAACATATTTGTTACGTTCGGAGGACGTGTTTTTCAACAGACTGTCGGCATTCCAATGGGAACAAACTGTGCCCCTCTACTCGCCGACTTGTTTCTTTATTATTATGAGGCTGACTTCATGCAGGAACTTCTTAGGAAGAAAGATAAGAAGTTAGCAATATCCTTTAACTCTACTTTCCGCTATATAGATGATGTTCTTTCACTAAACAATTCAAAATTTGGTGACTATGTGGAACGCATCTATCCAATCGAACTAGAGATAAAGGATACTACAGATACAGTTAAGTCGGCTTCATATCTTGACTTACATCTAGAAATTGACAATGAGGGTCGGTTGAAAACAAAACTTTACGACAAAAGAGATGATTTCAGTTTTCCAATTGTGAACTTTCCATTTCTAAGTAGCAACATTCCAGCAGCACCTGCATACGGGGTATATATCTCCCAATTGATACGATATTCCCGTGCTTGCATTTCCTATCATGATTTTCTTGATAGAGGTTTGCTGCTCACAAGGAAGCTATTAAACCAAGAGTTCCAAATGGTGAAGTTGAAATCATCCCTTCGTAAATTTTACGGACGCCATCACGAGTTGGTTGACCGTTATGGAATAACCGTTTCACAAATGATATCGGATATGTTCCTTACGTCGTAACTACAATCCCCTTCCCTTTCATGAATATGACCTACCGAATTAGACTATTTACCGGATTTGTAATCACTTAAGCAACACGACGGGTGCCACATGTGGAGCAGGATCTGCTTACCCTTCCGGAGCACCTGAGATCACCCCTAGTTTTTGGTGGGGTTCGTGTTGTTTATTCTTTAGTTTTCTATGTTGTGTCGTGTGTACTATTGTTTTTCTGTTTGTCTTTTTTATTTTTAGCCATGGCGTTGTCAGTTTGTTTTAGATTTATGAGTTTGACTGTCCCTTTGGTATCTTTCGTCCCTCTTTTATTCTTTTATTTTTTAGTAAACAAAGGATCTTACGTTTCATTTATAGGAAAAATCTAATGGAAATTTTTTTTATACATGGTTCAAGATATTAGTATTGTCTCGGAAAATTCATATTCTTTCAACTTTTTTAGTAGAATATATAAGACATATTTTAACCAACACAACCTATAAACCATTATACAAAAATCTTTTCTTTGATGGATGTAAAAATGTATATTACATGTATTAATTATGTGCAACCCTGTTGAGAGGTTCCATGGGTAAACAAATATTGCTATTATTTTGTATATTAGATTCATAACGATATTATTGGACAATTTTGACAGAAAAGAAATTATTTTTAGCCACCAAATCTTTATCTATTTTTCTTTCTTTTTATACTCGGAATTTAGTAAAGAAACTCTTACAATTTGAAAGAGCATTTAGAGACCTTTAAAACCTTCCAATTAACCAAGCCAATCAAATTCAGATTCAGAAAAAGTAAACCAATTACTCACAATGTGTTCATTATATGATATATATATATATAGATATAAGGTTGGGTTTCGCACTTTAATCAATTTCAAATGATGAAACATTCAATTTGATGTATTCTTTTCAAATGCTGAACGGCTATCTGCATATTGTTAGAAAGCCTTATAGCTGCACATAGCTATTTACTATGGTTTTATTTTCTGTGAAATACTTATAAGAAGAGGATATTTAGTTTTTTTGGAAAAATGGTCAGAATAAAGTTCCTGTTGGTAATTCTATTAGGTATGTTTAACTTTATCTTGCCTTTTTAAATGCATGACCAAAAATTAATGTTTGACATGACAAGATTGATGGCTATAACGTTAGCGTTTGAAAAACGACGTACATATTTGTAAATATCTATCTAACACAAATTTCAGTTGAGAAAGTAAAGAAAAAGCAATACAAAAATGGGTGAACTCGGGTACTCCGCAAGAATGTACAACCCGTCGTACTGTTCAAAATAAAAGAAATCTGGTGATTTTCTCTCATTTAGTTATAAGTCATAAATAAGAGAAGAAATATATAATTTTGAAACATTCCAATGTAACGGTAACAAAATATTGGCTTCCACTAAACTCCAAGGAAAAGCTTGAACTTTACGATGAAGAATCCCTGTTTTAGTGGTTTTGTTGAAAGCGACAACCTAATCCTAAATATAAAACGTAAATCCTTGATATATTGTTCAAATGCAGATTATATAGAATAAATAAAGTCATCATAGATACCAGGATTGAAATTTTATATTTACGCGCGTTTCGTTTACAAAAGACTCATCAGTGACGCTCGAATCGCAAAACGTTAAATAGGCCAAATAAAGTACGAAGTTGAAGAGCATTGAGGACCAAACATTCCAAAACGTTTTGCCAAATACAGCTAAGGTAATCTATTAGAAAAGCCTTAGTATTTCAAAAATTCAAGGTTAGGATGCTATATAAAAAAAAATAGAAAGTTCACAATGAAACAAATAAAGTCATCTTTTCTGCTGTTAGGTGAAGTTCTAAGTCGACGAAACATGAAAATATGTTTGCAATCAACAATTAAAGCGTTTTGTCGGTTGTTAGGAATTGATTGGAAAAAAGGTTGAGTTTTATTACAATGTATATGTTACAGTAAATAGGTGAAATTAGGAATAACATGTAATTCCTGATGCACTTATTAGTTAATATAAGTTATATCTGAAACTTTCCAGTTATTACCATTAATAACTAATTTCAAAATGAATTTTTACACATATTTACTAAAGGAGGGACGAAAGATACCAGAGGAACAGTCAAACTCATCCATCGAAAATAAACTGACAACGCCATGGCAAAAAATGAAAAAGACAAACAGACTAACAATAGTACACATGACACAACTTAGAAAACTAAAGAATAAGCCACACGAACCCCACCAAAAACTAGGGGTGGTCTCAGAATCTCCGGAAGGGTACTAACTGTTGACAAATATATTTATTCTTCTATTCTTGTATTACGTATAGCAAATAATCTCTTCAGCACAAGAATATGTGATTCAAGATTATCAGTTTAAAATATAACACATAAACATAATGGACCTTGCTAAATATATTACATATTTAAAAATATTATTTTATTTTATACTGTATATTTGTAAAGATCTTTTTAAGACATTAGCTGTGTCAATTAACTGAAATAGAAGCGAGTTTTAGTTGTTAAGCGAACAATAGTATTTGAAAGAGGGACGAAAGATACCAGAGGGATAGTCAAACTCATACATTGAAAATGAATTGACAACGCCATGAAAACTCACTACCTAACACAAATGAACATGAAGATCTAAAAAAAACAAGAATAACCTACAAATTGCCAGAATCTGTTTAGAAGTCGAAGCTATACAAGAGGAGACCTATACTTATATCCTTAAAGATTTGCCAAAGGTTAAAACGTTGTGAGCTTATGCTTCTTGTTGAACGCCGTACTTTGACTTATAATGGTTTACTTTTACAGATTGTGACTTGGATGGAGAGTTGTCTCATTAGCACTCATACCACATTCTCTTATATCTATAAAACTAAAACCTTGAGTAAAACAATTTCCCATTTTTATTCTAGTGCATTATAACTTTCATGTAGTTCTCATAATTTGGCTGTATTAGTTTAAATAGCAAAAACTTAAGGTGGTACCCAACACCTTCACTAAAATTAATTTTGCTCGTTTAATTTTCATAAATTTTTAACAGAGTATATACTTTGGCCCTATGACAAAAACAAATTTCAAACAATTTTAACCAACCATTTTATCAGAAAAAAATACATTGGTTATATAGCAGTTTGACAAACACTAATTTTGATCATTGAGAAGCTTAATATTCCGTTAACAACACAACGTCATTGAAACGTATAGCTGATTTTACAGAGTAATCTCTCTGTAGTGTTAGGTATTGTTGTCTTCTTTTTTTTTTAATTGTCAGTTTAGAACCTATCTTAAAAGTAAAATAATTATTTCGTGTACCTTGAAACATATAAGGCCAATTTTAAAGAGAATAAAACTTATTGATTAATATATCTAGTATCAAGAGCAAAATGTTAAAGCATTGTTTTTCTATTTCCATATTTTATTAAGAAAAAACTGAGTGTTAGTAAATAACATTTGATATGCCATATATACATTTTATATTTTCATATCTTTACGACAAAAGAGATGACCATCGAACTAGAAATAAAGGATACAACAGATACAGTCATATCTTGACTACTGTAACATCTAGAAATTGACGATGAGGGTCGGTTGAAAACAAAACTTTTCGATAAAAGAGATGGTTTCAGCTTCCCAAATGTAAACTTTCAATTTCTATGTAGCAACATTCCAGCAGCGCCTGCATACGGAGCATATATTTTCCAATTTGTACGATATTCCCGGGCATGTATTACCTATCATAATAGATTTTGCTGCTCATAAGGAAGCTATTAAACCAAGAGTTCCTAGAGGGGAAGTTGGAATCATCCCTTGGTGTAAATTTTACGGACGCCGTCAAGGGTTGGTTGACCGTTATGGAATATCCATTTCACACAAATGATATCAGATATGTTAGTTATGTCGTAACTAGAATCCTGTTCCCTTTTCATGAATGTGACCTGCCGAACTATATTATTCACCGGTTGTGTAATAACATGAGCAATATGACGGGTGTCACATGTGGAGAAGAATCTGCTTACCCTTCAGGTATCTTTCGCCCCTCTTTTATAAATTAACTGTTTACATTACTGAATTTTTGAAAAAGTAAGGATTTTCTCTCGGAGGAATAGATAACCTTTCGGAATGTTAGGTCTTTTTTTTTTGTTCGATCGTCACTGATGAGTTTTGGTAGACAATTACCGGACTTGCGCATAAATTTGGGCACTTTGCACAAAAATTTATCGTAAGTTGAACTGAGTGTGTGTTGATTTTAATGTTGAATACTTAAACATTCTTTTGTTCTTCTTGTGAACATGCATGAACTCTATTTAAATCACCACTAGAAGGCCTCTGACAGACTGAGTGAGCGTAAAATCATTGTTATCGATATCCGATGACATACATGTTAAATGTAATTGATTCAGTATTATTACCAACATAAGTCATTGGTATTAAAGAGATAATCATAACTGGAATTACGACTATCCCAATATGGCTACGGCAGATATAGGTTATATCTTTACAGTCACTTTTCTCAAATGTAGCATTTTTTTATCAATAGTTACTCAGCTGCAAGGTTTTTCTATACCATTACATCGTATTTGAATCGTAACGGTGCACTGGAATTGTCTAAGCGCTTTGAAAATTGCCGTTGAAAAAATCGGGATGACAGTCGTAACTCGGAAAAAAGATAATCGTAATTATGGTATTAAAAAATGAAAAGATAATCGTAACTGGAACGTGTTTTATGGAATTTAAAGTTTAACCCAAACATATCTAAAATTTTGATAGTAGGTAAACGCTTAGATAAAACTAAGAAATGGTACCTAGGAAATGAGCATTTGGACGAGACTAATGAATAGAAATATTTGCGATTTTATTTTACCCGCTCTTTGAATTTTGCTTACCATATCAATAATTTCCTAAAAGATACTTTCGAGCGCAAACTGAATTATATGACTGAGCTACTTAATGAACATGGATCTTTTAATCGCATATCTTTATGGGATGCTCTCTGGAACTCGGTCATCCGACCTTCCCTAGCACACGGATGTGCCGTATGGCTACCGTCATCCGCTTCTAGTCAACATATACTTGTAACATGGCAATACAAAACCGCGAAACTGATTTTTAATACTAAGATGCATATTCCAAAAACTGCTTTTTTCCTAGATTTGGGATGGGAGCCAATCAACAATTTTCTTGATAGACAAAGGGTGTCTTATTTTGCTAAGATTCGAGGACTTGACTCAAGTAAATTATGGCGAATTGTATTTGAAGAGCTCGTGTCCTTTAAGCTACAAAGGGGATGGGACTATCCACAATATATGATCAATCTATTCAATATGGTTGGTCTGGATCACTTTTATAACACGAATTTCAACTCATATATTTAAACAGTTTCTTGGAAGGTTTGTCCGGAGAAGGCAATATCAAGTAATAAATGATAAAAGCAGTCTAGATATTTTCTCGAAATTTAATTTTGCACAAGGAAGGCAACCATACCTGACGAACTTGCTGGACTTCAAGTCTGCAAGACTAAAATTGTTAATACGAACAAAGTCTTGTATAAGATGAATCTTAGCGAGAGTCCCACTTACCAAATGTGTTTATGACTAAGGTAAAATCTGACGAGTCTATTAAACATTTACTATTAGAGTGTTCTGGCTTCTCCTCAATCCGTAATAAATACATTACTGATATAAATGAATATCTAAGTTTTACTTTCCCGGCCTCTGCTTCACAGAGTTATCGTCCTACGATAAAATACAAATACTGGTTGTTGATTGCTTTTATCAAGTTAATCCCTACATTAGTCAAACATTGGACAGTTTAAGTAAAAAGATATTCAGTGAAATTTACTCTAAGAGACAATTGGTTTTGAAACGTAAACGTAATATGTACTCAGAGTAAATTTTGAAGTGAAAATACGGCCATTTTAGCCATAGGGTCCACATGAACCTTAAAATCCCGAATTTTTCAACGGCAATTTTCAAAGCACTTAGATAATTCCAGTGCACCGTTACGATTCAAATATGATGTAATGGTATAGAAAATCTTGCAGCTGAGTAACTATTGTCAAAAACATGCTACATTTGAGAAAAATTACTGTAAAGATTTTACCTATATCTGTCGTCGCAATATTGGGATAGTCGTAATTCCAGTTACGATTATCACTTTAATACCAGTGATAAGTATTGCGGTTATCAACACTGTTACGATAATACCTCATAAATAGAGTAAATTTTTAACAGTAATCATTATACTTTCAACTGACAATAGCAACTCAGGTGAGACACAGGGTTCAGCGGAACCTTTTAAAAGAATTTTTCTTATTATGATTTGCTATATATTCAATTTACCTTTTTTACTAAAAAGCAGTCCAATCCGCACTTCATTTCAACCGACTTATTTTGTATATCTTCCTTCCTGGAGACATTTTACGTATTCGTTTTGGGTGTCCTTTTAGCTGAACACAGTATAAATAATTCAAATCAACATTCGGTTGAAATGTACATTAATTCTGATGGAGGGAGGGGTCATGATATCGGCACGTGACAAAATTATTTAAAACAACTCTTGCATTGGTACATACGTGGTCGGTTGCCAGAAGAATTATGAACATCGGGTTATATGCTCTCCTATTCTAGTTGAAGTATTTATTCGTGGTATTATTCGTGTAATCTTATGAATAACTGTTCATTTTATTTCGTACTTGAAATATATGTCACTTGTTGTCGATCAAAATTCGACTCTCCGTATTTTTAAAGGAGTAGGTTCAGTAAGACCCCTTTTTGGCCCCAAAATATAGCAGTTTAACAAAATTGTTAAAATGTAAACCTTTAGTTATTTATTGGACAGTAGAATGCTTCTGTTACATAAATATGGGCTGTTTTTGACAATACAATGGACATATATCCGGTATTAGCACCATTAAGTCATGCTAAATTACTAAAATCCTCATAATTCTAGCATTTTAGTTAAATTTTAGACGGTTTTCGTGTAAAACGAAAGTGGCCGCATTCGTGTTCATCATTAATATTGAAATGTAAGTTGTATTTTATGATAATACATAACATATATAAAGGTTGAGGATGAACACGGATGCGGCCACTTTCATTTTTACCAAAACCATCTGAAAAGTGACATTTTTTGGCATATTAGGTAGATTTTTCATATTTGAGCTTGAATCGGATCGTTTTTAATGACTTAATCTGTTAAATTCTTTCACATAAACTAATTAATTCAAATAAAATAGACACTTAAGTGTTTAAAAAGTGGTCAAAATCTTTCGTCAGATGAACCTGAAATTTGAGGCCAAAATCGGTCCTTAACGGACTTACTCCTTTGCACAGCTGACAGAAGACTATTGATTCCAAAGGGGATAATTGCGCACTCCACACGCATTAACATACTTTTGTTCTATTATTAATATTACTTTTACTGTTGGATTGTTTAATGAGATATCCATTTAACGTGGCTCGGTACTTAAACATCCCGTCAATGTGTTTGTATTATCTTTCATTTTTTGCTGGTGTGTTTTGTATATGCGACTTTTTGTGTTTCTTTAGTTCTTATAAAGTGACTCTGCACTTTATAAGATCCCGTCAGTATGATATTGTCCTAAAATATGTCATTATGATATATTTCTAATATGAATTAGATTATACGTTGAACCACAAACGTCAAAATTATATAATCGCGAAGGGGAATGAACTATTTGTGGATTCTTATAAATTCTATAGAACTTTTGGACTATTTTAAATCTCGGTCTATTTCTGAAATTAATTCTTGCATACTTTTGATTTTTTTAACCCTGTATGCTAACATTGCCTGTGTGAAATTTTAAAATTGTTTGTATTTACATTGAACAACAAATATATGTGACGTATAAAATTTTCTGACGTCAGACGCGCGAATAAATGAATGTGTTTGTAGATAGATGTGTTGGTGTGCTGTTAAATTGTTCCTTTTAAAATTGTTACACGATGTTGACTGCTGTACCCATATTTTGACTATTTTTTATTTATCATGTCTGTTTAGTTCACGCATCATTGTAAATATAACGGAATCTGATGATACTGTTATCACATTGAGAGGTTTAGCGCTATTAAACCAGGTTTAATCCACCATTTTCTACTTTTGAAAATGCCTGTACCAAGTCCGGAATGTGATAGTTCTTGTCCATTCGTTTTTGATGTGTTTTGTCATTTGATTTTTCCATGTGAATTCAGTATTTTTGTGATTTTACTTTTGATTATATTTAATTGATTAATGTATATATCATTTAGTAAAGTTACTGAAATTTGAGAATACTCTACTTAAATCATTGTATGTTCCAGCTAAACCTTGTTATATTTGTATATTTTTTTAATGAGAACCACTGAATTTCATCAACATCATAACAGAGTTTGGGGTTTTTTCATTGAATTGTAATAGATATAACAACTTTTTTTGTCCTTTTTGATATAAAAAAAAAATATCTTTTATAAGTGCTAGATATTTACGACTCATCAGTGACGCTCGAATCAAAAAAAAAAATAAAAGGCCAAAAAAGTACGAAGTTGAAGAGCATTGAGGACCAAATTCCTAAAAGTTTTATTTCCAAAACCAGCTATTAAAGGTAATCCATTCCTGAGGTAGAAAAGCCATAGTATTTCAAAAATTTTAAAATTTTTGTAAACAGTTAATTTATAAATATGACCATATCAATGATAATTCATGTCACAGAAGTGCTGACTACGGGAATGGTGATCATATGTATATACTATTGGCCCTTGGTGTAATTTGTGTTGATAAATGCAATCTATTACTCAGTTACGTAGTGGTTTCACAGTTTCAATACATTATCGATTATGTGTCAATAGTAATACAGTCATACTTTCTTTTCCAGATTATACTTCCTGTAATAGCTACACATTTGTCCCAGGATCGTTTACATTCCAAGAAGGTCGTGATGAGTGTTTGAAAAGGAGTTCGGATTTAGCAATCATCACGGACATCGACATGCATAAGGAGGTCATCAACTTACTGGCGCCTGAAATAGGAGGAGGGTTATTATAAATCTACGAATTTTTTATATAAATAATCTTGTAATTAAATCGATACATCTGAAGAACTGAATGCTTTTGCATCGTTAGAATATGGCTATTTACAATCATCGCTCGACGGGAAAATGAGAATAGTAACAATATATAGGCACCTGATTATTTTTTATGGTACCAGATACAAATTTTGACGAAGTAAAGATCGGTACAGAAAAAAAATAGTTCCATATAAATTAAACAAAATATAATAAACAGTTTACTTATTTGATATACATACAAAATTCTGTCAGAGTTTTTTTAGGTGTAATACCACAAAATCATAGTACGTCACATCCGGTTACATGCGAAAAAGGGTCGACAAAAAATATTCCCTTGAATATCACAGTTGTAGGAAATAAACCTACATTTCATTGCAGTAAAAAATAACTGTGTCATAGACTTGAGTGTTTCAAAGCACCATTATTTTTTATCTGGTGTTTCTATCAAATTTTTGGGAAACTTGAGGTGACATGGTTACTGAATCTTGAACACAGAAAAGTGAAGATTTAATTGATTAACTTCCAGTGATGATAATCTTCTTAACATTATGTGAAAAAAATTCTATAGTACTGGACAGGATAAAACTTTACTCATGCCAACTATATCTTTAAATTATTCAAAATTGTTTGAAAAGTGCAAATTTAACAAAGACTAATAGGGGGAAATCAATGGTCGTATTACACCTTTATAAAACTCAATTGTATAGAGATGATTTCAGCTTCCGAATTGTGACCTTTCCATTTCTTGTTGGTTCGCCTTAATGGAATAACCGTTTCACAGATGATATCCTTGATATGTTCCTTAAGTCTTAACTACAATTCACTTCCCTTTTCACCACGAATGTGACCTATCAAATTAGATATTAACCTCATTGGTTGATATCTTTGGCGAAAGTACATGTGATACATCCTCATTCTTTCAATATCCAAGCTGTGGGAAGGTCGTGCTCCACGTGTTGTCGGCAAAGTAACTATATTCTTTAACTTTTACTTACATTTGCCTTGGTGGCTTTAAGACCTTGATGGTCATTTATGTATGCCTTGGTGGCAAAAGACCTAGGTGGTCATTTATATATGCCTTGGTGGCAATAGACCTAGGTGGTCATTTTTATATGCCTTGGTGGCAATAGACCTAGGTGGTCATTTTTATGATTTTTTACATTTGCCTGGATGGCAACAATGAATTAAAAATACTAGCCTTGGGGGCGTCAAGACCTTGGTGGTCATTTATATTCGCCTTGGCGGCTTCTTGATAGAACTAGATGGTAATGTTTGACCTTGGTGGCAAAATGTTTTGGGATTTAGACCTTAGGTAGTTGTTATCAACCCAGGTGGTCAGATATTTGTTATGCCGTGCGCCGGTTAAACGCAGGGCAAAGTGCTATAGCTATATAAAATATATGTGGAAGTGGGGGCTCTGGCCATTTTGGAAAATTGTAGTTGAAAGGAGAATAATAAATTGTTTATAGGGTAAATAGTTTCTTTTGTTACTTTTGACTGTGTTGTGGACTTTTCATTTATTTTTACATCGTACATACTGATAGAAATGCTATTTAAAGACTTTGTTAGAAAAGAATAGAATTATTGAGAAAGTGGAATAATGTGGCTTCACCCTAAGTAAATAACAGACTCACAATGTGGAACATCACATGAGATTAACGAGTCGCGTGTCCCCTGTTTTATTGCTACAATAACATCCAATTAACACCTTCAACTTTGTACACGCGTCAGACTATACAATTACACGCGCCAGAATATACAATCATTGTAAATAGTGAACACCTGTTGAAAACTCAAGATTGTCATTAATTTCCTTTCATCTTCAATCAATATGCATAAACATGATAAATATCGTTTAATGAGGCAATAAACAAATAAAAAGATGAAAACATTCACATTTCAATTTTCTTTTCCTCTTGTTTGATTTCAGTTCTTTGTATTTTACAATTTGTGTCAATATTTTCAGGACAATGATGCACAAGTAATTCATTTTGCGAACTTAATACATATTGCACGAAAAGAGTTTTAAAAAACAAATTATAAGATAAATAATATGTTCTAAAACACAAGGAAAAGTAATCTCATAATACAATAATTAAACGTAATACTGGCTGTTATTCATTATAGATGATAAAATATTATGTAAATAATGTTTCATTTTTTTCTATCAATTTTAACTTTCTTGTCGCTAAAATTATTTTCTATTGCATATTCTTTTAATATTAATTGCAATAATTAATTTTAATTAAACAAAAATGTTTTCTTGTCGCTAAATAGTTTCTTGTCGCTTGTTGTCGCTAAAATAATTCTTGTTGTCGCTTCTTGTCGCTTGTTGACGCTTGTTGTCGCTAAAATTCTTGTTGTCCTAATTAGTGAGACCGGTATTGAATTATAAGGTGTCTTCGTCGAGGTCCGCGTTCATCGGTCTGTTTGATTGTACATAGAATTGAATAGAATGTTGTTGTTTTCAGATGGTGTTACCTACAGCTTTGACAGGGTGACGAATGAAGGAGAAGTAATATGACATTGCACGATGATTCATGTCAATGAGTTCGAACAACCTTTTTAAAAGGAAAGGATTTTTTCTAATCAGAATATGGTGAGAACAAATTGCAATTGAAGTAATGTTTTGATTTCTGAAAAATAGGAACATAATGAATGGGGAAAATAATGATACTACACTAAATTATGTATGTCTGTGTTGAGAAAGGCAGACGATGCCAATATGGCACGGTACTAAAAAAAATCTGTGATGGAAGCAGCTTTATGTTCAAATGAACCTATTTAAAAGTAATGCTAATAATTTTTCCGTAATTCATGATGTTTTCTATTGGATGTGCATTTAATTTCATTGATGTGTTGAAATATGTCACAAAAATCTTTTTGTCATGGGAAATTAAATAATGGTTGCAATATTTTTGTTTTGTTTTGTTTTATCTAAATTAATAAATAAATATAATGTTGAATGATTTTGTATACTAGTACAAATGTATACTTAAATTTTATGTATGGTTGATTTTTTTTTTTTTTTTTTTTTTTATTTAAATTTCTTTGTCTACAGTTCGAGGGACACTGATCCCTAGTGGTTTTCCACGTGGATTGTAGGCAAAGGGATTTTTCCTTTTCACAGTGTGACTAATGCTGTCTTTAGTACAAATAAACAATTTGTTATTGGTTAATATATTTTCAGCACACATGTGAAGAATCGAGTGGAAATACAATTGTCAATGTTCCTGATTATGAAGTAAAGAGTGTGTTTGATTCAACAACAGTAAAGAAAGAGACAAGCCAGCATAGTTTACACTTGGAGGTTAAGTCCCTTTGCTTACAAGCTTTCCACATGCTGAAGATGTTATTAGAAAAATGACAATGTTCATTTTGATATGAATTCATTGCCTTAACTCAACTTTTAAAAGTCCGTATGTGGTCAAATTCATGAGAATTTATTGAATTATGAACGATTTTTAAAGAACTGTTTACATGCATCTTTAAATGTTTAGAAGTGTTTTAAAGTACTTTTAACAGGAATAATATTTAATAAAAGTGTTGAATTTGTTTTGAGTATTGGGAATACTATTCCTTAAGGGAAAGCCTTGCTAGTGGTGTATTTTGAGATTGGCCTGCAAATATGCTGTATGGACTATAGAGTTTTCTATGCGCATAACTTAACATGAACTGGATGCAAGATTATATCAATCACTGAGGATATGTGTATAACCTCATTGGTTGATATATTTGGCGGAAGTACATGTGATACATCCTCATTCTTTCAATATCCAAGTGGTGGTTGGTTTAAGGGCTATGTTTGGTCAGGCAATACATATTGGCTGTTTGGGCTGATGAGGTTCTTGATAAGTTCCCCCTCTCCCACCCATAAGTACCAAAATGTGGATATGTTTTTATATTTCTATTTCAATATTGGTATTACATGTATGCATTTTAGGTTGATGAGCACGAGACAACATTAGAAAATATGAGCATTACCATGGGATCATGTTGACAAAACAAACCTTTGCTTTATCGATTTTCAAGGGAAAGGTCAATTAGGGCAAGTGTATTGGCATGTTTGTGTTTGCTTTTTCATTACAATGGTAAAAATAAGATTATATATCTCGGATGACAATAATGTTGATTATAATGCTTCATTTTATGAGCTCCAGAGTAGTTTTATAACTGACAAAAAACAACTGTGCACTATATCCAGTGAGCTCTTCTTTATTGCATTGTGCATGGTAGTCCACATTTTGGTTTCTGAAACGTTAAAATATTATCTTGTATTCGGTTCTTTCCTCTAGAGTTTTCTATGCGCATAACTTAACATGAACTGGATGCAAGATTATATCAATCACTGAGGATATGTGTATTACCGGGTTTGTAATAACATGAGCAACACGACGGGTGCCAAATATGGAACAGGGTCTGCTTACCCTTCCGGAGAACCTAAGATCACCCCAATTATGGGTGGGGATCGTGTTGCTTGGTCTTTAGTTTTCTATATTGTGTCTTGTGTACTATTATTTTTCTGTTTGTCTTTTTATTTTTTAGCCATGGCGTTGTCAGTTTATTTTCGATCTTTGAGATTGACTGTCGCTCTGGTATCTTTCGTCCCTCTTTTAATAGTTAATACATCGCTTTTAGTTCCTTTTCAGATAGAGTTTTCTTTGTACAGGAAAGGAAGTATTTTTCTTTATATACCAAAAGTACGGATATGATTGAAATATTTGTGATACAATAAGTCATCTGAAAACATTTATAACTAATTTTGTGTTTAATTTCACTTTCCATATTATAAAGTATAACGTTCTATGACTTTTGAAGTAATCGAATATATGATATTGATAACAGGATTCAAGATTTTCATTGTACGTATGCTTTGATACTATAATATTTTTTCATAAACAGTTTAGAACGTGTCTGGATAGGATTAGAATGGCACAAACCACCAACTTCTCATTTTTCATGGGTGAATAATAAAGTGTTAGGTTCGTTTACAAACTGGAACTCTGGTGAACCAAACTGCATGGAAGAATCAAATGCTGGATGTTTTTCTACCTTATCCTATGATCAAAACTGTGTTCGCCTTCAATATGTATCAACTACTAGCTGGGTGTAGATGACGCATTGATGTTACAACCAGTATGCCATAATATGTCAAACTTGTAAGTTGTACAAATTCTATCGACTTGGTTATTCCTATAGATAAATCAGAATGAAAATAATTTCTATGCATATATCTCAAAAGGAGATTTTGCTGAACAAACATAATTATGCAGAAATAGTAATCGAAAAATATGTAAGAAAAATGAGTTTCTCGGTTTTTTTGGGGTTTTTTTATCAACTCTTATTTTGTATGTGTGTAATCCTGCTTGATTGTCAAACGTACATTTAAATAAAGGGAATTGACAAAAGGCAACGCCTATTCAAATCCTTTCCCATAATAAAATAATATGATAGTATATGATATATTTCTGATTATTCATAGATCATTCATTATTGCATTGAGTCAGGAGAGGCAATCCTCCATTTCAGAGTTAATTATCATCAAATTTTCATTGAAAGTCTATTTTTTAAATTTTGATACTCTTGACAAAATGTCAAATTTAAACCTTAAATACATTATATTTGATAGTGTCATCATCTATTATAACTGATGCACAAACTACAACTGTGTCAAGTACAACTGATGCACAAACTACAACTGTGGCAAGTACAACAGATGCACAAACTACAACTGTGTCAAGTACAACTGATGCACAAACTACTACTGTGTCAAGTACAACTGATGCACAAACTACAACTGTGGCAAGTACAACAGATGCACACAAACTACAACTGTGTCAAGTACAACTGATGCGCAAACTACAACTGATGCACAAACTACAACTGTGTCAAGCACAACTGATGCACAAACTACAACTGTGGCAAGAACAACTGATGCACAAACTACAACTGTGGCAATCACAACTGATGCACAAACTACAACTTTGGATGCACAACTGATGCACAAACTTCCATTGTTCAACCACAACTAATGCACTAACTACAACTGTGGCAGGCACAACTGATGCACAAACTACAACTGTGTCAAGCACAACTGATGCACAAACTACAACTGTGGCAGGCACAACTGATGCACAAACTACAACTGTGGCAGGCACAACTGATGCACAACCTACAACTATGGCAGGCACAACTGATGCACAAACTACAACTGTGGCAAGTACACCCGATACAACAGTTATGGAAACCACTTCGGAATCAACGAAAAAACAATTGTTCACGTCATTTATATATTCAGTATCCGAATCAGCAGCAACCACTGTATCATCTAAAACTAACCCAACAACCTCACCAGAACCACAAGTACTACCGATGATTACCACAACCGAGCAAGAAACCTCATTTAAACCAAATACAGATTATATACCAGTAGAGTTCACAATGCTTGGAACCTTTTTCGTAAACAGCACCCAAATATGCAGCTGTCATTTGCTCTCTAATCAAACTAATATGCCGGGGGGAAATTGGAATTTTAAAATAGATAAACGCTCGACGAACGCTTACATCCGACAACACACATCTGCTTATGACGGCCGGCTATCTTCTAGAATCATGGGATATACTGGAATTTTTGTCATTGGTGGAGTTTTATTATTTGTACTTTTTGCTGATTTAACGACCTTTCTGGATAAAAAAAAAGAATTGAACAATCAAACTAAATATGTTACTTCTTGTTTGACTTACCTATTTTCTTAAAATATTTATTGTTGTTATTTAACATTTTAAGCTTGTTTTTATTTCCATGTTCATATATTGTGGATTAGATGGATCCGTCATTTAATCACTGCTATGAACATATATAAAGTTTTACTTTCGTTTTAAATCAGTGTTATTTGTAATGTCGTTTTATTTTGAATAATGTATATATGGAGAGGTACGATACATTTATGGTGTTATTTATTTCAAGAACATGAGTATTTAAAATATTTTTAACAGGATCACAGCTTAATATGTTTGTTTTGAGATTTCAATAGTAATCTTTTTTAATATTTTATCAGAATAAGTATGTTCAATGTATCTGTTTCCGAAACTTTAACAGAGATTTCTTGATGAAGGTAAATCCAGAATCATATGCGCACATCGTACGTTTATGTTAAAACAGCAATTGCATTTGATTTCAAAACGTACCTCGAACATAAACATGTGTCTTGTCTTCTATTTGGTTGTTTTGGTTCTAGTTGTCCTCTAATTCATATTTTGTAAGAAAGGGTAAGAACTCTCAATAAATAGTTTTCACAACAGGCCGCTTCAAGACTAGAAGTCAGTACTGTCATATATCTAATGTATATAAACTAATTGAAAATGCTTCAAGGTCGCTCATAAACTACAGTTTTGAAAAAATTTGGGAAGATTATAATGTATTTATAAAGTAATAAGTATGAACGACATTCAAAACCAAAAGTGAAAATGTCAGTGTATACTGCAGGGTTCTGTTTATATTGATTTATTATCTGCTTCAGGAGAAGGATATGTATTTAATAAAAATAAAATACATAATCCAATTGATACATCGACCATTTGAATATAGATATTAGTATTTTTGCAGAAAAATTTGCCAGTTGATTTCTGGCAAATTTCTGTCTTCAACTTTACTTTGAATGAAACTTACTGCTGATATCAAAATATGGCGATTTGTGATTGCAAATGAAACAACTTTCTAGCAGAGACCAAATTCCGAAGATCACCCGTACGGCAATCAACAATGAGAATAGTGCATAACTAATTACTGATAGTCAGCATTTAAATGGTCGTAAAGGTATGACAAAATATTATACAATTCAAAGTCAAACGAAATAACAGCAGTCTAATATATGTACACAACAATGAACGATAGCAATATGAAATTAAATTGGTAAATAGAAAACAACAACCACGGAATTTCAAACAACTAACCTGCAACAGGTTCATAAAAAAAGTGAGATTAAACCTGTTAACGAGTGCTCTACCCTCCCCTAACCTGGGACAATTGTGTGACGATAGTAAGAAAGCTATGAATGAGGTTGTTAAATTTGATATATGGTTTTTTTAGCTTCTTTGTTATATATTTGTTTTTGGGATTTGTGATTAAGATTATAACACAATGTTGACTGCTGTACCCCTAATTTTGACATTTTCAGACATAATGACTGGGGTTTTTTTCACGCATCGTTGTCAAAAGAATAGAATTTATTGCGACTGTCATACAAGTGAGAGGTTAAGCGCTATAAAAACAGGTTCAGACCACCATGTACCAAGTCAGGAATTTGACAGTTGTTATCCATTCGTTTGATGAGTTTGAGCTTTTGATTTTGCCATTTTATAAGGGACTTTCCGTTTTGAATTTTCCTCTGTGATTTTACTTTTTAGAACAAAACAAACATCTAAAGATGCTTGCAGTTACTAAAATTTAGTCCATAGACAATTGCAAATAACAAATAAATAATCTTTCACAGCGTAAAATATCGATCAATATACATCATTCAAAATGCTTTAGTGTAAAAGTCTGAAATAAAGCATGATCTCGTCGAAATACCAAAATATAAGTAAAGATTAGATTAATTGTTCACGAGTTTGTTTTGTTTTGTTGACTTTTCAATTTACTTGCCATAGATGTGGAAGTGGTGTTCTTTTTTGTCACTTCCATCTAACAAAACCCAAAAGTAGAACCTTATTGTATAGAGCAAAAATATTAATGTTTATATGAAGGTCCGAAATCAATGGTTGTTTTTTCTATACATCCTGAACATGCTGAATGGGTTATTGTAGTTTATGGAATTTAGGAAATCCTTCATCATCTGATTCTCTGTGTAATATATTCGGCATTTTTCTGGGTTCTTTGCAATTAAGTGATTGACACCTTTCATCAAAACTTCTGTTATGTTGAATTTATTATGCCGCTCCCCTATCGTTTTAGGTCATTGTACCGTCGCATTGATGTAAACATCACTTTCATTGATTCATCTGTTATGCATATAGTCGATAAAAAAAATTAAAGTCTCTAAGTTATACTGACTGGTCTCAGTTTAATGTCATAGCTTGTACAAAAACATATTGACATGGTTATTCAAAAAGATTTATCTATTTGATTCAGCCATTGTTAGCTGCATTTTTATTATGGTAAATGAAAGTGTCTACTCTATTTTTCCCACAAAACATTTACAACTCAAAGGCATTAGGACATCGAATTATAAACTCGTTTCAGTTTGTTTAAAATTAAGTTCTATCCATCATGCCATCCCTCCTTATTTGTATATTATGTACATCATCTGCTTCAATAGATAATGATAATCTTACTACATCGAATGATACAAAGTTGATCAACTGCACTTTTACTTTTTTTCATTGATACATTTAAGATTTTAAAATTAATGTATTTTATCCACATATACTTGTAAATGTTTCTTCTGATTTTCAGTTTACTATTAAAGGCATTTTTTAGTCATTGTTTTTGTTATCCTTTTTATATATGTTTTCTACTTGTCTTTCTGATATCTTTTCCTGTTTAAATAATTTAGGCAGGTACAACATTTGTTTTATCAGTCAATTATAACCAAATAACCAAAGAAATATATTTGTCTCGTCTGCACTTATATCATATCTTCTTATACTTAAACACTCGAATAACTATTTTAGATATAACTTTGGTGAATGTATGCAGGAATGACTAAACCTTTTGTTTTAAAATTGTATACGCCATTAAAAGTTTAGTTGAATAAGGACCTAGTTAAAAAAAATAAAAGTCACCAAGAATAACAGGCTATTATTTGATACGTCAGACGCGTGTTTCGTCTACAAAAGTCTCACAAGTGGCACCTCGAATCCAAATTGGATAGGAGCAGTCAGCAAAGGCGTCACTTTGTATTATTTTGTAAGAGGATATCATCTAAATAGCTGTAGTTTTTACTGTAAAACTACACATCCAAATTACTGCAGTACATTAAAGCTTTTATATAGAAATAAGAATATGTTGTATGAATGCCAGCGTCACAATGAGTATAAAATAAGTAAACAATTATAGGTCAAAGTACGGTCTTCAAAACGTCACACTGAACAGTAAGCTATAGGCTAAAGGACCCCAAAATGGCAAGTGTAAAATATTGCAAACAGGAAAACCAACGGTCTAATCTATATTAAAACAAGAAACGGGAAACACTTAAGAACCACACCAGCAAACGACAACTACTTAACACCAGGCTCCTGACTTAGAACAAATGCAAACAAATAAGTTTATTTTGGAATGTCAGATACACGGAAAGATAGTCGGGACGACGATGTGACGGAAAATACTAGTAACCATGACATTTAATGCAATCTATCGATATCTTGGAAGAGATACGTTTGCGCCAAAAATGCGTCCTTTTGCGCCACAACTTTTTTACTCCAATGCTACGTTTGGGCCACCTGTTTTAAAATTACATGATATCATTTGCGCCAAAAATAAAACATACGATTGCGCCAATTAGAAGAAAAATTACTTCACTCCTCCTTTATTCAGACTTGGAACAGGCAGTTTATACGTCAAATGTTTCCTTTTCTGAAACGTACTTTCTTCTTACTGCTGCTGCATTGGTTCTTCTTAATTTAATGTATGTAGAATAGTAGCTTGTAACTTCATTTTATTGTCAAAAAGACAAACATTGAAGGATAAAATGAATAAAACAGTTCATGATAATTCCTGTGGAATGCTTCTGCTCCATTACTGGTACGTCTTGTGGTAGATCGAGATTCAGCCCATACGGATGGTTGGAACAAAGCACTGTATCATCAACATATGTAGCTAAAACATAACCAGCAAAATCTTCTATTTTCTTCTCTTTTTGCATATCTTGTGTTAAATATTCAGCAAAGCAATAAGTTTTCTTCTCTCTTTGTACATGGACTGTCTGATGAATTTAAAGTAATTTCTTTCAAGATGCTCATCTGCATGGTGAAATATCTACGAACATATAATACTTTTTAAGCCAAAAATAAGAACAAATGTTAATCATTATATAATATTTATAAATAGATATGTGTACAGGTAAATTGGCGCAAATGAGTTACGAATATTAGCGCAATTGATACATTTGGAAAACAAAATTTGGCGCAAATGATGACCCTGAAAAACAGTAATTGGCGCAAAAGGACTGTTGCCGATATCTTAAGGTGATTGGGTTGTGTCGTATATATGTAATACTCAGATCGACGTCCGGTCTCTAATCGACGTCTGTTCCTCAAATCGACGTCCTAATCTGATGTCACAATAAAATATCCTTCCAAATCGACGGCCAATTGTATGCCTATCTAATCGACGTCCATTTTTTGGCTACCCTTATCGACGTCCAGTTTTTAGCTCCTCCAATCAACGTCCGTTTTGGACACAGAATACAACATTGACCAGAACCGACAGCAGCTGAAACTTTTAGACCTTTAAACATATTATGTGTGACAAAAAGGATCTATTTACAAAAATGTTTTTTTTTTAATTTATAACATACTAAACCAAATAAAAAAATTATGTTAACAGGTTGTGATATCATTTTTTTAATTTAAGACATTACATAAAAATAAGGAGATGTGGTATGACATGAATAATGTAAACAATTCAAATTAGAAAATTAACGGTCTGATTTATCCAAAAAAATCTGAAAAACAAATATGACAGACATAAACCATCGAATACCACTGCACTACAGGCCAATATGTCGGGATTGAACATGTGTGTGAGCACTTAACCTAGAACAGTTAGCAACACAACATAAAAAATTATGCCAATTGCTTGGGTATATGAGAACAGTTGTGCAACAGCACAACATAAAACATAATGCCAATTTCTTGCATATATGAGAACAGTTGTGTAACAGCACAACATTAAACATACTGCCAATTTCTTGCGTATATGAGAACAGTTGTGTAACAGCACAACATAAAACATAATGCCAATTTCAAGCGTATATGAGAACAGTTGTGTAACAGCAATGCCAATTTCTTGCGTATATGAGAACAGTTGTGTAACAGCACAACATAAAACATAATGCCAATTTCTTGCGTATATAATTCACTCCAAATGTAAAACTCAGAAATTTGTTAAAAAATTTCTCACTGAGTACTAAAAAAACAATTGGCTGTTCTTTTTTATTTTGTCTATTGTTGAAGATTAAATAATGCCCTCTAGATCTCGTTTGGTATTCTTTGTCATGATGTTGCTTTCTCCTTGACATACACTTACATGCATGTCATTTATTAACATGAATAGGAAAGACACACTACTATGTAGATCGATTCGATTAACTTTTTATCAAGATAAACTTGAATATGCATGATACCTAATCGAGTTGACAAAAATCTACATATGGAAAGTATGTATAAATGTTTGAACCCTACAAAACATGTACATGTATGAGTGTAAACAATTAAATCCAGTAATTTATTATTTACTGATATTGGACATCGATTAAAGACGACTACAATCAATCGGGCGTAGTTTATGCAATACATGTCGTCACATTGGACGTCGATTAGAGTATCAAAAAGTAAAATCACAAAAATACTGAACTTAGAGGAAGATCAATTGGGAAAGTCCATAAATAATCACATGTCAAAATCAAATAACAAAACGCATCAAAAAAGAATGGACAAAAACTGTCATATTCCTGACTTGGTACAGGCATTTTCAAATGTAGAAAATGGTGGATTAAACCTGGTTCTATAGCGCTAACCCTATATATTGGACGACGATTTGAGAATGTGACGTCAGATTTGGACGTCGATTTGAGGAACGGACTAACATATATAATTATTCAGTATACATTACCGAAGAACTACTTATTGGTCAGACACGTGTATATATTGTTAGTAAGATAGAAAGTCCTTTGAGAAGTGCTACTTACGTAATTGACAAATGTAAAAGAAAACAAATAATATTTTGAATAATATTAAAAATGTGTTTGCATTTACCGCCTTAAACTGTTAAATATTGGTAAAATAAACATTGTTCAACCTTATAAATACATTTTTTATTATTAATAACGCCCAGTTCTTCTATATTCTAATTGGTAATCGAAAAACAGATGGTAAATATCTCAAAACATTCTTCTTGAGGAAACAGTTCCTGTCGTTTTCTATTCTCAATTTAACAAATAATGTTCTATAATTGGAACTATTTATATGTAGACTGAACAATTTATTTAAAATACCAGTAACCATGACATTTAACTCAATATATCGATATCTTAAAGTAATCGGGTTGTGTTATATATATGTAATACTCAGATCGACGTCCGTTCATCAAATCGACGTCCAAATCTGACGTCAAAATAAAATATCCTTCCAAATCGACGGCCAATTGTATGCCTATCTAATCGACGTCCATTTTTGGTTTCTTAATCGACGTCTAGTTTTTACTTTCTCTAATCAACGTCCGTTTTGGACACAGAATACAACATTGACCAGAACCGACAGCAGCTGACCTTTTAGACCTTTAAACATATTATCTGTGACAAAAAGGATCTATTTAAAAAAATGCTTGGTTTTTTTTATAACATACTTGACCAAATAAAAAAGTTCTGTAAACAGGTTGTGATATCATTTTTTTAATTTTAGACATTACATTAAAAAAAAAAGGAGATGTGGTATGACATGAATAATGTAAACAATTCAAATTAGAAAATTAACGGTCTGATTTGTCAAAAAAACAAACGAAAAACAAATATGACAGACATAAATCTTCGAATACCACTGCACTACAGGCCCATAAAGAATATGTCGGGGTTCAACATGTGTGTGAGCACTTAACCTAGAACAGTTGTGCAACAGCACAACATAAAACATAATGCCAATTTCTTGCGTATATGATTCACTCCAGGTGTAAAACTCAGAAATTTGTTGAAAATATCTCACTAAGAACTAAAAAAAACAATTGGCTGTTCTTTTTTATTTTGTCTGTTGACTATTGAAGATTAAAAAATGCCCTCTAGATCTTGTTTGGTTTTCTTTGTCATTATGTTGCTTTCTCCTTGACATACACTTAAATGCATGTCATTTATTAACATGAATAGGAATGACACGCTACTATGTAGATCGATTCGATTAACTTTTTATCAAGATAAACTTTAATATGCATGTAACCTAATCGGGTTGACAAAAATCTATATTTGGAAAGTATGTATAAATGTTTGAACCCTACAAAACATGTACATGTATGAGTGTAAACAAATAAATCCAGTAATTTATTATTTACTGATATTGGACATCGATTAAAGACGACTACAATCAATCGGGCGTAGTTTATGCAATACATGTCGTCACATTGGACGTAGATTAGAGTATCAAAATATTGGACGTCGTTTAGAGAATGTGACGTCAGATTTGGACGTCGATTTGACGAATGGATGTCGATTAGAGGCCGGACGTCATATTCTTTATGGGCCCGTGATGCAGTGGTATTCGATGGTTTATGTCTGTCATATTTGTTGTAATCTGAGTCTATAGATATAGGAAGATGTGGTGTGAGTGTCAATGAGACAACTCTCCATACAAATAACATATATAATTATTCAGTATATATTACCGAAGAACTACTTATTGTTCAGACACGTGTATATATTGTTAGTAAGATAGAAAGTCCTTTGAGAAGTGCTACTTACGTAATTGACAAATGTAAAAGAAAACAAATAATATTTTGAATAAAATTAAAAATTTATTTGCATTTACCGCCTTAAATGTGTTAAAATAAACATTTTTCAACCTTATGAATACATTTTTTATTATTAACAAGTATGGACACAGACGCAAATTGTCAGTGGGGTTAAAGGTCGTTACAAATGTATTGAAAGCTAGACTGGAAATGTGTATTAACAAATTGAGTTGATGTGTACATGTCTTCATTCAAATGCATTGACTGATAAAAAAAAAGGGGGGCTTCAACTTCCACCCCTCTCTGTGAATTAGTTGTTTGAGTGTTTGAATATGGAGTTTGTTAATAAATAGCTGCACTGTAAGCGCATGATATGTCTTGATTCCTTTTAAGCTTGCTTAAAGGTTGAACTATTTTGTTTTGTACAATTATTAGTCTATTTGTTTTCTCATTTCAGTTGTTTTATATTTGTCATTTTAAGGTCTTTTATAGCTGACTGTGCTGTATGAGCTTTTGTCATTGTTGAAGGCTATTTGGGGACCTGTAGTTGTTAATCTTGTTTTAAATTTTGGAATGTAGCTGAAGTCAACAGACATAGACAATTCACCCAAGTTTTATAAAATGATGTGGAAGTGTTTATGTGAATAATTGAGATGGGAAATGAGGAAAGTGTCAAAGTGACAACAACCCAACCATAGAGTAGACAACAGCTGAAGGCCTCCAATGGGTTTTCAATGTAGCCAGAAACTCCTGCACTTAAAGGTGTCCAAAAACTATAAAATCCCTTCTTTTTTTTAGCATATATAAAAATTCATAACACAGAAATGTATAATCTGAAATTTATTACAATCAAAAGGGACCTTAGGTCAATGGTGTAAACAATTCACCAAAGTTTAATTAAAGGTGATGGATGCATTTTTGTGTTATTGTTCAAAATTGGAAAATTCTCTCTTTTTTAAGGATAAAATCTCTCTTCATAACATGATAATGAAAATTCTAAAATTTATAAAATCGATGTGGAGCTTATGTCAATAGATATAAACATTTCAACAAATTTTCTTGAAAGTAGGGGGAAGTGTTTTCTAGTTATTGTCTGAAGTGTGGATGATGGACTAATAGACAACAGTATACTATATTATGTTGTGTGTGAGACATTGGTATAATAAAATGGTTTCGCATGAATAATGATTAGAAACTGTTTAATGCAGTTATTGAGGGAACGACAGTGAAGAAATTCCTGAGATCAATGCGTTTGAATCCTAAGAATTCAATTTTTGTTGAAATGAAACAAAGTTCAATTTTTGACCCTTTGGATCTTAATGTAAACCAATTTGAAAAAGGGACAATCCTGTGCAATTGAATATTTCTTGCTATTGTGCAATACTGTGCAATTAAAAATTTCTTGCTATTGCACAATACTGTGCAATTGGAGATTTCTTGCTATTGTGCAATACTGTGCAATTGAAAATTTCTTGGTATTGAACAATACTGTGCAATTGAAGATTTCTTGCTATTGCAGAATACTGCGCAATTGAAAATTTCTTGCTATTGCACAATACTCAGTTAGTATAATAATTTTTGACCCCGATTTGGACCAACATGGAAACTGGGCCCATAATCAAAAATCTAAGTACAAATGTACATGTTAAGACTCACCATATCAAAGAACCCCAAGAATTCAATTTTTATTAAAATCAAGCTTATTTTAATTTTGGACCCTTTGGACTTTAATGTAGACCAATTAGAAAACAGGACCTAAAATTAAGAATTTGGACATGGTTAGATTTGGCATATCAAAGAAGCACAATACCGTATTTCATTTTTTTGATGAAATCAAACAAAGTTTAATTTTGGCCCCTTATTCCTTGGGACCAAAATTAATCCAAACCTACCTTTTGTGGTCATAAACCTTTATAGATTTCAATTAACTTATACTAAAGTTATTGTTCAAAAACCAAGAAAAATGCTTATTTGGGGCCTGTTTTTTGGCCCCTAAATCCTACACTGTTGGAACTAAAATTACCAAAATCTATCCCAACCCTCCTTATGTGGCCATAGACCTTATGTTAAAATATCATAGATTTCTGTTAACCAACTTAAGTTATAGAGCAAAAACCAAGAACAATGCTAATTTGGCCCCTTATTCCTAAACTGTTGAGACCAAAATACCCCAAATCAATCCCACCCTTCCATTCATGGTCATAAATCTTGTGTCTAAATTTCATATATTTCCATTTTACTTTTACTGAAGTTAGAGTGCGAAAACCGAATGTCTTTGGATGAAGACGATGATGCCAACGTGATACCAATGTACAACCAAAAAGTTTTCAATTTTTGCGGTTGTATAAAAATGATGTCAAATCAAATTTTTAATGGAGTTTGCAACAGTAATTATTCAACTACTCATTTTAATACATCATAAAGTATTAAAGTGTAAATGTCATACAGTCATGGTGATGATGCCTCCGCTAGCATATAACGTTATAAAGGTACATAAATCAAGAACTGTAAAAGTGAAGCTGCTAAAAATTGAACTTAAACCAAGTTTAGAGGTACCGGTAATAAGCATTTGTATACACATTTCACTAAATTTATTTGAGACAAACTTGAGAAATTTTTCCATTTGTGAAAGGGGATAACCCTAGAATGATTATCAAAGTGCTTGTAATCACTGAATGGCTATTAAAGACTGCTTAAATTTATCAGTTGGTAGTAAAGTGAATTTTGCATTGTATATTGTATACATAGCATTATTTTAAGTCGATTCAACTACTTTTCTGGACAGAGACAGATAACTCCAATTTTCAAAGAAGATTTCATAAAGCAATGGTTTTAGGTAATATTAATTCAACAACCATTCTGGACAAAGAAAGATAACTCCAATTTATTGCCTTGAATCTACAAAAATGTTTGTTTTTGGCCCTCAATTCCTCGACTGTTTGCCCCATAACCCACAAAATAGACCCCAAACTTCTACTTATGGTATTAAATATTATGGTACAGTTTCAAAACAATTGAAATACTTATACACAACTTTTTGTACTGACACAAGATTAATGCTTGTTTTGGGCACCTTTGGAACCCTTATTCATAAACCTTAGGGACTATATATATATATAACCGCCCCAAAACAATCCCAAGCTTCCTTTTATGATTATAAATATTATGTTATAATTTAATGGCTTCCTTTTTACTTATACTGAAGTTATTATCTGGAAACCATCCGTCTTGGGAAGACGACGACAGGATACCTACATGTATTTCAACTGCAAAAATTTCTGTGGTTGTATAAAAATTTCAAATATGTACAATGAAATATAGTTTCAAAATTGATAAGCCTAGATAGGCCTTATAATTTTTTCCCCACATAGTTGAAGGACCATTTACACTCAGGACTGAGTCATAAGTAGGCAGTAAAGTCTACAGATGTATTAAAACAACCTAGCATCATATTGCTAGTAGTGGGAGTAGCATTCTTGGGTAAATTTGTTCTTTTTTTATATGATATGTTTGGTTCAAATCAAAATAGAATGCTTTTATCTCCCTAATACTTGCATTGTAAATAGAGGTGGTACTACTTTGACAAATCCTTGTACATGAGAGTCTTCTGTCAAATCTTTATTTCACAAAGAATGAATTGCATAACAATGAACTGAGCTCAAAGCAAAGTACTTTAATAATACACTTAGACAAAGAGCTAAATCCAGTGATATACTTTGTACTACTGGTCCTTCATTAACATCCATTGACCAAAACCACATCTCAACGACATTCCATACTACATGGTTGGATTCGGAAGTCCTGAAAAAGACATGATTTTTTTTAACATATTTTAAGTATATATATACACAGGTTAAAACTTTCTTGTTGTATAATCATTCCGTATCTAGCAACTATCAATTTGCTTAATGCACATATTGATATATGTTGAGTGTACCTCTGTTGGAAATAAGAACACACAAACCTCCACCTAGTTTTAGTCAATGGACAAAACATTCAAAACTATAAAATATTATAGATCTAAGACTTGTCAGTGTCTATTTACCATTGCCACTGAATCAATGATATGTATTGTACACATAATTACTGTAAAATAAAAGTCATTTTCAAATCTGACTTCATGGTAATATAAGATTCCATATCTACAACCAATTAAAAGGAAAAATCCCTCTGATAGACTAGCATTTAAATCCGATTTCTAAAATGGAAGCTAAGTCACCTTGGAACTTAGAACTAAAAAAAATCAAACAATATATCTGATATATTTCAAATGCATGTACATGAAATAATATAAATCTCTAAAATTCACCATATTGTTCCCTTTTTCATCTTCTGTTAGATACTGTATATCCAGTGGCGGATCCAGAAATTTTTTTAAGTGGGGGCCCACTGACTGACCTAAGAGGGGGCTCGCTCAAGTCATGATTCAGTGATTCCCTATATAAGCAACCAAATTTTGTCTCAAAAAGCAGCCCCCCCCCCCCTAAATCTGCCTCTGATATCAACCTCTAGATGTCTTTCAATTACATTCAGTTTAGTGTGGGTTGATCTTTGATTGTTGTACATGTTACAACCAGATTCCCGGCAGGGGGGGCAACTTTGTAAGACCGCAGAGGTTCAAGCTTAGATTTTGAAATAAGGGGGAAAATGTAACCTTTTCAATTTATAAAACAGGTTCAACATCATTTCTGTACATATATAAACATATTCTAAATTGTGGACACACCTTCATTAAATATTCTACTTCAATTAGTGGAGGAGATCAAATTAAAAAGTTGCAATGGTTAAATACTCCAATCACAGTCTTTCCTGCTAAAATCTCATGTGTAGAATGTGATAAACGGTTTTTGGGTCTATATATTGTCCTTGATATTGAGGTTATCTTGACACAGCAAAATATAAAGAAAATGTAAACTATGATCTGGAAATTGACTTCGTTTTCCCAAAATAAGCCCACTTAAACTGAACTTTAAATGCAAAAGACCTCTAAATGGCTAACAGATATTGCTATATAAAAGAATAGTCCATGATTATACATGTATAATGATATTAAAGAATTCATGAAATTTACACTGATTCTGTCAGTTGAATGGACTAGAATGAGATAAGTTATATACATGATAGACATAAAGGTTTTTTCCAACAGTTGTGGTGTAAATTAATTCAGTTGTATTTTATGGTTGATATATTTATGTATATACATGTATGTAAATCATTGGCTCTTCAACCAATGATATTTTACAATATCAATTATTTGTTTATTTTTCTAATGTTGGTATTTTTCAGCATACTAAAAATGTTTTAGCACAACACGAGCACAAGCTTTATAGGGTGTCCTCACACAGGGTTTCCGCTGGCCGTCGCCATTTTTCCCAATTTGCGAAAAAATAATACTTGTGGCCATGAAAATTCGTCATTTGCTTAAGAATTTGGCGAAAGAAATATATAGAAAGATTTATTTTCCTCCTTCTTGTTTATTTACTTTTTTCGAGTTTCTCAGACTTTAACTTATCAGACAATACTCGGAATTCACCTTGACCTCATTAAGATTTTGACAGAAAATCAATTATCAGCTGATTGCAATTTACAGCTATCGACAACAAAGGACTAATTAATAAAGGTGTTGATTGAATTGTTTGTCAAAATGATATGGTTGAATGACTTCCACTAAATGTCACATACAGGAGTTATTTACCACTTTTCGACTCATGTGTTTGAAGAACTCTTTTGACGTCTCCTCTCCATGTAAAGATAGTTTAGAAAAGAAAGTTGTTGTTGTGACAATAAATGTTAAAGGGCAAGAAAATTCTCCGATTTAAAACTTGAATTATCCTTTGACTTTGATGTAAGTAATTGATCAGGGAGACTACTTTAAAGTCGTTTGAGTGACACACGTGTTTCAAGCATAGTTTACCGTCTAAACTTTTTCATTTAAGATGGTCAAGAAAAGATGGTCAAGATGGTGGTTATGAAGAAGGGGGGGGGGGGGGGGGAATGCATTCTGGCATCACAATTTCAAATGACAGAGGATAACATATGATCTGTCCATATACATGTATGGGGGTATCTTATTGAAGTATTCTTGCCAAATGAAGATTAAACAGTAATTCTTAGACATGACAATAAAAGAGGGGGGATAGGACCTTTATCGGGACTCCGGGATCGGGTGTTTTTAAGCTCGGGATTATCCCCCCTCAT
This sequence comes from Mytilus galloprovincialis, assembly GCF_965363235.1. Lineage (NCBI taxonomy): Eukaryota > Metazoa > Mollusca > Bivalvia > Mytilida > Mytilidae > Mytilus > Mytilus galloprovincialis. The sequence continues at coordinate 20,696,770 of NC_134839.1, read as the reverse complement.
AAAATGTACACTTTTTTCAAGACGATTAAAAAATCAGCTGAATTTGACAAATCACACTATTTGTTTTCCAAAAATAACTGTAATTGGATGGGGGTTCTGTGTATTCACATTATTTTAACAACTCTCCTTGGGCCGAGAAAAAAAAATCTGTGTTTCAGGTAACCTGACCGACCCTGTTTTTTAGCCCCGACCCTAACTTTTTTATTGGATCTTTCAAAAAAAAAAAAACAATAATAATTATCAACCGACCCTGTTTTTGACACAGGCTTCTGATAAATGACATAATATTTTTTCTCTCTTGCTTCCTCTTGCATAGAAAGCCAGTAAAACATTTTATTAATGTCAAAAGGTATTCCAAATAGATTAAAATCCAAGAAATTTGCACAGCAGGTGCTTCAAAAACATTGCAAATGGCCCAAGACCACAATTAATGACCCCGCTTTTCGTTGTTCACGAATGTAGTTCCTTTTAATTAGAGTGTATTTTTCCTTAATTTTTTTTTCTTTCCCTTCCCCACTCATTTCTTAGATTTTATTGGGTGGAAATGAAAGATGAGAGGTAAAATAATTTTTTGGATGTTGTATTTAAACTCATTTTGATATGGAATGAGTGATTAGGCCAAGTGCAAAAAGGTCATATTTACAGTTTTCGGAACATCTCTTGACTTGTCCATAGGGGTATGGCTGTATATTGGCTAAATTTGTAAAAGTGATTGCTTCAATCTTTCTGAATTTTGGATATATTTTTGGACTAGTGCTATACATAAGACACACAAAAAATTTGACAAAAGTGCATGGTGCAATTTTTTTAATGATACAAAATGTTCTAAAGAAATGATAGAGAAATTAATTGTGGTCTGTGGCCAAATGGCACACATCCGGTTTTTGGAACTAATTATGGATCCGGACTTGGAAAAAACATGATAAATACTTAATAACTCAAATATGAAATTTTGAATCATCACCAAAAAGTATACAGATATTTAGATTAATGTAACTAAGAAGTGTTTAAAGTTTTAAGCCATAATCAAGAATTGTTTTTGAGATACGGTGTGACATGTGAAAAAAACACCCCCCTGTTTAAGTTACAATGTGCCGTAACTCAAAAAGTTTTAATCTTATTTTCACCAAAAAGTATACAGATCATGTGACCATCATAAGAAACAACTATATTAAGTTTCATGAAATTTGGATAAGTCGTTCTCAAGTTACGGTGCCACATGTTTACGCTGGACAGACAGACGGACACCTGACATTTGTATACCATAATAGGTCCCGTCTTTGACGGACGTATAAAAAGCAGTACTAAGCGTGCATGTTACGCTAGAAACATATTCAAAGAATACAGTTTTATAACTTCTTAATGTCATATCCAATATTTATCAAAACCTAAAGGGGAGTTACATGTATCTTACTTCCTATATTTTTTCGTGGATGTCAATACACCTAATCGCTATTTATTCCATACCGGATGAATTCTAAAATTACACAACTTTTTCATCCAGTTGAAGCTATCTGGGGGCCGTTGAAACAATTCACCATGCACAATACTTTTTAATGAGACCCGTTTTAACTTATTGTAAATACTTAAAACAAAATAATTTTTTACTTCAATTTTCAATTTCGAAAAATAGTGGATTATTAACTATTAAAGTTTCTTGATGATCGCTTTCTAAAGTTTTTCCTCCCTGAGCTCTCTAGTAAAAAACCTTTATTTTCAGTCGCATGACCCAAACAGAAAGTTGTACATACAGTGTATTACTGTTTTTCCCAGATTGGACTAAATAGCGATAATTAAATAAAGTGTAATTTCCGGGATTGTTGAAAACTTGCATATTCATCACTATCTGATTTTGTGGTTTTAACAATCCAGACAGACAAATAGCAATAAGGTGTTTAGAAAAAGATGACCTAAAACCTCCTTCATATAAGACAAAAAAACATGGGAACTCATACTGAATGGTCAAATGTGTTCAATATGAAAATTTGGTAAAATCACAAATCAGCCGTTAATGTAAATGGACTATAAGTATGACTTTTGAGCAAATTTAAAGGGAAATGACGGGGAAGGGGCAAATTAGCTTTCAAGGGGAGCAAATGCTGTTTAAATTGGTAAGCGGGTTTTAAATATAGAGGGAAAGTGGAGTCATCTTTTTAGACTTTAGTTACATGTAAATATAACTTATGTAGACTTACCTTCTAATTCTATAGACTATTAAAAAAAAACACACACACAACTCGGAACTATTTCTAATTCACTTGGACTACTGATATGCAAACCTAAAAACAAAAAGAAAAATATCATAAAATAGTGATTGAAAGATTCATAACACTTTAAAAGGATAATTCAGACACGTGTTACACGGGGAGCATGTTTGTTTACATATAATAATGTCACGTGATCGCGCATTGACCTCGCATGCTGCATCGCCCTTACAATTCACTAATACATGTACATAACCATTTTCATGCAAACATGCAACGTGAATGTGATTGGTTATCAAATAATACAAAAATAATGCATGAACCGTTGAAGAAGAAATTATTTCATCAAATAGAGTGGATTTTCACTTTCGACACGAATAGGTCGAGTTGACATTCCTGTCATCGGAGATAGTATTGAGATAAAAGGGATAAAACGGACCGTCAAAAAGGTCTAGAGAATCACATCAGTAGAACCTTAACATAAATAAGTAATACTTGCCAACATTTCTCTAATTGATAACCTATAGAACTGAAATTTCACAAAAATACCGGTAAATAATTTTGTTGTGATGCTGATTAAATTGGCGCTAAATAAATATTCTTACTCCTATTGCTTCAAGTAAAAAAAATGTATAGAATTGAATTCGACTACAGTTCAGAATAAAAAATAGTGAATATGCAAAAGCCAGGTAATATGTTAATGATAAAGTGTGTATAAATTTTCGTAAACGAAGTTACCCGTATACTTCCCCAAGAATTACATTTGAGCGCAAAGTTCTGTAATTGTGTGATATGGTTTTGGGTTTATGTAACATAATTTAGACTGGGATCCTGGCTAATCTTGACCTTACGACGCGCAGCTAGATTGGGCCGGATCCCAGTCTAATGTAACATCGTAGAACTCAGGGTAACGGAATTTTTTGCGTTGCTATTAGATCATTGAGGCCATCTATTTTTATTGCGGGTTCAACATATTTAAATCGGAATTATAGAAAAAATGGAATGTTGTGAGCAGAATCAAAACAGAAATGATGAACACTGCAACATTTCCAGAAAAATATAAATAGGATGGAGGATCTGTGTATTCACATTATTTGTAAAACTCTCCTTATTCATGTGAAGCGTGTGCTTTACATCGAGGCTTATTCTTTACATCGAGGCTTATTATGCTAATCATTGACGCCACAGTACTTCAACCAATCAGACAATGTTTATTTGGGGCATTCGATCGATTTTAACTCAGATTTTGGAATATTTCAATCGAAATTATAGAAAAATGGAATGTTGCTGGTACATATAAAATAGAAAATGATGAATACTTTTAGCTAAAGATAATTTGGATTGGGGTTCTGTGTATTCACATTATTTGCACAACTCTCCTTACTGATGCCATATTTTGGAATTTCCGTGACCTAAATGGTTCGCGAAAATTAATATTTTTATATATAGTATAGTAATTACGCCCAGTTCTTCTATATTCTCATTGGTAAACGAAAACAGATGGTAAATATCTCACTAAAATCTTCTCGGGAAACAGTTCCTGTCGTTTTCTTTTCTCAATATCACAAATGAAGTTCTATAATTGGAACTATTTATATGTATACTGACCAATTTATCAGTAACTCAATAAAAGCAATGCAAAATATGTACGGTGCTGTTTTCATGCATTGTCATAGTGCACACAACAGACCCGAAGTATACAAAGCGTGATGATATAAAAACGATATTGTCTAATATTTCATTTTAAAGTGATGCAACAATAATCATTATTTTTTTTATCAACTTATCAGACGGTCAAATTCAAAAGCAAAGCATTGTCCGATCGTTTCTGTCCTTCGTCAAATATCTGTATGGTGCAATTTCCGTCTCATCAAGATCAAAAGTCAAGGACTGGTAACTTTTTTAATTTTCAAGGTGTCAGTAGTGTTGCATATTATGTTTTTTTTTTTATTATTTAATTAATGAATGAAATTTAGGAAAACTTTGAAACAGAGATAAAGTTTCATTTTTGGAGACTCTCGGGAAGATAAGTTTTATTTGATATGATTAAAGTCTTGAAATGAAGATTACTTATTTGTTAATTTGTTGACCTACTTATTTTGAAACGTACTATATCGGGTATTCAACAAAACGTGCCTTTTCGAAAAAAAATTCAGTCAAACTGGAAATGAGCTACCATTTAAACGGCGATCAATTGCAAGGACAGTGAAACATATTTTGATTACGAGATCACTTAAGGGAAAGTAGAAAAGTCTTTACATAAACCAGGTAATCTTTTATACAGGTTCAATCTATATTAAATTCACAATAGAGGGACCTTAGTTTAATGATCTTACATCATGATTTTGCTTAATACAGATCGTCTGTTTACTAGGTTTTACTTTACCTAGTTTCAATTTTGAAGCCGATTTAGAGAAAGGTCAAATATCGGGAGCTAGGGGTGAACATTCAGTTATTGCAGTTTTAAATGATGAAAACAAATTCCGAGAGAATTTCCTGGGAAATGGTATGCTTTTACACCAATTCTAGAATAGAGAATGGAAATTGGGAATGTGCCAATAATGGTTCTTCAACGCAGGGACAAAATCTAGCACCTGGAGTCGGGTTTAAGCTGACCCTACCCAATAATTTATACTAATTCAGCGTAATGGACACCACACTCAACTCCGAAACATACCAAATAACCAAAATAAAAAAGAAATTCACACATGACTTATAAAGGCTAGAGGTCACTGACTAGGGACGGGTGCATAAATGCGGCGGGATTAAACATGTGGTGTAAAATATCAACCCTCCTCCTATACCTCAAGGCAATGTTTAAGAAACAAACACACGGTAAAACATACAATACATCTCATTTTGAAAGGCATCCTAGTCCAATACAAGAGTAGGTAACAAAGTAAACTAATTAAAATGATAATGATATAAATAAGTTTACAAAGGACTACTAGCATTTTTTGACATGCCAGCTCCTGACCTCAATTAAACTAATTATGTCTTCATCATCCGAAAATCAACTACAATCTATCCCGTTAGAGGTTTAGTATCATGAATTATACGCGAAGGATATAACCTGCATCATGTCAACAACTGGTTTTAGAATAAATATGTGTATTTCGCTAGTGAAGACCATATGAGTGAACCAACATTCCAAACGCCTTGACAGCATCATCGTAACTATATACCTCTTGTGAATAGCTCTGTTTTTAGGGTTGGTCAGCTTTTGAGGAGAATGACGACATTTTGTTCTTTGTTTAAAATATTACCATAAAAGATAGGATGTGAATATCCTGAACGTATAAGATGTCTGCACGTTGTATATTTACAAAGGTTGTCCCTGCACCTATGGTAAAATTTAGTAAGTTTTGACAAATTTGTGATATCGAAAACCTTGGTGTGATGATTTTTCAGTAATACAGCAATTGTGTTGTCAACATCAAATACGTTTTACATACACGAGCTTTCGAACAAATTAAGATACATAAACACCATACGAGTGTGACAAGGTAACGTCACTATCTAAGTATAGAATGAAATTCAAAACAGTGTGGCTGTGGCCATTGATTGACACATTAAATTCATCCATTGACTGGGAAAATTTAGGTGAATGTTTGTATGTAACGCCCATTGCTCACTGTGTACTTTTTAAAGACACTTAAACTATGGGGTCACCAAAGGTTCTCAACACCTTAATAAAGTAATTCGAAAAAATTAATCAGAAATAACACGATGTTTTGATTTATATCAATTATATAAATCAAAACATAAAGGTTATCCTGATTAATTTGTCGAATTATTTTATAATTAAAGGCGTTAAGAAACCTTTGGTGACCCCACAGTTTAAATGTCTATCGTAGGTACGTCGTGAACAGTGGTCGTTACAGACAAACGTTCGCGTAAATTGTCCCAGTCAATGGGTGAATTTAATGTGTCAATCAATGGCCACAGCCACACTGTTTTGGATTTCATTCTAATTGATGTCTGCTGTTTTTTGTAATAGTACTAGTAATTAGGTCCGAAATCTATGTATTATTCGTACGAAATTTTCTCTAACATGTCTATTGTGATTTATTCTACGTCCATAAGAATGGTTTTACATATACAGTCTTAGTGGAAACTATATCCAAAATGTTAACATATTCGGTTCTTGATTTATTACCCATTTACATGATACTATCTTAAAACCCGTGTGGATAAACTCTGTGTAATTTTTTGTTCCAATTTGATTTAATTATTTTCCGAGATCTTCCAAATTTTGAATGAGATTCCACAAGTTGCCTATGTTTTTGCTACTTTTAGAAGTTGAACTGTTAAATATTTGTTGGTGGTTATCCTTCTTAATGTGGTGATAAAGGATGCTTTTAGAATTATAGGAATTTCTAAAAAGATTAACGTATTATTGTGTGTGTTTAGAGTAATAGCATCCGTTTAACTTACGACCTAAATACAGCATCATTGTTTGTTTCATGCATAAATAGATAATTATGGTGAGTTTTTTTTTAAATTTATATCAGCTTAAAAATCTTAAGAAAATACATCATAAAAAGTTAACTCTATCGTAGTGTTGGTAGAAAGACGGGGACATGTAAGTCATTTTTTAGCTACTTATCGATGGAATGGTTACAATTTTGAAAATTTAGACGTATAGATAGTAGGTAAGGACGACTCCGGGTGCGGGAGTTTCTCGCTTCATTGAAGACCCATTGGTGCGCTTCTGCTGTTGTCTGCTCAATGGTCGGGTTGGTGTCTCTTTGACACATTCCCAATTTCCATTCTCAATTTTACCCTTAGAACAAGCTTGGTATTACGTATGTTTTCGTGTCTGAGCTTCATTTTGTTATCCGTAATTCCAATTGAAAGGAACATAGACTGGCGTACTGCACAATTGTAAGCAAGTAAAACAAAAAATCTGAAGGCGTCGTATTCTAGGAAAGAATTGCATAACACACGATTTCGTCGCATTGGAACAATATATCCATCTCTGTTCATGGTCAGAACATGTTTCTAACATTCCCTGACGACCCGAAAGTGGTGTGCCAATAAATCAATTACGTCAGCAAGAGAAGGAGAGCAACTACACATATTTTTCTGGTTACATTTTGCATATTCTACCAACAATTCGTTTATAAATACCAGTTGTTGTAAATAGAAGAATGCATCAAAATGATATTATTTTAGTTTTTACCTGAACTGTGCAAAAATAAAAAAAAGTAATTCATGAACGTATATATTTCTTTGTACATTTCGAGTGTGTATATCATCATTGTCCAAATTTTACAAATCAACGTAAGAATTAACTTTTCTATAGCATTTGCCTTAAGTACCGCCTCAGTGGTCTCCTGGTAGCATTTTGACCCTAATTAACAATTAGCAAAATAAACGATACTCAACTATGATGAAATGTAATAAATGATAACAACTGTCAAATTATTCAAAGAAAAACATTCAATTGCAAAGCAAATACATGTGATTTAGGAAATCTAACAAAGTTAGATAATGGGAACATATCTCGTAATTAAACACAATGCATGGTCATCTTGCGGAAATTTATGACAAACACTGGCTATTTAGACAAATTTTTTTTTATCAAACCATAAAATTGCTAATTGAAACGGGGTGTTTGTCAAAGAGACAAAAACCTGACCGATGAGCAGAAAATAGTTGAAGGCCACAAATGGTTTTTCACATTTTAAAAGTCTCAATAAAAAAATGTTGTAATATTCTTTGTATTGTACTTATGATGTATCAGAGAAAAATTATGCAGCAAAACGGCTGTTTAATTGCCGTTCTGATACAATGTAAACAAACCCACCAGCACAGAATCAGGACATACCGTTCTATCACAGGACAACCTTTCCCACCGTGTAAACAGTCAACGATAAATTTTACGAGGCAATGGATCATATAATTATTTTAAACATATTTATTTATAGTGGATTGGGAAACAAGTTTTGCAACTTATATTAATCCCTTTCCACTTTGCGGGTTCGAGTGCTGCCTTGTAGCGGCATTAGCCGGCTCTTTTTCGAAATCTGCAAGGGTGTCTTTAACGTGCAAGAGATGTGGCTCTCTCTTAACACGGGCAGCCATTTATCTTCCCCTTCCGACGGACTATAATCGTTTCCTCAAGACCATACTCGCAGATGGTGTCAAGGGAGAGCCGAAAATTCAGTCCCTGAAATTTTCATCCCAAACGGGAATCGAACCAGGAACCTTTGTGTTAGTAGTCCGATGCACTAACCACTACACCAAGGCTCTCTATAATACAATACACTACAAAATATAATATATAACAAGTCTAAAAGGGCACAACATCACCAAAAAAAACAATAAAACAAACAATATGTTAAATATTTCGGATAACAGATATCCTCCATCAGTATGATCACGATGTAAAATGAATCATGTCAATCTATTTTGATTATACTATCCCAATCTTGAAATGTATACAATAAAACAGTTAAGGTCATACGATACAGTTTTTATCCCGTATTTACATTTTGATAAAAATTTCCATATAGACTATTTTTTACCTGATTAAATCAAATATGTAATAATAAAATATACCTTCATATGCTACTTTTTGAGTAAAATGAGGTCGAAATTTGGTTTATTTGCTCAAAATTCGGAATTGTGGCCGTATTTCCCCTTTCGAAAGAAAGACATCATTTCTTTGTTTTAAAAGAAAAACACAAATTGTTTTTGTTAAATAATTTGTAATTTCTGTATTTTATAAATATTCTAAAAATTATACGATACGGTTGATATGTCTTTAAATGACCGACCTCTAATAGAGGTCGGTCATTTAAAGACGTGTCAACCGTATCATATACGTTGACGTATCCGCATCTGCAGATATACCAAAAAGCAGTATATGATCACGAGCTTTATTTTATGTACTTTCAATAATGCAAATGGGCGACTGATTAATTTCTAATGCAGACATTTGCAAAACAATAAGGAAATATCGAGTTTTTGTGTAATATGTAACCCTACTTTTAAAATAATCCGAATAGTTGGAACCGTTTACAGGCATGATAGGAGTGAATACGGTAAAAATCGTTTGTTTGTGCATGAACTTGTGCTCACGTAGAACCAAACTGTTAATTGACAAATAGAGTGATACTCAGTACTTGCTGTGACCTTTTATGATAAAATCGCAAATGAACAATATTCAAAGTTCCTTACATGTATATAAGTAGTACATTTGATTTTTTTTTTGTTTATTCATATAAGATCTTGAAATATTGTTTAACTAGAATATTAAAGGATTGTGTACGCTATCGTGTACCTGCCTTACATTGGCTCCTTTTTAAGGGCATGTAAAAGTAGTTGATGGATACCCTTATTTATTTTTACAAAACACCACTATCTCAAATATTGAAAGTGTATGTTTGATTGTTTCGAAGAGATTCCAATTAGTTTTTTTTTTTTAAATGAAGTATGGTCTTATGAATAATCTCGGGATCACATAATATTTTTTGATATATCTGCAGATGCGGATACGTCAACGTATACGATCGATACGGTTGATACGTTTGTAAATGACCGACCTCTAATAGAGCATTTGTATTATTCACGTATCAGGATACGTGCACGGATCGACGGATACGTATCGGGCAGATTTGTATGAAATAATGGTTTTACCCCGATATCAATTAAAATTTAATGCATTATATAATATTTTCATCGGGACCAACTTGACTTAATTCATATTTTCCTCATATACGTGTTATACGATACGTCGATACGGATACGCCAGCAAATACTTGATTAATACAAATGCGTTTGTTATACTCTAACGACCGCTAAAAAGTCAAGAATCAATACATTCTGATGAATAGAAGCGATAAAATTATAATTTTGTATCAATTTGTATTGATATGCCTGCTTTTTTACAAGAGTTATCTCCCTTTTCAATGCAAATTTCCATAGGAACTTTAAATGATGATTTTTTTTAGTCTTCCTCAACTTAGATTTTTTGGGACTTTTTTCTGTGTATATTTGGGGTATCATGCTAAAGATTAAAACTTAAAAATCTTCGGTTGCAATTACTTTCAGGTTATAGGGTCAAATTTATGCTAGATTGACTGGACTAAATTTTGTTCTTGCTAAATCAGCATGAAACTGACTTCTGGATTTGGGAATAATAATTTCGACACCTTATAGTTGTAAAGACAACACTGATGGTATGGATATCCTTTTAACATCAATCAATTATAATCTGATCTTATCTCCTTCTTTGTTATGATAACACATCATTTAAAACATTGAAAGGCAAAATTATTTATATTTCTATATGTGACGTTTACATTTTGTGATGTCAAACACGCGAAGCAATGCATGTGGTTTTTAAATTTGATAGATGCTTTTTTTACTTTTTTGTTAAATATGTGTTTGTTTTGGGATTGTGACACAGTGATGATTGTTGTACCCATATTTTAACTATTTACCTTTTATGTCTGTTTTGTTCACGAATCGTTGTAAATATAATGGAATTGATGCGACTGCCATACAAGTGAGAGGTTTAGCGCTATAAAACCAGGTTCAATCCACCATTTTCTACATTTAAAATGCCTGTACGAAGTCAGGAATATGACAGTTGTTGTCCATTCGTTTGATGTGTTTTATCATTTTATTTTGCCATTTGATTAGGGACTTTCCGTTTTGAATTTTCCTCGGAGTTCAGTATTTTTATGATTTTACTTTTTGCAAAATATTTTCAAATATAGACTTTGCAGGATATCGCTATGGCCTCTTTAAATCATGATATATTATCAAAAGGACCTTTTTGTACCTGTACGTATTTGATCTTGCAAAACAGAAAGTCAAAATAAAATTGTCTTAAATAATAGAAAGATATATAATTACAACATGCATTCTTTACATAAACTTTCTTATACCGCCTTAAATATGATATATTTAATTTTTGATGTTAGTTGATCATTTGTATACAAGTTGAATAACTTAAATATTTCAAATTGGTGTTAATTAGTTTAATAAAATCGAAAACTGAAAACGAATGGAGTGTTTACTTATCATATAACATAAACCAAATGTCGTTAACTTTATTTACAAATGAGGAAACTTTTAATTGAAAACTTAACAATTAATAATTAACTGTGTAAGGTTTATTTGCATCGACAACACAAAAACACGGTAAATTCGATGTTAATATTGTTAATTGTCGTATTTTTTTTTCTTTCATTCTGTTCCAAGATACCAACGTTCTTTTGAAACAGCCTATGCACACACGAAAACGATTTTTCGCGTCGTTTTATTAGAACCTTAAATTGGAAGTTCAGAAGCTGAATAGCAATAAGCCTTCTTAATCAATTTAACGAAAAACAGGTTAAGAACACTTGTGCATCTTAAGAAAAGATCTTCTTCAAGTTTGAAAGAAATTACATCTTTTATATTTACTTAAAGTGCTTTGTAATTAGATTGTCTTTGTGCCATTTTTTTTTTTTGTGGTTGTTGAAGAAACAATTTTTTGTTTTTATTGTGATTAATTTTTTAACACGATGCTGCCTGTTGTATACTTTTTCGAACATTTTTACCAAACATAGATATAGGAAGATGTGATATGAGTGCCAATGAGACAAATCTCAATCCATGTAACAATTTATAAAAGTAAACCATTATAGGTCAAGGTATGACCTTTAATACGGAGCCTTGGCTCACAACGAACAGCAAGCTATAAAGGGCCCCAAAAATAACTAGTGTAAAACCATTCAAACCTGTCTGATTGTGTTTGTTTTCCTCATGCATTGTTGTTAATATAATGTAATTAATTGTGGCTGCCATACAAGTTAGAGCTAGCTATAAACCAGTTTTTATCCAAAAAATTGCTGTACCAAGACAGGAATATGACAGTTGTTTTCAAATTCGTTTGATGAGTTTGGTCATTTGATCTTGGCATATGACTTTCCGTTTGAATTTTCCTTAGGTTTTGTTTTTTTCTTTAATTCTTTGTACCCTGATCGGCAGTGTCAAACGTTACATAAAGTAAAATCACAAAAATACTGCTCAGAGGAAAATCTAATCGGAAAGTCCATAATCACATGGCAAAATCAATTGACAAAAAACATAAAAAACGAATGGACAAGAACTGTAATATTCCTGACTTAGTACAGGCATTATCAAATGTAGAAATGATGGATTAAACCTGGTTTTAAAGCGCTAAACCTCTCACTTTGATGTAAGTCTCATCAAATTCCGTTATATTTACAATGATGCGTGAACTACAAGTTTATATTGTTTTGTCATGGAATAATGAGTGAACCATTTTGATTATATATGTCACTGGGATGCTTTCATACGAATAGGAGGTTTAGTTAGCTATAAACCCAGTTTTAATCCACCATTATCTACCTAAGAAAAGGCCTGTTCCAAGACAGGAATATGACAGTTGTTATCCATTCGTTTGATGTGTTGGAACATTTAAATTAGAAGCCACGATTTGTGATGAAACACGACATCATCATAAACAATTACATTCATATGATATTTGCATGATATTTCTAGAAGTTACAGTTTGGTAGCATGAAATTTGAAGTTCAAGCAAATCTGATAGTTCGAGTCTTTAATGTGACTACATTTGCTCGTGTGCAAGCAAAATCTAGTCAAGAGGATTAAATAATTTTTACTGATCAATGTTATCGGTAGTCCTATAACACATGCTATTGGTGTGATATTTACTGATAACTATTTTGCATTTGTTTTGGTTTTTTTTTGTATTTGCTGTTTTTGTTATCAATGGTGCAACCTCTATTACTTACAAATTATGAAAAATTAATATATCAAAACGAAAACGTGTAAAATGAAATAAGAATGGCACATTATATCCCATTTCACCAAAAAAAGAAATTAAGATGCAAAATTTGGCGTTTTAGATTTCACTTAAATTGTTATTTCATAGAAATAGTTTGTGCTATTTTTAGTGAACGGAGAATCTTACGTTTCATTTATAGAAAAAATCTGATGTAAAATTTATACATAGTTTCATGATACTAGTCTTATCTCGGAAAATTCATTATTCTTTCAAAAGAAACTTTTTGAGGCGAATATATAAATCATATTTTAACCAACATATCCTATAAACCTTTACAAATAACTTTTCTTTGATGAATGTAAATATGTTTATTACATGTAGTAATTATGTACAACCCTGTTGAGAGGTTCTATAGAAGAAAATCATTGTTATTTTGTTAAGGCGTTCCGAAACATTTAACGACCCGATGCGTTTTAAGGCTCATTGTAAAATCAACGTTATAAGTGGGCATTACGGACGAACGTTAACTTGATCTGACACAACAAATGGATGGCTATCAATCATATGGTCATTTTTATAAATTTCCTGTTACAAAACATTGAATTTTTCGAAAAACTAAGGCTTTTCTTATCCAAGGAATAGATTACCTTAGCCGTATTTGGGATAACTTTTTGGAATTTCAGGTCCTCATTGGTCTTCAACTTTGTACTTGTTTGGCTTTACAACTTTTTTATCTGAGCGTCACTGATGAGTTTTATGTAGACGAAACGGGCATCTGGCGTATCAAATTATAATCCTGGTACCTTTGATAACTATTATGGGATGAAAAATATCTAGTTTTATTTTATTTTTGTTGTTTTGTTGGGTTTGATTTAACCTAATGCTGAAGTTCACGTTGAAGGTGTCCACAGCTTAGTAACTGCGACAGAAAGTTTAGCTTTGATTTACATATCTTAACACATGGATCATTTATAGTGTTATTTCAGTTCATTTTCATTGTCCATGGCATTTTGTTATGTAAACTATTTGAATATTGTTATTATTTTGTATATTGGATTAATGATGATGTCATTGAACATTTTTGACAGAAAAGAAGTTATTTTTAGCCACCAAATCTTTATCTATTTATTTTTTTAGCTTTTTATGATTGGAATTTAGTAAAGAAATTCTTATAATTTGAAAGAGCATTTAGAGACCTTTAAAACCATCCAATCAACTAAGCCAATCAAATTCAGATTCAGAAATAGTAAACCAATTACTCACAATGTGTTGATTATATGAACTTTATATATAGATTGAAGGTTAGGTTTCTTACTTAAATCAATTGCAAATGAAACACTCAATTTGACGTATTATTTTACAATGCTGAACGGCTATCTGTATATTGTTAGTAAACGTTATAGCTGCAAATAGCTATTTTCTAAGTGTTTATTTAAAGTGAAATAGCTATTAGAAGAGAACATTAGTTATTTGGAAAAAATGTTAAGAGTAAAGATCCTGCTGGCTTTTTTAATAGGTATGTTTGGAATATCTTGTCTTTTTAATTGCATGACTGACAATTACTGTTTGAAATGACAATATTGGTGGACAATGTCGTAAGTATATAAATAGACATTGCAAAGTAGGTCAACTCAGGTTCTCCGCAAGGATGTAAAATTCACGTCCTTCAGTAGCACAAGCCGTACTGGTTAATATTCAAGAAATTCGGTGATTAGTCATTAGGCATAAAGTTATACAACACAAATAAGGGAACAAAATCGAGATTTTGGATACGACAAATAGATTCTTCCCGGGGTAATTTGAACAAAGATATTACGTAACGATAACACACTATGTTGTCTTCCATTGACCTTTGAGGAAAAACTAAATAAAAAAAACACTGGTTAATTGGTTTTCTTGAAAGCCCCAGCTTAATAAAGTCAGGAAACGCAAACCCTGAAACAATGTTTCATCTGAAATCTCCTTTCCTAAAACAAGATATTTGTGTCTACGTTGAGCATTTTATTTTGAAAAAAAAATGGAAATTCTCGTTTTGAAGAGTAGGAAAAGTCAAAAGTGGTGCTATATAATTGTGATGTTTAAACTCTTAGGTCGATAACAGTTATTCAATGCAGTGGCAAAACAAACAAAAACTACCGTTAGACAAACAAAAGTATACAAAACAATATAGAAAACTAAAGTCTGAGGAACAGGTGCCACATGTGGAACAGGATCGGTTCAGCTATCCGGAGCACATGAGATTACCAACCATTTAAGTGAGGTTCCACGCGTTTAAATATAGTTCTCTCTGTTTTATTATAATTAAAGTAAATGCAAATGTTAGTGTATTTTGAGCAAATAAATAATGAATACCGCACTGCATCTGGGTAATTTGTTATACATATATACCCATTAGACCTTGGGGTAGTTTAATGTACCTATATAACACCTGACAAGTTAAACAATTTGGAACCAGTGATGTCCTCTTCCCATGGGTACCTTGAAACAATAAAATGCCAATTTCAAAGATCCTCAAACTATAAATGAATATATCCAGTAATAAGAGCAGAATTTTAAAACAATGTTTTTCTATTTCCGTTTTTAATTTATAAAACAGCTTAGTTTTTGGCAATTAGCATTTGATATATCTATAAATTAATCGTTTACAAAACTTTGAAATACTAAATTCTATATCTAACTTTTGGACTAGTTTATATCTCGGTCTATTTCTGAAATTTTTTCTTACATACTTTTGATTTTTAAACCCTGTATGCTAACATTGCCTAGGTAAATTTTTAAATTGTTTGTATGTACATTGAACGACAAATCTATGTGACGTATACAATTTTCTGACGTCAGACACACAAATCAATGAATGTGTTTGTAGATAGATGTTTTTTGTGTTCTGTTAAATCGTTCCTTTTAAGATTGTTATACGATGATGACTGATGTACCCATATTCTGACTATTTTATTTATTGTGTCTGTTTAGTTAACGCATCAATCTTAATATAACGGAAATTGATGAGACTGTCATCAAAGTGAGAGGGTTATCGCTATAAAACCAGGTTGAATCTACCATTTTCTACATTTGAAAATGCCTGTACCAAATCAGGAATATGACAGTTCTTGTCCATTCGTTTTTGATGCGTTTTGTTATTTGATTTTGCCATGTGATTATGGACTTTCCAAATTGATTTTCCTCTAAGTTCAGTATTTTTGTGATTTTACTTTCTACTCGTGGAATAGATAACCTAAGTTGTATTTGGAAGAAAACTTTTAGAATTTTGGGTCCTCAATGCTCTTCAACTTTGTACATTATTAACTTTATTAGAGCGTCTCTGGTTTGTCTTTTTCAGACAAATGTGTGTCTGGCGTACACAATATAAGACTGGAGCTCTCTGCACAAAGAAAAACCTTACGACAAAAATTGTTAGTTTATTTCTCGTAAGATAAAAATTGATCACTGAAATCTTTGATGTCTAAATTATTCACCCTTCGTTGTAATATACTTATTTGGAGGAACTTACTAAGAGGAATTTTCTAATGTTTTCGTTCTAGGCGTCCTTTTGGATAAAAATAATGCACACATTTATATCCACGTCTGGCTGAAATGGTCATTAAGTCTGATGTAGGGAGAGGGCCATGATCTCGGCACGTTACAGAACTATAAATATATCTAAAGCAGTGAATAGTAAAATCACAAAAATACTGAACTCCGAGGAAAATTCAAAAAGGAAAGTCCCCAATCAAATTGCAAAATCAAAAGTTCCATACATGGTCGGTTGCCATGAGAATTATGAGTACCGTGTAACTTGTTAGCTTAAAACACATGCCCGAATTGGACCCCCGGTTTTGTGGTGTTTTATTTCACTTTATTTTCTTTTTTTTGTAGGGGGGGGGGGGGTAATTCTATAATATTAATTTTACTTCAATATTGTGTTTTTGTTCTTATCCATGCGATGTTAAAATAACAGAGATTTGTATTTGCTGTCAGTCTATTTTCTACGTGGAAATAGGAATAGAGGGAAGCATATATAAACAGTCCTACATCCATGCACATGAAAGTGTAAATTTCATATCTTCTTTCAATTATAAAATGGTTAAGAAGGGCTATAAATACTGATAAGGTGTCTGATAATATAACTTGACAAACAGATGTTTAAAACACAAAATTGTTAAACTTAAAAAAGTGTAGGGAAAATGCACAAGCACATAAGAGGTTGACCACTCTCTTTTATTTTTTTTTTATTTTTTTTTAATACTCTTTGATATTGTTTATCCTGTCTTTCAAGATTTATTAGAAAAAAAACAATAATTTTTAAATATGGTTTTTAAAAGTATTCTAATCATACAAATCTTGCAATTTAATGAAAATAAAATTTTGTAAAAGTAAAAATCCCATATAATGAAAATCAAAAATGCATTTCTTGATTGGTATTGTGTATTTCATTTTTATCCCTTACTACAACAATTGTCACCTATAGATTAAGAAAGAAACCATGTGGTATATGTGAACTAACATAATATATTTGATGTGACAGTTTAATTTGAAAATATGGTGTTTTCTAAGTGGTGCAGGAGATAAGTTCATTTTTATTCAACATCAATTTGATGAAAATTCTTGGGCTTAGGTGTATGACTGTAAACTAATTGTATTGTAATATCGTATGGATAAGAGCCACAACATATTAGATAAAAAGACTTCGTTAATAGAAAAGAAAATGATGGAAATCATAAACACCCAAAATAAGCAACCACCAATAATTACTCAGTGCCTTTTTTATGCCCCACCTACGATAGTAGAGGGGCATTATGTTTTCTGGTCTGTGCGTCCGTTCGTCTGTTCGTTCGTCTGTCTGTCCGTTTGTTCGTCCGTCCGTCCGTTCGTTCGTCCGTCTGTCCCCCTTCAGGTTAAAGTTTTTGGTCAAGGTAGTTTTTGATGAAGTTGAAGTCCAATCGACTTCAAACTTAGTATACATGTTCCCTATGATATGATCTTTTTCATTTTAATGCCAAATTAGAGGGTTTACCCAAATTGCACGGTCCACTGAACATAGAAAATGATAGTGCGAGTGGGGCATTCGTGTACTGGGGACACATTCTTGTTTAAATAGCTACTAGCACTAAGGACAGGAGGCATTTGAGTTTCATTTGAACCAAATACTATTTTTTCAATTGCGAGTGTACAAGTGTTTTAGCGTTTATATTGCATTGTATGTTTTACATGTATTTGTTATTGGGCATTCTTTTAGTTAATGAATAGTCCAGTAATACAGTCATCATTTTTTCTAGATTTTTCTTCCTGTAACAGCTACACGTTTGTCCCAGGAACGTTTACATTCCAAGAAGGTCGTGACGAGTGTTTAAGAAGGGGGACGGATTTAGCAATCATTACGGACATCGATATGCATAACGAAGTTATCAATTTACTGGCGCCTGAAATAGGAGGAGGGTAATACTATTGAACGCCTACTAACATCTGCCTATTGATCACGATAATCATACCATTAAGGGTTAAGATATAACATGAAGCAACAGTGTTATACTACAATACAATACAATACAAATATGTTGATGATAGTGACATTGTGTATAACAAATTATGTACAATATTGAAATACTTCAATTAAATTACACTCGGCCCAATGGACTTATAAGTCACTTCAAATAGATACTATAGTATAAATTCAGATTGTCATCAGAAATTCTATATACATGTTAATTATTTAAATATAAGTGTTGTCTGCGTTTTGTTAATGCATGTTCTAAGTATCGAGCTGTTTTTCGAGGATATTCTGACAATAATAAATTTAACTTTTCACTGTTATTCAAATTTAATACGGTTTCACTAAGTCCAGAGAATAATTGATTACGTATCCATTGTAAAATTGGCATTCAATCAGAAAGTGTAGTTCATTTTAACATGTCCGGAGTCGCACATTCTACATATCCGTTGGTATTCTGGCTCACCACTAAAACAGCTTGTTTCTAATCTTAGCGGAAGAATGCCACATCTAAACTGGGCCAGTACCGATCTTTCTCTACGTTTTAAATTTTGTTTAACATATGTTTCTGTTGAATATGTATATTTAAAAGTTCTATATGTACGAAGTTTCGGAAAGTTAGATAAGTTTGTATGCCATTGTGTTGTACATATATCCATAAGATTGGTTCTGACGCTATTAACATCACATTTTAATGTTTGTTGAAAGTTATCATCCATACCAACTAATACATTATTGTTCTTACACTAGATGACCAATTGTTCGTAGATAATTCGTTGTTACATAGGAACACCCTTTTACAAAGTCTACTATTGTCCATATCCATCAATCGGTTCCAATATCTAACCATATTACACCAGCGACATTCTTTTAAAGGTAACCATCCAACATCTCCGTTGGTAGCCAGCTTTGGAGCAAACTTGTGAACTCCCAAAAAGTATCTTATGGCCTTGTTTTGAACAGTGTCGACACAATTTAAGTCTTTAAAACCCCACACTGAAGAACAGAAGTCGAGTATAGGTACAATACAAGAGACATACAGTTTTTCATAAGTCTTGATACCAAATTCTTTTAAACTGTATCTTCGATATAATAGCTCCGAGTGCTCTTCCACCAGCTGCAGAAAGATTTTCAGCATTCGATGTATAATCTTTTTTCTCGTTAAAAATAACTCCAAGGTATTTATATTTGTCTGTAATTTGCAAGATGTTCCCTCCGATTCTGAACTGAAATTCGCTCCTTTTTTTGCGAGATGCTCTGAAGTGTACAACTTTTTACTTGTCTGTAATTATTAATCAATTTTTTACACCAATCATGTAATTTATCTAGCATCTTTTGCATATCACATATATTCTCGGCCATCAAACCAATATCGTCCGCATACAAAAGTAAAGACAATTTCGATTCTCCAAAATTAATACCAAGTCCAAGTAGGTTGATTTCATCTACAAGATCATCAATAAAAACAGAAAATAATGTCGGAGATAAATTATCACCTTGTTTTACACCAGAGTTACATAAAACCAATCGGACATTTTATTGTTTAATCGAATACTTGCGGTTGTTTGCACATATAAACTTTTAATAGAGTTATATATTTTCCCATCAATATTATTAAGCAACAGTTTGTACAGCAACATATCACGATCCACGAAATCAAAAGCCTTTTTTAGTTCAATAAATGTGGCAATAACATTAGGATTGTTTTTTATTACGATGTTAAGGGTGAATATATGATCCTCACATGAACGATTTTTACGAAAGCCGTTTTGTTCCTCAGAAAGTAAATCATTGTCTCCCAGATGTGAAGACACTCTATTGTTTATGAATCCACTGTACAGCTTTGAAACACACGACAACAAACTGATTCCTCGATAGTGTAGTGGAATGCGTTTATCTGATGATTTGTCTTTAAGTAACGGACATATAATGGCCTGGTGCCATAATGATGGTACAATGCTCGTGTCTAAAACTAGATGAAACATAGAATATAGGACGGCGATCACGTTTTCTGTCTTCAATACTTCATAAGGGATATTATCAATTCCATACGATTTACCGTTTTTTGTTCTTGAGACAAGTCGCCTAATTTCATCTATAGTTATAGCTGAATTCAACTCTTCATTTTCAATAAACAAAGGATCGAGCATTCTTTCTTCTAATGAAACTTTATGACTAGAGGCATATTTTTGAAAATTACCATCGAAATCGTCCGCTGAACTATCCATATTATATTTTCAAAATATGTTTTCCATTTTTCTAAAACAACCTTTTCATCACTAACAATTTCACCATCTTTGTCATATATTTCCATTGAAATAGAGGGATGTCTACGAGGCCCTAGCTGTTTGATTTTGTTCCAAAAATCCGTACGCTAGTATGAAAGGCAATATAAACAAAGTATGTGCACTGACATTGAAACAATGACGACGAATAGCCTACGGAAATTTAATGATTTTGACAGGAATGTTGAAATAAACCGTCAATCGTGTAGTATATTTTATATTCCATAAAAAATAGATTGCTTGTTAATTTCCAAAAGAGGCATTAAAATGCTCTTTATCAATAAATAACAAAATAAAAATAACTATTTTTTTTCCTCAAAATTCGACAGTCAAGAAAAATATTTCCTGTAATCAAATGGACATACACAAAAACCTAATGTTGACATTTTAGCGCAGACATGAGGGTATATTAATCCGTTTACCTGTATGTTCGATAGCACACTTTTAGACGGCCATTGTTATATTATAGTTCGTTTCTGTGTGTGTTACAATTTAACGTTGCGTCGTTTGTTTTCTCTTATTTTTGAGTGTAAATTGACATTGCGATAAGACGTGTCACGGTACTTGTCTATCCCAAATTCATGTATTTGGTTTTGATGTTATATTTGTTATTGTTGTGGGATTTTGTCTGATGCTTGGTCCGTTTCTGTGTGTGTTAGTTACATTGTAGTGTTGTGTCGTTGTTCTCCTCTTATCTTTATGCGTTTCCCTTAGTTTTAGTTTCTTACCCCGATTTTGTTTTTTGTCCATGGATTTGTGAGTTTGAACAGCGATATACTACTGTTGCCTTTATTTAGCTAAAACTTACCTGATTATATAATAAGACAAACATAAATAATGGTTCAGAGTCGTTCCAAGCCCATTTCAATGAACAATGTTATAGTTGCCAACCCCAAGTTTATATGAAAAATCCATATTTGTGGGGGGAAAATAAAAATTTACCAAAATATTATACAGAGCATTGAACTATCATTACTGTGACTCGTATATGGGTGTTACTGTCTAAAAGCCTGGGTTTTTTTTATTCTGAACCATTAACCTGGTTTTTAACATTTTTATGGTTCACAGTTTTTTGATGAGTCGGTCTTAATCATGCAGTTAAAAGGTTAAAAAATTATTATTATATAAAAAAAAATGAACGAAAAACAAATATGTAACACATAAACAAACGACAACCACTGAATTACAGGCTCCTGACTTGGGACAGGCACATACATAAATAATGTGGCGGGTTTAAACATGTCAGCGGGATCCCAACCCTCCCCCTAACGTGGGACAGTGGTATAACAGTACAACATAAGAACGAACTATAAAAATCTGTTGAAAAGGCTTTACTCATCAGACGGACAAAAATATAAGTGGACGTGGCCGGATACTTATACATCATGCCACAAAAAGACACAATGAACAGATCTGAGAGTACTCGCAGTTATATGACAGCTAGTTCAAAGCCACTAACAACCAATAAAAAAATCATGCAATTAAGACTAAACTAGGTTTCTTTTCAGATAGAGTTATCTTTGTAAGCGTAAAGGAGGTATTTTTCTTTAGATATCAGAAGTACGGATATGATTGAAATGTTTGTGATAAAATAAGTCATTTAAGAACATTAAGACACAATTTTTTGTATAACTGCACTTTCCATGTTATATAGTAATATGTTTTTTTCATAAACAGTGTAACACGTGTCTGGATAGGACTAAAATGGCAGATACCACCAACTTCTCATTTTTCATGGGTTAATAATGAAGAGATGGGTCCGTTTACAATGTGGGACCCTGGTGAACCAAACTGCATGGAAGGAACAAATGCTCCCTGTTCTCAAACATTGTCATATGATCAAAACTGTGTTCGCCTTCAACATGTATCATCTACTAGCTGGGTGTGGAAGACGCATGGATGTTACAAACAGTATGCCATAATCTGTCAAACTTGTAAGTTGTACTAATTTATCGACTTTGTTATCCTTTCAAATAAATTAGAACGAAAATCAATTCCATGCATATATCTGAAAAGGAGAGAGAAATGACAATTTTGTTGAAAAAAACATAATTATGGCGAAATTCTGTAGTAGTGGAAAAATGTGTAAGTAAAATTAAAGTTTTTATGCTAAAATTTAGTTTGTAATGATTAATATGTTCATGACATAGTAATGAAAATAATACATGATAATTTAATGCTTGTGTCTTCCTTACATGACTAAATGTTAAATAAACATCTTTTGGAAATGTT
This sequence comes from Mytilus galloprovincialis, assembly GCF_965363235.1. Taxonomy (NCBI): domain Eukaryota; kingdom Metazoa; phylum Mollusca; class Bivalvia; order Mytilida; family Mytilidae; genus Mytilus; species Mytilus galloprovincialis. Next base: position 20,673,790 of record NC_134839.1, on the reverse strand, counting down.
TCCGTTAAAAAATCGGTATTGTTTGCATTTTGTTCAAAGAATATATTTCATTTTTGTCCAAATTAAAAAAAAAAGTCTAATTATGTTTCGCATATTGTGTAGGTGTCGCCTAGGTCACCAATAAGTTCAGGGTCAATTGTGTAAATATCAAACATACAATAAAACAAAGGGAATTGACAAAAGGCAACGCCTATAAAAATCCTTCCCCATAATAAAATAATCAGAAAGTATATTTCTGATATATCATAGATTATTCATATTGCAGTGAGTCAGGGGAGGCAACCCCCATTTCAGGGTTAATTCTTATCAAATTTACATTGAAAGTGGTTTTTTTTTTAAACTTGATTCTGTTGAAAAAAATGTCAAATTTAAAACTTAAACACATTGTATTTGATAGTGTCATCATCTACAACAACCTCTATTACAACTGAGGCACAAACTTCCATTGTGTCAACCACAACTAATGCACTAACTACAACTGATGCAGGCACAACTGATGCACAAACTACAACTGTGTCAAGCACAACTGATGCACAAACTACAACTGTGGTAGGCACAACTGATGCACAAACTACAACTGTGGCAAGTACACCCGATACAACAGTTATGGAAACCACTTCGGAATCAACGAAAAAACAATTGTTCACGTCATTTACATATTCAGTATCCGAATCAGCAGCAACTACTGTATCATCTAAAACTAATCCAACAACCTCAACAGAACCACAAGTACTACCGATGATTACCACAACCGAGCAAGAAACCTCATTTAAACCAAATACAGATTATATACCAGTAGAGTTCACAATGCTTGGAACCTTTTTCATGAACAGCACCCAAATATGCAGTTGTCATTTGCTCTCTAATCAAACTAATTTGCCGGGAAAAAATTGGAATTTTAAAATAGATAAACGCTCGACGAACGCTTACATCCGACAACATACATCTGCTTATGACGGCCGGCTATCTTCTAGAATCATGGGATATACTGGAATTTTTGTCATTGGTGGAGTTTTATTATTTGTACTTTTTGCTGATTTAACGACCTTTCTGGATAAAAAAAAGAAGTGAACAATCAAACTAAATATGTTACTTCTTGTTTGACTTACCTATTTTCTTAAATATTTATTGTTGTCATTTATCATTTTAAGCTTGTTTTTATTTTCATGTTCATATATTGTGGATTAGATGGATCCGTCATTTAATCACTGCTATGAACATATAGAAAGTTTTACTTTCGTTTTAAATCAGTGTTATTTGTAATGTCGTTTTATTTTGAATAATGTATATGTTACAGTAAATAGGTGAAATTAGGAATTACACGTAATTACTAAACATTTCAGTAAATACCTGTAATTACTAGCCAATTTAGTAATTACATGTATTTACTAGTTGTTTCAGTGATTACTGGTATTCACTGATTTTCTTTGTTATTTTTACAGCTATTTACTAACTTGATATTTTTGTTTTAAAATTAAAGTTTAGATATAATCCAAGATACAAAATAAGAAAGCAAAAGGGTGGGTATTTTAGGACTGACTTGATTAAGGATTAATGAATATAAGGCACACTTTTAGTGGTTGTTAATTGAAACTGAAAAATTGTTGTTTTAAGAGTATTGAAACTCCCTTAATATCATTTGCAGCATGCAAGACAATGATATCAATCCAAAATTGAGATATACATCTGTGAGAAGTTTATAGGCAATTTTGCCAGCTCTTTTTGATGATAAACATTTGGTAATGCCAAATTTGGTTGAATAATTCTTAAAATCTCATAATTTCTTTATATTGCAATCTCCATCAGGCATACTCAGCTTACTTTATTTGCTTTAATGTTTTAAATTAATCAATTAAATCAAAATCAATCATGATATGTCCTTTTTAACTTTTTTTTAATTTACTTTACATTATGTTTGAAAATTACATTGTAATTGTTCTGCTCATTTTTGGCGCCGTGATTAGCAAATAAAATATGTGTTGTTTGTTGTTGTTGATGCATAAAAACTTGCCCAATGACATAAGCATTCCTTTTACAAAATAGTTTTATTTACGACTTCTTTTAATTGTCAGACTGTTGTGATAAAGCTGACATTCTTCACAAACAAATTTATACAATTTGATGGTGTTAAGAGTCACATTTCATATTTTTGTGTTTCTCTTTTTTATGAGTTTTTCAAGACCTCCAAACTCCAGCTTATATACCTGCAACAAAATTTTATTATCGTTTTTATCTGTATAAGAATGATCTTTTGTGGATTGAATAAGCTTTTCCTTTTGATTTTCTTTCAATGTTGTCATTATGATTAGGTTTCTTTTTGTCGAGCCTGCGACCTTTGTCGCAAAAGCGAGACAGAGCAAACCATTCTGTCGTTAGCATCATCCAGAAGTATTCACTATGTGGTTAAAGGTCTTTAAATTTTGATAACTTTCTTAAATTATCCTGGATTTCTACCAAACGTGAACAGAAGCTTGACTATAATTATGAGATAATTTTCAAGAAGTAAATTTTGTGAAAATAAAATCAAATTTTCCGTATTTTACTTATAAATGGAAATATATGCCAGTTAACATTACATTCACATTGTGGCTAAAGTTTTAACTTTCTCAGAATATCCTGGATTTCTACCAATCTTGGACAGAAGCTTGTTTATGATCATAAGATTATATCCAGAAGTAAATTCCTTATAAATGGACTTGTTTTTCCCCAGTTAACATTACATACACTCTGCGGTTAAAGTTTTTTTTAAACATTTATTAGATTTCATAAACCATCCTGGATTTTAACCAAATTTGGACAGAAGCTTCTTATAGCACTAGTCAAAAGATTTGATATTTTCCCCCATTTTTGTTTAGCCTGTGACTAACAGCTAAAGTAGACGAGATACTGGGTTCTGCGAAACCCTTACAATTTTAAATCTGAATACATCGGTAACCTATCTCCAGCTAGGTGTTGAATTGAAGGTCAAATTATAATTCACTTTTAGCAGTCAATCTGGTTCTATTTTACTGAAATGAGCAGAGAAACATGGTTGATGATTTTTGCACTTGCAAGTGAATAATTTGACCTCATTGAATACGTATTCATGTGACCTTCAATTCAACACCTAGCTGGAAAAAGATTACTATTGAAATCTCAAAACAAACACATTAAGCTGTGATCCTGGTAAAAATATTATAAATAATCATGTTCTTAAAATAAATAACACCATAAAAGAGGGACGAAAGATACCAAAGGGACAGTCAAACTCATAAATCTAAAACAAACTGACAACGCCATGGCTAAAAATGAAAAAGATAAACAGAAAAACAAAAGTACACATGACACAACATAGAAAACTAAAGAATAAACAACACGAACCCAACCAAAAACTAGGGGTGATCTCAGGTGCTCCGGAAGGGTAAGAAGATCCTGCTCCACATGCGGCACCCGTCGTGTTGCTTATATGATAACAAATCCGGTAAATAGTCTAATTCGGTAGGTCACATTCAGGAAAGGGAAGGGGACTGTAGTTACGACGTAAGGAACATATCCGATATCATTTGTGATACGGTTATTCCATAACGGTCAACCAACTCGTGATGGCGTCCGTAAAATTTACGAAGGGATGATTTCAACTTCACCATTTGGAACTCTTGGTTTAATAGCTTCCTTGTGAGCAGCAACCCTCTATCAAGAAAATCATGATAGGAAATGCAAGCACGGGAATATCGTATCAATTTGGAGATATATACCCCGTATGCAGGTGCTGCTGGAATGTTGCTACTTAGAAATGGAAAGTTCACAATTGGAAAGCTGAAATCATCTCTTTTGTCGTAAAGTTTTGTTTTCTACCGACCCTCATTGTCAGTTTCTAGATGTAAGTCAAGATATGAGGCCGACTTAACTGTATCTGTAGTATCCTTTATCTCTAGCTCGATTGGATAGATGCGTTCCATATAGTCACCAAATTTTGAATTATTTAGTGAAAGAACATCATCTATATAGCGAAACGTAGAGTTAAAGGATAGTGCTAACTTCTTATCTTTCTTCCTAAGAAGTTCCTGCATGAAGTCAGCCCCATAATAATAAAGAAACAAGTCGGCAAGTAGAGGGGCACAGTTTGTTCCCATTGGAATGCCGACAGTCTGTTGAAAAACACGTCCTCCGAACGTAACACATATGTTGTCAATCAAGAAATCAAGCATCTTGATAATATCAGTTTCAGAGAATTTTTTGTTCGAATCAGAGTGATCCTTTACAAAGTATGATTTATCCCTCCCTAAGACAAGATACTTGTATCTTCGTTGGCCATTCTTTTTTACGAAGCAAAGCAATACCAACTCTTTCAATTTGTCTTTTAGTTTGGAATGTGGAATACTAGTGTACAGAGTAGAAAAGTCAAATGTATTAATACTGTTACAAGATGAAAGAGAGTTAGATTGTATGTACTCTAAAAGATCTTTTGAATTCTTAAGTATCCACATCTGATTCGCGCCCCCTCTAGAATAGGCAGTTTCACAATAACTTTGAAGCCCGTCTTTGATTGCTGATAAAATAGATGTTAATAATTTAGAAAGAGCTTTCGTGGAGCACTTGGAAGACCCAGCAATATACCGTTGTTTGTAAGGACACTTATGTAGTTTAGGTATCCAATACAGTGATGGCAGATCCAGTTCTTCATCTTTGGTCGAAATTCCAAAGGAACACAGAACAGACCTATGATTATCCAGGATTTCCTCTTTGGTAAGTGTCGTGAGTGTATATGTTGAGTTTCCAAGTGAATTGTCAATACCTAATTCGTTTATCAAGCAGTTAATGTAATGAGTTTTACATACAAAAACGATGTTGTTTGGGGCTTTATCTGCTGGAACAACAACATATTTGTCATGGAGGTAGGTTAGGTGTTTTGCCACATTTGGGTCTTTAAAGATTGACGTAGCATGGGCATTGATAGACCCATTCAGTTTCTTAATTCTGATTTGTATCAACGTAAATGTATCCTACTTCGCCAATTAGTATTTTTGCAGAAAAATTTGCTAGTAGATTTTTGGCAAATTTCTATCTTCAACTTTACTTTGAATGAAACTTACTGCTGATATCAAAATATGGAGATTTGTAATTGCAAATGAGACAACTTTCCAGTAGAGACCAAGTTCCGAAGATCACCCGTACGGCAATCAACAATGAGAATAGTGCATAACTAATTATTGATAGTCAGCATTCAAATCGTCGTAAAGGTATGACAAAGTATAATACAATTCAAAGTCAAACGAAAATAACAGCAGTCTAATATATGAACACAACAATGAACGATAGCAATATGAAATTAAATTGGTAACTAGAAAATAACAACCACGGAATTTCAAACAACTACCCTCCCCTAACCTGGGGCAATTGTGTGACCAATATAAAAAAGTTATGAATGAGGTTGTTAAATTTGATATATGTTTTTTTAACTTCTTTGTTAAATATTTGTTTTGGGGTTTTGTTTTTAAGATTATAACACAATGTTGACTGCTGTACCCCTAATTTTGACATTTTCAGACATAATGACTGGGTTTTGTTATCGCATCGTTGTCAATAGAATAGAATTTATTGCGACTTTAAAAACAGGTTCAGACCACCATGTACCAAGTCAGGATTATGACAGTTGTTATCCATTCGTTTGATGTGTTTGAGCTTTTGATTTTGCCATTCGATAAGGGACTTTCCGTTTTGAATTTTCCTGGGTGAATTTACTTTTTAGAACAAAACAAACATCTAAAGATGCTTGCAGTTACTAAAATCTAGTCCATAGACAATTGCAAATAACAAATAAATAATCTTTCACAGCCTAAAATATCGATCAGTATACATCATTCAAAAGGCATTAGTGTAAAAGTCTGAGATAAAGCATGATCTCGTCGAAATACCAAAATATAAGTAAACATTAGATTAATTGTTCACGAGTTTGTTTTGTTTTGATGACTTTTCAATTTACTTGCCATAGATGTGGAAGTGGTGTTCTTTTTTGTCGCTTCCATCCAACAAAACCTAAAAGTAGAACCTTGTTGTATAGAGCAAAAATATTAATGTTTTAATGACGGTCCGAAATCAATTGTTGTTTTTTTCTATACATCCTGAACATGTTGAAGGGGTTATTGTAGTTTATGGAATTAAGGAAATCCGTCATCATCTGATTCTCTGTGTAATATATTTGGCATTTTTCTGGGTTCTTTGCAACTAAGTGATTGACACCTTTCATCAAAACTTCTGTTATGTAAGATTTATTATGCCGCTCCCCTATCGTTTTAGGTCATTGGACCGTCGTATTGATGTAAACATCACTTTCATTGATTTATCTGTTATGCATATAGTCGACAAATATTTTTAAAGTCTATAAATTATACTGACTGGTCTCAGTTTAATGTCATAGCTTGTACAAAAAGATATTGACATGGTTATTCGAAAACATTTATCTATTTGATTCAGCCATTGTTAGCTGCATTTTTTATTATGGTAAATGAAAGTGTCTGCTCTACTTTTCCCACAAAACATTTACAACTCGAAAGGCATAAAGACATCGAATTATAAACTCGTTTCAGTTTGTTAAAAATTAAGTTCTATCCATCATGCCATCCCTCCTTATTTGTATATTATGTACATCATCTGCTTCAATAGATAATGATAATCTTACTACACCGAATGACACAAAGTTGATCAACTGCACCTTTACTTGTTTTTCTGGCTTGAATGTTTCATGTTGATATTCGATAAAATGTGAGTTTACCCTCAGCATTGGCGTAGCAAATCTTCAGACTTGTAACAACAAATAACGAAGGATTTGCGTTTATATAAGAAAAATACGTTATTGATAGATCATTTGAAAAATAAACAACACGTTCAGATTGAACGCTTTTAGGGTTTCAAATGTTTCATTGATACATTTAAGATTTTAAAATTAATCTATCTCATCCAAATATACTTGTGAATGTTTCTTCAGATTTCCAGTTTACTATAAAAGGCATTTTTTAGTCATTGTTTTTGTTATCCTTTTTATATATGTTTTCTACTTGTCTTTCTGATATCTTTTCCTGTTTAAATAATTTAGGCAGGTACATTTGTTTTATCAGCCAATTATTGAAATGATCAAAGAAATATATCTTTCTCGTCTGCACTTATATCATATCTTCTTATACTTACACACTCCAAAAACTATTTTAGATATAACTTTGATGAATGTCTGCAGGAATGACTCAACCATTTGTTTTAAAATTGTATACGCCATTAAAAGTTGAGTTGAATAAGGACCTAATTTCAAAATATCAAAGTCACCAAGAATAACAGGCTATTATTTGGTACGTCAGACGCGTGTTTCGTCTACAAAAGTCTCACAACTGGCACTCGAATCCAAATTGGATAGGAGCAGTCAGCAGAGGCGTCACTTTGTATTATTTTGTGAGAGGATAAATAGCTGTAGTTTTTACTGTAAAACTTCACATCTAAATTACTGCAGTACATTCAAGCTTATATATAGAAATAAGAATATGCTGTATGAATGCCAGCGTCACAATGTGTATAAAATAAGTAACAATTATAGGTAAAAATACGGTCTTCAAAACGTCACACTGAACAGATATCTTAAGGTAATTGGGTTGTGTCATATATATGTAATACTCAGATCGACATCCGGTCTCTAATCGACGTCTGTTCTTCAAATCGACATCCAAATATGAATTCACAATAAAATATCGTTCCAAATCGACGGCCAATTGTATACCTATCTAATCGACGTCCATTTTTTAGGCTTCTCTAATCGACGTCCAGTTTTTGCTTCTCTAATCAACGTCTGTTTTGGACACAGAATACAACATTGACCAGAACCGACAGCAGCTGAAACTTTTAGACCTTCAAACATATTATGTGACAAAAAGGATCTATTTACAAAAGTGTTTTTTTTTAATTTATAACATACTAGACCAAATAAAAAAATTATGTAAACAGGTTGTGATATCATTTTTTTTTTAATTTTAGACATCACATTAAAATTAAAATTAAAATGTGGTATGACATGAATAATGTAAACAATTCAAATTAGAAAAAAAAATCCGAAAAACAAATATGACAGACATAAACCATCGAATACCACTGCACTACAGGCTCATTAAGAATATGTCGGGATTAAACATATGTGTGAGCACTTAACCTAGAACAGTTAACAACACAACATAAAACATAATGCCAATTTTACGTATATAAGAACAGTTGTGTAACAGCACAACATAAAACATAATGCCAATTTCTTGCGTATATAAGAACAGTTGTGTAACAGTACAACATAAAACATAATGCCAATTTCTTGCGTATATGAGAACAGTTGTGTAACAGCACAACATAAAACATAATGCCAATTTCTTGCGTATATGAGAACAGTTGTGTAACAGCACAACATAAAACATAATGCCAATTTCTTGCGTATATGAGAACAGTTGTGTAACAGCACAACATAAAACATAATGCCAATTTCTTGCGAATATCAGAACAGTTGTGTAACAGCACAACATAAAACATAATGCCAATTTCTTGCGTATATCAGAACAGTTGTGTAACAGCACAACATAAAACATAATGCCAATTTCTTGCGTATATGAGAACAGTTGAGTAACAGCACAACATAAAACATAAAGCCAATTTCTTGCGTATATGAGAACAGTTGTGTAACAGCACAACATAAAACATAATGCCAATTTCTTGCGTATATGAGAACAGTTGTGTAACAGCACAACATAAAACATAAAGCCAATTTCTTGCGTATATGAGAACAGTTGTGTAACAGCACAACATAAAACATAATGCCAATTTCTTGCGTATATGAGAACAGTTGTGTAACAGCACAACATAAAACATACTGCCAATTTCTTGCGTATATGAGAACAGTTGTGTAACAGCACAACATAAAACATAATGCCAATTTCTTGCGTATATGAGAACAGTTGTGTAACAGCACAACATAAAACATAATGCCAATTTCTTGCGAATATCAGAACAGTTGTGTAACAGCACAACATAAAACATAATGCCAATTTCTTGCGTATATCAGAACAGTTGTGTAACAGCACAACATAAAACATAATGCCAATTTCTTGCGTATATGAGAACAGTTGAGTAACAGCACAACATAAAACATAAAGCCAATTTCTTGCGTATATGAGAACAGTTGTGTAACAGCACAACATAAAACATAATGCCAATTTCTTGCGTATATGAGAACAGTTGTGTAACAGCACAACATAAAACATAAAGCCAATTTCTTGCGTATATGAGAACAGTTGTGTAACAGCACAACATAAAACATAATGCCAATTTCTTGCGTATATGAGAACAGTTGTGTAACAGCACAACATAAAACATACTGCCAATTTCTTGCGTATATGAGAACAGTTGTGTAACAGCACAACATAAAACATAATGCCAATTTCTTGCGTATATGAGAACAGTTGTGTAACAGCACAACATAAAACATAATGCCAATTTCTTGCGTATATGAGAACAGTTGTGTAACAGCACAACATAAAACATAATGCCAATTTCTTGCGTATATCAGAACAGTTGTGTAACAGCACAACATAAAACATAATGCCAATTTCTTGCGTATATCAGAACAGTTGTGTAACAGCACAACATAAAACATAATGCCAATTTCTTGCGTATATCAGAACAGTTGTGTAACAGCACAACATAAAACATAATGCCAATTTCTTGCGTATATGAGAACAGTTGTGTAACAGCACAACATAAAACATAATGCCAATTTCTTGCGTATATGAGAACAGTTGTGTAACAGCACAACATAAAACATAATGCCAATTTCTTGCGTATATGAGAACAGTTGTGTAACAGCACAACATAAAACATAATGCCAATTTCTTGCGTATATGAGAACAGTTGTGTAACAGCACAACATAAAACATAATGCCAATTTCTTGCGTATATATGAGAACAGTTGTGTAACAGCACAACATTAAACATAATGCCAATTTCTTGCGTATATGAGAACATTTGTGTAACAGCACAACATAAAACATAATCCCAATGTCTTGTGTATATGAGAACAGTTGTGTAACAGCACAACATAACACATAATGCCAATTTCTTACGTATATTATTCACTCCAAGTGTAAAACTCAGAAATTTGTTGAAAAATATCTCACTGAGTATTAAAAAAAAAATTGGCTGTTCTTTTTTATTTTGTCTATTGTTGAAGATTAAATAATGCTCTCTAGATGTCGTTTGGTATTCTTTGTCATTATGTTGCTTTCTCCTTGACATACAGTTACATGCATGTCATTTATTAACATGAATAGGAATGACACACTACTATATAGATCGATTTGATTAACTTTTTATCAAGATAAACTTTAATATGCATGATACCTAATCGGGTTGACAAAAATCTATATATGGAAAGTATGTATAAATGTTTGAACCCTACAAAACATGTACATGTATGAGTGTTAACAATTAAATCCAGTAATTTATTATTTACTGATATTGGACATCGATTAAAGACGACTACAATCAATCGGGCGTAGTTTTGGCAATACATGCCGTAACATTGGACGTCGATTAGAGTATCAAAATATTGGACGACGATTTGAGAATGTGACGTCAGATTTGGAAGTCGATTTGAGGAACGAACGTCGATTAGAGCCCGGTCATCGATCTGAGTCTAACATATATAATTGTTCAGTATATATTACCGAAGAACTACTCATTGGTCAGACACGTGTGTATATTGTTAGTAAGATAGAAAGTCCTTTGAAAAGTGCTACTTACGTAATTGACAAATGTAAAAGAAAACAAATAATATTTTGAATAATACTAAAAATTTTATTTGCATTTACCGCCTTCAATGTGTTAAAATAAACATTTTTCAACCTTATAAATACATTTGTTATTATTAATAAGGCCCAGTTCTTCCATATTCTCATTGGTAAACGAAAACAGATGGTAAATATCTCACTAAAATCTTCTTGGGAAACAGTTCCTGTCGTTTTCTTTTCTCAATTTAACAAATGAAGTTCTATAATTGGAACTATTTATATGTATACTGACCAATTTATCAGGAACTCAATAAAAGCAATGCAAAATATGTAAGGTGCTGTTTTCATGCATCGTCATAGTGCACACAACAGACCCGTAGTACACAAAGCGTAATGATATAAAAACGATATTGTCTAATATTTCATTTTAAAGTGGTGCAACATTAATCATTATTTTTTTTTATCAACTTACGGTTAAATTCAAAAGCAAAGCATTGTCCGATCGTTTCTGTCCTTCGTCAAATATCCGTATGGTGCAATTTCCGTCTCATCAAGATCAAAAGCCAAGGACTGGTAACTTTTTTAATTTTCAAGGTGTCAGCAGTGTTGCATATAATGTTTTTTTTTATTATTTAATTAATGAATGAAATTTAGGAAAACTTTGAAACAGAGATAAAGTTTCATTTTTGGAGACTCTCGGGAAGATTAGTTTTATTTGATATGATTAAAGTCTTGAAATGAAGGGCAGCAGTCCTTTTGCGTCAATTACTGTTTTTCAGGGGTATCATTTGCGCCAAATTTTGTTTTCCAAATGTATCATTTGCGCCAATAATCGGAACTCATTTGCGTCAATTTACCTGTACACATATCTATCATAAATATTAATGATTAATATGTATTCTTATTTTTGGCTTAAAAAGTATCATATGATCGGAGACATTTCACCATGAAGATGGGCATCTGGAGAGAAATGACTTGAAATGCAGTAGACAGTCCATGTACAGAGAGAGAAGAAAACTTATTGCTTTGCTGAATATTTAATACAAGATATTCTAAAAGAGAAGAAAATATAAGCTTTTGCTGATTATGTTTAGCGAAATACGTTGATGACACAGTGCTCTGCCCCAACCATCCGCATTGGCTGAAACTCTATCTACCGCAAGACGTACTAGTAATGGAGCAGAAGCATTCCGTGGGGAATTATTATTAACTGTTTTATGCATTTCATCCTCCAATGTTTGTATTTTTGCACAATAAAGTGAAGTCATAAGCTACTACGTACATTAAATTAAGAAGTACCCATGCAGCAGCAGTAAGAAGAAAGTATGTTTCAGAAAAGAAAAAAAATGCCGTGTAAACTGCCAGTTCCAAGTCCGAATAAAGGTGGAAGGAAGTCATTTGTCTTCTAATTGGCGCAATCGTATGTTTTATTTTTGGCGCAATCGTATGTTTTATTTTTGGCGCAATCGTATGTTTTATTTTTGGCGCAATCGTATGTTTTATTTTTGGCGCAAATGATACCATGTAATTTTAAAACAAGTGGCGCAAACGTAGCATTGGAGAAAAAAGTTGTGGCGCAAAAGGACGCATTTTTGGCGCAAACGGATCTCTCCCAAATGAAGATTACTTATTTGTTAATTTGTTGACCTACTTATTTTTAAACGTACTATATCGGGTATTCAACAAAACGTGCCTTTTCGACAAATTTCAGTCAAACTGGAAATGAGCTACCATTCAAACGGCGATCAATTGCAAGGACAGTGAAACATATTTTGATTACGAGATCACTTAAGGGAAAGCAGAAAAGTCTTTACATAAACCAGGTAATCTTTTATACAGGTTCAATCTATATTAAATTCGCTATAGAGGGACCTTAGTTTAATGATCTTACATCATGATTTTGCTTAATACATATTGTCTGTTTACCAGGTTTAACTTTACCTAGTTTCAATTTTGAAGCCGATTTAGAGAAAGGTCAAATATCGGGAGGGATGAATATTCAGCTATTGCAGTTTAACATGATGAAAACAAATTCCGAGAGAATTTCCTGTGAAATTATATGCTTTTACACCAATTTTAGAATACTAAAGAATGGAAATTGGGAATGTGCTAATATTGGTTCTTCAACGCAGGGACAAAATCTAGCACATGGAGGTGGGTTTAAGCTGACCCTATTTAATAATGTATACTAATTCAGCGTAATGGACACCACACTCAACTCCGAAACATACCAATAAACCAAATTAAAAAAGAAATTCACACATGACTATTAACGGCTAGAGGTCACTGACTAGAGACGGGTGCAAAAATGTGGCGGGATTAAACGTGTGTTGTTAGATATCAACCCTCCCCCTATACCTCAAGCCAATGTGGAAGAAACAAACACACGGTAAAACACACAATAAATCTCATTTTGAAAGGCATCCTAGTCCAATGCAAGAGTAGGTAACAAAATAAACTAATTAAAATAATGATATAAATAAATTTACAAAGGACTACTAGCATTTGCTGACATGCCAGCTCCATACCTCAATTAAACTAATTATGTCTTCATCGTCCGAACATCAACTACAATCTCTCCCGTTAGAGGTTTAGTATCTTGAATTATACGCGAAGAATATAACCTGTATCATGCCAACAACTGGTTTTAGAATAAATATGTTTATTTCGCTAGTAAAGACCATATGAGTGAACCAACATTCCAAATGCCTTGACATCATCATCGTAACTATATACTTCTTGTGAATAGCTCTATTTATATAGGTTTGGTCAGCTTTTGAGGAGAATGACGACCTTTTGTTCTTTGTTTAAAATATTACCATAAAAGATAGGATGTGAATATCCTGAACGTATAAGATGTCTGCACGTTGAATATTTACAAAGGGTGTCCCTGCACTGATGATGAAATTTGGTAAGTTTTGACAAATTTGTGATATCGAAAACCTTGGTGTGATAATTTTTCAGTAGTACAGCAATTTTTTTTTGTCAACATCAAATACGTTTTACATACACGAGCTTTCGAACAAATTAAGATACATAAACACCATACGAGTGTGACAAGGTAACGTCACTATCTAAGTATAATTGATGTCTGCTGTTTTTATAAATAGTACTAGTAATTAGGTCCGAAATCTATGTATTATTCGTATGAAATTTTCTCTAACATATCTATTGTGATTTATTCTACGTCCATGAGGATAGTGCAAAAATCAAAAAAGTAATTCATGAAGGTATACGCTTCCTTGTACATTTCGAGAGTGTATATCAACATTGTCCAAACTTTACAAATCAACGTAAGAATTAACTTATCTATAGCATATAAGGCCCTAAGTACCGCCTCAGTGGTCTCCTCTTAGCATTTTTTCCCGACTGTGATGTTAGATAGCACCATAAAATTAACAATTAGCAAAATAAACGATACTCAACCATGATGAAATGTAATAAATGAGAACAATTGTCAAATTATCCAAAGAAAAACATTCATTTGCAAAGCAAATACATATGATTTAGGAAATCTTAACAAAGTTAGATAATGAAAACATATCTCGTACACAATGCATGGTCATCTTGCGGAAAGTTATGACAAACACTGGCTATTTAGACAAAAAAAAATATCAAACCATAAAATTACTTATTGAAACGGGGTGTGTGTCAAAGAAACAAAAACCTGACCGATGAGCAGAAAATAGTTGAAGGCCACAAATGGTTTTTCACATTTTAAAAGTTTCAATAAAAAAATGTTGTAATATTCTTTGTATTGTACTTATGACATATCAGAGAAAAATTATGCAACAAAACGGCTGTTTTATTGCCGTTCTGATACAATGTAAACAAACCCACCAGCACAGAATAAGGACCGAACGTTAGGACAACCTTACCCACCGTGTAAATAGTCAACGATAAATTTTACGGGGCAATGGATCATATAATTATGATACAGTACACTACAAAATATAATATATAACAAGTCTAAAAGGGTACAACATCACCAAAAATAACAATAAAACAAACAATATGTTAATTATTTAGGATAACAGATATCCTTCATCAGTATGATCACGATGTAAAATGAATCATGTCAATCTATTATGATTATAGTATCACAATCTTGAAATTTATACAATAAAACAGTTAAAGCGAACATCAGAGACGCTGGTACAATTTTAAAATTTCCAAACACGACGCAAAGATATGCTTAATTAAAATAGTTATTTGCGATATGAACTGGCACAACTCTAAAATTCCGAAGGTGATGACAGTTAAGATGTATAACAACTGCGTGGAATATATAAACGTACTTAAAATGATTAACTTTGTGACTGTACGATCCTTTAGGATAGATATCTTTGCTAATCTGCAATCAATGCCATCTCCAGGCTAGGTTGCCAAGTGGTCTAAGCGATGGACACAGTGCAGGCGGTGTTGTCTCGATTTCTCAATAGCATGAGTTCGAATCCTGGCGAGGGAAGAACAAAAACTTTAACATTTTTGTGCTGATATTTAGAGTAGTTATGAATATATATATATATATATATATATATATATATATATATATATATATATATATATATATATATATATATATATATATATATATATATATATATATATATATATATACCGTTACTCTCACCCGACACCGTCGAATATTTGAAGATCAACGCCTTTAAACAAATGCAACATCATCATAGATATTCCAAAACTAGGAGTTACTATAAACCTCATTATATTTAAAAGGAACTAAATGTTCTTCGTGGTGTAAGGCGAATATTTTGTTATGTACGTTATTTCTGATGATGTAAATAATTAATAATGCGGAATTGGAAAAGTTCACTATTAAAACCTTAGGTTAACAAATAAGGTAGCCATTTCAAACAATTTCAGTTGAATCATTTAGTGTCGATAATGTTCATTTGTTTTCTTTTTCTTTAAAAGGTCTGATGTTTGGAAAGGATTGATTTGGAATACAGCACCACTTACAAACTTTACATTGGTAAATTGTGAACAGCTGGGCGTATGGGGTAACTGGGATTCAAAAAATTTATAAAGGGAAATCTAGAATTGACTTATTTTTGTATCCTATAACATGAAACCAAAAAGTCATAGACAATCTAATTGCACGAAGTCGCTGTCGCTGTCTATTTTTATTTATGTTTATGTTCATATCGTGTTACGTGACCGTCGGTATAGTTTTCGGAAGTCAACTCGAAAGTGTCTTTGATAGTGTCTAGCCTAATGCTGCGTCCAGACGTAAATTCGAATTCGAATTGCAATGCGCGTCAAATTCGCTTTACTGTCCGAACGACGTTAACTGTTAATAATTTGTATAAAACAAAAACGCATTTCTAATGCGAATTGGATAATGCGATTTAGCCAATTCGAATCAATTCGAAATAAAAAAAAAAAAAAGGAGTGTGTAAACTCGATTAGCGAATTATTTGCATTCGATTCGAATTAAATGTACGTGTGAACGAGGCTTAAAATACACACGAAATTCTGATGTACCGGTATATTATCTAGTATATGTATTGTTAACTGTTTATTTAAGACTTGTTATAATTTGGATTTTATTGCAGAGATCAAAGATGTGTGTTCCCTTATTTTGCCAATTACGATGCATCTTCTGCATTACGATTTGTTACTTGATATAGCAAAGCATTCAAACTTCTACAAACATATTTATAGTCATGAAGTGGACCAATTTTTACAGCTCGTAAAAATGCCAAAGTATACTATTTTGGGCGAGTTTGCTGTTCTATGTTAAAATACCAATTGAAGCTTCAACCTGAAAGGGTTTCTATTCTATAAAGAAATCAAGTTGGTATAGTCCTGGAACGCGACTGATACATAATATAGTGATCACCACATGTTCGTCTCGCCACTATAGATGCAATAAATGAGCATATAAATACTATAAATATGAAATTAGAAGATGTGGTATTATTTCAAATGACAATGATAAATCTATTAAACAAAATCGAAATTAAGTGGATTAAAAACTGAGCGGGTGTCTTCCTCTGTGTAGCTCTCATGAGCATGTTGCAATTGTTTTTGATTAAAAAATGTTTACCTAATATCATTCAATATTCAAAAAATACATCAGTAACATGAAATTTTAAGATTAAGCTATACAAAAACTAGGTCTCGTTAAGTTTGTATAACACGGAAGATTTGGACAATTGGAATTGAAAATAAAGGAAATTCAAACAATATGTTTTCATTGCTATAGTGACAGTTTTTTTTTTTTTATCTGTCAAACTTATACCTTTTATACATTATTTGTGTTTAATTAATTCTATTGTTAAAAATATGTTTGTCGTAATGGAAACCACTTTGAAGATAACAAATTAATCTATTGGACACTAATCCTTTTCTATAGATACTGTTGGTTTTTTTTTATATATTATAATATATACTTTTTTCTGAGGTTTTTTAGGTCAGTTTTATGTTTAAGGTCTGGTTAAAATCATATTTGCTTATGAACTGTCGAACTTTTAATATTGATCAATTTTATTTTGAACAGTGTCAGCAACTTTTATAACAAAGAATTGCCCTACTATACAACCACTGAATCAATAACAATTACCGACTTGTCCACCAATATTAAAACCACAGCAAATACACCGACTACAAGTGAAGAAAAAACAACTGAATTGCCCACCACTATTACAACTATGAAGAATGTACCAACTACCAACTGAATCAATGTCAACTGAATCAATTTCATCTGACTTGTCAATCATGACGAGAGCAGAAATGATATCGACCTATACTCTGAATCATATATGTATCATCTAAAACTAACACAACAACTATAACAGAACCTACAGAACAACCTATGTATACCACAAGCAAGCAAAACACATCATTTAAACCAAGTACAGAGTCTCTACCAGTAGGTAATACAACGCTTGGAACTTTTTCAATCAACAACAACCAGTTATGCAGCTGTCAATTGCTCGCTAATCGAACTATGCCGGAAGAAAGTTGGAATTCTAAAATAGACAAACGATTAACGACCGCATACATCCGACGACATACGTCTGCTTATGATGGTCGGCTATCTTCTAGAATCATGGGATATACAGGAGTTTTTATCGTTGATGGAGTTTTATTGTTTATACTTTTTGCTGATTTAACGTCCTTTCTAGATAAGCATAAAAGGGACCAATTTAACTAAATATATACTTAAGAGGCCAGAAAGTCCTCGTCCGTGTGTGGAATTTGCACGCTGCGTTGAAGACTCGTTGGTGGTCTCGGGATATATTTTGCTATTTTGGCTGCGTTGTTGTCTCATTGACACTTTCCCTGTTTCCATTCTTTATGTTACTTTTATCGTTTTCTTGTATTGTTGTTATTCAATATTTTAAGCTGCATTTTATTTTCATTTATTATTGACTAGATGGATTTGTTTGGGTCTTCTCCACACTACAATATATATAACAATACAAAATGTGAGCATGCATTATATAATATAAACAACATAAATATTACTAAACAATACTGAAAAAAGGAGAGGGAATGAAGAAAGAACGACCGAGCTTAGGATGACGATGATAATGATGATGATGATGTGCGTTTTACCTATAGATGTTGATACATCCCTCTGATATGTTTTGCCTCTCATTTACATTTTATTTAGATGTATAAATCCATGGCAGAAATTTGAATTTATGAAAAGAAACAAATTAGTTAATGATGATAATAATACAATTTTGAAAACATATCTAGCAGAAAACATGCATGCTGTCATATTGCTGATCATAGTTGATAAATATAAACACGATTGTATTAACAAATGTAATGCATTATGTATGAAACTGCTCCTTTATTACTAAAAGCAAAACCGGTACATTACAGACTAATAGGGCATAAATACAGGGCCATTATGAATAAACAAGGCTTTTATGAAAAAATAACATTGCCAAGTTATGAAAAAACCGGTACCATTATAATAAATAATCAGGGTCCATGCGGATTTTCAGTTCTTATCATTTCTGGGGAAGAGGACCATTCTATAATGTATTTCAACTTATCTAGTTTTAAGTTTTGGATCTAGAATAGAATTCTATATTGTGAATGCCATAGGCCTGAATTGCTTTGAATAGGACAACAATGAAACTTTTTACATTTACATGTCTTAAATGTTATATCTTATAACCTTGAATGTTTCTTTTATATATTGCATTTGGTATATCAATAAGAAAGGTGGTGTACCTTTCCAGATAAACATTGCCAGAATGGCTTTGAATGGGATTCCGTCTTTGGGAACGATTCACAATGCGGGGTACTAGTTTAAACATAGTTTAAACATATTTATTTATAGTGGATTCGGAAACAAGTTATTGAAACTTATATTAATCCCTTTCCACTTTGCGGGTGCGGGTGCTGCCTTGTAGCGGCATTATCCTGCTCTTTTTCGGTGTCTTTTACGTGCAAGAGATATGGCTCTCTCTTAACACGGGTCAGCCGTTTACGGTTTATCGTTCCCTTCCGATTGTTTCCTCAAGACCATACTCGAAAATGGTGTCAAGGGAGAGCCGAAATTGTAGTCCCTGAAATTATTATCCCGGAACGGGAATCGAACCAGGAACCTTTCAATTGTGGGGTACTAGCTCTTTATTCACACACAAGTCGGCAGTTCAATACAATTAACATATTAAACAAATTGGTAAAGTCCAAATTCATTTAATTAAGTCCACATATAAAATATCAGTGTTACAAATTAGTTGTGTTCAACCAAAAACAATATGTATGATTGCGATGGAAAATCCGACCGCAGTTCATGTGCTCTCGTTGTCATATCCAAACACATGCAATTGCTTCTATCCATTGAAAGACCCACTATCAACTCGTAAATATACGTTGATAGTGGGTCTCCCAATGAATAGAAACATGGGCCTGTATATCCAAACGGAGGCAATGACTATAAAATCTTTCTGTAAATACCAAATAAAGTGTCTATAACAACACAGTTTGTTGGGGTCATGTTGTAAACAGAAATTATATTATTAAGTAATTTAATTCATCAAAGAGAATTACGATAGATGATCAATTCATCAATCAATTGAATTATGTGTGTATTTGATATGTATTTGATATTACCGAATAAAAGTTACATAACGAACTTGTAAGATGTTTGCATAAGCTTAGAGTTTAAAAGGTTATCGACAAATATAAATTTATAATCTTACATGTTTCAGATGTAAACCAATATTTCGGACATTTAAAGTCATAGCGAATTTCGAGATCGTTACATTCATTTTGAATAAATAAAATATGCCTGCTGCATACGAAATGTACACAATAGCAATCGATATAATATAAATAGAAAATTTAGTACCTAAATAATGTGTGACATATCATATATTTATATATGTATATATATATATATAAAGTGCCTAGAAAATCAATCTAACGATGTTAGAGTAGATTTGATTCGTAACTTCCTCCCCGGCGCCGGGGCTATAACCTATACTTTTTGTTCTAACTTCTACAACACCGCCTAGCATTGCGCAGAGACCTTTTTCTCTTGATAAAATTTTATTGCACATATATATTTATAATCTACATCAATTTACATTTACAAGATTAAAAACATCAAGTCCTTATACTATCAGGCACCTCACTCTAATCTCACATGCAGCTCACTCATTCAACTTATTTCCGAAACCTACACAGAATACAAATTAAATTAAAAGATAAAAATGACTGATAAATGTCTTTTGTTTCAATGAAAAGACGAAACGTTAATCGATTAAATCAATTGTTTGTATGGGGTTGGATTCCATTCCACCATGAAAATTCGAGATTAAAATCGTTGATATTCATCGATATGAAACACTGTTTATGAGACTTCAGTCATAAGATATTCCGAATAATAGCAAACTTTCATGCACTCTACTTTACAGATTCGTACTCATATTCTCACCAAATAATTATTAACACATTATTTACAGTTTTTTTTTTTATTTTTAGCATATTCAATCATCATCAGTATTGCCTGGTTCACTTCATCATTCATAAAATTCGTACTCCGAACATCATTGAAATCTTTTTTCAAAACTTTATTGAATTTACGGTAATAGCGATCACCATAAATGAGTTCTTCGTATTTCTTTCGGTGCATACTAAATATTATAAGTCGACCAGTATTTTCTATTTTTCCGATCAGTTTATCATCATCATACATACTTCGTTTTAACACAAATTTAGAGAACAAGTCCGAATTTTTATGAGGGGGGACATGGGTAAGGGAGACAGGGAGAAAGGGGATAGGAGATAGGAGAAAGGAGAAAGGGGGTGGGAGAAAGGAGACAGGGGTAGGAGAAAGGAGAAAGGCTGGGAGAAAGGAGACAAAGTTGGAGAAAAAAATAAAATATGAAAAAATAAAATATCTCTATTTTTTCCGGTAAATTAAAAAAAATAAAATAAGGAGAAGAGCGGTAGGAGAAAGGAGAAGAGGGTAGGAGAAAGGAGAAGAGGGTGGGAGAAGGAAGAAGAGTACCCCCTGTCCTCCCCCTCTTTTATCACTAGACACATTGTCGTCATTGAGTATATCACTGTTGTCTGATTTACATTCTTTTGTACTTAAAGTTTTATTGTCTCAGTTTATTACCGTATCACCATGGTGATTACCGTATCATTACCGTATCACCGTCTGATTAGTCAGAGGCTAAACGTCAGGTTCGGGTAAATCTGTTAACGGTATTTCTGTTATTTCATTGGTTATAAATACTATCTAATGGCTGCTTCGTGGCTGTTTCCGGAATGATTATGGGGGAAATGAAGGTCATTTTAACGTCTGATTGGCTATTAATGAGTGGCATGCATTATATGTTCAACGCGTCCGTAAGTGGGGTCGGATTAAAATCATGATACTAGGTTATAGGTACATATTATGATAAAGTGTTCATTTGCTATAGTGATTAGTTATGATGATAACTCACCACAAACTGTCAATTTGGTACAGATTATATAATCATGTGACAATGTGATGATTTAATCTTGAAATTATGTTGCTATTTTGGTAAGAAACTGTACATTTATGTATTATTGCTATTCTCTAAAAATAGAACAGTAATGTGTATAATTTACACTTTAAACTGCGTATTAAAACGGTTAAATGATTGAGATACTTTTGTGTTAGATTTCTTCGTATAAAGCCTTAGATTTTAAATAGTTAATACACAAAACGCATGCTCTATGTATAAAAATAATAACCATTTATTTTTCATTGCTTGGACATATTGATTAGAAAATATTAAAATCACGGAATTTACCGAAGATGTAATTTCGTTTCCAGCACTTTCATCGCTTCATTGATTTCTGGTGTAAATAAACAAACCCGACGATACTGATTAGAAGAATACAAAAATTACAAGGTGAGCAATATGGTTTCTTATGTGCAAAGAAGCCTACACCAAGCATCACGGTATTGTTATTGGCAAGGGTTTCAGTGCACTATAGGATACTATAGTGTCAGCTGTTGCAAATTATATAATTTAGCTTTTTACAATGCACAGCTCTATATAATTTTGACAATGACCCCAAGGCAATCATTTTATACGATCCTTCGAACCCAAAAAACTTGCAACACAGTGAACTCCCAAAAAGATGTTTGCATGTGGGGTAGACAGTTTGATGATCTTTGATGTACTCGTACATGATGATTTATTCTTTGGAGTTGTCAGGAGGCTGATTTAGAAGGGGCCGGGCCAGGGGGCTTGCCATCCTTTTCTGGGAAATTTTGTGGGCCTGCACTTATGAAAATTTCTGGATCCGCCACTGGTTGTTGGACCATAATAGTCCCAGTATGGACACAGTGGTGATCAGCAGTCATTATAAAAAAGAAGATGTGGTATGATTGCCAATGAGACAACTGTCTACAAGAGACCAAAATGACACAGACACTAACAACTATAGGTCACCGTACAGCCTTCAACAATGATCAAAGCCTATACAACACAGTCAGCTGTAAAAGGCCCTGATATGACATGTATAACAATTCAAACCAGAAAACCAAGGCCTTATTTATATACAAAAATGAAGGAAAAACAAATATGTAACACATAAACAAACAACAAACACTTAATTACAGGCTCCTGACTTGGGACAGAAACATACATAAATAATGTGGCGGGGTAAAACATGTTAGCGGGATTCCAATCCTCCCCTAACCTTGGACAGTGGTACATGTACAAATGTATAACAGTACAACATAAGAACAAACTATAAAAATCAGTCAAAAAAGGCTCATCAGATTGCCCATTGATATATCAAAAGCACTGAAAACTTCATTTGATATGTCTGATTTCAATTTATTCACATCATCAGGTCTAACACTTAGTATATTTTTTCGTGATGAACATTACTATTTGGTTGATTATGTAGGAAATCACTGAAGCATGACTGGAGAAGTCGCCCCCTCCCCCAGCCCCCCCCCCTTATTGTCCCAGCTGACCTGAGAATCTGTCCCATATTAAAAATTAACGTCATACAACAATTACTTTTCCATTGTGGCATCATATATTTTGTATTAAAACATCAAAATTTTACATGGAATATATGTGATGTACATGCATGTACAGTTTGTAATGGCAGACATATACATATTGTAGCAATAAGGTGTATCCAAAGCAAAATAATTAATAATAAATCAACTCAATGGATAGAAGCATACTGGTAAGTCAATTTTTTTTTTCACACAGCATCTGCATAGAGTGATGAGATATAAATCAGGAGATCAATCACTGGTTTTAGAAGTCAAGAATTTTTATATTTTACTTATTTGGGTAGATACATGTTCATGTAACACAACATTTATCTTGTCATAATACCTGTACGCTCAGTGTTCTTCATGAAAACTATCACACTGATTTTAAATCATTATAGGAAAGCACAGTGTATAAGCAAACATTTCAGGAGGCAAAGAGTCTATTATAGGCTGACTGCAATAGTCTGTATATTATCTGAAAAAGCTTAGTTCTTGTCAACTTTCTTATTATTTCAAACATTTAAATAGATGTCTCCCAAATTTTGGTGTATTTCTATTAGCTTTTTTTAAAGTCATTTTCATTTATTTTTCAACCCGGCCCAGAAATATATAATACTTCCATGGTTTAATATAGCTGATTTAGAGAAAGGCGACCTGGGTCACCTCTAACAAAGGCTATATTTATTGTCACTGCAAACATTTTACCTGTTCAACACCAAATGCTGTCAAGTTTGGGGCCCCTGGCCATGGCTCTTTTTTTCATAATTCATCTTACATGTACATCTCCTTTGAATTGTTTGCTTATTTGTTCTATGGTCTATCTATGCATATCTATCTATATACCACATTTTCATGGTCCCACAAAAATGTTTAAAATGTATACATTTGACTTTTTTTCTAGCTTCTCTCATGTGATAGCCATACCTTTTTGGTCACTATTTATGTGTTGCGTTTAAATATGAATTGTAACACTTTACAGTGACTGAACAGGTAAAACAAATACTTCTCAAGAAACAGAAAAAAGAAGACTACTTGAAACAGCACCAGACTACATGTATGTACATGTATGAATAAAAAACTCAGATCGGAATAGCATGGAGGATATGATATGTCCTTGTGAATAAGCAAGGAAAGCTTTTAATAATAGTGCCTATTTTTTAATTGACTAGATTTTTCATTCATTATCTGTGCAAATTTCAACATAATTTGTCATAAATCCTTATCTAACTTTACTCAAACTTTCAGTGGTGGATCCAGAAATTTTCATAAGCGGGAGCCCACTGACTGCCTAAGAAGGGGCCAACTCCAGTCATGCTTCAGTGATTCCCTATAAAAACAACAAAATTTTTCCTAAAAAAGGGGTGGCCCAGGCCCCCCGAAAAACCCTCTAACTCCACCTCTGACTTTAATTTAATATGACAAGTGTTTCATTCACCAAAATACTGGTGCGTTTCTGTGATAAATATCATGCACAATTTTATAAATGAGAGGGGAAAGAAGATCCACATGTGGTGTACCTGCACATGACAATTGCAAACTGTCCCATTTTTCTTATCACAATCAATCAACTGATCATGCTGATACTGACATTACCAGAGAGTACACATCAAATGAAAAATCACAAATAACTGATACATATTATCAGATATTACAGAATTAAATATGTTTTAAATTTATTACAAAAAAATGTGTTCTCAATCTTGTAGATAGATATTACTGGATCTCATATACATGTAAGTACCAAAGACAACTGTCTATTCAAGTCACAATTTATAAAAGTAAACTATTAAAGGTTGTAGTTTGGTCTTCTGACAACGCAAAGCTTGGTTCACACCAAACAGTAATTTTATATAGTCCATATCAATCATGACAATGGTGTTTGGGGTTAAACATGTTTTCGTAGGTAAATAATATTGCCATGGAACTTTTTTCATGAGAGTGTTATAGTCTATAGAGTATTACTTCCTGTTTGGTGGAATAGTGAAATAGAAGTCAATACGTTCTTGCTCAATCCTATGTCGCTTTGAAGGTGTCATGATTGTAATCCTCAGCTTAAGCAATGTGTTACTGTAATTTGAATTTCAAAATGACTGAGCGACGTTTTTCGAAGCACTGGTCAACTCCACCATAGCGAATCACATGACTTTGACAATCAGTAAATTCCAGCGAAAAATATCTCTATAAATAAAGAATTGTCGGATAAACATTAAATAATAGAGTACACAGGAAATGGCAAAGTTCACATAGTCGCGTATGATTAATCATTTTAAAAAAAAACGAGCAAAAAGGGGGGGATGGGGCGTACACACTTTACGTCCCCCTCTGGATCCGCCACTGCCTTCTGTTGTTGTCCATTTTGTCAAGTAGTAATCCTCAAAAGTATGTGTAGGTTATATGCTATTTTTATCAAGTTGATTATAGACACAGAATACATTTTATTATAATATCATTCCCCATTTCCATTCTCAATTTTATTAAGTCTCCTTCCATTATAACACGGGTCCACCAATAATACAACAAAAATGACAAATTAGTAGAAAAAAAGCGCTATGTTTTCATATTGCTTGAAGTGCAATATTCCAATAAAAATAAACTACTCACAAACCACTGATCTCAATATAATCAGCTAAAATACGGCAAGCTTTTTAGAAAAGCTATTACTTGTTGTTATTATCTTCAATATTCACCACGCTACATCCTCTAACTCTAGCTTATGAAAATAAGCTTTCGTTTCGGGAGGTGTTACCTACTTGTAGGAATTAAACAAGGATCTCTGATACAATCCACGAAGTATTCTTTTTTAGTGTACAGAAATGATCATCTACTCCTCTCTTCACTCTTGCAGGATGCTTATCTATTTTTGGAAGCATATTATATTTATGTAATCACTGTAAATAAATATATGTATATATCTGCCTGTGTGTAGCCGTGACAACTGCAAATTGTACCTTGTCCATCGGATTTCTTATGATATATATATATATATATATATATATATATATATATATATATATATATATATATATATATATATATATATATATATATATATATATATATATATATATATATATATATAATATATAAAAGTGTTAAGAAATAGGTGATTTTAAATTGACCATGTTGTTGGTCCTCTGTCAGTAAGTAAGGCCTCCAAAGGTGTAATGTCCCTAAAGCATGCTAAACGTTGGTTCGTGCCATTACAGACATTTTCAACCATTATAACTGACCTTGGACATATAACAGAGCCATTGTGATAAAACCAGAGACATATATACACATGTGATCATATGTCTCTGATAAAACAAAACATCAGCAAAAATGAAAGATAATACAAACAACACATTGACGGGATGCATAAGTATCGAGCCACGTCAAATGGATACCACCAAAAACAGACCAAACAGTAAAAGTTCTATTAATAATAGAAGAAAGACAAATAAAAGAACAATATAACACGTTTTTAAGATGATAAACAGTACGCAGAATCTATACACCAAGACCATCAAAAATTGATAAGAAATATTTTATCAACAATGCATTGGCACCTTCCAATGAACTTTTTTAGAAAAAGGAAGAGACTTTCTTTGACATACCCCTGGTTCCTCAACTGTCTGATCAGACACTTGTGACGTTTTACAAAGTCCGAGTAGGAGCTGCAAGCTCTTGAACATCGAATTATTTGGGAAATGTATCAGTATCCCATATGCAGATAAGGTTTGATTGCAAAGGTGGGGGTCGTTTCGTTTGTCATAGATTCTGGTACTGAGATGACTGTGTATGTCATATTCGAGGCACAAGTCTAAAGATGAGGCGGAGGAAGCCGTGTCTGTTGTTGCTTTAATTAATAGTTCTTGGGAATACTGAATATTTTTTTTAAACTTTTTTGGATTCGAGCGTCACTGATGAGTCTTTTGTAGACGTAACGCGCGTCTGGCGTAAATACAAAATGTAATCATGGCCTGGTATCTATGATGAGTTTATTATTAATGGAACCCAATCAGAAAAGTTCGGATTGGTAATGGAACAAATGGTTGAAAGTCATCATGAATATACCTAAAAGTGAAATTAGATAGTATGACTTATTTAATCTCCTTGGAGCTTTTGACTAGTGTCTGAAGGAACTCCGATTCATATGAAAATAAGAAGAGGTCGGCAAGTAGAGGTAGTGACTTTATTCTGATCTAAATAAACAAAGCCAATACCAATCAGAACCCCTATATATTTTCGAATCCGGGTTCGTTCGCGCCCATTCACGTTCGCACCCACTCATGTTCAATTTTAATTAGTTTTGTGTTTAATAACTTTGTAATCAAGTTTTGGCAAGTAGTATTCTTATAAGTATATTTTTTTTTCATTGTCTCAAATTAAAGTGAGACAGCATTTTTTTTTTTGTGTTGAATAACTCATCATGTTTTGGTTAGTAAGGGGGGGGCAAGGGGTTTAACTGTTATGCTGTTATGGGGCATTTTAATTCTTTGTTATCTGTTATTCTGAAAATATATTTACTGTTAGCTGTTATTGTCTTATTCTTTGTTAGCTGTTATAGGACTATTATCTATTTTGTTATCTGTTATTGTGAGAATCTATTTGCTGTTAACTGTTATTGAAAATTGGAATGTTAGCATTTTGACAGCCAGTCTTCCGTAGAAATTGAAGATAATTGAAAATTGTGATTTGAATGGATAATAGTCTCATTGACACGCTTACCACATCTTCTTACAATGTATATCTATTGGGGTCTTTCTACTGGTAATATCGGGTGGCCCTGCACGATATTTGCAGAAGAATTTCAGTAACATACATCACATAAACATATAAAATTTATTGGACCCAGGACCATTCCAGTATATATTATTATTATCCTTTGTAATAAATTCCATTGTCTGTGAACATGTAGCATTTTGAACAAATTATAATTCACTTATTACTTGTACAATAACTTATAGTATGGATTTTGCTGTAAAAAAAAAGCATTGGTACACCCTATAGATTTTTTTATTCAATGATCACAAAATAATCTTTATGTAATGTACTATTACACCACTGTCCCTGATTAGGGGAGGATTAGACACCAACTAGCATGCTAAAGTTGACGCAGTCACATTCTGTATGTGCCTATTTCCAAGTCAGGAGCCTGGATTCAGTGGTTGTAGTTTGTTACTGTGTTACTAAGTTTCTCGTTCACTATTTTGTGGATAAATTAAGGCAGTTAGTTTTCTCCTTTGAATTGTTTACATTACTAAGTGGTGTGGGTTTGAATTATGGCTTTTGGAATTATACATCATCTTTTTCTTTTAGCATTTATATTATAAGTGCTATTCCGACTCTTTCCAATTAACATGAAAGAGAACCCTGACTAACAGACCACCATTTTTTTAAAAGCTTTTTAACTGCTTCACATGGCAAAAATTGAAGCTCAGAAACCATTAATGCAAATACAGATGTGTCTTCAGTTTAATTTTTCGACAAATACCCTTTTTAGCTCACCTGGCCTCACTTGGCATCCGTCGTCCGTCGTCGTCCGTCGTCCTTGTCGTCGTCGTCCGTCGTCCGTTTTCGTCGTCCGTCGTCGTTAGCTTTTACAAAAATCTTCTCCTCTGAAACTACTGGGCCAAATTAATCCAAACTTGGCTACAATAATCTTTGGGGTATCTAGTTTTAAAATGTGTGGCGTGACCCGGTCAACCAACCAAGATGGCAGCCCGGCTAAAAATAGAACATAGGGGTAAAATGCAGTTTTTGGCTTATAACTCAAAAACCAAAGCATTTAGAGCAAATCTGTCAAGGGTAAAATTGTTCAGATGAATTTTCAGATGAATCGGATAACCTGTTGTTGGGTTGCTGCCCCTAAATTGGTAATTTTAAGGAAACTTTTCCGTTTTTGGTTATTATCTTGAATATTATTATAGATAAAGATAAACTGTAAACAGCAATAATGTTCAACAAAGTAATATTTACAAATAAGTCAACATGACCGAAATGGTCAATTGACCCCCTAAGGAGTTTATATTGCCCTTTATAGTCAATTTTTAACAATTTTCATAAAATTTGTAAATTTTCACTAACATTTTCCACTGAAACTACAGCTACTGGGCCAAGTTTATTATAGATAGAGATAATTAATTGTAAGCAGCAAGAATGTTTAGTAAAGTAAGATCTACAAACACATCACCATCACCATAACACAATTTTGTCATGAATCCATCTTTTGCTATGTTTAATATTCACAGAGACCAAGGTGAGCGACACAGGCTCTTTAGAGCCTCTAGTTAAACGGTCTTACAGCTTCTCCAATGCTATACCCAACTTTTCCATATTCTATAATTTCACATAAGATACATGATTGGTGTTTCACTTGGTGTCATCCAAATTTTCACTAGGTCCTATTTCTATAATACTATCAGAAGTGTCACTTGAGTCAATTTCTATTATCAGAATAACCATAACTGGCATGCGTGTTTCAGTTACATGTCCTGTCTCCACTGATCTGGGTATTTTTGTATTTTATAAGTAAGTTTTATCATGAGGTCATTAAATAAAAAAATATATATATTGTGCATCAATGTTTTTTTTTTATTACTTGTAAAGTATATATATATATTGCTTTTCAGAAGAAAAAAAAATCTAAAAATCAAATTGATAATAAAGTATCACTGGCTGCACTATTTTCAAAAATTAAATAAAAAAAACTAAATCCTTAAAAATTGATCTAGATTAAAAATATCCCTATATCAAAAACAGAAACTAGTAATTTCGTTCAAAAAAATTCAACATCCAGACATTTTTGCGCCTGTCCCAAGTCAGGAGCCTCTGGCCTTTGTTAGTCTTGTATTATTTTAATTTTAGTTTCTTGTGTACAATTTGGAAATTAGTATGGCGTTCATTATCACTGAACTAGTATATATTTGTTATGGGGCCATCTGAAGGACGCCTCCGGGTTCGGGAATTTCTCGCTACATTGAAGACCTGTTGGTGACCTTCTGCTGTTGTTGTTTTTTTCTATGGTCGGGTTGTTGTCTCTTTGGCACATTCTCCATTTCCATTTTCAATTCTATAACTTATTGTACAAGTTACGGAAAAAAATCAACCAAGGCAGAACTGCCTCAACGGCAAAAACGTCTTGTTTACACAAATTACAATTTTCTAGGACCATACCACAAGTTATATATACTAAGATCTACGAGTCATCAACTGGATTGGTCCTGGACAGATTTATTTTCATATTTCATTTACTGTTATCTGTTATTATCCCTTTTCAATTCCTTGTTATCTGTTTTTCACCAAATCAATTCACTGTTTTGCTGTTATGGGGACCCCCCTTGCCCCCCCTCGTTAGTGTATTGCTATAACTTTGTTTCATTGACTTGATTCAAAATGAAGTGAAATTCTGACTACGTTTTTTTTTGTGT
The DNA here is from genome assembly GCF_965363235.1 of Mytilus galloprovincialis. Lineage (NCBI taxonomy): Eukaryota > Metazoa > Mollusca > Bivalvia > Mytilida > Mytilidae > Mytilus > Mytilus galloprovincialis. The sequence goes on along the minus strand of NC_134839.1, from coordinate 20,643,098 downwards.
GCAGGGGCGGATTTAGGCGGGGGCGTGGCGGGCGTGCGCCCCCCCCCTAAAATTTGCAAAGCATGGGTTGTCCGCACGTAATAAGTTTCCGAAGAGACGACGAAAGCTAGCCTAATGTCGTTGCATTCAATCTGTTTTAACATTCAAACAAGTATTACTATATAAAACAGTAGTTTAACAGAATTATTACTATTGAACTACTAATCAACTGACCTACTGTTTATTTAAGTTCTATAAACATGTTACACTTCAAAGGAAGGTGTCAAACGCGGTACTGCGTTTGATGACAAATATCATAGGCTTTCAGCCGTTAGAATAAAACAATTATTTTTGTGACATTGTAGTTGCAGTTTTAATAAACAATTTCTTTGATAATCGAAGTTCAAAAACATCCCTACATCACTTTCCCACGAAGAAGGTGGAAGTGCCCTACCCGCTATTTGGGTTATTTCATCATGGCACGACCAAGAAAGCAGTCTAAGTTAGATTCTTTCTTAAGGAAAGATAAAGATTATGGTTCAAGCGAGAGGTTAGTTTGTTAATTTGACTCATTATTTAATATCTCTGTAACAATATATGATTCTCACTTGCAACATATAAAATTTGCCGAAGCATGCATAAACGGTCAAGGACCAAACCCGTAGGTACTACAGTATTACATGGGATCCCAAGAAAATAAGCACAATTTTTTAAGGATCTCATTTTCATTTTAGTGGTTAGCGGCCAATTTTTTTTTACAGTAAGTAAAAAGTCTAGTACGACCTCCGAAAATAGAACAAAAATAAAAACACGTATTATGAATTGACAAATAAAATGTACCAGTTATAATTTTCGTTTTCAAAATCTTATATTGGTCAGATGAGCTATCGTCATTTGCTTCGTCTCACTTTGCGTCTGTCGGTCCGACTGTCTATCTGTCAACTCTTCACATCAAGTTCCTTCGTCTTAACCAAGAAATTGAAGTTTGGCAGGGCTAGTGGTTATGGAGAGTTAAAGTAATTTTAAAGTTAACCGATTTAATTCCACATTATTGAAACCACGTACAGTTGGCTTAGACACATCGACTTTGTGCAAAACAAGAGATCATTATTTTTGTGGAAATCCTGTATCTCTTTAGGTCGCAACTACCGGCCGTGTAAGGCCTGTTCAAACGTTTAAAACTTCGATTTGTTGTATTGCCAATGAGACAACTCTCCACAATGACCAAATGACACAGAAATTAAAAACTATAGTATAGGTCACCATACGGCTTCAACAATGAGAAAAGCCATATCTTGCAAGGTTTAGTGTAGATTTTACCTAATATTACTATACAGATGAGTTTACAACAAGTGCTGATGTCATGATTGTAGATTGGTTTGCAAAGGATCACAACATCAAGGTATGCTAGTAGATGGTGGAAGACAATGCGTTTGTGTCTCCCTGTGTTTCATGGCATCTGTTACCCACGAACCATCTACTCCATCTGACGTTGATCATATCCTTCAACTTGATACAGATCTTTACCACTCAATATCCACAAATAGGGGTTATATGCTTATAAATGAAATACCCAGTACCGTTAATCTTGCGGGAAGAAGTTTACACTTTCGTGTTATAGAGTTGAGAGGTGGATAAACAGCTCATGCAATAACTTTGATTATTTTAACCTCAAAAAAAAATTTCGCCTCGCTCCGCTCGGCGAAATTTTATTCTGCGCCCCCCCTAACGTCAAATCCTGTATCCGCCCCTGGTGTGTGTTGAATAAATTTTATCATGTTTTGGTTATAATTGTGTATTAATGCTATATTTTATTGTTTGAAGTTTCATTGTTTCAGATCAAAGCCTGGACCAAGCTGTTAAAAACAATCATCTTTTGTGTTTTTCATTTAAAATCTTCAATCTTTTATACCAAGCTATAAATACATTCAGTATTTACACGAAAGCAATTAAAAACAACAATCCATGATTTTCCAATTATTCAACTGGAATTTGAATTAAAATTGGGTGTGAACGTGTAAAGATCGAACGGACCTTGGGTGCGAACGTGCGAGGTGCGAACGTGTAGGGTGCGAAAGTATATTGGGCGCGAACGGACCTGATACCTATATTTTCCGCAAAATGTCCGTCTCCGATAACGCTTTTACAATATTTGTACTTTGATCCTACTTCCGTTTTTGCGATGAACTTTAAAAAATTGTGATTTTGAGATGTTGATTGGATTAGACTGGTTGCAGTGGGCTGTCATAGCCTGTCTGTTGACTTTACCTATAATTTATGAGTTGAACAACACTTTTAAGTATTATGCAAAGTTTATCTTATATTATATACTTGTTATGTTGGTTGGCATAGTGGTAATGTTCTACTCTTTGCTTCGTCCACGACGACCAGAAAATGCTCGGTAAGTGCTTCTCCGTTTTCTTCTTCCAATAATTTGCATACCACCTCTGCCTCTGGTGTATTATCGCAAATGACTATTTACACATGCCCAAAGGAAACATCCTTCCGACAAACTATGTACACAAATTCAGTTAAAAGCCATTGTGGTAATATATACAATTTAAACTGAAATGTCTAACACGAAGCAATACACCTTATCGCTTATCCCGGCTGACCCGTCCGCTTGAACTTTTGACGTTAACAACAATCACTTTTCCATTGTGGCGTCAGATATTTTGTTTTATGATGTCAAAATTTTACAGCAACCTGTGTGATTTCCAGCAATGGTGGACAAATAGCGATAAGGTGTATAGTCTGAGGTTACTCTGACGTCCAGCGGCTCTTTTGCCAGACAAGCTGGGACCATGGGACGTCAGACCTCGTCCCATATCAAAAAGGGGATATTTGCCTGTCCAAAATAGATGCGCTGCTTCGTCGCTTCTTGTGCCAACTAACGGACTTGGAATTATATAAATCGGGTATCAATTTGTTCATTTTTCATTTATCTCTTTATTTATCATGTTTATGTAAGCTTCACCTACCTGCCACCCTTTGTTTTTGCATATTTTAAAAACACTTTTCACAGTGACCCATCGATTTCTGTGTTTTGCCTTTCATTTTCAAAGATTATCATGTGACCACGAAAAAACAGTGATGATTTATGCAAATGAACATAATCTAACAACTAGTTCATTTACAATGCAAGTAATCTAAATGTCTGAGAGTTTTCGATTGTTATCATGGTTGGCACTAAATGCTTTTAATACCAATCTGAGGGCAATCTCCTGTCATGCCTGTAAAGGAGGTGAAAAATCTTGTTGGCTACTAAATGTTAAACATCAATCTCTTATAAAGGAGGTGAAAGAAGTATAAATATTTGCATATTTGAGCAGACTTGGGGTAATTGTAATCGTTAATCAGCTGTAATTGATTACATTTTTCCAAGTAATCATTGTAATCATTAAAATCAGCCAAAAATCTGATTACATGTAATTTAATTTAATCAATTACTTTTCAAAATACCCTGTAATCATGATTACTTTTTGATTACATTCTGATTACAATGACAAAAATCTTAAACTGTGTTTATGTTCAATAAACATGATAAATGAACCTTTTTGTTATTCTTATTTGATAAATATTGAACATGTTTAAATAGTTTTGTTTACTTTATAAATCATGTTAATTGATCTGTAAACTTCTGTTAAAAAAATAAACTTTTACAGAATTGAAAAGTCATCATTAGCCTAAGAAGAGACATACTACAAATATATGTCTCTAGCCTTAGTAAAAAGATATTATTCATATATTCACAATTTAAAGATATACATATATACATGTATTTGATAATATTTAAGTGAAACCTTTCTTTAACCCTGAATTATAATCTTTTGTTCATATTGTGATTTTTGTCAACTTTGAATTGGTAGGTAGGAAACTAATTAAGGTTTGTTTTTATTGAAATTACCAATTGAGTATAGCTGCAGGACAATATATTTGGACTTGACATGTGAAATGCACTGATTTTAGTAATTGTTTATGTTTACAATTTGATTACACATTTCTATTAAAATTTTACATAGTTTTTAACTGGTAACTTTGTTTCATCCATATTTTAACTTCCATAAACAGAACCTTGACCTACATATAAAGTCTTGAAGAGATCAGAAGGTGAACAGCAAACTGCTTATCAAGCTATATTCAATTGAAGTCAAAATAATTCATAGATCAATGATGATAAAGTGTAATGGGTCATAACCAGTGACACAATGTTCATATATGTATGTAGTGAACTTTTTTGGTTTATCAAATAGATGAAGTTTGAAGTTGTTTATAATATATCAAACAAAATCGTTTCTAAAAATGCTCTAGATATTAAATGTTTATTCATTCACATCATTCAAAATGTTTTTTGTTTTGAATTCATTGTAATCAGATGTAATCATGATTACTTTGCTAATATAATCATTAATTTAATCAGACACTTTCAGAAATGATGTAATCATTAATTTAATTTAATCGTACAAATGACAAAGTAATTGTAATTTAATCAATTACATTGAAAGTAATTGGACCCATCTCTGTATTTGAGTCTCGAGCTCGCAAAGTCTCTGAACTTGACGTTCTTTTGAAAATAAAAGTAAAAATGTCTGAATCAATGGGTCACTGTGAAAACTGTCTAATTATGAGAAAATAAAGGGTGGCAGGTAGGTGAAGCTTACATAAATGAAGAGATAAAAAAAAAATGGACAAATTGATACCCGATTTATATAATTCCAAGGCCGTTAGTTGGCACAAGAAGCGACGAAGTAGCGCAGATATTTTCACACGTTAAATGCCCTTTTTCAGGATTAGCACCCTGCCCTTTTGAAATCGTAGCTTGAACACTGTACTAGTGTGGTATAACATTGTGCTTTGATCTTATTTGGACAGGAGCTGATATTTTTTTTCCAGAAAGAATTGATGTTATTGGCTTTCTTGGTTACTGTACCTATATGGTGGTTCCATGATAAGTTGTGGCTGATATCAAGGCCTAGGTATTTAGCAATTTTTACTACTTCTAATGTCTTTCCATGTATAGTGTAGTTGATGGTTATTGGTTTTCGTTTGCTGGTTACACGTAGTACTTCGCATTTGTCAGGGTTGAATTGCATGAGCCATGTATCCTCCCATTTCTGTAGATTGTCAAGGTCTTTATGGAGTAAGATGGTATCCTGCTCTTTACATATCTTTCTGTAAAGTAAACAATCATCTGTGAATAATCTAGCTTTAGATGTTACTAGTTCTGGCAAGTCGTTAATGTAGATAAGAAAGAGAAGAGGCCCCATTACAGTTCCTTCGGGAACTCCTGATGTTACGTCTGATGTTTCTGACTTCTTTCGATCTAGGACAACCTGCAGTGTTCGGCCCTGAAGGAAACTAGCTATCCATAGAAGTGTATTTCCTCTGATGCTTGCAGAGACATATCGTAATATGAGGAAGGTGCTACCTGATAATCTACAAAATGTATAATTTTTGGTAATCATGTTAACAGATTTGAGTAAAATCAGAACAGTCAAATAGACCGTTAGACAACCTGAAATAAACAATGATAAATAAGCTATATTTAGTTTAGGCATATATTGCATACAAACAAGGCCATAACATACATACACCTTATCACTAATTCCGGCTGACCTGAGAATCTGTCCCACTTGAACTTTTGACGTCATACATCAATCACTTTTCAATTGTAGCGTCAGATTTTTTTTTATGATGTCAAAATTTTAAGAGAACCTGTGTGATGTCCAGTAATGGCGGACAAATAGCAATAACGTGTATTGTAAGCTCTAATGAGCCTTTAACTGACATACAAGACAGCAATTTAACACATAATACACATACAATAATTAATACAACACAAAATGAATCATGCATGGTGGTAAATAGTCCAAATAATTGTGACGTCTTGAATTGTTGTTAATCTTTTGCTTTAATGCCTTACTGCAAAGTCTTAACAAACAAATTATTTTTCAGTTGGACTTTGAGAGAGAATTTACTGCTTTATTAAAGTGGTTGGCTGATCTCTACTCAAGATGATTGAACGTAAAAGTATAGAAAACTTTTGCACCTAACTTGGTAAATCTTGATGAATGATATAATATATATATGTTAGACTCAGATCGACGTCCGGCCTCTAATCGACGTCCGTTCCTCAAATCGACGTCCTTTTCTCAAATCGACGTCCAAATCTGACGTCACATTCTCAAATCGACGTCCAATATTTTGATACTCTAATCTACGTCCAATGTGACGGGATGTATTGCCAAAACTACACCCGATTGATTTTAGTCGATTGTAGTCGTCTTAAATTGATGTCCAATATCAATAAATGGCATAACTAAGGCTGCTAGTTTTCTCGTTTGAATTATTTTACATTGTCATTTCGGGGCCTTTTATAGCTGACTATGCGTTATGGGCTTTGTTCATTGTTGAAGGCCGAACGGTGACCTATAGTTGATAATTTACGTCATTTTGGTCTTTTGTGGAGAGTTGTCTCATTGGCATTCATACCACGTCTTCTTTTTTTATATTAATTGTTTACGCTTATACATGTACATGTTTTATAGGGTTCAAACATTAATACATACTTTCCATATATTTTTTTTTCAATCCGAAATAGAAATCATGCATATATTGTAATAGAAAAATGTAGTTTATTTTATTTCATATGGTTTATTAGTTAATGTATGCGGGTTTTACTTTGTAAACTATTTTACATAGAATTATTGTTTAAATGTTCTATACATTTTTCAAGCGTTGAATATTTCAAATATGTCAAACAAGCATTTTTATAAACCATTCAATTTGTCTGGACAATGAGACTGCAGCAGTTACCAAATTATATAAATGTCTAGTAAAGTTATAAAGAGCATCTTAAAAGTTCGGACAACGGTCAAGCGACGTCTGCAACTTTATTTGCGTATTATACATGTTGTCGATAACTCATAAATCATACATTCTTTTGTTTGTTACTTGCTAGTACATTCAAAACTTAGTATATAAACGTATCAAGCCGCTATGAAATCAATAGCGAGTTTCTTGATATTCTAGGTGAGTCTCTTGATTTTGAAAATAATTTAAATTTAAAACTATTTTTCTTTTAATTTTATTTTGGGAAAAAATAAATAAAGTTTCTAAGTAACTAATATTTTAATTCAGAGGTTTATTTAAACAGTAATCTTTATTGTTATTATTTAATAGGAAATCTGAATTGTTGTACTATTTTATCATTGTTTTAACTTAGTTTGACTTCAAAATGTATACTTTGAAATTATATTGTATTTATCTTAATGCTTTCATTATTAAATTAATAGCGAGTTTCTTGATATTCTAGTTTGGTTTTCTTTCTCGTTGCTGATTCCGGCCTCCTACCGTGAGCCTCCCCCTAGATTGTGCCATAGAGCTTTACAATTGTTGGGACACCAAAACACCACAAAACACCAACACAATATAATTTCAAAGTATACATTTTGAAGTCAAACTAAGTTAAAACAATGATAAAATAGTACAACAATTCAGATTTCCTATTAAATAATAACAATAAAGATTACTGTTTAAATAAACCTCTGAATTAAAATATTAGTTACTTAGAAACTTTATTTATTTTTTCCCAAAATAAAATTAAAAGAAAAATAGTTTTAAATTTAAATTATTTTCAAAATCAAGAGACTCACCTAGAATATCAAGATTTATGTACATCTGTAAATAATTAAAGGCCTTTAGATCATTAGATATATGATATTCATTTTTATATATACCAATATTTAAATTGTACTATATATATGTTTTATTATTCAATGTGTATTTTATGATTCTTGAAAAAAAAAAAAGAAAAAAAAAAGGTGTTTTTATTGAGTGTTTTTCTTTGTGTTTATATATTTTGATTGGTGGAACAATCTCTTTTTCAAAGGGAGAGCGATTATTGTAATAGAAAAATGTAGTTTATTTTATTTCATATGGTTTATTAGTTAATGTATGCGGGTTTTACTTTGTAAACTATTTTACATAGAATTATTGTTTAAATGTTCTATACATTTTTCAAGCGTTGAATATTTCAAATATGTCAAACAAGCATTTTTATAAACCATTCAATTTGTCTGGACAATGAGACTGCAGCAGTTACCAAATTATATAAATGTCTAGTAAAGTTATAAAGAGCATCTTAAAAGTTCGGACAACGGTCAAGCGACGTCTGCAACTTTATTTGCGTATTATACATGTTGTCGATAACTCATAAATCATACATTCTTTTGTTTGTTACTTGCTAGTACATTCAAAACTTAGTATATAAACGTATCAAGCCGCTATGAAATCAATAGCGAGTTTCTTGATATTCTAGGTGAGTCTCTTGATTTTGAAAATAATTTAAATTTAAAACTATTTTTCTTTTAATTTTATTTTGGGAAAAAATAAATAAAGTTGCTAAGTAACTAATATTTTAATTCAGAGGTTTATTTAAACAGTAATCTTTATTGTTATTATTTAATAGGAAATCTGAATTGTTGTACTATTTTATCATTGTTTTAACTTAGTTTGACTTCAAAATGTATACTTTGAAATTATATTGTATTTATCTTAATGTTTTCATTATTAAATTAATAGCGAGTTTCTTGATATTCTAGTTTGGTTTTCTTTCTCGTTGCTGATTCCGGCCTCCTACCGTGAGCCTCCCCCTAGATTGTGCCATAGAGCTTTACAATTGTTGGGACACCAAAACACCACAAAACACCAACACAATACATATATTAAAGTGTATCTTGATTAAAAGTTAATCGAATCGATCTGCATAGTAGTTTGTCATTCCTATTCATGTAAATAAATGACATGCATGTAAGTGTATGTGAAGGAGAAAGCAACTTAACGACAAAGAAAACCAAACGATATTTAGAGGGGAATTATTCAATTTTCAACAATAGGCAAAAAAAGGAAGTACAGTCAATTGTTGTTTTTTTAGTATTATAATTCGGACTATATGTAAGATATTTTTCAACATTTTTTTTAGTTTTACACCTGGAGTAAAACATGTACGCAAGAAATTGGCATTATGCATTATTACACAACTGTTCTAGGTTAAGTGCTCACACACATGCTTAACCTGAACATAATGTTTATGAGCCTGTAATGCAGTGGTTTTCGATGGTTTGTGTCTATCATATTTGTTTTTCAGATATTTTTTTTTAGAAATAAGACCGTTAATTTTTATAATTTTTTATATTATTCATGTCATACCACATCTCCTTATTTTTATGTAATCTCTAAAATTTAAAAAAAAAATGATAACACAACCTGTTTGCATATTTAGTCTAGTATGCAATAAATCTTAAAAAAAACACACATTTTTTTAAATAGATAAAATTGAGAATGGAAATGGGGAATATGCCAAAGAGACAACAACCCGACCATAGAAAAAAAAACAACAGTAGAAGGTCACCAACAGGTCTTCAATGTAGCGAGAAATTCCTGCACCCGGAGGCGTCCTTCAGCGGGCCCCTAAACAAATATATACTAGTTCAGTGATATTGAACGCCATACTAATTTCCAAATTGTACACAAGAAACTAAAATTAAAATAATACAAGACTAACAAAGGCCAGAGGCTCCTGCCTTGGGACAGGCGCAAAAATGCGGCGGGGTTAAACATGTTTGTGAGATCTCACCCCTCCCCCTATACCTCTAGCCAATGTAGAAAAGTAAACGCATAACAATACGCACATTAAAATTCAGTTCAAGAGAAGTCCGAGTCTGATGTCAGAAGATGTAACCAAAGAAAATAAACAAAATGACAATAATACATAAATAACAACAGACTACTAGCAGTTAACTGACATGCCAGCTCCAGACTTCAATTAAACTGACTGAAAGATTATGATTTCATCATAGATCCTATTTGTCACACATATATTTAAGGCTCTAGAGGTTTCAGCTGCTGTGGGTTCTGGTCAATTTTGTACTATGTGTCCAAAACGGAGGTTGATTAAAGAAGCTAAAAATTGGAGGTCGATTAGAGAAACCCAAAAATGGACGTCGATTAAATAGGCATAAAATTGGCCGTCGATTTGGAAGGATATTTTATTGTGACGTCAGATTTGGACGTCGATTTGAGGAACGGACGTCGATTAGAGACCGGACGTCGATCTGAGTCTTACATATATACAGAATTTTTTTGGCTAAATTTCATCTCAAAGACCAATATTCCCTCTCTAAATCCATCCAAAAAACATAGCTTCATCATTATGACGTCGCAATAAGGCGTCAAAGCAGTGAATTAAAACAGCCTTTCAAGACAACATAATTGTTTGGAGTAGGTGGTAATAAGCAGGCTAAAAGCATACTAGGAATTAAAGCTTAAAGCATATTAAATGTAAACTAAGCATGATTAGAAAGCTGGTAAAATTCAAAACATAAAATATTTAAAAAAAGACTAGGTGGAGTTTATATAATTAGTTATCAAAGTTACCAGGATTATAATTTAGTATGCCAGACGCGCGTTTCGTCTACATAAGACTCATCAGTGACGCTCATATCAAAATATTTATAAAGCCAAACAAGTACGAAGTTGAAGAGCAATTAATTTCCAAAATTCCAAAAAGTTGTGCCAAATACGGCTAAGGTAAACTATTCCTTTTATGCACCCCATAAAGGTTATGTGAAAATAATTAAAACACATATTCTTGGAGTTTTGGGGATGTGACTATTCTTCATTGCTCTATGTCATTCTTTTGTATTTTCAAGAAGTATGGTTCCAAATTGTAGATTAATAACATAATAAGTTTTCTTATCCTCATTTAATAAGACTTTACCCAAAAGTTTATTGACACTCTTTGCTGAGTAACAAGAGATGCAACCCAATAGCACAAAAAAAAACTATTTCAGTGAGTAGATTGTCTTCAATTAAAATGCTCAGTGCTAAATTGTATGAGCATGGAAAGTTGACAATGATTTTATAACAGATACTAACAAAGATTCATTGTGTAATTTTCAATAACTTTGTAACAGATTCTAGCAAAGATTTCCCATGTTCTCTTTTTATACGACCGCAAAAATTTTAATTTTTTGGTCGTATATTGCTATCACGTTGGCGTTGGCGTTGTCGTCGTCGTCGTTGTCGTCCGAATACTTTTAGTTTTCGCACTCTAACTTTAGTAAAAGTGAATAGAAATCAATGAAATTTTAACACAAGGTTTATGACCACAAAAGGAAGGTTGGGATTGATTTTGGGAGTTTTGGTCCCAACATTTTAGGAATTAGGGGCCAAAAAGGGCCCAAATAAGCATTTTCTTGGTTTTCACACTATAACTTTAGTTTAAGTGAATAGAAATCTATGAAATTTTCACACAAGGTTTATGACCACAAAAGGCAGGTTGGGATTGATTTTGGGAGTTTTGGTTTCAACAGTTTAGGAAATAAGGGCCAAAAAGGGCCCAAATAAGCATTATTCTTGGTTTTCGCACAATAACTTTAGTATAAGTAAATAGAAATCAATGAAATTTTAACACAAGGTTTATGACCACAAAAGGAAGGTTGTGATTGATTTTTGGAGTTGTGGTCACAACAGTTTATGAATTAGGGGCCAAAAAAGGGCCCAAATAAGCATTATTTTTGGTTTTTGCACCATAACTTTAGTATAAGTAAATAGAAATCTATGAAATTTGACCACAAGGTTTATGACCATAAAAGGAAGGTTGGGTTTGATTTTGGGAGTTTTGGTCCTAACAGTTTAGGAATAAAAGGCCCAAAGGGTCCAAAATTGAACTTTGTGTGATTTCATCAAAAATTTTATAATTGGGGTTCTTTGATATGTCGAATCTAACTATGTATGTAGATTCTTAATTTTTGGTCCCGTTTTCAAATTGGTCTACATTAAGGTTCAAAGGGTCCAAAATTAAACTTAGTTTGATTTTAACAAAAATTAAATTCTTGGGCTTATTTGATATGCTTTATCTAAATATGTACTTTGATTTTTGATTATGGGCCCAGTTTTCAAGTTGGTCCAAATCAGGATTCCATATCAAGTATTGTGCAAATTTTCAATTGCACAGTATTGCACAATAGCAAGAAATATCTAATTGCACAATATTGTGCAATAGCAATTAATTTTCAATTGGAGTTATCTTTCTTTGTATAGAATAGTAGTTGATAATATATGTTGGAAATTTGCCAGACATGACTATGATGTCATTTTCTATTTTTATTTGCCAATAACTTTATGTATATAACTTCATTGGAAATTTGCCAATATAAAATGTTGCTGATGAAGCTTTTTTTCCTTATCTTATCTAAAAAAAAATTTGATAATGTATGTTGGACATTTGCCAGACATGACTATGATGTCATTTTCTATTTTTATTTGCCAATAACTTTATGTAAATAACTTCATTGGAAATTTGCCAATATAAAATGTTGCTGATGAAGTTTTTTTTATTGTTTTATACAATAAACAATGTATATTCACTTTTACTACCAACCAATCTTTACCATTCAGTGATAACAAGCACTTTATTTTACATTTTAATATTTTATGATGTATTTAAAAGAGTAGTTATTGTTGCAAACTCCATTAGAAATTTGAATTGATATCAGTTTTGGAAAAAGGGAAACGGGGATGTGAAAAAAAAGGGGGGGGGGTTAAATTTTTCTCATTTCAGATTTCATAAATAAAAAGAAAGTTTCTTCAAACATTTTTTTGAGAGGATTAATATTCAACAGCATAGTGAATTGCTCAAAGGCAAAAAAAACCTTTTAAGTTCATTATACCACATTCATTCTGTGTCAGAAACCTATGCTGTGTCATGATCAACTATTTAATTTTAGATTTAAAAAGTTTGAAGAAGAAATCTTTAATTGATTTGTAAAATCTTGACATTTGTTTTGTGTAAAAAAAAACCATGTAATGTCAAAAATTTGATCACAATCCAAATTCAGAGCTGTATCACGCTTGAATGTTTTGTCCATACTTGCCCCAACTGTTCAGGGTTCGACCTCTGCGGTCGTATAAAGCTGCGCCCTGCGGAGCACCTGGTTACCATTCAATATCTGATATTTACTTTTCTAACTTTTACGATAGTTATTGACTTTCATTTTCTTTTTAACAGATTGGCCAACTGGTTAGTCAATCATATGAGATGTTTGTTTGGTTTGTCTATAGAAGTTAGAGGAAGAGAAAATCTCAAATACGACGAGGCATATATTATTGTCTGTAATCATCAAAGCTCCTTAGATTTTTTTGGTAAGTAGGTACATTGTATAAAATGAGGGTCCTTATTACACAAGCTGTGTCCTATCATCATCAGATATTTTTTTCAATAGAGGTATTTTTGTATTTTGTAACAAAAAAAAAACAAAAACAAAAAAAGAAAAAATGTTTTTTAATCATTAGAGAAACAAATTCTCGCTGAGGCTCTGACTTTAAAATTGATAATTTAACTATCTCGATTTGATAAATCCAATAATCCACTGGTACCAATGTAAAAATCTATATTTATTCACCTTTTTTTTTAAACCACATGTTTTACTGTCAAGTACTGTTGTCAAAAGAAGCCATAAAAATAATTATCAAAGATTGCAAATTCATGTATTTAATTTAATAATTACATTTTATTATGCACTGGTTACCAAGTAAACAACTGTGATTGATAACCATGATAACCCTGGGTATTAGTTCTAATTTCTATAATGCACTGGTTACCAAGTAAACAACTGTGATTGATAACCATGATAACCCTGGGTATTTGTTCTAATTTCAATGTATTAGACAGAAGGAGCAAATGTTATTTATAATGTGAAAGTTGAAATAAGATAGGAAAATATGAAGCTTAAAAAACAAATTGCATATATTTATTTTACACTAAACTCCAGTATTTGTACTTTTCATTGTTTGCAAATTAGCTATTTTAAATAATTTCATCTGTGATATATCTGATAGAAAGAAACCAAGAAGAAAAATAAGGACAGAATCAGACAGAAAATATTGCAAGCAGAATACTGTTTTAACTAATTCACTGTGCAACATCGTCAAAACCATTATCAGAAGTCTTTGCTAAAACAGATATGCTAATTCAATTGAGTCACAAACCCTCAATGTCTAGGATGTGTACTAGTAATATAAAATAAGGAGATTTGGTATGATTGTCGATGAGACAACTAATCATAAATGACATGGATTTAAGAAACTTTAGGTATATCTGTATGGTCTTCAACAATAACTTAAAAACCCTTACAGTCCACTATCAAGAATATAAAAGACCCTGACAGGACAAAATGTGAAACAATTCATATGAAAAAAACATGGTTCTGTTTTATGACAAAACAATAAACAAAAACAAAACATACTTGTAAACAGACATTTTATATCTATTTTTAGCTATGATGGAGATTTGGCCTGAACGCTGTGTGCCATTTGCTAAAAAAGAGTTACTTTATTTGGGACCATTTGGACTGGCACTTTACTTAGTTGGAACTGTTTTTATTGACCGTGGAAACAGAGAAAAAGCTGTTGATGCAATACAAAAGACATCAGATGAAATTAGAAATAATAAAGTATGTACTTGATGAAAAAATTCATGGCCATGTCACAAACTATATAAATGCCTCACTTTTGACTATAAATACATGTAGATGTTGTATTTTATAGATTCTTGCAATATTTCGCAAGACAAACTAGTTCCATCTGACATGTGCAGCCCTCTAGGTGAAATCAGAATCTGATAGGAATTTTTTAAGCTACATTTTTTCAAAAAGATCTTATTGTGGTGTGTAAAAGTTCAAGATTTATTCCTTTTATTTATGATTAAATAATTTTTAACCGGATTTTTGTGACAAAAATGTCGGTTATTGATTTGGGGATGTACGTCGGGCGGGCGGTAATCAAATGTTGTCCGTGCATTAACTCATGAACCATTCAACCAAAGCTTTTAAAATTTTAATATGTTGTTACTGACAACTAAATGAAGGTCAAGATCAATAATGGCGAGTTTGACTTTTACCTTTCAGGAGTTATGGTTCTTGAAAGATTGAAAAATGGAGTTTCCAGTCGTGTCCGTGCATTAACTCAGGAACCCTTCAACCAAAGCTTTTAAAATTTTAATATGTTGTTACTGACAACAAAATGAAGGTCAAGTTCAATAATGGCGATTTTGATTTTTACCGTTCAGGAGTTATGGTTCTTGAAAGATTGAAAAATGGTGTTTCCAGTCGTGTCCGTGCATTTTCTCATGAACCATTCAACCAAAGCTTTTGAAATTTTTATATGTTGTTACTGATGACAAAATAGAGGTCAAGTTCAATAATGACGATTTTGACTTTTACTGTTCAGGAGTTATGGTTCTTGAAAGATCGTAAAATGGCGTTTCCATTCACGTTGTTGCATTTACTCATGAACCATTCAATCTAAGCTTTTCAAATTTTAATATGTTGATACTGATGACAAAATGGAGGTCAAATTTGATATTGACGATTTTCACTTTCACATTCATCAGTAATGGTTCTTGTGATATTGCCAGGACACAAATAAATGTTAATAAATCCGGTTTGCTGTCGTTGTGACAGCCTCTTGTTCATCTTATCTCATAGAGTCATATTTCAATTGCATTAAGATCATTTAAAGTAGAGTTTAAGATACTGAATTAAGGTGCTGTGAGGTACATTGTATCCTAAATTGTGATGGTTGATCTAGATTTGTATTGTTATTTTCTCATTTAGGTTACAAATGCAATAAATGTGCATACATTGTTATTTACATGAAATCTTTTGTACTTTATTATTTTATGATTATTTCCTCTACAAATACAAAGTCTTCTTTTTTTTATTAATATAAAAAGAAATTAAAAAGATTTCAATTCTAAAAGGGGGATAAGTATGAAGAATATGTTTGTGATTGATTTTACTATTTTATCTACATATGTATTTGTTGACATTCGTAGTAATTTATGAATAGTTTTCAGGGGTCATTTATCAATTTTTCAACAACTATATGTGGTTCTATAGAATCTATTAGGTATACATTCCTTTCTGACAGGGTTCACCTGACCTTGATCTCCCCAATATGATCCACAAATATTTTCTTCAGAATAAGGTCATTATAAATAAAAGTATGTTATTCAGTACAATTCATCACTGCAAGCTATATCTGTTTAGTGCATCTGTTTTTTTGTCATACCAATTTTCATAATGCCCCTGTGTGGCAGAGGGGGTATTAAGGTATATCCTTATCCGTAAGTACTTCTTGAAATTGGTTACTGTTCTCTAACTTTTATACGACCACAAAAATTGAAAAATTTTGGTCGTATATTGGTATCACGTTGGCGTTGTTGTCGTCTGTAGTCAGCAGCGTCGGCGTCCGAAGACTTTTGGTTTTCGCACTATAACTTTAGTATAAGTGAATAGAAATCTATGAAATTTAAACGCAAGGTTTATGACCATAAAAGGAAGGTTGGGATTGATTTTGGGAGTTTTGGTCCCAACAGTTCAGGAATTAGGGACCAAAAAAGGGCCCAAATAAGCATTATTCTTGGTTTCCGCACAATAACTTTAGTATCAGTAAATAGAAATCATTGAAATTTAAACACAAGGTTTATGAACACAAAAGAAGGTTGGGATTGATTTTGGGAGTTGAGGTCCCAACAGTTTAGGAATAAGGGTCCCAAAGGGTCCAAAATTAAACTTTGTTTGAATTCATCAAAAATTGAATAATTGGGGTTCTTTGATATGCAAATTTAACTGTGTATGTAGATTTTTAATTTTTGGTCCCATTTTCAAATTGGTCTACATTAAGGTCCAAAGGGTCTAAAATATTAACCTAAGTTTGATTTTAATAAAAATTTAATTTTTGGGGTTCTTTAATATGCTGAATCTAAACATGTACTTAGATTTTTTTATTATGGGGCCCAGTTTTCAAGTTGGTCCAAATCGTGGTCCAAAATTAAAATTTGTTTGTTGATTACAACAAAAATTGAATCCTTGGTGTTCTTTGATATATGCTTAATCTAACCATGTATAAGATTTTTGATGTTTGGGCCCGGTTATCAGATTGGTCCACATTGAGGTCTAAAAGGTCCAAAATTGAACTTAATTTGATTTCATCAAAAATTGAATTCTTGGGGTTCTTTGATATTCTGAATCTAACCATGTATTTAGATTTTAGATATTGGACCATAATAGGTAAATGTCCAATTTAAAATTTAAAGTTTTTAAGTTTAAGTTCTTAGACCACATTCATTATGTGTCAGAAACCTGTGTTGTGTCAACTATTTAATCACAATCCAAATTCAGAGCTGTATCAAGCTTGAATGTTGTGTCCATACTTGCCCCAATGTTCAGGGTTCGAACTCTGCGGTCGTATAAAGCTGCGCCCTGCGGAGCATCTGGTTAGCTATAAAAATGTTATGAAACTTATGCCCAATACTAATGCTACCAAACACAGATCAAGTTCAAATTAAGGGGATGTCACCATTCTCAAGTTATGTCCCTTTAATAAATGGAAAAATAGCTGAATTTGTTGTTTTAAGCACTCTTAAGCCCCAGTCCCACTAGACCACGATCGCACCACGCTCACCGCGATCTAAAATAAATTTAGATCGTGGTGAGGTCGCGGTATGAGCGGCGTGAAAATGTTAATTTTCGTTGCTTTCACGATGCTACTACGTCCTAATTACGCTTCTACAACGATCCCGCTACGATAAAACCACGTTCTCACCCCGCTTATTCTGCGACCTTCACGTTCTCACTACGACCATACCACGAGTTATCCGATTGCAACACGATCTTACTGCGATTATAGCACGTTCTTATCACGATTATAATACGTTCATACCGCGATCTTACTACGTTCTCAGCAATACCGTCAATATCGTGTTTCATATCAATAGAGTTCCATTCCTTCTATTTCTGATTAAACCAGAGATTTCTCAGAAACAATACAGTCATGCCACCAAAATCTACTAGAACACGTGGGCGTGGTGGTAGGGGTTGGTGTAGAGGCAGAGAGAGCAAAGTATGAACGCCATACTAAACTCCAAATAGTACACAAGAAACTAAAATTAAAATAGTACAAGACTAAGGCAGCAACCATTTGAATTTCTGGGGGGGGGCTATGGTTTTTTTTTCTGTACAAACTTTTTTTTTTCGCCTGCGGCGAAAAACAATCTATTTTTTTCGCGACAAGTCGAAAACAATTTTTTTCTTTCAATTTTAGCATTACATATAGTGGCAGCTGAGGGTGAAACAAACAATTTTTTTTTCTCAGAATCAAAGACAAATTATTTTTTCCTCCAAAAACTGGAAACAAACTTTTTTTTCCAAAAAAAACCATAGCCCCCCCCAGAAAATCAAATGGTTGCTGCCTAACAAAGGCCAGAGGGTCCTGACTTGGGACAGGCGCAAAAATAGTGGGGTTAAACATGTTTGCGAGATCTCAACCCTCCCCCTATACCTCTAGCCAATGAAGAAAAGTAAACGCATAACAATACGCACATTAAAATTCAGTTCAAGAGAAGTCCGAGTCTGATGTCAGAAGATGTGACTAAAGAAAATAAACAAAATGACAATAATACATAAATAACAACAGACTACTAGCAGTTAACTGACATGCCAGCTCCAGACTTCAATTAAACTGAAACTATACACTTAAGTAGTGTAATACTTGTCATCAGGAGATGTCGGAACGACCAATCAAAACTAAATACAACCTATTGCTGGTCCATAAAGCTCAAATGACGATATTTTAGTGAACGATAGCAGAGATGACACAGATGTGTCAATATATATAGGAAGATGTGGTATGAGTGCCAATGAGACAACTCTCCATCAACGTAAAAATCTATAAAAGTAAATCATTATAGGCCAAGGTACGGCCTTCAATACGGACCGAACAGCACGCTAAAAAGGGCCCAAACAAATACTAATGTTAAACCATTTAAACGGGAAAAACCAACGGTCTAATCTATATAAAAACGAGAAGCATAGATAAATACATTCAGACAAACAAAATCTAGGGATTTTTTTTCATATATTTTATGGGAAAATGACAATAAAAATGATGGTCGTAGTGTGAACGTAGTAAGGTCGTGAGAAGAGCGTGATGAGGACGACAAGGGCGTGCTAGAATCGTACTATGGTCGTGATCAGCGTGGTTAAGTCGTAGTGGAAGCGTAGTTGGGTCGCGGTGAGAACGTAATGGTCGTAGTAAGGTCGTGATAACGTCGCTGTGAGATCGTAGTGAAATCTCTCTGAATAGAATCACGCTTTAGCTACGATTGTACAGCGACCTTTGCGATCTTACTACGATCTTAGTGCGCTCTCACTACGCTTCTACTACGACCTAATTTCGCCACGACCGCACCACGATTGTTTTGAACATGTTCAAAGTTGGCCACGCTCTTCACAATCTTGAAGACCTCACCACGACCGTGGTACGACCTTACTGCGACCTACACGATCGTACCACGATCATCAAAATTTGCATTTTTTTCACAGATCGTAGTGCGATCGTGGCCTAGTGGGACTGGGGTATTACTTTTTTTTTGCTGCAATCCAATGTTTTTAAACTTATACACAATGCCATACATTTGATGGACTGTGAAACTCAGATCAGGAGATTGGGAAATTTCGGTCAGGAGATTAGGACTCGGATCTGGAGGTTTTTTATCGACATAAATTTTGTCCAAATGTATCGTATGATGTAGAAATTGTCTTCTAAAGTGTTTTTCCTTCAACTTTCCATCCGAAAGTAATAGTTAACCCTTGTACCCTTTTTATTTGAATCATGAATGATATCACATTATTAAAAAAAAAATTGAGAAGATTCCGTTTTTTTGTATTGTTTTGTTTTTGATAATTGATTGTTGACTGCTTGTAGATAAAGCTTATGAACTTTTTTTTGTGTATTCATTTCTCCATCTCCTTTACATTGGTATAGACAAATAAGAAAGAAATATGCTATACATGTTTATATTTAAAACATGATTAATAAATAAATATAACAAACAATGACAGTAGTAATGCATGATTTTTATGCACTTGAGTAAGTCATATTTCTACAAAAATTTAAGTCTCAAACCTTGTTAAATATTTCACTATTTATAGCTCAAACACTGGTCTAATGACAAAAACCTATATTTCTCAGGAAAAATTTGAATGGTCAGACTTATTTCAATTTAAGCCTTGAAAAAAGGTCTAGATTCCTCATATAACTTTTAAAATCATTTAATTACCATCTTTATTGGATTATTTGCTTAAAATATAATTCATTTATATTCTTTTTACAATTTACATTATTGATAGATAAATAACTTAAAACAGGATAAATCAAAGGGAAGTAACCCAAACTTTATTTTAATTATTTTTCAATACACATAGTTTAATTACACAACAGCAGTTATCCAGAGGTAAACATCGTTGATTACCAGTATGTTTGACACTCAAGCTGTCAAGTGAAGCCATATAATTATACATCATTTTGATTTACAGGTATAATTTAAGACCCGTTTCAGTTACATGATCTTACATCTGTAGTAAGAAATTATCAAAATTGGGGGCTGAAAATTTTCATACACAGGATTTTTTTCTTCTTAACGGAAGGACAGGAGGAGACCACTGAAAACTCGATTATTGTACTCCCATCGGGAGGTTCACATGTATGCAATGCTTATAACCACCAAAAACACAGATCAAGTTATAATTTTGGTTGCATGACTTTGACTATTCTCAAATTATGACCCTTTATAAATAGAAAAATTGCTGAATTAGATGTATATTTATAAGCAGGGGCATTCTTCTTTTATTTTAATTATAATTGGTATAAGCAATACAACAAATTATCAGCTGCTTTAACAAGAGCAAATGGTCAAATCAGGATTACATTTCTTATCCATGAAAATTAATGTTCTATTTTATTGAATCTGCAGTCAAATATATTGATTGTTTAAAGAAAGAAAATTATTATTAATGTGCTGAATTTATTTTGCAGGTAAAAGTTTTTATATTCCCAGAAGGTACAAGAAATCATGAAGGAGCGATGCTTCCCTTTAAGAAAGGAGCTTTTCATTTATCTGTGAATGCACAGGTAAGAAAGTTATATTTAAGAGAGAAAAAAAGTAAGAAGTGTATGTTTTAGGAAACAAACAAAAACTACACATGTGCCTTTTTAGCAATTTTATTTACAATGAAATATATTTACAAATTACAGTCTAAAATTCATAAAAAATGTTTTAATTTAAAGTCAGTCCGAGTGTACTCCAACAAAATATTCATCAGACCACAAATACAATGGGGGCCTTGAGCACCAGGTGGTCTTAGTATATTATCTACAGTACTCCCTAGACTGTTCACTCTTATGTTTTGAGGTGAAACACTGCTCATGATGCAGTGCATTAACTCTGATCATAATTGATAATTATTGTGTGCTTTTCTGCCAAAGGTTAGTGGTTCTCTTAAGCTTCCTCAACTAATAAAAAACAGGCCACCATGATATAGCCAAGGTTGTTAAACAGGCCACCATGATATAGCCAAGGTTGTTAAACAGGCCACCATGATATAACCAAGGTTGTTAAACAGGCCACCATGATATAGCCAAGGTTGTTAAACAGGTCACCATGATATAGCCAAGGTTGTTAAACAGGCCACCATGATATAGCCAAGGTTGTTAAACAGGCCACCATGATATAGCCAAGGTTGTTTTTTAATTACGTTGACGCTTGGACTGATTCGGATGTGTGTCTATTTTGTGATAAACTTGGGTTTAGTTTTCTGTAATTAGTTAATATTTCAGTTTCATTATGTATTTCTCTTTCATATTCATTTGTTAACATTTACTGTTTGCAATAGCATTAAGTATTCTATATAATAAGGATGTTCTTATCCCGTGCATAAAAACAATGCCGTATTTGTCAAAACCTTTTCAACTTTTAATCTTCAGTGCTGTACAACTTTGTACCTTTTTCACGTTCGATCTTTTATATCTAGGCGTTATGTATTCAGGTTTAGTTTTCTGTAATTAGTTAATACTTTAGTTTCTTTGTGTATATCTCTTTCATATTCATTTGATAAAATTTACTGTTTGCAATAGCATGAATTGTTCTATATAATAAGAATGTTCTTATCCCGGGCATAAAAACAATGCCGTATTTTGCGAAACCTTTTCAACTTTTGATCTTCAGTGCTGTACAACTTTGTACTTTTTTCACTTTCGATCTTTTATATCTGGGCGTCACTGGTGAGTCTTGTGTGGGCAAGGCGCGTTTTTGGCGTATTGAATTTTAAACCTGATGCTTTTTGTTATCTATTAATCATGTTTTTCTGTGTCTAATATGTTCTCCTATTTATTTGTATTGTAGTCCTGTAATATTATGTTGTCATTTCAATGTTATATTTAACTTTGCCATTAAAGTGCGAGGTTTGGCATGCCTTAAAACCAGGTTCAACCCACCACTTTTATTCCCCTTTAAAAGTGTCCTGTACCAAGTCAGGAAGATGGTCATTGTTATATATTGTTCGTTTCTCTTTGTGTTGCATTTTAACGTTGAGTCGTTTGTGTTTTCTCTTATTTTTGAGATATTGAGATAAGACGTGGCACGGTACTTGTCTATCCCAAATTCATGTATTTGGTTTTCATGTTACATTTGTTATTCTCGTGGTGTTTTGTCTGATGATTGGTCTGTTTCTGTGTGTGTTGCGTTTCGATGTTGTGTCGTTGTTCTCCTCTTATATTTAATGCGTTTCGCTCGGTTTTGGTTTGTTACCCCGATTTTGTTTTTTGTCCATGGATTTATGAGTTTTGAACAGCGGTATACTACTGTTGCCTTTATTTGTTAAACAGGCCACCATGATATAGCCAAGGTTGTTAAACAGGTCACCATGATATAGCCAAGGTTGTTAAACAGGTCACCATGATATAGCCAAGGTTGTTAAACAGGTCACCATGATATAGCCAAGGTTGTTAAACAGGTCACCCTGATATAGCCAAGGTTGTTAAACAGGTCACCCTGATATAGCCAAGGTTGTTAAACAGGCCACCCTGATATAGCCAAGGTTGTTAAACAGGTCACCATGATATAGCCAAGGTTGTTAAACAGGTCATCATGATATAGCCAAGGTTGTTAAACAGGTCACCATGATATAGCCAAGGTTGTTAAACAGGTCACCATGATATAGCCAAGGTTGTTAAACAGGTCACCATGATATAGCCAAGGTTGTTAAAACAGGCCACCATGATATAGCCAAGGTTGTCAAACAGGTCACCATGATATAGCCAAGGTTGTTAAACAGGTCACCATGATATAGCCAATGTTGTTAAAAAAGGCCACCATGATATAGCCAAGGTTGTTAAACAGGCCACCATGATATAGCCAAGGTTGTTACACAGGCCACCATGATATAGCCAAGGTTGTTAAACAGTCCACCATGATATAGCCAAGGTTGTTAAACAGGTCACCATGATATAGCCAATGTTGTTAAAAAAGGCCACCATGATATAGCCAAGGTTGTTAAAACAGGCCACCATGATATAGCCAAGGTTGTTAAAACAGTCCACCA
This sequence comes from Mytilus galloprovincialis, assembly GCF_965363235.1. Lineage (NCBI taxonomy): Eukaryota > Metazoa > Mollusca > Bivalvia > Mytilida > Mytilidae > Mytilus > Mytilus galloprovincialis. The sequence continues at coordinate 20,619,615 of NC_134839.1, read as the reverse complement.
TGATATAGCCAAGGTTGTTAAAACAGGCCACCATGATATAGCCAAGATTGTTAAACAGGTCACCATGATATAGCCAAGGTTGTTAAAAGTCGCATAAAACACTAACAAACAAGCAGACTCAAGAATATTTTTTTCTTTAATATATTCATCTTCAGCTATAATTCTACTTTGAATTAAAAAAAAAAATGTTTTAGGAACTATTCCTAAGGTGTCAGACTACCAATTAAAAGTCCCTACATCTGTTCAACCAAATTTTGCAATTTTCACAGCTTTCTAAATATTTTACCTTATGTTTAACTTCATAGAAACCAGGTATATCCTGAATTGTACATGTATCAGCTTTCAACATGGCAATTTTCAACATACCTTTAAAATCATATAAGAAAGAAGAGGTCTCTGGAATAGAGGTACCACTAAAAATAACACATGGTTTTCAGGAAATCTTGAATTAGTATACTATGGAGTGCATTAATTCTCAATGTTGAATGCAAACTCATAGGCAAGTAAATTTTGGCTCAAAATAGTCTAAATATATTTCTCTTTCATCAAAAGTTTTATTTCTGCCAATTTGTTGGTTAGTTAAGGTAAACAATAACAACAAATGCACTATTTTTTGTCCGAGTAGACCTACTTTCACACACGTTCTAAATTGGAGGGAGTATTTGGTTGCGTGACACGGAAACAACACAAATAATGCTCCACTTAGTCTTATCACTTTATGTGGGGTAATAGAACCATAATATAATCATAACATAAAACCATTACATGGACTTGACAAAACCCATATACAATAGAACAGCTGTTCATCCCAAATTAACAGGGATGCTTGTGCCAAAGACATTAAGCTAATAAATAACATTTTTATTCCATAGGTCCCTATAGTACCAGTAGTCATATCATCATATACAGATTTCTACAGCAAAAGAGAAAAGAAATTTGGAACAGGTTTGAAATTTGATGTCTTCCTTATTATTCAAGAGACAAACATGCTTGTTTGATCTGATAAGATCAAAGCCATATAAATGTATAAAAGCTGCTTCAAAAAAATGTACAAACAGACATCTACTGTAAATTCAGAAATTATTGAGATGTTTTTATTATTGGAAAAAATGTGACAGGGTTATAATCGCAATTATTTGCATTTTGAAATTTTTTATAAAAATTAAACAGGATATATCTCAATATCACATAAATTAAAATCACATTATAGTCTAAATGGACAAAATCTCAATAATAAATGCACTCAATAATTTCTGAATTTACAGTATACTAAAAAGAAGAGGTTTTAATTCTCAAAAACCTAGTTACAACTGCCACATTTACATCTGCCTGTCCTAAGTCAGAAAGCTCATCTGCAGTTTAATAAAAAAAAGTTAAAACTGAATTTGTTTTTTCTTTTAAAGCTTTCATTTGAAATAGAATTAACCAAATGTTTTAGTTTTTGACAAAGTAACAGCTATAAATAAAATTGAGAATGGAAATGGAGAATGTGCCAAAGAGACAACAACAGCAGAAAGTCACCAACAGGTCTTCAATGCAAGGAGAAATTCTCGCACCCGGAGGCGTCCTTCAGCTGGCCCCTAAACAAATATATACTAGTTCAGTGATAATGAACACCATACTTAACTCCAAATTGTACACAAGAAACTAAAAATGCGGCAGGGTTAAACATGTTTGTGAGATCTCAACCCTCCCCCTATACCTCTAGCCAATGCAGAAAAGTAAACGCATAACAATACGCACATTAAAATTCAGTTCAAGAGAAGTCCGAGTCTGATGTCAGAAGATGTAACCAAAGAAAATAAACAAAATGACAATAGTACATAAATAACATCAGACTACTAGCAGTTAACTGACATGCCAGCTCCAGACTTCAATTAAACTGATTGAAAAATTATGTCTTCATCATATGAATATCAGGCACAATCCTGCTTTTTGGTTTAAGATATGTACCTCTTTCTTGTAATTTGTGTGTGTCAGGGCCAGAATAAGTGATTCTATTCCTTTATTGAATAAGTTTTTTTATGAAAGATCTCTGATAATAACCAACGTTGATTCACAATTCTCCTTTATTCTGGAAGATTTAGACCTTGACATTTGAAATTAACACTTGTAGACTAGATTCTGACTACTTTTTTTTTTTTTTTTTTTTGGGGGGGGAGTCCTTCTATCTCATTATTTATATTTCCCATATCTATTATTCATGTTTTGACAATGTGTTATAATGTTTATATATATTTACAGGTAAATTCATTGTCACATGCCTGCCAAAGATATCAACAAAAGGCCTAACAGAAGAAGACGTCCCAAAACTTGCAGACTACATCAGGAAACAAATGTTAGACTGTTTTAATCAGACTTCATTAGAAACAACACAGTCAAAACTTGCCAATCATTAATTGTTAGGGAAACAAATAAAAAATCCTGCATCGAAAGTATATTGTAGATTTTGAAAAGTGCTTAAATTTTTGTTATGTATGAACTTTTTTGTTATATACAATGTCACGGGAGTGACGACCATGTAAGGAAGTTAAGTTTTTCAGGTATTTTACATTATGCAGAAAATATTATATTTTTATTTTTTTCCCTTACAGAGTTGAGGGGACTATTACAGTTGCCTAACATCTTCGTGCTTACTAAGTTCTATTTCAGTAGGTGGGCTATAATGTGATAATTAGGTTATTGGTGAATCTATATAAGTATGACAGCCTTCTGCATACAGTAATCTGTCTTACTTTATCTCCATTATAGAGTAACATAAAGTTCTGTGTCCAATCTTTAAATAGCGAATACATGAATCCATATTAAGGTGGTACCCAACACCTTAACTAAAATTAATTTGGCTCGTTTAATTTTCATAAAATTTTGACAAAGTATTTACTTTGACCCTTTGACTAAAAAATAAAAATTACAAAAAATTTTAACCAACCGTTTTATCAGAAAAAATACACTGTTTATATAGCAGTTTGACAAACACTTATTTTGATCATCGAGAAGCTTAATATTCCCTAAACAACACAACGTAATTAAAACGTTTAGCTGATTTTACAGAGTTATCTCCCTGTAGTGTTAGGTACCACTTTAATGAGTATTTGAGTTCAGATCTCCTATACATTTGTGTACTACTTATCCTCCTATAATGTAACTTGGTAGAAACCTGCATATTTAGGGCTATAGCAGCATTAAACAAAATGGAAGTTACTCTAAAATACATTTTATGTTTCATTGTTTATCTGTTTTCAGATCTAAGATACAAACTAACCTACAATCATTTTATTTGGTGAAAGGATGCATCTAGGAGAAAAAAGCAGACTTTTAAAAAAAATTAAACAGGTCACTCTGATCTACATTGTATGTTTCATTGACTATTTATAAAATGCTAAGTTCAGTTCTATGATACCACTCTTCTATAACATGTTTTAAGTATTATATATTAAAGTCATATGAAACCTCAACTTAAAAAAAAATTATGCATATGTTTTTTATAACTAAATGGATAGTTTTCATTATACAACTTATGTACATATACTTTTTTTCTGAGGAAAATTCTTTAATTTGTCCACATTTAGAAGAAGTTTACTTATTTTTCATTGCACGTTTCAAGGAAGCAATTCGCCGACATGTTTTCCGTATGCATAGTGACTTTAGCGTGACCCTCCTTGTAAAAATCTTGTGATCGCAATACGCATGGATCTGTCATTAAAATAAGCAATTATCTGATAAAATCGTGCACAGTTTATGATATATACATGCATTGGTTCAAGAATTGGATAAACATTATTTTTCACCAGTCACTCGTTTCATATGACTTTAAGTTTCATAAACCTAAATTTGGAAGGAGGCAAACTTTGTATTTGCAGAATATCTATGCTATTAATTTTTTTTCCCCTTTTTTCAAAGCCATGGCTCATATTAATGATATTACATCAGGGTAATTTTCTTTGCAATTTTTTTTTATAAATGATAGATTCATTTCTTGAGTTTTAGTTTTGCATTGTATAGTATTAATTCAAGGTGGTCTACAAACTAGATGTGCAGATAATGGGAGATAACTTAGAATGTTGTCATATTATTTTTAAAAAAAAAAATGAAATAGAAAAGTCAGTACTTGTATTGTCTATTTGACTTCTATATATTTGTAATGAAAAAATTCTTAAAAATCAATTTTTCTAAATCAATATATATGTTCTTTATGTATGTTAATATATAATGTATATCATCTGACTATTAATTTCATCACTTTGGTCTATAATCAGATAAGTCTCCTATTAGGTCTTCATGTTACATTTTATTTTTTGAAGTGTTGATATACCTGATAAAGTTAGTTTAAATAGTGTAACAGCTAACAATTAAAACAAAAACAGCATACATTAGCTCTGAATGTTTGTTTTTAAAGAAATTTATTCTGCAAATATATAGAATTCAAATGGACAATATTGTGTTCATTTAATCAAACTTCAATACAAATTGGCATTTTCAATTACATCTTATTTAGAAAAACTTTTACAAACTGTTCTTTGCATGAAAATTTATATGATTGGAATATTGTATTAATGCAAAATTTTAAGAGTGAAGTTCGTTCGTTCAATTATAGGAACTAAAGCTTCTCTTTTGAAAGGAATATTTTCTCAAATAAAAATATCAATTACAGCCTCAAGATTAAATTTATAATTTTTAGGTGAAACTATAAAAATAAAGTTTTGAGCAAATATGGTGCTCAAAACTTCATCAAATATTTGAGAGGGAAAGCTAAGGTGCGTATTGATGAGAAATATAAGGGAGGAAGACTTTCACACTGGAATATATCTTATTGATTCCTGCATTTATGTCTTGTAAAGACTTTTTTTAATGTGTGAAATGCTTTTATATATACAGAAAGTTTTTTTGTTAGCTTATTTTGTTAAACCTATAGACTGTTATATGTTTTGAATTCATACATACATGTATTTTGTTATTTCTAACTTTGCAGTAATTTCTTTTTGTAAAACCCCTAACGTTTCAATTTCAACTGCTTAAATCTGTTCATACTGTATTAGGGATGTTTAAAAAATAAAGGTGTTGAAATATAGTTTGCTCAGGTAAACCTCAGGTAATCTTTACATTCCAAGTGCATTTGTTTACCTCAGCAAATTTTATTTCAACAGTTTACTGCTCCCTTTTAGATGCGATACCATCAAATCAAAGTATGTCACATCTGGTTGCATATGAAAAAGGGTTCAAAAAATTCCCTTGAATTCAACAGTTGCAGGGAATTAATCCTAAATTTCATTGCAGTAAAAAGTATACATTTTGGTTGTTTCAAAGCACCATTTTTTTTTTATTTGGAGTTTCTGTAGAATGTTTTAAGAACTTTAGGTTACATGGTTATTAAAGCTTGTTCACATCCAAAAAGGGATGAACATTTTATCGGTTAACTTTCAGTGATGGTTATTATTATCTTATATGAAACGAAAAGTTATGTGGAATTTTGCCTGTAGTACTGGACAGGATAAAACTTGACTAATACCAAGTATTTCTTTATTGGAAACAAAAATAAATTCTGCACATTTTTTTGCATTCAGAGAGAGAATGTTGGGAAACTCAAGCTGATATCTGATAGTTGAGACATATGCATAATATTTAATATTTTCACTATTTTTATAGTTCCATGAAATGCAAAATTAAATCAGTAATGCAGTATTGGTAAATAAATTGTTTTCTGGACCTTTTAATTCAGAAATTTTTACAATGTTTGTATTAACACAATAGAATAAATTACATTTATGTCCACTTGTATTGACAATCTGCATGAAATAATTAACACATTATTTTCAAAATTTGTATTATTTTTAGATATCTAAAAACCTTGTTATGAACAAGGAAAAATTGTCTTTATATATTTATTGTAAAACTTAAGATACCAGCAGACTAATTGTTTTCCTTTTTTCAGACAAGAATTTATGATAATGTTGCTTGTTGCTGTAGAACCTTTACCACATTCTTTTGTGTTGTCAACTGTTAAATGGCAAATATTAGTGCCTTATAAAGAAAGACTTGAATGACATTTTTGTAGATAGAATTTAGAATTTTTACATCATTTTATATTTTTGTCATACACATGAAGCACATAACCAGAATTAATGATAAAATCAATCAGTATTGCTCAAGTGATCATAAGTTTCAGTGGATCCATTATTATTTGTGGTATACTAATTTTTATGAATTTTGAGAGTAAATATGAACAATGAATTTGAATGTTGAAACAAAGTACAACTTTTTTGACTTTTATTTAAACTTTTCTGACTTGTATTTAAACTTTTCTGACTTGTATTTAAACTGTTCTGACTTGTATTTAAACTGTTCTGACTTGTATTTAAACTTTTGTAAAACCATGAAATCACATATCGAAGAAAATACAATTTTCCTTATTTCATAAAATATTTGTACCCAAGAAAATATATGAAGCTGCAGTATTTTTAACCAGCTAATTTTTGCTAGCAAGTTATTCACAAGACTTTCTAGAGTAGAAAAAAATATGCAAATTTAAATTGTTGCAGATGCATCAAACATGATTCTTCCTTTATACATTGTATAAGTATATGAATTAGATTTTTAAAAATGGTATAATTGTTTTCTGCTCAAGTCAGTGTGACACTTGTGATAGACCAATGATATTTAATATATCAGTTAATATCTGTTTGACAACTATGTTGGCCCTTGTCCATTAGTACATGGTCCTGTGAATTTAAACTAATTAGAAATTTTCTTACTGTCTGAACATCTCCGTTTGTCTACATGTTTGTGGCCCTGTTTACTTGATTGTAGTCCAGCAACTGAATTATTAAAAAAGCCATGTAGCTGTCCATCAGATTGTCGTTTTCTGATTTTTATGGTGACAGGCAAGACATATCTATGTGACAGCAGTTAATTCTATTGAATGCAATTTGAATTTCAATCCAATATAATGTTTATGTATTATATTTATCCTACAGTTTCTAAAACTATTTCACACTCTACAGCAATGCCTTTGGTTTTGCTTAAATCTTCAAAGTTTGTGTACTCACTTAGTTGTGGTTTAAATAGGCCAAGTATTATTCAATCATACTCATATTTTCTTTTTTTTTCTTACTTTTACTTTTTTCCTAATAATCTAAGGGTGAAGGGTTTTTATCTTTCTTTTGTTTTGTTTTTTATTTATCTTTCTTTTGTTGTCTTTTTCATTTGTGCTACTGTTAATACACATATACATGTAGTACTAAATTGGTGCTCATTAAATAACATGTGACAACACTGATAATGATCGAGGGCTGATCCAGGGTTAAAGGAAGAAGGTGAGGCGAGTGGAGGGCGTAAAAATAACTGAATCTACCAATTTGAATAATTGACAACTCTTTTTTTTTATTTTTATCAGAGTGAATTATTATGCATGCCCACTTGGCCCTTACCTGAATTTGCCCCTGAGCATGTTAAAGCTATATTGTAATGGTTGATTAGAATCCATAACTAATTGAGGACGGGGGCAATGGAAAATACTGTTGAATGGGGTGGGCAAGCATTTTATCTAAGAATAAAGGTGAAATAGAAATGAGCTATGCCAAGTATTTAATAACTTTTAACTCATTGTTTTAAAAAAAAAAGCATATTGAAGACTAAGGCTAGAAAAAAAGTCTTGTCCTCTGTGCCCTATAGAGTTGAGGAAAAGGGGGGGGGGGGGTTTATTCTAAATGGTGTTTACAGATTACCATATAAAAAATAATTATCTCCAAAACCTAATCAAGTTCTGTCTTTTACTATTCTGTTTTTTTTACTATGGAAACTTACGCATCAACCACATGTTTCCTGTAGCTGTTTAATTATGGGTTTTTGGGTCAGGATAGTTTTTCTAAAAAAAAAAAAACTATACTCAAATATATTTTTTAAATATTTTGATTTTGATAAAGCTGATCAAAAATTTAAAAAGTGACATAAGTTTTATTTAGCTTCTGATGATTTTCTTGTTTTGACCAATTTGTCAGCTGTCAAATTTATTATGTCGGAGAAGAAATTCTTATTTAAATCTGCAAGCAAATGTTTAGATGCTAGAATTCGTGTGAATATGTGTGTGCTACTATTGATAGTTGTGCTATTGAAATATGTGCAATGTAAAAGATAGCATTGCTATATTGTGAAAAATAAAAAAAATTAAACAGAATGCTATACAGGGATTTATTTACTGGCCAATTACTTTTGAAAACCAGAATGTCCAAGGGATCTTGTTATATCAGACAATGATTTTCAAATTTAGAATTCATTAGAAATGAAGGTAATGTAGTTAGTCAAATTAGGAAAGTTAAAAGCCTCAGTTGAACTTTAAAAAGTTTAATACAGAAGCATTTTAATTAATGATAAAAGGTTTAAGATTTATGTCATCACTAAAGATATTCTTCATATATAAAAACTTTTTAATATATGACAGAGTTGTCTTAAATTTTCTTGAAACAAAGTATATAGTTATTTTATTGCTTCTCAAATAGGTCACATAAGCAAAGACAGGTCCTCTAGGAGTTAGAATAATGTATTTGGTAAGGTGTCATGTCTCCCTGTGGACTATTACCTTTTTACAAGCACATTAAATATTTAGCTCAGTTTGTCAATCTGATACACAGTAATGCTAATATTCATTTCAAAACAACCTATTCTCATTTCTTTATATTCATGTGATATTTGGTGACTAGCTTATACAAATTTAACTCAGTGTGCCAATCTAACACACAAGGATTTATATTGATATCAAATCAACATGATTTCGTCCTGATATTCGTGTTATATTTGCTACTGGAGTTTAAACACAAGTTTTCCATCCCTTAATTTTTTATAAAGATAAATTAGTATTGCAACTGATCATCTGTATTAAGGTATATTCAATTGAAGAGAATGGATTTGATGTAAAATACTTGGCGTGCAATTTCCACGGGCACATGAAACAGTCAACAGCCAAGTCTGCAACATGGAGCAAATACGGTCCCTACTAGTTGATCGAATTTGTTGACTAGATGTCGATCACACTACATTATTACATCAAAAACACAGCTGGATATACGAGTGTTTATTATAAGTGAAAAAAGGTAAACATTTAACGCTGGATATATCTTGTAGATCATGTAGGTAATGATATCAATAGTAATAATAAATGAATGATAGCACAGGCGCCACAGTTCCTTAGTAGCCCACAAAGCTTGAGCACGATTCCCTACCGACATAGCTGGGCGCCCTAGCTTTTATTGAAGAATGATGATCTCTTAGCGGAGCCCGTAGCCCATAAATGTAGGACAGAAATTTGCAGACAATCAGTTACAGGACAAAAAAAAAATTTGAGTTTTGAGAATCTGAATTAAAAAAACACTTATTTATTAAACATTTTTGTCTTTCTCATTACAAAACATAAAAGGTAAAATCACAAAAATACTAAACTCTGAGGAAAATTCAAAGCGGAAAGTCCCTAATCAAATGGCAAAATCAAATGATAAAACACATTAAACAAATGGATTACAACTTCCTGACATGGAACAGGCATTTTCAAATGTAGAAAATGGTGGATTGAACCTGATTTTATAGCGCTAAACCTCTCTCTTGTATGACAGTCGCATCAAATTGCGTTATGTTTACAACGATGCATGAACAAAACAGATATAATCGGTAAAAATATGGTTACAACAGTCATCACTGTAATACAATCTCAAAACAAACATTTACAAAAAAAGGCACAAAAAGCAATGAACAGTTTTCTAAACTATAAAATTAATATATTTAAAAAAAATAAATTGCAATCAAAAAATTACAAGCGCATTCATTGAGATTTTCTGTCCTGTGACCTTTTTCAAGTGTTTTACGACTTTCTTACTTTGCCTTTAATGTGGAGCATATGTAGCACAAAGATAATATTGCAATGGAGTCCAAACCCAGAGTCTTTGTTATATCCCAAAATTACATTACAGAAAGAAAAAAGTGTTAAAAGATACCAAATGACATCAAATACCACGACTGGAAGAGAACAGACAACATGGATACAAAGGATGAAAAGACAAATTACATCAGTCTAGAAAACTATAGATTGAGCAACACTACCCCCAACAAAAAACGGGGTTAACTCGTGTGCTCTAAAATAGACAACAGTTCCTGCCTCATTTGGTAGTATCCGTCCTGTAGCTCCTGCAGGTAGTGTACGTATTGTAAGGTGTTTCAATTCGTTCAAATAACAGCATTGTATGCAAATGAAACAAAGTGAATATTCGTCGCCAGGCAAGGAGGATATGTGCATGCAGTTAAAAATTCATATCCACTAAATGCTAGTTTTCGTCGGATAAAAATTAGACAATTATATATGGATGATTAAGATGGATTGGCGTATTATAGAACTACATGGTGCCAGAACTGGTGTCAGTGTGTGGTCAATCAATAGCCATAAGAAACAATAATAACTAGTTGAAATTATGGAAATATTTGTCGATTAATTCACAGTTTTTACGACTGCACACATGTTATTTTTTATAATTAAAAATATCTGTTTAATCTTATTATTATAATGCTTAAAATGGCTTAAATGGTGGTCTGCAGTTTAAAAGTATATATGGTCACCCCGACTTCCAATCGTCCAAACGACACAGAGGCGTCGATGTAACCATGGAAGTATAAATTATTAATAGGCACTTGTCTCAGAAATTTTTTTCCTATATCCCTTTATATTATATAAAGGGATATAGGAATTTTTTTTCTGAGACGAGTGCCTGTGAATACGTCCATGATGATACTTATAAGGCACAAAATTCGCACCATAATTTTCAGAAATTCAGTGGTAGTAGGAACTGGGAGATATATAGGCGGCAACGCAACTATGTTACAAAACTTAAAAATAAATCCATTAACCAATACTTTGTAGATCTTTGTAGAGAGGTGTGCTGGAGGCCCGAAATCGAAAGATTTCTAGACAACAGTAGAACCTTTTCTTACAAATAAGGGAAATGTACACCAAAAGAAAACTGTCCTCTAAAAATAATGTTTTATTTATTTATTACAAAACAGGAGGAGGTGTGTGAGATATTTAATGAATATTTTGTAAATGTTGCAAAGAATATAGGAAGCAGTCAAATAAAGGTTGAAGATGATCACCCGATTATTTTGGCCATTAAAGATAATATCCCAGATCTTGATCAAAACAATTTTACCTTTTCCCCTATTGATCAAGACTTTGTTGAAAAACGTATACGTAAAATTAATGTTTAAAAAGCCACTGGTATAGATCGATGGTATCTCACCTAAATTACTGCATTTTGCTAAACCTGCTATTGTAAAACCCCTTTCAGATATTGTTAATTTATCTTTATCATCATCGACCTTCCCTGACCGTCTTAAGGAAGCTCAAGTTGCACCTTTTCACAAAAAGAATAGTGTATAAGAAAAGGGAAATTATAGACCGGTAAGTGTATTACCGGCTATTTCAAAATTTTAGTACAGTACTTTGATAAAATCTTCAGTCCTTTTTTGGCAGCTTTTAGATCTGGTTTTGGATGTCAGTCAATTTTATTAAGAGTGATTGAAGATTGGAAATTAGCCTTAGATCAAAATAAATACCTTGCAGCTATCCTTATGGACTTGTCAAAAGCTTTTGACTGTATCCCCCATGACTAACTGCTTCTGAAACTAAAAGCTTATGGTCTCTCCAAATCCTCACTTGATATGTAATATAGTTAGTTATTTAACAAAAAGAAAACAGTATGTGAAAGTAAACCAAAATTTAAGTGGTATGCTTGACATATTTAAAGGGGTACCACAAGGTTCTATCCTTGGACCCATCATATTTAATATTTTTATTAATGATTTGTTCTTTTTTGTAAAAAATTGTTCTTTATATAATTATGCTGATGACAATACTTTGTCAAAGTCTGGAAATTCCTTACAAGATGTAATTTCTGCTCTTGAGGAAGACAGCAATTATTTAATACAGTGGTTTTCTTCCTATAAAATGCAGGCCAACCCAGAGAAATTTCAAGCTATCTCTCTTGGCAAAAAAACACATGATAAAAAGATTGTGTTTGATTTGAATGGTATTTCTATATTATGTGAGGATGAGGTTAAACTACTTGGAGTTACGATTGATTTTAAATTAAACTTCAATTTACATATTTCAAATATTTGTAAAAAGGCTGCAAGGCAATTAAATGTTTTGAAAAGAATTGGGAAACATCTAAACAAACTAAGTAAACTTACAATTTATTACTCTTTTATTATGTCAAACTTTAGTTACTGCCCTTTGACTTGGCATTTCTGTGGGATACAAAATACCAGAAAAATAGAAAAAATACAAGAACGAGCGCTTCGATTTATTTATGAAGACCATCAGAGCTCATACGAAACACTCCTGCAGATTTCAAACCTTCCATCATTAAAAACTCGTAGAATGCGCTCAATTGCCGTGGAGACCTTTCAAATAATTAATAAAAAATGTCCTTTATTTATTCAAGATTTAGTTGTAATAAAAAACAATTCTTATAATTTCAGGTATGTAAACACTGCTGAGGTACCTAGACCTAGAACCTCAAGTTATGGTAAAAGATCTTTTAGATTCGAGGCAGCACAAGTATGGAACTCACTTCCTAATGAGGCTAGACTCATGACTTCTTTTGACCAGTTTAGGAATTATATAAATTCCTGGTGTGGGGGTCAAAAATGCTACTGCAGTTCATTTCGTTTCCACCAAGTGTTGTCTCAAAGCTGAAATTTCTTCCTTTCTTTTTATAATGGCCTTTTGCTCTGCTTTTTATGCATTTATTGAATATACCTGCCATTAAATGCTAGTGCTTATATTTATTTATTTATTGTTTTTATGCTTTTAGTCTGTTATATTTTATGATCTTCAAGTGATTTGCTGATTCCCCCGTTTTGCTTTCATTATTTTGCATGGTTCATTTTTATTTCATTTGTATTTAAGGATTGAATGCTGCTTTTTGTAAATTTATTGGGGTGTAAAAGCGTTGACCGAAGTACATTTTGTATGAAGCGCGGAAGCGCTTCATACTAAAAATGTGCGCACGGTCAACGCTTTTACAACCCTATAAAGTTACAAAAAGATGCATTCAATACTTATAATTACATTTTCTTAGCTAGAATCATGAAAACACGATTTTTATCAAGTTTTCATTTAATTTACCTGTGCACTTTATTGTGGGACCTCCTGTGATCATGAATGATAAATGTTATTGTATAAAACAATTGTTCCAGGAATAGCACGTGATGTGCAGTTAGCCAATCAGAATAACGTATTATAATGAAACATACATTTAATGTAATTATTTGGTAGTATTGCATGATACTGCATGATTTTTTATGTGATAGTCGGTTAAAGAGCTCACCAGAGCTCATGTTTTGCTTGTTATTATATATAAACGCCTAAAAAGTGTACATAACAACACCAATGATATAAAAAGGAACTATAAATGTAATTATATATAAATATTTCGGATAACAGATATCCTTCGTCAGTCAGATTCTGATGTTCTGATTTAGAGTCGGCATATATATATATATATATTGTTGATGTTTAGACGAGTTGTATATATATATATATATATATATATATATATATATATATATATATATATGCCGACTCTAAATAAAATTTACTTACTTACTTACTAATTCAGTTACCATGTTTTTGTAACCCCCATTGACATAATGGTTACATTGGTTACACTGGTTACACTCACACAAACTATCATAAATCACCATATTCAGAAATTCTCAAATCCTTGTACATTTGTAACCTCCATTGACCTAATGGTTACATTGGTTACACTGTGTTATCAGACGAACCAAGGTGCCAGATGACCATTTGTATCTCAGTGGCGGATCCAGTACTTTTTATTTACTGACCTAAAAGGGGGCACCAGTCATGCTTCAGTGATTCCCTATATAATCAACCATTTTCCCCCGCCACCCACTGGATCCACCTATATGTATATATTCCCCTATTATAAACAAACCAGTTGTCTCTTATTGGTATTGATTAAGAAACCAGGAATATCATGAAAATGTTTATCTTATAATTAGTCTGCAGATCACTAATTGATAACTCATTATATAGATCATCAGCACTTAACCACGGGCCTATATATATTACAAAACAACCCGTATAAACATTCACTGGGGTAAAGCTGATGACCGTAACTGCATTCACGGTCATCCCAAGATGTCGAATGAAAAATTAGGTCAGTTTCTGTATTGTCTGTTAAAGTGTTTCTATATCATTTTCTTTACAAATCATACATTGAAACGATGTAAATTTATAAAAGAATCAAAATCACTAATTACTTCCGAGAAATGTGCATGGAACGGGAAATTCGATTTGAAAAAATCGTTAAGATGACCGTAAATCATAATCAAAATATTTTCAAGATGACCGTAACATAAAACAAGGATGACCGTGAATGGTAAAAAGATGACCTAACTTGTAAAGGATGACCGTAATTTGTAAAGACTGACTGTAATTTATATAGGACGACCGTAACTTTTATAGGATGACCATCAATTCTAAGAAATATCCGTATTGTATTCAAAGCTTTTTTGTTGGGTTTGTCGATCTCAATAGGGGCTCGGTTAGCGGATATAAATATGTTTCATAAATTTCTTTTTTTAAACTATAATATAATTGGCCATATTTAGGATTTATAACAATGATAGTAAATTGCATATTTCTCGTAAACAATGAAATATTTATTGATATCGACGTTAAAATTTTATCACAAATTGACAGCGATACGACGAAAATTTGAAGAAACATGAATGTGTCCCTAGTACACGTTGCCTCATCTACACTATCATTTTCTATGTTTAGTGGACTATGAAAATGGGATAAAACTTAATTTGGCATTAGAATTAAAAAGATCATACCATAGGGAAAATGTGTACTAAGTTTCAATTTTATTTAACTTGAAGCTGGACAAACGGACAAACAAACAGACGAACGGACGCACAGACCAGAAAAACATAATGCCAATAAATGGAGCATTAAAAACATTAATAATACATACGAATATTTGGTAATCGAGCCCATGTGTATGGTTCCAGAGGAAGCAGATTAAAATCTTAATTTGTTTTGATATATGCAGGCGGAAATACTTTTGAAATAGAACAAAAAAATCGAAGCTCTGTGTTTATCGAGAAAGCGATAAAAGTTAACTGTAATGTTTGATATAGTCACAAAATTTTAAAAAGTTAATAGAAATAAATAAAACGACAATTTACTTTTTTTAAAAACACCATTTGCATAAGTTTTCAATGTATCTATTACATAGTAATGCAAAACAATAAGATATCAAGTCGACATGGTTCTTATCGGGGCCTTTTATAGCTGACTATGCGGTATGGGCTTTGCTCATTGTTGAAGGCCTTACGGTTACTTATAGTTGTTAATGTTTGTGTCATTTAGGTCTTTTCTGGATAGCTGTCTCATTGGCAATAATACCACATATTTTTATATATAGTATCTATAAGTTGGATGTAGAAAATGCATAACCTCCGAATTTTTTTTATCACGGACGGAGAACATATCAATCTTTTAGTTCAGAAATTTTCGTGTCTGCCTTTCCATTATGTGAATCAAGAAAAAAATCCCCAAAACAGGTAACGATTGTATCGAAAAGAGAAAAATCGAGTGCACCTTTTTATGTTAGGGCATGTTTGGGGTGTATATTTTGTCTTTAAAACGTACAAAGCAAGAGTATTTTATATAGCATCTCGCTTCAGATTCTATCATTATTATATATCAAAGCTACAGGTTGACTTTATAACGTAAAAAAATGACAGTACAAAAAGATGAAATATATGGGTCAATTGAGATACCTATCTAATGAATCACAAAAACAGAGTAGGTGTGTTCGAATCGCTATTTTTTTTTTCTAAAAGTATTTGACGACAGTCTTTTAATAATTTGGATGATGAAAATGGATATCTTCGAAAAAATATGATTTTGAAGAAGTAGAATCCTGACTGTATGAATAACATTTCTGTATATATATAAACAAATTGACAACGTTCCGCCTTGCCCTTGTGATACGCTTTTCGTACAATACTATTTTAAGGATCTACTTTGCTGGACCTCACCTTCACTAGTTTATTCGAATGATATTTTCAAAATATTTCTGTTATTTTATTTGCACGACAAAATGAAAGACGATATAATATCAATGGGTGTACATGCAATTTTTTGGCATTTTTAAAAATGTGTATTTATTATATGTCATTAAAAGGAATCCCAGAAACAAAACAAAAATCTTCTGTCGAGCAGTTGAAGGCTGTACACCGCATTTTTTTCATTATGCTTGTAAGGTGTCATTTTATCGCGCTTTTGTAGCATGTTTTCCCTTCCTGTTCATTTGCATGTCTTTTGGCATATTCATTTTAAAAATTGAACCCTCTACTGTAAAAAAGATACATATGGTAATCTTTGCATTTGAAGCACGTCTTATTTTCTTCTACCTATAAGATAAAACTCTAATATTAATATGTGTATACCAACACGATTAATCATTTGATACAAAAAGATAGTTATATAAATACGGATATTTCTTAGAATTGAGGGTCATCCTTTAAAAGTTACGGTCATCATTTACAAATTACGGTCATCTTGGCGATTTTTTCAAATTCATGCACATTTCTCAGAGGTAATTAGTGATTTCCGAGTGATTCTTTTATAAATTTACATCGTTTCAATGTATGATTTGTAAAGAAAATGATATAGAAACACTTTAACAGAGAATACAGAAACTGACCTAATTTTTCATCCGACATCTTGGGATGACCGTGAATGCAGTTACGGTCATCAGCTTTACCCCAGTGAACATTACCGTTTATGGACCACATTATATAGAATCATTATTAAAACATTATAAGTTGCCTATTTGTACTTGGCACAATCATTCGGAATTTTGGTCTTCGATGATTTTCAAAATCGTACTAACTTTCATTTTCGGGGCCCCTATAACTGAGGCCCCTCATGGGGGGGTCCTAGTAATCACATAATCACCATTTTTTTGCCAATATAATCACATAATCATTAAATATTTGCTTATCTTTAGTAATCAAATAATCATTAACTAAAAATACAGTCCTAGGTAATCAAATAATCATGAAATATTTGGCTTAATAATCAAATAATCATTAAAAAAACGGCCAAGTAATCACATAATCAAAAACCCCATGAGGGCCCTCATAACTAGCCGTTCAGTTTGAGCCAAGGCTCCGTGTTGATGGCCGTACTTTTACCTATAATAGTTTTCTTTTACAAATTGTGCCTTGAATTGAGAGTTGTCTCATATGTACTCAAACGATGAATATCTTCTTACATCTATTTATTTGGCTTGCCTTCTTTACTTTTTTGTTCGAGCGTCAATGATGAGTCTTTTGTAGACGAAATGCGCGTCTAGCGACAAGTTCAATCCTGGTATCTATGCTGAGTTGTTTTCTGTTCATTATATTGTTTATTTTTATTTCACCAGATTACTATAGGTACGCACTCGTATGCATGCACAAATTTAAAAAAAGCTCTTGTCGTTGTTAAATAAAAATCAAGCAATCAATCAATCAATCTATCATCCTGTATAAACAGGAGCTTTTCGCACTTGTAGTTATTTTCTTCCCAGTGTGTAGTCAGTGCTTTGCCTCGGATATGATTTATAACGCATTTGAAGCAAAACTGTTGTTAAAAAAATAAGAACTAATTGCACTCTAAGATTCTAACACCCTCAGATAAAATTCACCTTAGACGCATTTTTGGTTTAACCACTCTAACATGTCTATCAGCAACCGATTACGAACGAGTTATGCAGCAATGTGCACGTCTTTATTTCATACTGTAAATTTAGTTCTGCACTATAACTTTTTGAAGTTAAAGAAACTTTCAATGGTTACCATGCTTCAGCTGAAAAATATTTTTTTTATCGTCTTGCGATGTTTGTATTTTCGTCCAATATTTTTGTTTGAATCATGTGTATCATGTATTCATGGTATCTTAATTATAATATAAATTCATTGAAGTGTTTTGAAGAACTCAAAACAATTAATACTTAAAAATATTTAAACGATATTAGGTGAATATTAATAAAAATAAGAAATGTATTGCTTTTACTTGTATCTATAGTACATATCGAAGAATTAAGTAACAGAACTATAGAATGTTTAAGTTTAATAAAACTACAGGACAAAGAGGAAGATGCGGTGTTTTAGATAATTCTTTATATTTCCTGTATCTTTTCTCGTCTTTTTCAAAAGGGGGATTTCAACCATACGGTCCCCATTCAAATGCATACGGTATATGGATTGAAAACAATAATCTTGTCAACTTCACTGAGGGCCGTAAATTATATAGAGGCATGTAGGCAGTTGCCTCCTATTGTAAACCGAGAAAAAAAAAAGAAAAAAAATGAAGAAAAAAAACTTACAAAAAATCAACAAAAGGTTAAAATTATGCTTTATGTTTTTAATAGTACTGGTTGTTACTCTTAATTACGCCTATCAAGGAGGTTGGGTAAAAATATTCGATAGAGCAAGCATTCAAACGCAATGTCATGCAATTCTACCCAAATACAGCACACTGAATACTATTGCTTCTGTTAGCCTTGCCAGTTCGGACTTGCAGTTGTTAGAGACCTTTTTCTGCCCTGTGGCGCCTTAAAACATGGAACAGGTGAACGATCATCGGACGGAAAGCAGTTTGTGTAGTCTCTCTATGCTACAAATACATCTACATAAAAATCAGAATGTTGCAATATTGAATGCATATAAGTGTTAAAGAGATGGGATTCGACCAGGCACAGAAAAATCCCTTTAGCATTTGACAAAGCCTAACCGAATAAAACTTCTTTCAGTGTAAACAAACTGTGTTACGCTATAATAATTTGAATTCGATAATTAAAGTTTTGTTAAGTATGCATTTTCATTTTAAGGTTTGAAAATTGTGTCTCTGAAATGAAGTAAAATAGCTCCATGATTTGAACAGCCAAAAATCGTGATAAACCATTAAAAGAAAATAACTCCCCCCCCCCCCCCCTTTTTAATGGGGAGAATACGGCATCACAATTTTCCAACCCTAACACTTCAACCATAAAATGTACATGCCCCGCGTCAAGATCCGTTAAAAAAGTGCATTTTACACTTATTTGATGTCTTTTAGCCAAAAAAGGTCCAAAAAATTATTACACACTTTCCAAAATCTAGGATCGGCCCCTCAAGAATCTTGTAAGCTTATTGTACTTATGAGATCTTAATTATTGACAGTGCATATCAACTGAGAAAATTATAATATTATAAATTATAATATAAATGAAATTTTATTATTCTCGATATCATATAATCGATAATTAGACAGATTTTTGGAAAGTAAGCATAACTCGAATAATTCAAGCCCTTTCCGTGTCCGATTTTCTCCCACACGAGGGCTTGAACTCCTTGTGATCATTGGCCGCGTCGCCTGCTCTCTGTGAGAGAGAGCCAATCAGCGGCGATCAGGATATGAGTCTGCGCAACTCTATTGAAATTGTCTTACCAAACACGTGTGTTCAATTAACACAAATCCGATAATAATTCATTAACATCAATTAACATCAGTTTACATCATTTATCATCAATTAACATCCGGAACTCCTCCTTCTTTAGCTGCCAATTTAAATCAAAATTCCCATATTGCAAAGCGGTGTGAATTTTCCGGTTGACGGTCTTGATCGAGGAAGACGTTCAGGCGTTAATGTAGCCTTCGTAGATCAGCGGAATATAACGACTGAATTATTCGGGTTAAAGTAAGCAGTGAGTCCAAGAGGGGAAATAACTTTGAAAACCATTTGGATTGTGGGTAATGACATCACGCTCATTTACATATTCATAGTGTTCGCCATTTTGGTAGATCAATTTTGACGCTACCAAATAATCAATCCACGCATTATCAACAACCATCCGTTAATTTAGGAGAATCCTTAAGGATTGTTTATCTCTTTAAAACATCACCCACTAGAACGGACCCGTGTAAGTAGCCCAAAAATGCATGTTTGGTACATTTTCCGTTCAGATGCACTGAATGCATCTTTGTTGCCTCCATGATAATGAATCATTATTCCCTTTCTACGATATGCACTCATGCAAAATTTGTTGTAGACGCATGAGTAAAAAGTTCAGAATATTAAGAATGAAAAAAGTTGTCAATGCACATTCAAAGCTATAAGAAATATTCAAATTGGTCATCCGACTTTGTTATAATTTGTAATTACGACTCTTGTGAAAACATGTCCGCCGATCGTCTTTTGTGTCTTCAGACGAACGGTGTGCATACAAGACACTGAGACAGCAACATTTGATGTATAAAATGTTTATTTTATGCCTAATATAGTGCGTTCGCAGTGAACATATATTTTTTTAAATAAGGGATCAAAAGTTGAAGACCCGGCACCTAACAATTTCATACAGGCCCATTGTCTTGATTGCATTTACTATAACCATTCTTTTAAGAAGTCTTAAGTCTGTGCACCATTCCTGGTTTATGACTGACATTTAGTCAGATGACCTTTTCAGCTTAAAATTGCATTTTAGAAAAGGAGTTAATAAATTTTTTAAACAGGATCCCGACTGCTGTCTGGTGTATCTACGCACCAAGGACTTCTGACCACTTCATTCAACTGATAAAAAAAAATGATCAGATAATATTGTGTGAACAAATTCATAACAAAATTTTATTTTATAAAATCTATTGTATGTATGGTTTCACTCAAAGATCTTTTGTAATTGGTGCCAAAATTGCTGTTTTGAGAGTTCTTCAGATGTCCAGTGATTTCGTGCAAGCCTTCTTAAAAAAGACTTATTTTGAATGTGGAAACAAATTATGATACAAAATATTGTTGAACCAAATAGAATGCCAAGGATGCTGAGCTAGATTTATTTCAATTTGATTAAATTTGAGATCAACACACCTTATCGCTATTTGAACGCCATTACTGGTTATCACAAAAGTTCCCATAAAATTTTGACATAATAGAAAATATCTGAAGCCACAATGGAAAACTGATTGCTGTATGATGTCAAAAGTTCATGCAGTACAGATTTCCATAAAGGGATAAGGTGTATGAAACAATAATACATGTACCATAGATTTTGATGGAAATTCATCGAATTGGAAAGTTGACTATTTTTACACATGTTTATTTCATGACTTTAAAAAGAATATTTAAATTTAGAGCATCACATAAGTGTTTGGATTCGTAAATTTTGAAAAACATTTAAGCTGTAGCCATAATAACTTGTGCAAACTTCTCATGATATCAGGTTCTTTATGTTGTGGAACTTCAGCCATTGTCTTTTGACCTGCCTGTTATTATTGAATATTCTCTGGTCTGCTCCTCATATTTGCACATTTTATCATGATACTTGTGAATGTAGCTTTCTTAAATCATTATCAATGTTTCCATTACTTACTGAGGATGGCCCTTGAACATACTTCAGAGTTATCATCTTGCCAAGAAGTTTATTTCTGTCGAGCAGTGCGCATCATGCATATATACAGTAATAAGTCACAGAACCAAGATCAGAGCTCCAGATAAGCTGCGTATTTGCGTGATCACGCAATACAAATGATAAAAAACCCAATGCAATTGCCCATTGCAGGGTTCAAGAACCCAATTAGTTCAAAGGAAAACCCAATCATATGCCAAAACCATGAGTGCTCAACCCTTTTATTGGCTACCATTTTCGTTATTTACCCTTATCTGTTTAGTCGTCACGTAAATCTATTTGTATAATATTTATAATTGGAAATGTCCTTTTGTTCTAAAAATAGATCCCTGCATCAAGTAGCTGAAATGGGTCCCTGCTGGAATTTTCCGTTGCCCAAAGGTACACATGTTTTTGAAAACATTTCGATCTTCTCGCCGTTTATCCAATTAGCGTGTGTCATTTTGATATATTTTTTTCGAATTGCTCGGGATTTATCATAACATACATTGAATTAAAACGAAAGTGAATGTCCGGTAAAAATATTGAATAGAAGCATGTTTTCAGCTTCTTTTGAATAGCTGAGGGAAAGTTATGATGATAACAAGACTCAGCCAGTGATTTTAGGAAGCGTCCATCTAACGCACGGGCGTGTTTGCGTAACTTAACGAGAACATTGCTAATAAACACGGGGTTTCGTCAAAAACAAACTCAGTTGGAAAAAGTGAAAGGCCAAATCATGATATGTAGTTGGAAAGCATCGGAAACCAAAATTTCTAATAAGGGATCACTTAACCCAGATTTATGTAAATTGAATAAAACAAAAACATTCAAGTATAGTTAGAGTTTATATACTAGTTTTTTTCATTTTACGGTTAATGAGTGATAAAAAATTCTGAGATGAGTGCCTGTGAAAACACATATCCATTTTTTACAGTTTATATAAGTTGTGAGAAAATACAAAACTAGCAGAAGGTTTGAAACTGGACACAAATTAAACCTACAAGTGCTCTTCAGTGAATAAACCAAATAAAATAGCTAGCACGTATACAAAGAAAGAAACATATTTAAGATGGAAAAACATCTGGGGTTGATATTGCCTAAATATTCAATATTGTGTTGATGTAAAAACCCAATACATTAAGGAGCTTGGTGGTGAAAAACCCAATTTGATATTAACTTGAGGGGTGAATTTGAATTGATAATGCAATAAAAAACTTAATCACCCAATTACATAAGAAAATGGTGGGTAAAAACCCCAATTTGTGAATTCTTATCTGGAGCTCTGCAAGATGATGAAATATTGACAGGGAATGACATGATTATATAGGCCTGCATTTTTTTTTCAAGTGTTTGACTGGTCTGTTCAGACATCTTGTCATAATTGACACTTCCCAAACTACTGTACACCTTTTGGTCTTATTGTCTTTGGTTCCAAAAAAAAAAAACATTATAGTTATTTGAAGGAGCAAACAAGTTGTGACAATTGTAAAATTTCAGAATATCTGCCAATGTCATTTTGTTGAAACAATATTAGAAAATCCAATCAAACAACTGAATAATTTTTCTCTTTGTTCACAGATCACACGGTTCGTTCATAGGGTACGGTGACTGAAGATCTTCAATGAATTGTCAGGCAAAATGTCATCGTTCTCGGGGATAGGAGGAAAGAATGACAAGAGCAAGGGCAAGTTCACTGCAATCAACTTAAATAATTATTTTCAAGGGAAACCTACTGCACCAGCAAAAAATACAGGTAAGAACAGTTTATTATTATAATTATATGGCTAGTTTTGCATACTACTTGCTTCATTTAACTTGATCCAGTGAAAAAATGTCTACTAAACTGTATACATGTATGTTTTCTTGTCATTACACCCTTTCCTTAATAGGCAAACTACGACATAACTATATGGTTTTTCAAATTCTTTTAGAAATTTCTTAATCTGAATCTGAATTTTGAAAAATGATACATCTTGCACTTTAACGTCCGGAGATGCAATAAAAAAAAAATGTGAACCAGATTGAAACACATCAAAGAAATATTTTTCTATTGTAGTACCACGACAGCATGGGTTACAAAGCTTGGGAAAAGTGGGTAATGTGCGGCGTATGCCGCCTCCGGCTAATTTACCAAGTTTGAAAAGTGAGAATCTAGGAAACGATCCGAACGTTAATTTAGTACCAACTGGAGGATCAGGTAAGTAAATCTATAACAATAAACCTTTCACTTTACAAATATCTCTTTTCTTTTCCTTTTTTCTACATGTACATAAGTGACAGTTTAGTACAGAGCATAAAATTTTAAATTGAAAGATAAATTTAAAAGGTCTCACGACTCATCATCATGTTGCTCTTTTTAAGCTGAATAATTTTTTTAAAGTACAAAATTCCATATTTATATGTAACAGATATTACAAATGAAGTCGACTTTGAAAGTAATAATGCTGTTTTCAAGTTGAAAATGTTGACCAACATATTTGAACTACTCTTGGCTAATTGAAAACATCGGGGACTGAGGCTACTCTGAAATGTTAAAAACAATTGCATTTCAAATTCAGAGTTAAAACTATAATGCATGCACAATGCTAAGAGAAGTAAGAATGAATAGTCATGATGCATTATTGTTATTTGATATATCATCAGTAAGTTTTATACGACATTTGGTATGAAGTTGGCGTCATTGTCCTCCAAAGACATTTGGTTTTCGCACTATAACTTTAGTATAAGTAAATAGATGTCTATGAAAATTAAACACAAGGTTTATGACCATAAAAGGAAGGTTGGGATTGATTATGGGAGTTTTTATCCCAACAGTTTAGGAATTAGGGTCCAAAAGGGTCCAAAATTAAACTTTGTTTGATTTCATCAAATAATGAATTATTGGGGTTATTTGATATGCCAATTCCAACTGTGTATTTAGATTCTTAATTTTTTGTCCTGTTTTCAAATTGGTCTACATTAAGGTCCAAAGGGTCCAAAATTAAACTTAGTGTGATTTTAACAAAAATTGAATTCTTGGGATTCTTTGATATGCTGAATCTATACATGTACTTCAGGTTATTTTTTATGGGCCCAGTTTTCAAGTTGGTCGAAATCGGGGTCCAAAATTAAACTTTGTTTGATTTCAATATGCTGAATCTAACCATGCATTTAGATTTTTTATATTTGGCCTGGTTATCAAATTGGTCCACATTGAGGTCTAAAGGGTCTAAAATTGAACATTATTTGATTTCATCAAAAATTGTATTCTTGGGTCTCTATGATATGCTGAATCTAACCGTCATGTATTTAAATTTTGGATATTGGACCATTATAGGTAAATGTCCAATTTAAAATTTTTAAGTTTAAGTTCTTAGACTTGCCCCAATTGTTCAGGGTTCCACCTCTGCGGTCGTATAAAGCTGCATCCTGCTGAGCATCTGGTTTTTAATCAAAATGCATAATACAAATTTGAGAAATAATTCTTAAAATTGAAAATGAGCGCTCTCTTCTTGGTTAAAAAACTTATGATAGAAACATAAACAAGCATAGTGCAATGACTTATATAGTTTTCCTTGTGATATATAATTACCCCCTTATCTGGCAATTTGAATTTGTGGTAAATTAAGGTGGATTTTTCATACCATAATTTGGTTATCTTGCTACAGGAATAATGGTCTTCTACATACATATTTTTGTGCATAGTGGGTATAAAAATATTAATTGCTTACAGGATGGGGCAACAAGGAAGACGAGAAGAAGACACCAACAACAACTACAACCACCACCACTACCACCAATCAGCAGCAACAGCAGCCGCAGCAGCCGGCTACAACAGCACCATCGGGGCAAACTGTCAAGGTAAATTAATGATTGATTGTAAAGAAAAAATGTGATTTAGAATCACTATCAATGAAGTGGGGATATGGAAGGCACACAAATAAGCTGTGTTTTTTTGTCATTTTCCTAAGATGATTTTTAGCTCACCTGGCCCAAAGGGCCAAGTGAGTTTTTCTCATCACTTGGCGTCCGTCGTCCGTCGTCCAGCGTCGTTAACTTTTACAAAAATCTTCTCCTCTGAAACTACTGGGCCAAATTTAACCAAACTTGGCCACAATCATCATTGGGGTATCTAGTTTAAAAAATGTGTCCGATGACCCGGTCAATAAACCAAGATGGCCGCCACAGCTAAAAATAGAACATAGGGGTAAAATGCAGTTTTTGGCTTATAACTCAAAAACCAAAGCATTAAGAGCAAAACTGACATGGGGTAAAATTGTTCATCAGGTCAAGATCTATCTGCCCTGAAATTTTCAGATGAAACGGACAACCCGTTGTTGGGTTGCTGCCCCTGAATTGGTAATTTTAAGGCAATTTTGCTGTTTTTGGTTATTATCTTGAATATTATTATAGATAGAGATAAACTGTAAACAGCAATAATGTTCAGCAAAGTAAGATTTACAAATAAGTCAACATAACCGAAATGGTCAGTTGACCCCTTTAGGAGTTATTGCCCTTTATAGTCAATTTTTAACCATTTTTAGCTCACCTGGCCTAAAAGGCCAAGTGAGCTTTTCTCATCACTTGGCGTCCGGCGTCCGTCGTCGTCGTTAACTTTTACAAAAATCTTCTCCTCTGAAACTACTGGGCCAAATTAAACCAAACTTGGCCACAATCATCATTGTGGTATCTAGTTTAAAAAATGTGTCCGTTGACCCGGCCAACCATCCAAGATGGCCACCATGGCTAGAAATAGAACATAGGGGTAAAATGCAGTTTTTGGCTTATAACTCAAAAACCAAAGCATTTAGAGCAAATCTGACATGGGGTAGAATTGTTCAACAGGTGAAGATCTATCTGCCCTGAAATTTTCAGATGAATCGGATAACCCGTTGTTGGGTTGCTGCCCCTGAATTAGTAATTTTAAGGAAATTTTGCTGTTTTTGGTCATTATCTTGAATATTATTATAGATAGAGATAAACAGTAAACAGCAATAATGTTCAGCAAAGTAAAATTTACAAATAAGTCAACATGACTGAAATGGTCAGTTGACCCCTTTAGGAGTTATTGCCCTTTATAGTCAATTTTTAACCATTTTTTGTAAATCTTAGTAATCTTTTAGAAAAATCTTTTTCTCTGAAACTACTGGGCCAAATTTAACCAAACTTGGCCATAATCATCATTGGGGTATCCAGGCCATTCATTAGGAGGCGGTACCCTGTACTTTTACCCTCCTATGCTATTGACAAGTACCGCCTAAATGTAGGAATTTTTATATAAGATATTCATGGAATAAATTGAAAAGTACCACCTAGAAACGTGGAAAGTACCAGTCAACATAAAAGATAATGAAACCCCTGGGTATCTAGTTTAAAAAAATGTGTCCGGTGACCCAGCCAACCAACCAAGATGGCCGCCATGGCTAAAAATAGAACATAGGGGTAAAATGCAGTTTTTGGCTTATAACTCAAAAATCAAAGCATTTAGAGCAAATCTGTAAGGGTAAAATTGTTCATTAGGTCAAGATCTATCTGCCCTGAAATTTTCAGATGAATCGGACATTCCGTTGTTGGGTTACTGACCCTGAAATGGTAATTTTAAGGAAATTTTACTGTTTTTGGTTATTATCTTGAATATTATTATAGATAGAGATAAACTGTAAACAGCAATAATGTTCAGCAAAGTAAGATCTACAAATAAGTCAACATGGTCAGTTGACCACTTTAGGAGTTATTGCCCTTTATAGTCAATTTTTAACCATTTTTCGTAAATCTTAGTTCATTATAGATAGAGATAATTGTTAGCAGCAAGACTGTTTAGTAAAGTAAGATGTACAAACACATCACCATCACCAAAACACAATTTTGTCATGAATCCATCTGCTTCCTTTGTTTAATATTCACATAGACCAAGGTGAGCGACACAGGCTCTTTAGAGCCTCTAGTTCGTAAATCTTAGTAATCTTTTACAAAAATCTTCTCCTCTGAAACTACTGGGCCAAATTTAACCAAACTTGGCCACAATCATCATTGGGGTATCTAGTTTAAAAAATGTGTCCGATGACCCGGTCAATCAACCAAGATGACCGCCACAGCTAAAAATAGAACATAGGGGTAAAATGCAGTTTTTGGCTTATAACTCAAAAACCAAAGCATTAAGAGCAAAACTGACATGGGGGGTAAAATTGTTCATCAGGTCAAGATCTATCTGCCCTGAAATTTTCAGATGAATCGGACAACCTGTTGTTGGGTTGCTGCCCCTGAATTAGTAATTTTAAGGCAATTTTGCTGTTTTTGGTTATTATCTTGAATATTATTATAGATAGAGATAAACTGCAAACAGCAATAATGTTCAGCAAAGTAAGATTTACAAATAAGTCAACATGACCGAAATGGTCAGTTGACCCCTTTAGGAGTTATTGCCCTTTATAGTCAATTTTTAACCATTTTTCGTAAATCTTAGTAATCTTTTACAAAAATCTTCTCCTCTGAAACTACTTAGCCAAATTTAACCAAACTTGGCCACAATCATTATTTGGGTATCTAGTTTAAAAAATGTGTGGCGTGACCCGGCCAACCAACCAAGATGGCCGCCACAGCTAAAAATAGAACATAGGGGTAAAATGCAGTTTTTTGCTTATAACTCAAAAACCAAAACATTTAGAGCAAATCTGACATGGGGGTAAAATTGTTTATCAGGTCAAGATCTATCTGCCCTGAAATTTTCAGATGAATCGGACAACCTGTTGTTGGGTTGCTGCCCCTGAATTGATAATTTTAAGGAAATTTTGCTGTTTTGGGGTATTATCTTGAATATTATTATAGATAGAGATAAACTGTAAAAAGCAATAAATGTCAGCAAAGTAAGATTAACAAATAAGTCAACATGACCGAAATGGTTAGTTGACCCCTTTAGGAGTTATTGCCCTTTATAGTCAATTTTTAACCATTTTTCGTATATCTTAGTAATCCTTTACAAAAATCTTCTCCTCTGAAACTACGTGGCCAAGTTAATTGTAGATAGAAATAATTGTAAGCAGCAAGAATGTTCAGTAAAGTAAGATGTACAAACACTTCACCATCACACAATTTTGTCATGAATCCATCTGCGTCCTGTGTTTAATATTCACATAGACCAAGGTGAGCGACACAGGCTCTTTAGAGCCTCTAGTTTGTAAATTTTATATTATGGTGTGTGCAGTCTATTTAAAAGTGCCTTCCATGCATTTATGTCTGAAACATTAAGAATTTTTCACCAAAGTTTGAAAAAAAGATGCTACCAATTTTGTACAAGACTTCTTTGTACAACAGTTATCAAGCAAGAGCTTTGAAATGTATATTTCAGTTGTAAACATACTTTTAGGGAGTTGTCAACTAGTTTTGACCTTTTTTTATACACATTTTCCTAAAAAAAATTGAAATTACTTTTTTTTGAAGTGTCAAGACGAAATCTCTTAGCAGTCAAGTAATCTTTAATTGAACAATTGCACAGTATTGCACATCATTTCAAATTTTTTAGATCGTTGACCACATTTATTTTGTGTCGGAAACATATGTAAAAAATTTGATCACAACCCAAATTCAGACCATATCAAGTTTGAATATTGTGTCCAAACTTGCCCTAACTGTTAAGGGTTCAACCTCTGCATTTACACTAGGCTGTGCTCAGCTTGGTTAGATAATTAATGGGAACAAACATATTTAGATAATTAATTAGTCGCTTTGGCCTTTATCAGAATAAATTATGAAAGGTGCATTTGAATTTCAGACAACTGTTGCTGGGGGCACGGCAACAACAAGTACAAGTACACCAACACCTACACCGACGGGATCCAGTTCTGCATCAGGGGGCAAGCCATCATGGAGCAGTGTAACTGTTGGGGACACAGCAAGGGGCAAAAATGTTGTCGGTCAACAGTCGCCATTATTTCAAGACGAATTTCCAACTCTAAAATCTGCTGGAGAAGAAAAACCAAAAGATGTCAAAAAGGAAGAAGACAAGGATACACAATATGGACCAGGGCCAAGTTTGCGACCACAAAGTAAGCTAATCAAAGTGAAATAAAGTGTGGATCTGGTGACTACAAAGTCACTTTCTGTTCTCTTTTCTAGAAAATTTGGGATTGAATTGTAAATCTTCATTGTCTTGTAAATTCTAAAATATTCAAGAAAAGAGTTGTGAGTTGTCTTATTTAACAACAATAACAACCAAGTATACACTCAAAGATTTTCTTGTATCAAATGTTTAAATTTTTTACTCTTATCATTCATATGTCCCAAAACTGATTTCTGTTCTCTTACTTCAGTGACAAATGTTATGAAACTTAGACAATGCTTCTTACGACAAAATTGTGGATGGGAACAAAACATATTTAGCCACAAGTGGACTCATTAAATATTGAAAATTAGACGAAGGGTATCATTTCATCAACTTTTCTTGCAAACATCTGTAGTTGAATCTTTATGTGTAATACAAAATGATTTTTTTCCTTTAGATGTAGGGAGCTGGAAAGAAGGAGGCGGTCGTGGCGTCATGCTACAGCAGCAGCCAAAAACAGACACACCATCATCACAACCTTTGACCTCGCCAAGCCAGACAGAAACACAACAGAATGGCCCCCAGATTACCAGTTGTGCCTCGGAGACCCAAACCCAGCAAATGCCACCTAGACCTGGGTCTGGGCCCGGTCCTTCACAAGGACCAGGAATGCCAATGGCACCTATGGGGATGCATCCACAGTACAGAATGATGCCACCTTTTGTATGTTCCTTTTATTGTAAAAATAATTTGCTAAAAAACCATGCAAGTCCCAACTAATTTAAATAGACCACTACATTTCTGCATGTTTAGGTATTTGTGACCCACAATCACTGATAAATGATCAAGAGAATTGATCATTCATTTCAAACTGGAGCATATCCTAGTGTTAAACAATCAGATGTAAAGTATTAGTGATCAGAAAAATACAATTTCTTGTAATATTCATCAGAATTAAGTATCTGATCTGCGTTGGAAAAAGAAACTAGTGTCAACTATATTTTTCAGTTCAGTTTGTTACCGATTTCAGGTTTTATGAAAGTTGAAATAGTTGTAGTCGGAAGTAGTGTAATGTTGAATGTTGCCACATAAATTTTAAAATAATTTCAACTTCAGATGTATGGGAGATTTCCACCAGGATATCCACCAAATTATCAAGGCATGCCACCAAGATTCCCGTATGATGCTAGGTATGTTTTAGTTTTAAAAAATCTGTCATCAGATGTATTTTTACACATTTTTGGTTGTATCCTAATTCATTTTTAGTTTTTACTTGTAAAACTCATTGTTATTGCCAGTTACCAACAGTGCAGGAATCGGGGTTGACACAGTATTACACAGGCAGGAAAACTAATGTTTTAGATGATGTTTACCTTTCTTTTTCTGTTATGCAAAAAGATTGTGTTCCTCCTACATGTATGTGATGTCATCAGATAATAATGGCTTTTTTATGACGTCAAAATAGCAAAAAAAAGGGACAAGCAAAAACTTAGTCCTTATTGAATTTTGACCAATAGATTACTGCAATCTGAGTACTGAGTGAGCCATGTGTTGAATTTAAAACAAAAAAGATGTAATCGTCTGTTCAAGGAAAGTGCAAATTTGCTTAGAATGAGAGGAAGGTGATTTGACATGAATTTAAGAATTGTTTGTGAAAAAAAAGGCATTCTAGATCTCCTTTCAAACTTTATATGATATATTAGATATTGAAGGCTTCATCACACACTATAAAGTAGGCATTCCACTAAAGATATTTATTGATTGTATCAGTTTTGTTCTTTAAGATTTAGACCACAACATCCAATGCAACAACAAAGGCCTGCAGGAGATGGTGGTGATGATGCTCCCAAGAGGGCAGCAATTATTTCAGATAAGGATTTGAAAGACTTTGAGAAATTGCGCATTGACCCTGAGGATGGATGGGCAGGAGCTCATGAGGAAATTGACTATTCGTAAGTAAATAAAATATTTGGGGTAGATAAATATCAATATCTAGAAAGATTAACGAGCTTCTAGTGAAATTGATATTAAATAATAATGCAAAGTTGGGTAAAATAGAAATAAATTGATGTTTCTGGTAAAGGGTTCAACAAGTGGAGGTTCTTTTGTACTTTTTCAGTCACTTGAGCTGTTTGAGGCAATATGATTGTAGTTTGAATGGTGTCTTTCAGTTCATCAAACTAACTACAATTTTTTTTTTATATCAACTGATATAAGGGTTCATCAGAAAAAATGCCTGCAATTGCTTAATACATGAGTTTATTAAAGCTTTATCTTTTAAATTCTTTTTACAGTGAGAAGTTGGTATTCAGTGACGAAGAAGGAGAAGATAAAGAGTGAGTTTAGTCATTGCAGATGTATCATTATTACAATTCATATCTCTGTTAGGCAACTGCATGTACATTGTCTGGGTAATTTATTTAAGGATTGAGATTTCAATAATGTTAAAAATGGCATATTTGTGCATTAACGGTTCTTTAATATGGGTTACATGCCACATGATGAGAAGTGATGGAACATAGTATAGATACTGGGATGACAGTTTTCTCATCACTCACCGAACTGATGACTTTCTATCTATGAATTAGGGACTTCACCACAATGTTTTAAGCTGTTGCTTAAGCAGTTACCTTCATTATAATTAGCAGTGAAATAATTTGAAGTAGTCAATAGAACTTCATTTTATTGATTCCAACCACTGAAGGAAATTGAGGAAATGTTTACATCCATGGTCAATACAACAAATTTTTTTATAATCAATGAGGTTTTGTAGATGCTAAGGTTTATGTTTCCTATATAGACTACAATGCATAATATAACTTTCTTTAGAATAGAATGGTAGTGGGAAATTGATTTTACTCATTGTAGACTAGAGGATGTTTTTAAACATGTATGCTCTTAAAAACATGGTCTAGAATGCATTCTGAAACTGTGAAATATGTTGCCCATACACATTTATCTCTTTAAGACTGATGTGGTTGTGATCTCTTTTAGATTTTTCAAATGCTATTCTTTAAAAGGAGGATTTATTGTTTAATGTATTATGTTGATTTCAGTGGTAAAGGCGAGAGAAAAGCCAGGAAGTCATCAAAGGCAAGTGAAGAGGAGAAAGGAAAAAATGAAGATGTTAAGGTATCTCCAGAACATGTGCTTCAAATTTCTATTGTCATCAATGTATTGAAGGTGTTTCAAAGACTAAACTTATTCATATCATCTGTATGGCCACGCTTATATATCAGATTTTTCTCATCACTATTGCAAACTCCACCTTTAAGGGATCCATTTTTTACTTGTCTGTTGCAAAATGCGAGTTGCTTGAATGCTAATCTGGTGACAGCTCAAAGCATTTGTATAAAGCTTAATATTTCTTGGTACCCCAATTTGATAATGTATATGTAATGTACAATTGCCTCCTGGTCTAAACTTAAGTAAAGTTAAACAGAATATATGTTTGCTTTTCATGTAAGAATCATATCTCCAAATGCACATATTCTGGATTTATCAATGAACATTTTGCATGTATTGTATTTAAAACTGTTTAATCTTTGTATTATTGTCCTACCTGACTATATGAATAACATTTCTATAAACTAATTATCCTTTTTCATTGTTTTTAAAAAAATGTTTAATTCTTGATGTTAACATCTATATTTCGAATACTTTGCATGACTTGGATTTCATTTTATTACTTGAGGACTATTTCATTAAAATATAATATCTTTCTCAGAAGGCAAATAGTTTTTTAATAATTGATTGTTTGATGAAGCACTTTTATTATGCCATGCTGAGTCATGGGCATGTTTTCATTAATTGAAGTAGTCCCACAATGATTGTCTTTCAATATTTTGATTTATTCAGTTATATTTAAACATAATTGTGATAAAAACATCAGTCAATGACTCATCGAATCATATATATATATAGTTGTAACTTGTTGCTTCATCAATTGACAAACGATGTGCCTTATCGTTATCTAACAGTTCGATGAATGATCCTGAGAAAATAGTAGAAAAGTTCTGAGAAAAACATTGAAATCCCATCATATTGATACTTGTATTTTAGCTCTTTTATAAAAGAATTAAATTGAGGTTTTTTTATGGGTTTACATATTGATATTGATACACCTATTCAATTGTGGTCTTGCATGCAATACAAATATGAAGAAAAAATAATTGCAATTTTTATCTTATTATTTCAATTTTTTGTAAAGGCTTATAACTTAAAATATAAAATATTGTTTATACAAACAGAATGATCATGGTCCCCCACAATCCAGAGAAGCATGGGGTCAAGGACAAATACCGCCACAATTCAGAGGTCAGCCACCACCGCCAATGGATGGGGTAAGTTTGAGACTTCAAAGCCCCTACTTATTTCATTTTGCAATAAAGTTAATAAAAAATTCGTTTAAAGTTCTTTGTATTCTTTTGCATGTATGTGCCTAATCTGAAAAAGTTTCCATGAGTTAATTCAAATGATCTTGATTACCCTGTCATTAGGAATTTTTCACACAAAAAGGAATGTGTATAAAACTTAATTGTTCTCGTTTCAGCGCTGGCCAATGAATCCTTACGATTTTATGGGACCACCACCAAGAGGACATCCTCCATATCCACCACCTTACAGAATGCCTCCTGGACCACCTAATCAGGTAGTTTATCTTAATTCCTTACAGCAAAAAATTGTCAAAATTATAAAGCCGTTTAAATAGCTCTTTAAAAATATACGGTTATGGACAAGAAAATTGTTGAATTTTTTAAGCAAAGTGTAGACAAATTAAACCTGTTATGATCAAATATTCAGACTAATCATTTCAGTTTAGTTTTAGAGTAAGAAAGTCAAGGATCAATTTTGAATTATTATATTTTAAGCGTCCTCCATTTTCCCAGCCTCCCCCATCAATGAGTCCTGCAGTTACACCTACAAAAAAGCCAGTAGAAGACGACGATGAAGTGTGGCGACAAAAAAGACAACAAAGAAAAGAGGAAAAATCTGATGCTATAGAGAGAGCAAGATTAAGGAGGGAGGATGAAGAGAAGAAGATTGAACAAGACAGAAAAGCTGCAGCTGCTGAGAAGCTGAGACAACTTGATGAGAGGACTGGGAAAAAGAAAGACGATTCAGTAAGGGTTCATTCTTTTACAGTTGCTAGTCTTGACTCTTCAATTGCATGGAAAATAAAATACAATTATTTTGTCCAATATTTTTAAAATAATACAGAGAAATATTATGTGTATTTTAAGTAAAATATTGACACTTGAAATGTATATTTAAATTAAAACACTAACACTTGCAAATGGTGTTTTATTATTATGAAGTTGAGGATTTATATCACGGTTAGAAAGAACATGGGTCTTTAATTGAGATTTTGGACATAATACTGTTATGTATTCTAAACCTAGCCATCTGCAGCAATTTTTATATGTAGAGAAATTATTCTTGGAACAGCCCAACAATTATAGAAATGTAAATTGGAAGATTTTATTATTTTGTAAAACAATAAGTGTAGATAAGCCTTGTGATTAAAAGAAAAAATAAATAAGATATGATTTTTTAAAAATGGGTTAGTCGTGGAACGATTTGACAATATTTTGATCTTAATGATGATTATGATGAATCATAGTCTTCAGTGACGAGATATTTATCATTCGCCATTCTGAAAGATCTGATAGAATTTATAGAGTTTCAGCATTTAACCCTTATCTTTGATTTAATGGCATGTGTGTCTTTTTTAGGACAAAGAGTGTGAATCTGACACTAAATCTGAGGGGAGATCAAGTAGAACTCCCAGTGAAAGCAGTGAGAAAGATTCCAGAGAACGCTCATACAGCAGAGAACAACATAAATTCTCCCCTGGAGAAGGTGTAAGTAATTTTATTTAAATATAAAAATTAGTTATTTGTTACGAAAACCAATGGTTAAGAGCAGCAACTAACATTTAAAAATCAATTGTCATAGAAAAGAGCCAATCATTTTATTTATAGACACAGCTGATCTTTAAGATGATAATGATGATGTATAGTTTGGACAAAGATGAGATATCCATCATTTACCATACTGAAAGATTACCAAAGTTCAAAATTACATATTTAACATCAGTTTTCTTTATTATTAGTTTGTATGAATTTGAATTGAATAATTTTATATTCTAGACCAACAAAACATCTTCAAGAACTGTACCGCCACGTTTCCAGCGACAGCAATCTGATCAACAGATGCCTCCAAGATCACAGCCCCAACAACAACCAGGGTCACCTCAGCCACATCCAGCTCAGATGAGACCAGGCCAACCACCACCACCTTGGGGATTTTGGCCACCAATGCCTTTCATGGGTTATGGTCCTAGGCCCCCTATGGATATGTCCAGTAAGAATCTGAAAACAAATTAGTGTGCTGTTGTAAAGTTCCCTGTACCTGCGAAAGCATGAAAAACATTTATAGTTTAATGCTTGAAAATTAACTAAAAACTTGGAAAATATTTTTCCCAAACTTTGTATGTTTCGGTAGTAATGATACTTGAAACTAGAAAGAAAGGGTTCCAAAGTTCAGCTCATACATGCTCTGTTCTTGCCTTGCATAAGAATAATATTATAATGTTAATACCATTTTAATATGATAACAATCAAATTGACAACAAAGTTCTATATTTAAGGAGAGGTTGCTCTATTGCTTTCACCTCGCGGGTCCGATGATTAACTCGACATATAATTTTTCAGTGTTTTTTTTTTTTCAGATCTGAACGACAACCACTTCTATTATTTTATGAAAACAAAATGGTGTATGCTTAATTTGATAATGTGTACAAATTTGTTTCTTGATACAGTGACAAATATTTGTTTATATTTAGATATGCCGATGTATCCCCCTGTGAGACGACGCAATGATAGCCATGGTTCAGGAACAGAAAGTCAAGATAATGATGGTAAACATGACTACGAGAGAGATCCAAGGGCTTGGCAAAATTATCCTGTACCTCCTCATCCAGGTCAGTACATATTAATGAATATTCAGAAGTTTTTCTGATTCCTTCCACTAGTTAACCGGATTTTTGTGACAAAAATGTCGGTTATTGATTTGGGGATGTACGGCGGGCGGGCGGGAATCAAATGTTGTCCGTGCATTAACTCATGAACCGTTCAACCGAAGCTTTTAAAATTTTAATATGTTGTTACTGACAACTAAATGAAGGTCAAGTTCAATAATGGCGATTTTGACTTTTACCGTTCAGGAGTTATGGTTCTTGAAAGATTGAAAAATGGAGTTTCCAGTCGTGTTCGTGCATTAACTCATGAACCGTTCAACCAAAGCTTTTAAAATTTTAATATGTTGTTACTGACAACTAAATGAAGGTCAAGTTCAATAATGGCGAGTTTGACTTTTACCGTTCAGGAGTTATGGTTCTTGAAAGATTGAAAAATGGAGTTTCCAGTCGTGTCCGTGCATTAACTCAGGAACCGTTCAACCAAAGCTTTTAAAATTTTGATATGTTGTTACTGACAACTAAATGAAGGTCAAGTTCAATAATGGCGATTTTGATTGTTACCGTTCAGGAGTTATGGTTCTTGAAAGATTGAAAAATGGTGTTTCGAGTCGTGTCCGTGCATTTTCTCATGAACCATTCAACCAAAGCTTTTGAAATTTTTATATGTTGTTACTGATGACAAAATAGAGGTTAAGTTCAATAATGACGATTTTGACTTTTACCGTTCAGGAGTTATGGTTCTTGAAAGATCGTAAAATGGCGTTTCCATTCACGTTGTTGCATTTACTCATTAACCATTCAATCTAAGCTTTTCAAATTTTAATATGTTGATACTGATGACAAAATGGAGGTCAAATTTGATATTGACGATTTTAACTTTCACATTCATCAGTAATGGTTCTTGTGATATTGCCAGGACACAAATAAATGTTAATAAAATTGGTTTGCTGTCGTTGTGACAGCCTCTTGTTTTTAGATATGATATTCATGTTTCCTTTCATTGAGATATAACTTCTTGTATGTTGAGAAATGAAAAATAGCTTTTGGAAATGTTATTAGACCTCAATTATATATACTTAAAAGTAATACCCACCCACGATTTACATAAATCTTGAAAAAACAAAATTATTTTTGAATATGGGAATTTTTAAGCAGATTAATTTAAAAAAATAAAGTGTAATCATTAAGGTTTCAAACTGGAATAGGATTTTAGAACTATCATTGTTTTTCAGGTCAATTTGATGGACGCCCACCATTCTTTGATGGTAGGTCGATGTATCCAGATTATGATAGAGGTTTTCTAGAATATGATCGAAGGTACGTGTTCAGCAGATATGTTCTGCTCTTAAGTGTTAACTTGTATGCATTTAGTTGTAAAATCAGATTATGAATGCAGACTATTCCTTTTTTCCAAATCTTCAAAAAAAGTGCCATGCTTTCTGCACATCAACTATCCTTGCAACAACCTACCTATAAAATGGTCAATTTTTTTTCTTCCTGAACATGAATACCAAATTTGCCCCAGAGGTAAAGCAAACAATGAATTGGTTATATAGTTTAAATTTTCCACTTTTCAGGGAGCATGAGAAAAAAGAAAGTGGGAAAGATAATAAGAGGGATCGATCATTTTCTGGTGATTATGAAGAAGATGAAGATCTAGATAGACCTACTAAGGATCAGGAGCCTAAACAACCAGTCATACAGAAAGATCCTTTTGATGATACACCTGAGAAGGAAAGTAAAGATGACCGAGCTACAACACCAAGGTATGTATTATTGAGGA
The DNA here is from genome assembly GCF_965363235.1 of Mytilus galloprovincialis. Classification (NCBI taxonomy): domain Eukaryota; kingdom Metazoa; phylum Mollusca; class Bivalvia; order Mytilida; family Mytilidae; genus Mytilus; species Mytilus galloprovincialis. Next base: position 20,581,350 of record NC_134839.1, on the reverse strand, counting down.
TTTAAATTCTGCATATTTTTGTATGACAGGCACATGTCCTCTCATAGTGCACATCATGACTAGCATTGTTTTTACATATCATAGGTCAATTGTTGTGTTACCTGACATGTTCTACCTGTCACAAAGCAACACAGGGATAACTTTCTTTAATTTATCTTGTCCATGTCAAACTTTATGTTAATTTGCAACTCATATAAAATGGCTCTATGCAAAAAAATGAAGAGATTTTTCCACAGGACATGAAAGGTTTGCACCTGCTATTTTCAGAGATTTTTTGGGGGGTTTCCCATACAAAAACATTGACTTGGCCATTGCTGCTTATATTACCAGAGACAACAGACAAATGGCTCTTCCTTGAAAAACTGCACATTTTAAAAGTTTTTTATATGAAGGAAAGGGGAAACAATATCATATATCAAGCACTGTAAATGGGTTTTATAGAATGCTGCAGATGAGTTGCTTGATATGTGAATATTTTACGTTTTAGGGAAGAAAAGAAAAAAACAGAAGAAACCTCTAAACCAAAGGTGGAAGAAAGACCAAAAGACAGTTCAGTCAAAGTAGACAAAGAAACAAGTAGAGAAAAGAGGTCTGATCGACAAAAAGACAAGGATAGAAGTAAGGAGAAGTATGATGATCGAAGGGATCGCTATGATGATAGAAGACGAGACCACAGATATGATGATCGACAAAGAGGAGACAAGTATGATGATTCACACAGTAATAAACACACTGATAATTACTGGAACCCTTCCTCATACAACAAATATGGTAGTAAGTATTGGTTACAAACTTGAAAATTTACTGTCACTATTAGCAATATCTTCGAAAAGTATATATATGTTGCATTAAACTATCAGGGTTCGTTCATTTATACAAAGAAAAAAAACCATAACTGCATGGCCTGTGCTTCAGAATACTGGATGATTAAAGAACAAATATTGTTCACATTAAATGCAGGGTAAATTTTATCAAGTTTACAGTTAAAAAATTATTTTTGAAAATGAAATTCAGTTCTTTTATATGGATAGAATTTAGAAATTGATTTTGTTTGACATTTCAGAAAGAGAACATCCAGCTTGTCCACCTCCAATTACACCACAACAGACACAGCAGGTGCCCTCCAGAGGCAGCCATTATACATCACTCAAAAGAAGTGCATCCAACATGTCAAGTGGAGCATCAACACCTAGTGATCGCAAGACAGAATCTCCTAAAGAATTTGTTGATAAATCAGATTCTAGTAAACAAAAGTTGCTCAGCAAGGTAGATAGTTTAAAATGGATTTGGATAACCAGTATAAAAAAAAAAAATTTGTGGAGAGTGGGATAATATAACTAAACATGGACTTTGTATTTTTTGCTTTTATTATTTTGAGACACCAGTCTTCTTTGGTTAACTCCCTTATGTTTAAAATACCCCTTGTGATTTTTTCTTAATATATACTGTTGAAGTGAAGTTATCATATATTCCCTAAAAGTCCCCTTTCTTAAAAATGTTTTAATATATTGATATTCCAAATTTTGTGGTATTTTAGAATGCAAAATTAGGGACCATATTATAGAAAAAATGTTATGGGGTAGAGGACATGTTTGCTATGATGATTAATTATATCTGTCAATCCCATGAAACAGATGATTACAAAAAAATCTGAGCGAGCAATGAATTCTGCAGAATTACATGTCAACATTTCATCCAATGTCATATAACATAACTATTAGATTTTCCCTTAAAATACATGAAAGAAATAGATTTTAAAAGCAGCATATATTATTTGGGTTTGATCAATACCAGCATTTATTATGGTTATGATGGGTGATTGGGAAAAGGGAAATTTAGTTTTGATATTCCAAATGCCAAAATTAAATTATAATAGTCACAAGATTGATGAAGACAGATTTGTTGGTCTTATCTGGTTAAGTTGGTCAAATTCAATGTTTTGAATTTTCATTCAAATTTCAGCAGGATTCCAAGGAAAGCAAGCCAGTACATAAAGAACAAAAACAAGAGAAAACAGAAAAGGCTGACAATGTTGAAAAGTAAGAGATAAAAATATATTGCTTTATAATGTGGCAATGTTCATGTAAAATGCATAAGGCGGATCAAGAGGGGTCCATGCTTTCCTTTTGTGGGAAAAATTTGGTTGAATGATTAGAAAATCACTGGAGTGGCCCCCCTTTTTCTGGATCCACCACTGGAAATCTGAAGCAGTATATAAAGTATGACAAAGTCTGCATTGCTACAATCCTAGTTCAGTGATTACATATATAAACCAAAACTTTGACAGGAACAATTACTGGCATGATATTACTCATTCTGGATATACACATGTATACTTGTCTTGTGTAGTTCAGCCTTCACGCTAAACTTGAGTCCACACGCCAGAAGCTCAATATTTTAAAAATTTTAGTTGGATTCTGTTGGCTTGTAGAGAAGAATTTTACAAGCCCTTGATCTAGGACTTGTGGTTAAGTGTGAAGAGTGGTATTTTGTGATAAGCTTAAATCTTGACTCTCACTCCACTTAAATATTTAACATTTAAAGGTTGTCTATTCACTTTATATTATTTGTCTATTTTCTAGGAGCAAAGATGAAGGTACAGATAAGAAGGAAGATAAAGAAAAGACTACTAAAAAAGAGGAAAAATCTCGTGAGGAGAAGAAATCTGAAGTTATTTTGCTGGATGACAAAAAAGACCGAATTCCACCTCCTCAAAAAAAGAAAAAGGAAGATCCATCAGATCGCTATAAGAATGGAAAGACCAGAGAATTTGTACGAGGTAGAGGCCGTGGTGCTAGAGGAGCATTTCCTAGAGGCAGAGGACGAGGAGAATATCGAAGTTATGATAATAGACCTGCACGTGGTGGCTTTAGACCAGATAGAGGTGGTCGACCATTTAGTACAGGTAGATGGGGTGACTTTGAGCCAGAAGAACGAGAAGAGTACCACCCAAGTTCTCACCCAAGTTCTCACCCACCAAGGAAACTTAGGACTGAGGAAAGTGAAGAATCATTCGAGGACTTGAGTGATACTAGTGATAAAGACAATAGAGACAGGGATCATAGAAGTGATCGAGGATTTAGTAGAGGTCGTGGTAGAGGTGCAGGGCCAGACAGGAGAAATAAACAATATGAAAGTGACAGGAAGATCAATCATTTTGAAAGTAATGAGAGGAAAAATGTATGGCACGATAGAGCTAATAATGACTTTGATAATAGGAGACGGGAAGACCGAGGAGAAAATGGGAGAAGTTCAAGTGGCTTTTCTCCACGTGGAGAACCTTCAAGAAGAGGTCGAGGTAATTTTGATGTTTTTTATGACTGATGTGTTTCTGAGTCTGACCAATTCAGAAAGTAATTATATAGGGTTCTATAATACACGTGTTTAAAAAGTTCAAAATTTACAGTCAGGAAGTACTTAATCTATTTATTTTCTTAAATAGTGGAAATCTGCATTTTCTTTGATTTTTATTTCATGCTTTTTCTCAAGCCTTCATTCATCTATTTCCATGAATCCATGAAAACCAGTATCCCACTAATTATAATAAACCCATACTGACAGTATGTGAAACAAAAGTTTGCCTAATATTAATATAACAAAATATTAAACCTCTTGCATAAATTAATATATATTATTCCATATCCATAAACAATTGGCCAATGTTATTGGATAAGTTGGGGCCACATGACTTTATTCTTTAGTAAAACATTCAATTGGTCTTCGAACTGAAAAATAATACTGGTTCATGGGTAGAGGACATGTTTGCTATGATGATTAATTATATCTGTCAATCCCATGAAACACATGATTACAAAAAAAATCTGAGCGAGCAATGAATTCTGCAGAATTACATGTCAACATTTCATCCAATGTCATATAACATAAATATAACTTTTTGTTTTAAAATGGCAGCAAACTAGATTTGCCTTTATATAACATGAAAGAATAGATTTTAAAAGCAGCATATATATATAAAAAGTGCCTAGAAAATCAACCTAACGATGTTAGAGTAGATTTGATATATATATATATATAAACAAGTCTAAATTGAAAATATATATATATAATTATGGTGAGGATTGGGTGGGGGTGAGGGGGAGGGGAGATTGCACACATATTCAAGTTATGCAGTTGTTATTGTGGAAATTTCTGGTTTTATACACCTGTTTGCAGGACCTATAATGGTATACCTCTGTCCATCTGTCATCAACACATATGACATTAACTCAGAAAAACTAATTGTTTTTATCTTTTGACGTGAGTTCCCTTATGTTTTATTCTTTTTAAAAAAGGAGGATTTTCCGGTTTTCAGGCAATAACTCAAAAAGTCTTTCAGCAATTATCATGAAACTTAGGTGAATTGTTTATATCTATTGATGTAAGCTTCCTTTTGAATTTCATAAGTTTCTTATATAACATTGAGATGTAATTGAACTTTATTCCTTGAAAATGTGACGAGCGTATCATGCACATTGTTTATTACAAGATTACTTGTTAAATTATGAAAATTACATTTATTATCTTTAAGAAAAAAAATGTCTTGCTTATATTGTTAATGATTATTATCATGATGGAACTACTGTTGATTGTTGGTTTCAGTTGTGTATGCAGATTTGGTTCAATAATATATAGTTGCTTATTCAGTGGTATTTATGTTTGCTGTGATGATTAATTATATCTGTCAATCCCATGAAACAGATGATTACAAAAAACTTCTGAGCGAGCAATGAATTCTGCAGAACTACATGTCAACATTTCATCCAATGCCATATGACATCACCATAGTTTGGCAAAAGATTTTAAATGCTAGCAGTGTAAATTTGCAATTTAACAAATAGATTTTTAAGACGTTACATGTTTTGCAGGTGCTTCAACTTCTACAAGGGGAGGAAGAGGAGCTGGAAGATACAATTCCGCCCCACCCCCTCGAGGTGGATTTGGTAGACCCCCAACAGCACCAATGAATGATGGTGAAAGAGGAGAAAGACCAAGGTAAATCATTTGTTGAATTTGTTAAAATAAACATTACAGTTTGTTAGTGTAAAGCATACTTACAAAAAAAGTTTAAACATCTCATTCAGTTTGCTATGATGACTTCTTATATCTGTCAATCCCATGAAATAGGATGATTACACAAGGAATCTGAGCAATGAGATATTAAAAGACACAAGATAACTTGAAACTTTTAGAGGCATTTATTTATTTGTTTGAATTCACATGTAATTTACTGTAAAAAATGTTTTGCTACCCAGCCAGGGGTGAGATTTGAAATTGTCCGAGTATAAATTTCAAGATCAACTTGTGCTGTAATCCGAGTTTTCAAAAACATTCCTGAAATTAGAAAATGCCAAAGGTACTTAAAGCTTTGTAAATGTTTTTTTACATGTTAATCATTGAACATTTGAATATCTTTTTTATTTACAGGAAAGACAAAAAGCCAGAAAGAGCACCCCCTCCACCAAGATTTGCTGCAAAAAGGGGTTTAAACGAGAGGGGGAGGGGCACTGATCGTGGCAAAGCCCGTGGTAAAGGTCGAGGAGGAAGTGCCCCTCCTAGCATTGGTTCAAAGCCGCCACAGCTAGCACAGCAAAACTCCTCGGAATATGCCGCAGTAGAGGGTGAAGAATGGGAAACAGCCTCAGAAAGTAGTGATTTTTTAGGGAGAAATGACTCTAGAAATGATAGAGATAATGATAAAAGAGATTCTACCCCTGGAAGAAAGAGCTTCTCAAGCCAGCGTCCTGCAGGTGATCGCCAGAATAGAAAAGGTCAATCAGATTGGAGGAAGCAAAATGGTGTTGACAATTATAGAAATCCAAATAAAGAAAAATCTCCAAATCACCTGACAAAAAACGGGTTAGCTAGGGGTAGCAATGGTGCCCCGCGGAAATCAAATTACTCTAGCAAGAAGGAGAATGTGTCTGATGTATACCGAGTAGATCATATGGTGGCAAATGATCAAAATGCAATCAATAATGCATTTAACAATTTGAGTTACAAGTAAGTTGATATTTTTCAATAACTGCAATAGATTTGATTTGAACAGGAAAATGATCCAAGATTTACATAATGACCTTTTATTGTTGTTGGTAACATATATATGTAGATTTACATCCCATGGTTACTGTAAACCAACTTATATTTGGGAGTATGGGATAAGGAAACTAAATATAAGTCATTGTCAACTCAGAAATAATGCTAGCAACCTTAAATCTCATTTGTTTAATCAGTTCTTATCCGAGAACACTTTTTGCACAAACTGTAACCATCCTGTTGAGGATAACCAACATTTCTTTTTTATTTGCCCTAAGTATAATGATGTAAGACAGATCCTTCTTGATTCCATTTACTCCATTGTTGATAATGTTGACATAAATATTGAATTACTACTTTTTGGAAACAGATTATTTTCATATGATATGAATATTGCTATTTTTAAATCTGTTCAGAAATATATCAGTGACACTCAACGTTTTGTTTGAAACTTACTTTAATTTTTGTTTCATCTATTTTTAATTTTTATTTTTTTTCTACACTCCAACATTAATTCATTTATTCCACTAAGCAAGCTTAGTGTCTCTTTCAAGCCATATATATATTTCTAATGACTTATAAAGGATATTTGCATCAGACTATGCGAAATACGTCGGACCGTCGGACAAATCCGGTGAATAATGGATCGGTCTGGTAAAATTTTGTTGAATTCCGGTCCGAATGTCCGGTGTTTTTTTTTATGGAACATTCTAGCAAAATTGCCAAACGATCTCAAATTCATTTTCATCTTTATTATTCACCACAGCGATGTTTGTTTTGTTCAACCGCTAGCTTTATGCCGAACATCGACAACCAGTAATGTGTAAATCCGGGTAAAAACATATCTGACTGTCAAAAACAACAATGGATGCCATCATTGGCACAACCGGAAATGTAAATAAAACCGGATCAGATTCTGGGAACGGATAAGGATAATTCCGGGTTTGCTGATTTAAATACAATAAATGAATAAAAATCCAAGCAGATCACAAAATTTAGCTATGAAATATAACCACAAGAATTGAAAACCAAAAGATATATGAAAAAGAAAGAAGAAACAGGAAATAATATTTTATACAGAAACTCTAAATTATGTTTAGTTCACAAACATTGTCAAAATCCAATAAAATGGGACATTACTCTTCACTGAAATGCATTCAAGCAATTGTGCACAACTTTCATAACAATATCCCCTCTTGTTACATCATTTTGTTTTAATTTTTGCATTTCGGGGAGGAGTAGGGCACAACAAAGTCATACATATGTTTGTTGTTTTTTGTCGGATAATATACAATTAGATGTAAAAAAAAATTGGTCTGGTAAAATTTCATTCGGTCTGGTAAAGCTAGGATGCTTACCAGACCGAATGTCCTGTAAAAATAAAATTCATTCGCATAGTCTGTTGCATGTTTCAAGGTACTTTAAATAACTGATGATTAATTGCCTATATATTTAAATATATTTTGCATTTAGTAAGTAACACTGTTAACATATATTTGCTCGTGTGTGCTCACAAGTAGCATGCATGTTCCACTATATTGCATTATTTTAAATACAGTTGTTGTGATTGAATTATACCTTGTACATGTAATATGGAGAGAGCTTTTATAGGCTGTGCCTGTTGCTCAATCCTTTTCATATCTTAATGAATAAAATATGTTTAAAATCAAATTATATTTGGGAGTAGAAAGAAAAGGTGAATATAAATCGTCAAGAATATGTAAAACTTGGATCAAGTAAATATGAAAATAGCGAAATAGACTAATAAGGGCTAACCATGCAATCATGTAACCACAAAAATAAGTTGGTTTACGGTATTTTTGTATCAAGTTTGGAAAAACCTTTTCATTATGTTTTACCAAATACATGTGTAGTTAAGTTTGGAAATACAAATACATATACTTAGGAAGAATATACCATGATAGAGACAAATATGGTATGGACTTTGTGTACTTGGTAATGTCGGCACAACAGTCTTGTCTGTTTTTGAAAATATATGGTTTGTAGTGAAAAAACCATATGTAAATGGTGTAGAAATATCGCCCTTGACATGATTACATGTATAGATAAAGGAGGACCTAAGTGTCATATGCTCATCCTTCACGATAATCTTTTGAGAGTACAAGCCTGAAGCTCAATTTAAAAAAAATTAGTTGGATTATGTTGGCTTGTAGAGGAGAATTTTACAAGCCTGAAAGCAATTCTACAAGCCAGGGCCTTAGGACTTGTGGTTAAGCATGAAGATTGTATGCTGACTTAGGCTTCAATTATAACTAGTATGAGGAAATTAAAAAAAGATATACATCAGTTTTGCTATGATGATTTCTAATATCTGTCAATCCCATGAAACAAATGATTATACAAAAATCTGAGCAAATGGTTGTACTGCTATAAAGCGATCAATTGTATTGCATTTATTGAAAGAATGGAATGTACTATCTCCAGAATTTAAATGAAATTTATATTTTTATCAATTACAGAAATCGGTCCACAAAACCCTCTGACTTGACAGATGTATCAAAACCATTGAAGCCAGAAGAAAGAAAGGAGAAAAATGTCTTGGAGAACATTGACATAAATAATTATGCTAGTATGTTTATCTAATTATTAAGTTTGTATGAAAGGGTATATAGAGGAAATTTATTGATGATTTAAAGTGCTAATGGTCATAGCTGCCTACAATTCTTTAAGAATGGACAAGATATATATCAGTTTTGCTATGATGATTTCTAATATCTGTCAATCCCATGAAACAAATGATTATACAAAAATCTGAGCAAATAGTTGTACTGCTATAAGTGATCAAATTGTTTTGCATTTATAAGAAGAAAAAAAGGCATTTATTTGTAAATGATACATATCTAGGTCATTAGGTTAAACTGTTGCAGGTGAGACATTTCCAATGATCTTCGAAAATTTTCATGTGCAATTGAAATTGTCGAAGTCCATGATACTTGAAATGTCGTAATATGCTTTCAAGCACTTTTCAAAAATGGAAACAAATGATGGAAAATAGTTTTGACCCGGTTGGGTTGGGGGAGGGGAAACGAGCATTTTTTTTTTATTTTGGCTCCATCCCTATTTATGCACAGACCTGCAGGGTTTAAAGTTGATATTGAGATTGTTTCATTAGACGTCATGAACTTAACTTGACCTTGATGATGATTATGACTTTCTTATGTCAAAGATGATGATACATTTCTCATTCGCCATGCTGAAAGGTCTCAAATGGAAAATTAACCTAAACCATAGTATATTAAATTATTGGATCTTGAAGACTGTCCCCACCTATGTATTTAAGGCAGGTTTGATTATGTAGTGTTGTTATTTATCCATCTTGTATTGGAAATGAAATTATGCGAACAGAATATGATGTCTTATTGATTTTGCAACTGCTATAGGTATCTTATTGTGGTAGGCTGGGTTTTAAATTGTCCGTTAATCTCCCAAACCACCACAACCCACATTCCCACACATAAAATTCTGGAGCTGTGCAATACAATATTTTGGAAAGGGGGATCTGAAAGTTTATAATTTTAATGACATGAACTTAACTTGACCTTGATGATGATTATGACTTTCTTATGTCAAAGATGATGATACATTTCTCATTCGCCATGCTGAAAGGTCTTGTATGGAAAATTTACCTTAACCATAGTAACATTTAATTATTGAATCTTGTAGACTGTCCCCACTAAAGGTAGATACTGTAGATTCATTTATTTTCTTGGATTGAGGAAAACTTTAACACACTTTCGTGGATATTTGATTTCGTGGTTTTGCTAATGTCTGCACACAAGTCTATAGAATATTTGTTATTCGTTGAACATAAAATTTGTGGTTCACCTGAACCTATGAAAAATCTACAGAAATTGATATCCATTGAAAAGTAATGAATCCACAGTATTTGGGTGAGGTTGTATTATGCAGCATTGTCTGTTTGTCTATCCTGTAATGGAAATGTAATTATGCGAACAGAATATGATGTCCTATTGATTTTGCAACTGCTATAGGTATCTTATTGTGGTAGGCTGGGTTTTAAATGTTTGCACCTGTCCTAAGTCAGGAATCTGATGTACAGTAGTTGTCGTTTGTTTATGTAATATATACGTGTTTCTCGTTTCTCGTTTTGTTTATATAGATTAGACCGTTGGTTTTCCCATTTGAATGGTTTTACACTAGTAATTTTGGGGTCCTTTATAGCTTGTTGTTCGGTGTGAGCTAAGGCTCCGTGTTGAAGGCCGTACTTTAACCTATAATGGTTTACTTTTTAAATTGTTATTTGTATGGAGAGTTGTCTCATTGGCACTCACACCACATCTTCCTATATCTATGTCAAACTCCGAAACCACCACAACCCACATTGCTTCACATTATATTCTGGAGCAATTCAATACAATATTTGGGAAAGAACGGGATCTGAAAGTTTATATTTATGTTGTTTTATTTTATTTCATGAACCTTTACTTGACCTTGATGATGATTATGACATTCGTATGTCAAATATGATGATACATTTCTCATTCGCCATGCTGAGAGGTCAAATATGGAAAATTACTGGAACCATAGTAACATTAAATTATTGGATCCTGAAGACTGTCCCCACCTATGTATTTAAGGCCAGTTTGTTTTTTCTGTGTTGTTATTTATTCATCTGGTATTGGAAATGTAATTATGCAAACAGAATATGATGTCCTATTGATTTTGCAACTGCTTTATGTATCTTATTGTGGTAGCTGGGTTTTAAATTGTCCATCTCCCAAACCACCACAACTCACATTGCTACACATAAAATTCTGGAGCTGTGCAATACAATATTTTGGAAAGGGGGATCTGAAAGTTTATAATTTTAATGACATGAACTTAACTTGACCTTGATGATGATTATGACTTTCTTATGTCAAAGATGATGATACATTTCTCATTCGCCATGCTGAAAGGTCTTGTATGGAAAATTTACCTTGAATAGATATTTTTCGTATCACACCGTACGGAGTGTGATATGAAAAAGTGATATCAAAATTACGTTAATTTGATTGGCTTATCTCGTAAATTTCCAATATTTTCATTGGCCGTTGATCAGGTCATTATTCACTGGAAAAGGTCATGCCGTACTACTTGTTTTCTTGACAACTGATTGTTTACTTCCGGTAAAACAGATGATGCCCGTAGCAACAACTCTCGCCACGAAAATAATCATAAAAACATTTGTTTTTTTACCATACGTTTTACAGCTTGTGATAATTCAATATCGTTTGAATTAAACTGAGTCATCTCATTTTTAAATATATAAAATCAGCCTTGAGGGAATATGATAAAACCATATTAGTTTTAAAAGTATACAGATCAGTACGTGTTGCAAAGAAAAATGGCCGTAGCAACACAACTCGCAACATAAAGGCCACGCACATACAACTTTTTTCCATAAGAGAAATAGGTTTAACAACTTGTGAGAATTAGATATTGCTTGATATCAACTCTTGTTATTTAATTTCAATAATAAACTCGCCATAGGCTCGTTTATTATTATTGAAATTAAATAACACGAGTTGATATCAATCGATATCTAATTCTCACTCGTTATGAAACCTATAAGTATGGAAAAATTACCTCCTGAACCACAGTGTATTTAATTATTGGAAAGTAAATCTCTGTTGCCTTACCTGTTTTTTGAAATCTTTTTTTTATACCCCACCTATGTATTTGGGAGATGGGGATAATTTATTGTTATAGAATGTCCATATTGTATCTAAAATGTAATAATGTGAACCGAACAGAACATGATGTCCTTTTGATATTCTGATATTTTAAGGATTCTATTATGGTAGGCTGGGGCTCAACCCACAAATAAACCTACATTTAACACTTGACAGTCCTGTGCAATGTTTTTTGGGGGAAGGGATGACAACAAAATTTGTATAAAAATATGACTGACACTGAATCACTTAAATTGACCTTGATGATGATTATGACATCTCTTATGTAAAAATGAGGATACATTATCATTCGCCATGCTGAAAGGTCATTTTGTATCTTATGAACATTTTCTTCTAATTAAAATTTAATTGATGTTTGTACTATTTTCAACTGCTTTAGGAATCATTGTTGAAGGCTGTCGTTATGATTTAGTTCCTCACAACACATGTATTCTCCACATACATGCACATAATTTGATAATTGAACAGTTCTATGGAATATTGGGGGAAAAGAGTGATCCAAAAATTTGACTTATAAAAGTTTTTTACAATCAGACCTTGATGATGATTATGACATCCGTATGTCAAAGATGATGATACATTTCTCATTCGCCATGCTGAAAGGTCAAATATGGAAAAAAATCCTTTGAAGCAGTTGATTTTTATTGTGGCACTGAAATCAGTTGCCTTTTATGGCTCTTGACGACTGTTTGTATGCCGTCTAAATTGGAAGGGAGGCCTTTACGTTTTACCTTTTGTACTTTCTTTTACTATTCCTCCCATCCTGTATCAAATTAAGTATTGGTTTTAAGAAGGTTACATAAAGTTGTGGTCCCATCATCTTGAAACTTGGTATATATATCAACCTGACTATTGTGTGACATTGGGGGGAGATGTGATCATGGAAATATGATGGTGTGATCAGAACATAGTGTCCTTTGATTATATTCTTTAAAAGGTGTGATCAGAAATTGATTGTATGCTAAATTGACCTTTATGATGATTATGACAGCTCTAATGTAAAAAGATGATGATATATTTATCATTCGCCATGCTGAAAGGTAGCATCTGGGTAATTTACCTGAAGTGTGGTGTGATAAGTTACATTTACTTAGTACAACTTTTAAGATGTATTGTTGTGTTTTACAGGTGTTGTGGTCATTGATGACATTTATGGAGCACCAGTAGATGACCCAGAGTTCTCTGTTGAAAATGAGGGCTTTCAGGAAGTGACTTCCAAAAAGGCTATGAAACTGAGACAAAAAGCTCAACAGGAAGCTGAGTTGAAAAGGCAGATAATGACTGAAAAACAGAAAAAGGATGCTCACAACAAGGTAATCAAAGTTATATGGTTATTTGATGACTTCTAATGGAGATTACTTATGAATGACAAAAATCCACATTAGTCCAAAAGATTTTAATTGTGTGCAACTGTAGGTCTCTTACAATGAGCAAAACCCATACTATGTAGTCATTGAATGGAGATAACAGTTACTTATAACAACTGTCTGCAGTTTGTATTCCAAACCGACCGAAATTCAGTGAAACTGACTAAGTCTTGAATACATCTTAATATTATTATTCTCTATTTGATATACAAAATGACTTTATTGTCATAGAAAAATGTGTAGTTTGACTTATGTGTATAAATGGGGAATGAGGTATATATTTGTAACCTCAGCTCCCAGTTATATAACTAATGCATGTATTAAACATACTAGACTATATATATGTGTTATTGCTAGTAACTGATCCTACTCTGAAATGTTTTGAATTAACATCTGGGTTTTTTTTCCAAATAGGTTTTGGCTAAACCAAAAGGAGTACATAACAACAGTGGAAAGTCTCGTAAAGGAAGTAAATTGCCTCCAAGGTTTGTGAAGCAAAAGGAGCAAAGAGACAGGGATAGTGATACTACTAGCCAAGGATTTGATATGAAGGTTGATAACTGGGACAATGATCTTGCCAATAATATTCCAGCTATTTCTCCTGCTATCAACATGGAAATGGACACACGTCAAGGTAGTGTATTATTATTTTTAACAAACATTACAAGTGCTTGTCATTTTAGGCATATTTGAAAGTAAAGACATTTAGACGAGGACAGGTATCAAATGTTTAGATATTTGTGTTCACTATAAGGCATTTAAAAACATGATATTTAGAGTTTAAAAAAAACATAAACCAAGCGATCTTGGTGATGAAATTGAATTACAGATTGGTCACAGTAAAAGTTATTCATTGTCTGTAAATAGTCTTTGAATGTAAGATATATATTATATTTCTGCAGCCCAAAACATGTCTGATCAGACATCACAGCTAGCTATGTCCTCTCAGATGTCAATGAATACGATCCCTGCACCATTGCCACCAGTGAATGCCTGGACGGCAAAATCCACAAGTTATGCAGCTGCTGCAGTGACGGGAAGTTCTCTGCCACAGATGGTGGACAGCAAGTTTGACAAGGGAGACCAACATGACAGTGGAATTGATGTTAGTGACCAGCCTAATTCGGCAGGCTCTTCAACTCGAAGTTCCCCAAGTGCAGAAAATAAATTGAGGACGGAGAAGGTGACGCCCAGCATTGTGGAAATGAATGTCAAAAAAAATAATACTTGGTTCCATCTTTTTTTTGTTAACTTTTTTTCAATTAATTGAATGTTTGTCAAATTCAGTTTTTAATAGAATGAAAAAAGAAATTGAAGTCCAAATTAGACCTATAAAGTTGTATTCTATAAATGGTCTTATGACTTTAATGTTTTTGAAGGGGGTTAAAATGACAAGTTTTGATTTATTCTTGAGAAAGGGGGACAGCCATTTTAGAATAACATTTGATAAAACTCAAATGTGATTTAATTTTAATTCCAATTTCACTATGTTTTGAATTGATATAGTGAAAATCAAAATAAAAATTTAAAATCAAGAGACTTTATTTAAAAAATTCTAAAGAAACAAAACAAGGGGGACATTTGTTTTCATTATAGCCATAAGACTTGAGAATACAACGATAATGTACCAATTGATTAAGTATGGGATGAAAATCAATTATTTTTCTGCACTTAAAAAGTATTTGTGTTTAAAATTTTATTCTGTATTCATTGCTTGATACTGCTTCTGGCTTACAATCAGTTTTCAAGTAATTCTTATTTGAGGGGTCAAGGTTGTTCACTTTTTCAGTAAAAGACTGTTGGCATTTATTAAAAAGCATACACATTTTATATTTTTGGGGGAGGGGGATAAATGTTGAGTCATTTAAACTAGGGAGTTGAAATTGAGCTAGTCTTGTGTATGTTTTTAAATATCTTCCACTGTGCAATACTGAAGTTGTGATCTTTGGTTATTGGACAGATTTCTTTGCATGCTTTTTTGTCTTGCTGGTCATGTATTCTTACCTAGTAACTAATTCTCCATTTATAATCTGCATGTATGTCAATAGTACATTATTGTACAGAATGGGGATAATGTTTATTCAAATTCATCCCATGTTTTATTAAGAAAAGACTTGCGAATTACTCCTGTAAAATTTTGATAATACATTATTGAAAAGTAAGTACAGGGAAGATTGATCATTTGCATAGAAACTTGTCACATGGTATGTAAGACTCTCTTTAAAAAATGTGATTTAAATCATTTTGTTATTAGTTTATTTGCAAAACGTCTTATTTTATATTGTTATGGCATGCATTTAAAACTCATCGAAATGTTACTCGTTGCGAATTTGCCAATTGTAGATTGATTCTAAAACGGTTAAAAATTGTCTGCTGCCCTTTCAAAGCATAAGTCTTAAGTGATATATAGAAACACAACACACAAATTCATTTTCTCTTTCTGCTAGCTCTTCATTTGTGTCCCTTTAAAAGAAAGAAATTTTAAAAATGGATCTCTATTACTGATTTATTAACCCAATTGGCTATTATACTATTCTGTTCAATTTCGTTTAAGTCCAATATTACTTTGTGTGTTTGAAATAATCTGAAATGTCATATGGTACAGTAAAAATTATTCATGACAGTTTCTGTTTGAAAAATTATTAGAATTACTATATAAAAGTAGGAAGTTTGATGCATGCACCATTTGTATTAGAGAATGAGGTATTAACTGTTAGAGAATGCCATCAATAGAAGGATAAATTTATGAAGTAGTTTTTTTATCCAACTTGAGACGTTGAAGCAGCATTCTGGTTATCATTATGTGTGACCAATTATTCAAATTTTATACTAAAACATCTGAACTTAATTGGAATACTCAAAATATTTTCTTTAAATTCTGAGAGGTGATGGGAGTATTATGTGAAGTTATCAAAAAATGATCTACTTGTAGGTAAAGTATGAAATTTGATCAATGAAATGAATATCAAAATACTTGTTGCATGGATAAATAACAAGAAGTTAGCAATGAAAGCTGGTAATGACTATATGAAATGTTTGTACATGCAGATATATTGAGAAGAAAAAAACTATATCACACTTAACTATTTGAATAATTTTGCCCATTTCAGAAGAATGAACATATGAAAGTAGACCAACACAGAGGGGCATTTGAATCTCCAAAACCTCAAAGACAACCAAAGGTATCTTTTTACAAATTTGAAAAGATTAATGTTTAATTTCAGATTTCTGTTCACTATCGATTTACCTTTCTGTAACATGCATTAAAATTCGGCCAGTCTTTGAGGGTACAAATACAAAGCACAACTAGGTGCAAGTAGTTTCAACTTGTTGGTATATTGTGTGACAATAGCATACATTTTATTTGATAAAATTAGAATTGAATACAAATTTTGGGACATCTGCATGACAAAAAAAACTTCCCTCAGAATGAATCTAGTTTCAAAAGTGTTAAGGGTTATCTTGTAAAATAAGTGTATTGTTGTTTTGACTTGTAGGTTGTAAGAAGTGAAAAGGTCAGTGTTAAGGATACAATGGAGAGAGATGGAAAAGCAGTCAAGAAACCGGAAGGGTTGAAAGACAAATCCAGGAGTACCACAGCCATCGAAAAACCGGAACCTATTCAGCTACCACCAAGCTTTAAAGATCATTTGTTTAAGGTATTTTATATTGAATAATAAAACTAAAGTGGAATTTTTACACAAGTAGTGATTGATGCCAGATCTTTTCGGCTGTAAGCAATAGATTCCATTCTGTATTGTCTTCAAATGTAGGAAACATTGCTGATTACACATAAACTGGTTTTTAAAAAAACGTTTAAAAAATAGCGTGTCAGAAAGGGAGCAAAGATAATTAAACCCTGGTTTTGAAAAAAAGAAAGAATTCAATTAGTATAAAGGAAGTGCAGCACAGTACAGAATGACATTGCACCTGGATTCTTTGTTTAGCAGGCTTTAAGTTAGTGATCATTGTTATTTCTATTGAATAATTTGAATAACTTGCTTTACTATCAGAAATAAAAAACATAGTTAATGTAAACCATATACTGTTGTCAGATTCTGCAGGTAAAATTTATAAAAACCTGTTGATATTTGTTTTTTTTTAGGGAGACGATATGAGCGAGTTGATCTTCATTTACGACCATGATCTGGCAAATTATCCAGAAAACAAACTTGAAGAGGAGGAGCATGCTGTTACATCTGTACCATCCATGAGTATCACCAACAGTTCGGGAACCTCACAATCAGTTGTTAATCTTCCCCCATCTCCTGCTTCTCAGGATCTGGACTTGAAAATTGCTTCTGTCAGAGGTTTTTGGGATGTTGACCAGATGCAACCAGCCATGGGATTTGATCAAGGGTAAGGTTTTGATCTAACCAAGGTGTTGAATGTTTAAACTTGGTGGATTAGCTATGAAATAATTATGAGAAAGGACTAGGTTAAATTATATTATCAGCAGAATTTTCTCATTTCAGATAGCACATAAAATGTATATTTCAACACTGTATTAAAACGAATCCATAATTTGGTTGTAAAAATTAAAAAAAATTGTGTTTGGAATTTTATATTCATTATTATTTTTTGAATTAAAGCAAAAATGTATTAATTATTGCAGAATGAACAGCAGCTCAGCATTGGGGACTACTGTCTCATCAGAATCAGACAATGTGATGGTGACATCTTCCTATCCAACATTCAGCTCAGGAGATATGGATACTGATATAGTAGAGCACAAGACCATGGAGCTGGATCAGAGACAAGATGAAAACTCCTTAGTAGGTAATGGACCTATGTCAACAATGTCTCCTAGAAGTCAAGATGGCAGGAGTTACGGTTCTAACGGCTCCTCTCAGGATAACAGAAGTTTTAATGCTTCTGTACAGGACAGTCTAAACTTTAGCAGTCATGTGTCAGTACAAGATACACTAGCATTCAGCTCTAATGATACAGAATGTCTCACCTTTGTACCACACTCCTCTGTTCAGGATACCATGCAATTCACTAATCAAACTGTCTTACAAGACAGTCTTGGTAACTACACCTCTACAGAAGTCAGTTCCACCATGGATATAAAGGCATCAGAACAGAGTAATGTTTGTAAGGTAACCATTTTATGATTGCTTAAAATTTCTCGAGTTTCTTGGCAATCAGTGAACCACAAATTTATAATTTCAACGAATTACAATTCTACAATGGCTTGAAGGGAGACATTGGTAAAACCACAAAATCAATTATCCTCGAAAATGCAAGTTTTTCTCAATCCGTCATTTTTGATACCCACGAAAATAAAAGAATTCACAAAAATATAGATGTGTTTCTCGTTTTTATATAGATTAGACAATTGGTTTTCCGATTTGAATGGTTTTACATTACCAATTTTTGGGGTAATTTTATGTCAAGTATGATTTAAAAGTGGTAAATTGAGACAATTGGAAAACAACACAAGTAAACTAAAAGAGGCACCATAAACAAGCCTTAGCACCTGGAATGAAAACTTGTATTTATATGAGAAATAATTTATTTGAATTATAATGAAATCGTGAACACCAAAGGACAAATCAGACGAGACAATGTACATCACTTGCCCAACTTATGACAGAATTTAAAAACAACTTGATTTAACCATCATATGATGATGTAGGACAGAAAACCTTGAAACATGTCACACACACTAAACAACTCTTATTGACTTTTAAGAAAGAAAGAAGATGTAATTATAGGAATTTCTTGAATTATTTGAGCAGGTAAAACCACAACAGTTACAGCAGCAGCTGCAGGCTGCACAACAGTTGGCAGTGGAATTGGATATTGTTGATGATGTGGATATCCCTCCAAGTCCACCAAGCCCACAGTTAGAAAGTATGATGTCAGTATCACAGCCTCCTTTTCAACCCTTCCACATGGGAGCTAATCAGTTTGTTCCTCAAGATCATAGAGGACAACATTTTGTGGCTCCAGAACCTAGGGTAATTATTTAATCTAACAAGAGGTAGATGAGTTATTGACTTTTAAATGAACTATAATAAAAACGTAATATTCCATTAAAATTCTGTATACATGTGTGTATATGTTTATAGGCAACAGAACATGTAAGCGTTCTAAAGGAAACTATAAAATGCAGATTTTTAGATGAGTTTATTCCTAATTTTGGAAAAGTAACTTGTTCCATTTATCATCACAATACATGGATTTTTAAGTCCTGTGTAACTTATGTTTCATTCAAGATAAGTAATTATTATAATGTTAAGCAGTTTGTCCTGAATACAATTTGGCTTCTGATACTTTATAATCTATAACTTATTTATGATAATGTTCAAAATTGACAAAAACACTTCAAATGGTCTGCAATTTTATTACATGTTTCACCTGCGAGGCAGGCGTCTTCAGGACAATTTATATACAATTTATTCTGCCTGAGGTACTCAAAGTGGTGCATATAAAGTGATGTGATAATTAACAATGGTAGGTATTAGGGTCCAGTTGAAGGACCACCATTACGTTACTAATACCTACCATTGTTAATTATAACATCACTTTATATGCACCACTTTGAGTACCTCAGGCCGAATAAATTGTGTATAGAATAGACACCTGCCTCGCAGATGAAACATGTAGACCTTAGATAATAAAATTGCAGACCATTTGAAAACAAGTGTTGTTGTCAATTTTGAATATTATTTAAGTATTGCATTTATTTGCATGATTTGACAACTCGGCATACCAAGGTATCCACTTCGGGGACTCTACCAAAACGATTTCAAAGGCGTTGGTTCACCACATGGAGTTTAATTATTTATAAGTTTTATATATATATAACAAAATTCAAATAACCATTTCTGAAACTGTTGCCAACCACAGAGGAAATCAGTAGAAGATTTTATCTGCCTGTACTCTGCATATAGCATTGTTATGTATAGCCAGCCATATGATGACCTTGATGAGCTTATAAGTGTTCTACACAAGGATGACAATTCACATCACTCACCGGTCTGATGGCACAATTATTTTATACTGTGGATTATTGTACATCAAAACAGCTTCATTGTTGTAAAATCTGACTCACCTACAGAAATCCTTAGAACTCTTAATATTGATATAGATTAAATGTATTTTAAGGCAGACAATCCTTTATTTGGAAGTGAATTAAATAACAATTGTAATTTGTATATTTATTAGCAACAACAAAGTCAGCCTAACTATGGATTATCTCAGACAGCATTGGGACAGTCAGCATATGGGTTATCTCAAACTGGGTTAGGACAGTCTGCATTCTCTCAAAATAGTCTGTTTCTACCTACAACACCAACTCCAGATACTTATCAACAGTTATCCTACCAGAGGAACCAGCTTCCAACACAGCCTCATGTTCCACCATTTGGTCAGCCACAGCCAAACACAATAATGGTGTCATCTGCAACATCTTCTCTGATGTCTACTAGCATAAAACCACCAAACCAGAGTACATATGGTAAGCTGGAAACAAACACTTCACATAAATAGGAGTAACCCAAACAAAATATCAGAAAGAATGAATTGTATAGAATCAGGGGGGGGGGATTGTACGAAATAGCATTCTGTCAGAAGTAGACCTGAGGTTTAAAAAGATGCAAGAGTGACAAGTATCAAGGAAAATGATAACTTTCATTTGCACATCTTGGATAGTCCAGTAGGTCCATCAAAAATTTAGGTCACCTGGATTACATTAAAATCATGATATTTTTTTTGTTGCTAATAAAGTAGCTGCAAGTCTGACATGACATAATTGAACATGAATTAACTGTACAGTCCTGATTTAATAAAAAATCTTCCATCGAAGGATTAAATCATCCATGAAAATGAATTAAACAAACAAGTGTTACACCCAACTACTGAAACTGTACTGTGTTGATCTGTTTTCATTTAATTTTGTAAATTGCAGGTACATCCATGCCGAAGAACATCACACCAAATTCGTTATCATTTGGACAGAACATGAACAACAGTTCATTACAGCCCTCTCCACAGATATCCTTTATACAGTATGATCCAAATCAGCTGTTTGGTGCCAATGCATTGTTGGGAGCTACTCAAACTCAACAGAATAATGCATCTTCACAGTTATTAGGCTCACAGCTTGTTCAACCAAGGTATGAAATATACTAAACAGCTTTTATATGTTAAACATTATATTGTCCAACTAACAATTTAATTATTCCAGTTAATATCTTGGTGAAAATATTAGACAACAGTTCAGAAATCATTTTTGTCGAGCAACTTTTTTTGCAACTTTTGTCGCAAAAAGCTCGACATAGGGATAGTGATCCGGCTGCGGCGGTGTGAGCTAACTTCTTAAAAGCTTTATATTTTAGAAGGTATAAGATATGGATGCTTCATGTTACGAAGTTTCCGTCAGTCACTTGTCCAATGTCCTTGACCTCATTTTTATGGTGCAGTGACTACTTGAAAAAAAAGTTAAAATTTTTTGTAATGTTAAATTCTCTCTTATTATAAGTAATTGGATAACTATATTTGGTATGTGACTACCTTGCAAGGCCCTCGTGCCCGTCAGACCCCGACCTCATTTCATGGATCAGTGAACAAGGTTAAGTTTGGTGGTCAAGTCCATATCTCAGATACTATAAGCAATAGGTCTTGTATAGTCGGTGTATGGAAGGACTGTAAGGTGTACATGTCCAACTGGCAGGTGTCATCTGACCTTGACCTCATTTTCATGGTTCATTGGTCAATGTCTAGTTTTTTTGGTTAATGTTAAGTTTATGTGACAGTTGTAATAAAGCTTTATATTGAAGACTATCAACATAATATCAAGGATTAGTAAAGAAGGTGAGACATTTCAGCGTGTGCACTCTTGTTCAGAATTTAAAGAGTGAAAAATTGGTTATTTCATTAAGTCCTATTGAGATTTGTTTACTTAAATGTATTACTTTTCAAATCTATGAATATTTTGATACTTTATTTCTAAGGTACTAAGGTACAACTTTTTAAATTTCTATTAACAATTGTCAATTTATTTCAGACCTGCAGTACAAAATGTGCAGCAAGTACAGGGAAATAACTCATTTTACCAACAACCCCCTCAACAGCAGATGCAGCAAACCAGTTTTTTCTCGCAGCCAAATACATCAAATTTCCAGGTATATTGAGTTAAGATAACTTAAGATAAAGTATAAAATGTATGGATCCTTATTTTTAGCTTATGAAAGGTATTAATGTTATTTTGAATTGTTTTGGAAGTCATGAAAGTCATCAGATAAGACGGAATCTTGTGCAATCTGTACCAGAATTGTTGTACTTTCAAAACTATACAGATAATAGATAGAACATAATAAGTAATTTTGACAATATTTTCAGCACATGAGTAACACTAAGAGACAACAGAATGAACAGTTGGTGTTGCAGGCTTGTTTACTCCAAGCAGCTGCTGCAGGGGCTGGTTCTCAACAGTTCCCACTACAGTTTGGTAATCAGCCTGGAGCTAATCTGAACTTATCCTTCCAACAACAATCACAGATGACAATGCCTCCATGTCAGAGTTCATCAACTAAATCGTCTCAGTTTAATCCATCAGGACAACAGGGCTCTCCACAGAGTACACCTGTAAGTACAAACAAAATATTAGAATTGTAAAAACAGATATTACAATTATTAACTGTTTATAAAAAATAGATACCAATAGTCATTATTTTATAAGAATGTCTTTCTAATAAGTTGCACTGTACTATTTGGTGCCAAGAAAATTTCTTAAGGGTATGCTTTAGGTGTAGCGATAGGTAAAATGGCCATATTGACATTTGTTATGAAGTTTGTCGTAGATAATATAATAATTAATTATAATAAGTTAGGTATAGCAAAATTCATATGGTTATTTCTGAAAGTGTTGCCACAAGGCAGAGGTAATAAGTAGAACATTGTTATGTAAAGCCATATGATGACCCTGATGAACTTATAAGTGTTCTGCACAAGGATGACAATTCACATCACTCACCGGTCTGATGGCGTTATTTGTTTTACTGTGATACATTGTACATCAAAATAGCTTCATTATTGTAATAGATCACATTAGGGTTTGCAAGTGCTATTAAACACATGGTAATAAATTCAAAATTAATCACTTTATCTGGTATGTAAAACGACCTTATGCAATATAGACTGAGAAAACAAGAAACACTTGCATTATTGTGGATTTCTTTCTCCTTTTATTTGTTCACATCCTAAATACGTATATTGGTCATTAAACATAATGCAAACAAAAGCTGCATTTTGTAAAGGAGATAAAGACTTTTTCTTATGCCCCACCTACAATAGTACAGGGGCATTATGTTTTCTGGTCTGTGCGTCCGTCTGTTCCCGCTTCAGGTTAAAGTTTTTGGTCAAGGTAGTTTTTGATGAAGTTAAAGTCCAATCAACTTAAAACTTAGTACACATGTTCCCTATGATATGCTCTTTCTTATTTGAATTAAAATTTTGATCCCAATTTCATGATCTACTCCACATGGGAAATGAAAGTGCGAGTGGGGCATCCGTGTACTAAGGACACATTCTTGTTTTCTTCAAATTTACCAGATATTGCAGCAGACTTTATAGCTAAATTCTTTTGTTATTTCTGAAACTGTTACCCCATAACAGAGAAAATAAGGAAATGATTTTGATCTACATTGAACCTGCTTATAAAATTGTTATGTAAAGCCATATGATGAACCCGATGAACTTATAAGTGTTCTACACAAGGATGACAATTCACATCACTCACCGGTCTGATGGCGTTATAAGTTATACTATGGATTCATTTTTCATCAAAACAACTTAATGTTTATAATATCTACAGAAATTTAATTCATTATTAACGGTTTTGCTATTGCTAACACATGCAACAAATTCTCATCTTTCTTCTTGCAGCTGAAATCACCTCCACAGAGCTTGACACCTACAAATAGCTTTGGAGGTATATCGTCTGTTGGACAGCAGAATCAAAATTCCAAATTGTTTGGACTGGGTCAGAATCGTGCTGGTTCAACTCAGAGATTCACAAATGTGGGCTTTACAAACTTTAGTAATAACATGCCACAGTTTACACAGAAACTGAATACTCAATTTGTGCAGCAACCAATGCAAACTGGTGGTAAGTATTATGATTGCACAAGAGACTATTTGAATTACTATCAAAAATAATTTACACCCTCAAGTACATATTTTTTAAGCTATTTTCTATTTGTATCAGCTATCATGTTAAAACTATTGTAATTTATAGCATTCTACTGTATTTGATTTCATCAGGAAAACCAAGAGTAAAGAGTCTAGAAATAAAAAGACATATTATTATAGGGGGAACTACATTGCCAAATGGGTCTAAATGAAAACCCAACGGTTGACTGAGATATTGATTACAGCCAGCTAGACCTTTCCCTTTTGTCAAAAAAAAAACCCCCCAATGCAATAAAGAGGCACATCTGGCTGTGCTGGTTTTGAAAATAGACGATTTACTTCTGGTAGGATTGAGGTAGTAAACTCTTTCTTGTCTGGTTTAGGAAAATGTCACTTATTGCCTGTTTGAAAACCCTTGGAACAATTGGTGTCGTGTTGCAAGGAAACATTTCTGGTCCAATACACCATACCCTCATTTTATTGGTGGCTGTTTCCTTTGATTTGTTCAACTTGATTACCGGCCACAATGCAAACAAATTCAATCTCATCTTTAGCTAAAGGAGATGTAGGCCTAGTAATGTCAAATTCAATCTCATCTTTAGCTGAAGGAGATGTAGGCCTAGTAATGTCAAATTCAATCTCATCTTTAGCTGAAGGAGATGTAGGCCTAGTCTTGTCAAATTCAATCTCATCTTTAGCTGAAGGAGATGTAGGCCTAGTCTTGTCAAATTCAATCTCATCTTTAGCTGAAGGAGATGTAGGCCTAGTAATGTCAAATTCAATCTCATCTTTAGCTGAAGGAGATGTAGGCCTAGTAATGTCAAATTCAATCTCATCTTTAGCTGAAGGAGATGTAGGCCTAGTAATGTCAAATTCAATCTCATCTTTAGCTGAAGGAGATGTAGGCCTAGTAATGTCAAATTCAATCTCATCTTTAGCTGAAGGAGATGTAGGCCTAGTAATGTCAAATTCAATCTCATCTTTAGCTGAAGGAGATGTAGGCCTAGTCTTGTCAAATTCAATCTCATCTTTAGCTGAAGGAGATGTAGGCTTAGTAATGTCAAATTCAATCTCATCTTTAGCTGAAGGAGATCTAGGCCTAGTAATGTCAAATTCATTAGATTTTTCTCAACTGAGAATGAAACAAAAACTCTAAATGATCATTTCTGAAGCAGTTTAAATACCACAAGGCAGAAGAAATCAGTAAAAGATTTTTGAATGCCCATATTTTGTATATAACATTGTTATGTATAGCCATATGATGACCCTGATGAGCTTATAAGTGTTCTACACAAGGATGACAATTCACATCACTCACCGGTCTGATGGCGTTATTTGATACATAGTTTCAAGTTGTCAACAAAGTCTGCATAAAAGTCTTAAGGGAAATACCTAAAAAAAATTAATAAACACTGATTGTCATTGTTATAGATATCCATAATAATTAGCACCCCCACAAATAATAACACTGATTGTCATTGTTATAGATATCCATAATAATTAGCACCCCCACAAATAATAACACGGATTGTCATTGTTATAGATATCCATAATAATTAGCACCCCCACAAATAATAACAAATCCACAGTAAGGCCATTAGTTTGGTATATATTTAATTTTTCTGCCAACAGGTCAGAAGCTATGTTTTTAGTACTTGACACTACTCTTCTTAATTCCATCAGCATCAATTATTGGTAATATAAACATAACTTGCATATATATATATTCAACAAGAAAGAGCAAAGAAAAAACATTCCTCATGTTTTCTTTGGAGAGACTCAAATAAACATTTGTTAAGTTATAAACTAAAATTCGAACGAGAAGAGAAAGGACATAAAATAAAGTTGCAACTATGTCGCCTTATGCTTACCTTATGAAGTGTGTTTAAACATATTACAGTTGGGATTTTTTTCAAACCTTGGCTTAAGAAGTTGTTACCTTATTAATTGAGAATTAATAAATATTGTGATCACTAAATGATTTTGATCTGCACGTTACATTGTTATGTATAGCCATATGATGACCCTGATGAGCTTATAAGTGTTCTACACAAGGATGACAATTCACATCACTCACCGGTCTGATGGCGTTATTTGTTTTACTGTGGATACATAGTTAAATGGTTCTTATAAATTTTGCTTAAACATGTATGGCTATAGGAAACTCCTAAAAAAAATCACAAAAAAATACCCAACAAACATCAGTAATAACCTGTTGATGTACTTTTTATCTTGGCTAATTATGTGTATGTGTATTGTAGGAACAGTTATAAGACCTCAGATGATGATGAACAACTTCAGACACAACACACCAACAACATCATTTCCTAATCCAATACAAAGACCAGGGCTACAAATGCCACCTAATCAGAGGCCACCAAGACCATTAGGTGTACCTACAAATCAAGCTGTTGGTCAGCTAAGGCCAAATGCAATTGTGCCACAACCTGCACCTATTAGCAGTTCAACAAATACTTCTGTATCACTGAGAGCTCAGCAGGCAAAACAGCGACAGGAGTTGCTAGCACATGCTCAGAGTTTCCTTAATCCACAGAACAAACCCAGTATAAAACAGGCAGGCAAAGTGGAAGTGTCAGCTAGTGATAAAAAGCCAGGAGAAACTGGCGGCAATAATGTGAAGTCTGATGATGGCAAACCTACTGATAAGAAATAATGTGTTTTATCTAATCATTTTTACTGTAGAAACATTGTAGATGTCTACATATTAACTCTTTAGTAGTTGTTTATTTTATTGTATTATAACTTGACTTTTATGGCAAAGGAAGGAATTGAGCTTTTAAGCATGATGGACAAATTCCATATGTTCAGAAGGAACTTTATGTGTATTCTAATGTGGGTGTATTGCATAAATTTTTCATGCTTGCATGTAACAGTTTGTAAGAATTTGCCTTTCTTTTGATGAAAAGACTGAGCATGCATTATGATGCTAACTAGGAAAGATCAAAATGAACATAACTTGTTTAAATTTAATGACATTATACATTTTATCTTTAGTACTAAATCTTTACAAAAGGTTGTCAAGATATTTTATTAAGTGTATGAATCTCATTTATTGTAATTCATATTAAATATGGTTTTGTGACAGAATAAAGACATATCTGATAAATCAAGGCTGAAATGTAGTTTTCATCATGTTGATGAAAATTGCCTTTATTTTTTAGTAAGATTATCTCCTGCTGTTTTATTGATGATTATAAGAGACGGGTTATTTTTCATAGGCAATTGTGAATTTGCTTTGACCTAACTCTTACTCAATGATACTCTTGTCACTTGAGTGTTTGTAAATAAGACTTCTATTTAAAATAGAAAGGAAAGTTATTTTTCAAGCATAAGCTGTGTAATTATGAAAATACATATAATAGTGTATAAACAAATCAGAAGAACACATGCATGAGGTTATACAAATGATATAACCACTAATAGATATAATCATTTGAATGGTCGTATTGTTTCTTGAAATTACTGATTTGAATTCAAAATGTAACGAATAAATGATGATTTGGATTTGCATAGGTTATGAAGAAAAGGGAAGATTTTTGTAAACCTTGGAAAGATGTGATCAGCATTTGTAAATAAGGCTTAAACTGATTGATCTTTCACATTGAAAGAAAGGCATAATTCTTAGAACATAGATTTTTGTACATTTTATATTGTTATATATTTTGTAATTTTATTATTTATTTATTTACCTTGTTGGTAGTATGGAGATTTAATGTCGATGTTATTTGTATGAAATTTTATGTCAGAAGTGGTACTTTCAGTGCTGTGAAAAAGGCAGAAGGATACAAGACCTTGTGTTACTTAAGTAGCAGGGCATAAAGTTAGGAATGTTACTGTGAAGGACATCAGATTTAAGGACTATAATTAACCAGTTGGTTATTTAAATGAATGATGAAATGTTGGTTTCTATAAATGGGTTGTGTATCTTGACAAGTTCAATGGGATACTGTTATGAGTATTTAGGAGGAAAAGGTAATGCAGAGATATTTAATCTACAAGTTGTTCAATGCTGAATGTGGTTTGTGAAACCAATTCATATAATGTTTGAAAACTATAATGCTATCAGCTTTCTTTACCTAGACCAAACTATCGAGAAAATAAAAAGGTTTATAAGATAGTAATTGAAGGATTCTAAAAAGGTAGATTAGTTATAAAAACAATATTAACTTGGAAAATGTGAGTCTATAAAAATGATCAGTGTTGACTCTTGAACTTTTTTTTATAAGATAATTGAAACACTAAAATGGCGAACATTATAAAAAATAAGAACAGAAGTGTTGGAATTGTCCCTGAAGATCAAATGAAACCACTATTGCCCCAGTGGTATTCATCAATTAAAAAAAAAAAAAAGCTGGTTTGTCAACATTAAACTGTGCTGCCCCGACAGTGATGGTGTATGACATTCCTGTAGTTCGCATGGTGACACTAGACCTGTCTATTAGCTGCCCCCTAACAAGGCAGGTAATAGGTCACACAGTGTGAGGTGATAATAATGATATATAGGTAGTTGTTGTTTATTCACTTGTGATGTATTTACATTTTTGATCGTTGTTTGATTTTTATTTTAAAAGAAAAATAGGCACGAGAGGATTTGTTGAATGGCCGAAGGCA
Organism: Mytilus galloprovincialis; assembly: GCF_965363235.1. Taxonomy (NCBI): domain Eukaryota; kingdom Metazoa; phylum Mollusca; class Bivalvia; order Mytilida; family Mytilidae; genus Mytilus; species Mytilus galloprovincialis. Next base: position 20,552,459 of record NC_134839.1, on the reverse strand, counting down.
TATCACAGATTTAACTAATGAGTTTGTGTGTTTGTCTTGAATGATGTTTTATTAGAATGGTTGGCATTTCATTCATTTTAAGAGTTATGTTAACTGGAAATGGTGATTCTAAATGTTTCTTGCGACATTTTTCATTTTATGTAATCTTTGAAGTACATTATATACAAAATGTCATCATTATTTCTGTGTTTATTTCTTTTTTGTAGTAACTGCCAAATAGCACCACAAATTGTTTGTTTAACCTAATAAAATCATAGTATATATTGAATTGTGTTGCTTGTCCAGCTGATAGCTGGTACAAGTTTTACATAATTGCCGTATATATATATATATATATACTGCGAAATTTCCTGAATTGCAATTGCATTTATTTGGTAGTTACAGTAAACCAAGTGTATCAAATTGTAAAAGGATTTATTTATTTACACCTCTCACAATATTGAATAAAAGTATTTCAGGTCATTGTAGATGTCCTTTTATTTCAATTTTCAGTGCCAAAACAAACACTATGGATTGTAGTTTATGGCATTCAAAAATATGAAACCTTTCATTAAATAAAAGGTAGGATTTGTACTATTATTGCTAAAGAGAGCAGAGTAGAAGAAATTTTCACTTATAAAAGTGGCAAACTTTCAAAATCTGTTGACAATACTGAACAAGAATTAGGGAAAATCAAACAAAGGCAATATGGCCCTTATTTGATTCAAATATTCATGCAAATAAAAAAATGACCGTCTGTTTAGGTGCAAAAATATGCTGTAAACTTGCGATGTCCTGACCAACTTCATATTTAAAAAGTAGAATTGTCAAAAATAGATAATTATTATTTTTGTTTAGGTCATCCTCAAAAACAATACCTGCAGCAAGCAACCCATGACCCTTTACTTTCTCAATCACTGCAATAACAATTATCACTTGTATACATGTTCTCAAGTTGTATTTTGTTCATTCATTGGAAGCAAGTTAATAAATAAATGAATCGTTTTACTCCATGTTGCATATGGTTTACATAAAAGAGGATGTAAAACATATCAGGAATTACTGTTCAGTTGCGCATTATTTCCCTTTTTTATTTTGGTACCTCTAGATAGATTAACTTATGTCAATTCAGTGTTCTTTTTGCTTCCATTTCATTTATTCATGGCTCTGTATTATTGAATAAAGGAGCTGTCTTGTAATAATCTGTCTTTTTATTTCCACCTGAAAACAATGTACAGGTTATTAGAATGCCTGTCAATTTGTTCTCATTAAAAACCAATAGTTAGGAAAAGATTTAATATAAATGAGAGAAAAACGTTGGAAACTTATTAAAGGCATGCCAATATAGCACACACAATAGTATTTACCATGTCGAGAGCTTATTTGGGTCAAGTAGAAGTTGCACATCAGCTCAATATTTTTAACTTGGTTGATGGATTATTTGTTGTGAACGGCACACTTTAAAATGGAGTGGATCAGAGGATTGAAGTACTTAAATTTTACGAAAGCCAGGAGTTGGTTGACCATTATTGGATATCAGTTTCATAATTGATAGCGGATATGTTCCTAATTTGGTAACTACAATCATGTCCCATTTCCACGAATGTGACCTACCGAATTAGTACTTGTTACCAGTTTCAACATGAAGGGTGTCACTTGAAGAGCAGGATCCACTAATCCTTCAAAGAACTGGATATCCCCCCCTAGTTTCTGATGGGGTGCGTTTTGTGTATTATTGTTGGTCTTTTTGTCGAGCCTTCGACTTTAGTCGAAAAAGCGAGACTAAGCGATCCTACATTCTGTCGTCGTCGGCGTCGTCCACAAATATTCACTCTGTGGTTAGTTTTTGAAATTTTAATAACTTTCTTAAACCATACTGGATTTCTACCAAACTTGGACAGAAGCTTATTTATGATCATAAGATAGTATCCAGAAGTAAATTTTGTGAAAATAAAATTCCATTTTTTCCGTATTTTACTTATAAATGCACTTAGTTTTTCTGCAGGAAAACATTACATCACTCTGTGGTTGTAAGTTTTTGTCGAGCCTGCAACTTTTGTTGCAGAAAGCTCGACATAGGGATAGTGATCCGGCGGCGGCGGTGTTAGCTAACTTCTTAAAAGCTTTATATTTTAGAAGGTGGAAGACCTTGATGCTTCATACTTTGTATATAGATGCCTCATGTTACGAAGTTTCCGTCAGTCACATGTCCAATGTCCTTGACCTCATTTTCATGGTTCAGTGACCACTTGAAAAAAAAGTTCAAATTTTTTGTAATGTTGAATTCTCTCTTATTATAAGTAATAGGATAACTATATTTGATATGTGCATACCTTGAAAGGTCCTCATGTCTGTCAGACATTTTTTACTTGACCTCGACCTCATTTCATGGATCAGTGAACAAGGTTAAGTTTTGGTGGTCAAGTCCATATCTCAGATACTACAAGCAATAGGGCTAGTATATTCGGTGTATGGAAGGACTGTAAGGTGTACATGTCCAACTGGCAGGTGTCATCTGACCTTGACCTCATTTTCATGGTTCAGTGGTTATAGTTAAATTTTTGTGTTTTGGTCTGTTTTTCTCATACTATATGCAATAGGTCTACTATATTTGTTGTATGGAATGATTGTAAGGTGTACCTAACTAGCGGGCAGATGTCATGTGACCTTGACCTCATTTTCATGGTTCAGTGGTCGAAGTTAAGTTTTTGAGTTTTGGTCTTTTTATCTAATACAATATGCCATAGGTCATCTATATTTGGTGTATGGAAATATTTTATGATCTTTATGTGAGTCGCGCAGGTTTTATTTGACCGTGACCTCATTTTCACGGTTCATTGCACAGTGTTAAGTTTTTGTGTTTTGGTCTATTTTTCTTAAACTATAAGTAATAGGTCAACTATATATGTTGTATAGAAGCATTGTTAGCTGTACATGTCTTCCTGGCATGGTTCATCTGACCTTGACCTCATTTTCAAGGTTCATTGGTCTTTGTTTAGTTATCTTGGACTTGGTTAATGTTAAGTTTATGTGACAGTTGTATTAAAGCTTAGCTTTATACTTAGGACTATCAACATAATATCAATGATTAGTATAGAAGGCGAGACATTTCGGCGTGTGCACTCTTGTTAAAATTTTAATAACTTTCTTAAACTATCCTTGGTTTGTACCAAACTTGGACAGAAGCTTGTTTATGATCATAAGATAGTATCCAGAAGTAAATTTTGTAAAATGACACATCCATTTTTTTCCATATTTTACTTAAATGGACTTTTTTCTGCCAGGAAACAACACATTCACTCTGTGGTTAAATTTTAAAAAATTTTGATAACTTTCTTATACTATTTTTTATTTGTACCAAACTAAGACAGAAGCTTGTTTATGATCAAAAGCTAGTATCTAGAAGGAAATTTTGTTAATATTTTGTACCTGTGTATCTGTATTTTACTTATAAATGGACTTAGTTTTTCTTCCAGTTAACATTACATCCAGTCTGCAGTTAAAGTTTTTAAAACATTTATTAGATTCATAAACTATCCAGGATTTTTTACCAAACTTGAACAGAAGCTTCCTACAATCCAAACATGGTATCAAATGGAATATTTTTATTGATTTTTTCCCTCATTTTTGTTGATCCAGCAATTTACAACAAAAGTAGGCGAGACACCGGAACCCTTACAAATTTTTCTATTTAAGCCATGGCGTTGTCAGTTATTTTTGACTTGAGAGTTTAAATATCCCTCTGGTACCCTGCTCTTCATTTAATCAGCAAATAATAATTAAATTCCATTCATATTGAGGTTAAAAGTTCAGTCAAAACAACAGATGAAACTTAAGGTTCATAGGATATTTTATGTATTCACCACTCTGAAAGAGAGTTGTTTGCAAAGTCAAAATTGACTTAACATCCGATTTGAATCAAATTATGTTGGTAATGTACTTTTAAGAACATCCTTTTTATACGACCGCAAAATTTGAAAAATTTTTCGTCGTATATTGCTATCACGTTGGCGTCGTCGTCGTCCGAATACTTTTAGTTTTCGCACTCTAACTTTAGTAAAAGTGAATGGAAATCTATGAAATTTTAACACAAGGTTTATGACCACAAAAGGAAGGTTGGTATTGATTTTGGGAGTTTTGGTCCCAACATTTTAGGAATTAGGGGCCAAAAAGGGCCCAAATAAGCATTTTCTTGGTTTTCGCACTATAACTTTAGTTTAAGTTAATAGAAATCTATGAAATTTTGACACAAGGTTTATGACCACAAAAGAATGGCTGGGATTGATTTTGGGAGTTTCGGTTTCAACAGTTTAGGAATTAGGGGCCAAAAAGGGGCCCAAATAAGCATTATTCTTGGTTTTCGCACAATAACTTTAGTTTAAGTAAATGAGAAATCAATGAAATTTAAACACAATGTTAATGACTACAAAAGGAAGGTTGGTATTTATTTTGGGAGTTTTGGTCCCAACAGAATAAGGGGCCCAAAGGGTCCAAAATTAAACTTTGTTTGATTTCATCAAAATTGAATAATTGGGGTTCTTTGTTATGCCGAATCTAACTGTCATGACTGTGTATGTAGATTCTTAACTTTTGGTCCCGTTTTCAAATTGGTCTACATTAAGGTCCAAAGGGTCCAAAATTAAACTTAGTTTGATTTTGACAAAAAATGAATCAGTTAGGTTCTTTGATATGCTGAATCTAAAAATGTACTTGAGATTCTTGATTATTGGCCCAGTTTTCAAGTTGGTCCAAATCGGGGTCCAAAATTAAACTTTGTTTGATTTCATCAAAAATTGAATAAATGGGGTTCTTTGATATACCAAATCTAACTGTGTATGTAGATTCTTCATTTTTGGTCCTGTTTTCAAATTGGTCTACACTAAAGTCCAAAGGGTCCAAAATTAAACTTAGTCTGATTTTAACAAAAATTGAAATCTTGGGGTTCTTTGATATGGTGAATCCAAAAATGTACTTAGATTTTTTATTATGGGCCCAGTTTTCAAGTTGGTCCAAATCAGGATCTAAAATTATTATATTAAGTATTGTGCAATGGCAAGAAATATCTAATTGCACAATATTGTGAAATAGCAAAAATTTTTTTAATTAGAGTTATCTTTCTTTGTCCAGAATAGTAAGCAAGAAATATCTAATTGCAAAATATTGTGCAATAGCAAGATTTTTTTTTAATTGGAGTTATCTTTCTTTGTCCAGAATCAACTTAAATCTTTGTTATATACAATATACAATGTATATTCACTTTTTACTACCAACTGATAAATTAAAATAATCTTTACCTTCAGTGATAACAAGCAGTTTTTTTACATCTTAATCTTTTATGATGTATTTAAATGAGTAGTTATTGTTGCAAACTCCATTAGAAATTTTAATTGAGATTAGTTTTGGAATAAGGGAAAGGGGGATGTGATTAAAAAAATTGGGTTCAATTTTTCTCATTTGAAATTTCATAAATAAAAAAGAAAATTTCTTCAAACATTTTTTTGAGAGGATTAATATTCAACAGCATAGTGAATTGCTCTAAGAGAAAACAAAAATTTTAAGTTCATTAGAACACATTCATTCTGTGTCAGAAACCTATGCTGTGTCAACTATTTAATCACAATCCAAAGGAGAAGGTCCGGTAAGACCCCTTTTTGGCCCCAAAATATAACAGTTTTACAAAATTGTTAAAATGTAAACTTTTAGTTATTTATTGGACAGTTGAATGCTTCTGCTACATAAATATGGTCTGTTTTTGACCATACAATGCACATATATCGGGTTGTAGCACCATTAAGTCATGCTAAATTACTGAAATCTTCAAAATTCTAGCATTTTAGGTAAATTTTAGACGGTTTCCGTGTAAAACGAAAGTGGCCGCATTCGTGTTCATCCTTAATATTGAAATGTAAGTTGTATTTTATGATAATGCATAACATATATAAAGGTTGTGGATGAACACGGATGCGGCCACTTTCATTTTTGACAAAAACCATCTGTAAAGTGACAATTTTCAGCACATTTGGTAGATTTTTCATATTTCAGCTTGAATCGGATCGTTTTTAATGACTAAATCAGTTGAAATCTTTCACATTAACTAATTGAATCAAGTGAAATAGACACTCAAGTGTTTAAAAAGTGGTCAAAATCTTTCGTCAAATGAAACTGAAATTTGAGGCCAAAATGAGTCCTTACCGGACCTACTCCTTTAGAGCTGAATCCAGCTTGAATGTTGTGTCCATACTTGCCCCAACCGTTCAGGGTTCAACCTCTGCGGTCGTATAAAGCTACGCCCTGCGGAGCATCTGGTTATGATTTATTCCTGTGTAAATAGCTTATGTATATCTTTCTTTAATCCACTAAATATGGCCTGGCTGCTGAACAGGGTTGAACAATAGTCCCTCCAGATTGTGTGAGGATATTTCTCTATGCAAACAAACAAATTGATTTAAAGCAATTGGTCCCTGAATCATAATAAGGTGTTGTAATATGGAAAAGATGAATTATCACAGATGTCTTTTGCATCAGCAATGGAAAATGGAACTTGTTATATATTTCAGTTACTTTAATCAACAAATGATCCATTGACAATTGCATATGATTGTCTCATTTTTTATTGTCAAAGAGTAGGACACTTGTCTTGAACAAGTTTTAAAGATTTGAAACATTTCATGTACATAGAACGATGTGGTTGATTGTTATGAAATGAACAGTGTTTTTGATAAATTTTCTTTTTAATATCCACGAATATCTACATGTAGCCACAATCCTGTAGGTGCTACTAGTGTTGAAGGAACAGATTAACCTTCAAATTCACCTGAGGACACCCAGTCCTATTTTGGTTCATGTTGCTCATCCTGGACGTTATCTTTTGGTCTTGATGTTTGCTGTTTGTAGCTAGTTATGCTTTGCTTTCCAGACTTTAGATCTTTTAATAATATAGCGGCACATTTCGTTTCCTTCTGTTTAATTTGTACACTAAGCTAAGTGGTCTGAAATTAGCTGCGATGTTAATATGCCAGTTAGAATCGTATCCGTTTTGCTGTGTTCACTTGTTTTAAAAAGCAGTGTCGTTACCTTGGCTGTTGATTCACAATAATCTCCACAAGTGATCATTTTGAACCTGAAACTCAATATTGTTCCTTAAGTGTCGGCTGGAGTTGCTGCTGCACTGTCATTGAGTTAAGTTTTCATTATTAAATATATTTGCTGGTTTTTTTTTAAAGTATCTATACTATGTCCGTTAGTTTCATTTTAATCCTTAATAAACATCGTCGGCATTTTCCTTAAATTTTTCACTTTTTGAGATCTCACCCGTTTTCCTCCCTACCCAGTGATGACACTTGTGCTAGTCTTTACGCTTCTAAAAAAAAAAACCTATTACTCCCTGTGAACAGAATATTTGATATGATGTATGTATATTCCTGCCACCCATACGGTCTAAAAAGCTCGCCACTGTATTTGCCAGTACAACGCCCTTGCAACTTCCTCAATCTCCAAACACCACGTCCTCCATCAATGCTGCTGGCAGTCATCTACAAGGTATTTTGCGGCTTTTGTCTTATTCCTTTTGTGCTCCTGATACATCCTTTCTTCACAAGAACCTGTGTGAGTTCCAGCAATGTAGACCTTGAAAGGATTTGGTTCTTTTCTTTCATTTCATGCTATTTACTAAGTATACCTCTTCAACTGTTTCTGTTCTGGTACACCCTTGGCTTTCAAATACATGTACTAGTATTCGGCCCTGAGAATTCCTGATGAAGGTAAATTTAGAAGAAGTAGTATACCGCTGTTCGAAATTCATAAATCGATTGAGGAAAACAACATCTGGGTTACAAACTAAAACTGAGGGAAACGCATTAAATATAAGAGAACTACGACACAACAGAAACACAACATTAAAATGTAACGCTCACAGAAACGAACTATAAAATACAAAATGGCCATTTTTCTGACTGGGTATAGGTTATAGATAATGCATATTTTAAGGTTTTTCTTGTCGTAGAACACACCTCGGGGTACATTGAAATATGCATTATCTGACTTGTATACCGTCAAAAAAATATTATGTTTTATAAAGATTTGCAAAATTTAGTAGGCACTGGCTACGGTTACATGGAAATGTAACAATAAAAAAAATATTATTGTTACATCGGAGACTAATTGCCGGAATGCAAAGTTGGGTATAAAGGAACCGATTAATTACGAATGTAACAATAATCATTGAGGCTACGGTTACATTGTGTTATTGTTACATGAGAAACAGCAATGTACGCTAGATTTATTAAATTTAAATTTTCTATAGTTATGTTGCTTAATTCTTTCATATGTAATAAACAATTATACTTCTAATAATGATAAATAATAAATATTATTATTCAACAAAATGGCGTTTAAATAGTTTTATGTATAAATGGTTTTGATGTTCTTAAAGGTACAACTTAAGATTAGTAGTGCAAAAGGCGAAAAATGGTTTGTTGTTGAGAACTCGGGCTGAGAAAGGTGTTCACTTTTTTAAGTATTAAACTGCACATCTACTCTTATTACTGTCATTATACTTTGAACAATGGATGAAGAGATTCCTATTACCAATTTTGTTTTGGATGAAAAATTTAAAACTTGGGATGCGTCTGAAACGAAACTGAAACAATATCAAGACACAAAATTTCTTACAGCTATAGGAACAAACTCTGAAAAAATGATACATCAAAAGCAAGGTTTGCTAACTGCTAAGTTGGATACTGAAATTTGAGGTAAACCTAAAATCCGTAATGGACGACAATGCGATCATATTGAAAGACGACATGAAACTATACCACATGCTTTCAACCAAAATATTGGATGAGAAAGTATTTCTCACCAGAAGCCTGGCAAACATTAAAGGCTGCCTTATCTTCTAAAAGGAATATTGCAGAATAGAATTGCACGGTATGCAATACAGACGTTCGCAGGCGCGGATCCAGCCATTTTAAAAAGGGGGGATTCCCAACCCAGAGTAAAGGGGGGTTCCAACTATATGCTCCCATTCAAATGCATTGATCGGCCAAAAAAAAAGGGAGGGGTTCCAACCCCCGGACCCCCCCCCCCCCCTGGATCCGCCACTGACGTTCGTAATGCGGCATCACTGGTGTGTGATGGCTGCTTGGAGTGGATTCATCAAAAATGCGTCGGACTTAAACATGCTCCAAAACCACTTACTCGGGATATGTAGAAACTGTCATTGTAAATACAAAAATAAAGAAATTGTATGTAATAATTGTATGTATTGTAAATATAAAATAAACCTCATCAATTTTTATTATTTAGTACATATTACAAGTCCCATCGTACATTGCTGTTTCAAGGTCATGTAACAATAACGCTATGTAACCGTAGCCTCATTATTTATTGTTACATTCGTAATTAATCAGGTCCTTACCCGACCATGCATTCCGGTATTTAGTCTCCAATGTAACAATAATATTTTTATATTTTTATTATTGTTACATTTCCATGTAACCGTAGCCAGTGCCAATTTAGTATCCTATTTTACTGACAACACTATATGGGATATTCCTTTCTAATGCGTTCAGGTTTTAATACGCCCCACGGCTCATTTAGAAAGTGAAATAAAAATCAATAATTAATCTAGATATAAACCTTTTAAAAATTATTATCCATACACAATAAAAAAATATTACTGTAACTGCATGAAGTAAGACACAAATGTAGTGTTACCATCCGATAACGATGTATGACAAATAGAAAACACATTGTAAGTAATTTATTGTACCACTTAGTTTATGGAAAAGGGGGAAGGGTATGGTTTTTTTTCTATTTGTAATGTCATTTCTATCGCGGAAAAGTGGTTATTTTTTTTAACAATTTTAATTGAATCGAATGAAAAATTCAGAAAGATTGTCTTTTGAATAGCAATACATTTTTGTCGAGCCTTCGACTTTAGTGGAAAAATCGAGACTAAGCGATCCTACATTCCGTCGTCGGCGGCGGCGTCCACAAATATTCACTCTGTGGTTAAAGTTTTTGAAATTTTAATAACTTTCTTAAACTATACTGAATTTCTACCAAACTTGGACAGAAGCTTGTTTATGATCATAAGAAAGTATCCAGAAGTAAATTTTGTAAAAATAAAATTCCATTTTTTCCCGTATTTTACTTATAAATGGACTTAGTTTTTTCTGCGAGAAAACATTACATTCACTCTGTGGTTAAAGTTTTTAAAATTTTAATAACTTTCATAAACTATCCTTGATTTGTACCAAACTTAGACAGAAGCTTGTTTATGATCATAAGATAGTATGAAGAAGAAAATTTTGTAAAAATAAATTTCCACTTTTCCGTATTTTACTTATAAATGGACTTAGTTTTTCTGCGAGGAAACATTACATTCACTCTGTGGTTAAAGTTTTTAAAATTTTAATTACTTTCATAAACTATCCATAATCCTTGATTTGTACCAAACTTGGACAGAAGCTTGTTTCTGATCATAAGATAGTATCAAGAAGAAAATTTTGCAAAAATAAATTTCCACTTTTCCGTATTTTACTTGTAAATGGACTTAGTTTTTCTTCCAGTTAACATTACATAGTCTGCAGTTCAAGTTTATAAAACATTTATTAGATTCATAAACTATCCAAACTTGGAAGCTTCTTTCAATCAAAAGACAGTATCGAGAGGGAAATTTTTATTGATGTTTTTCCTCATTTTTGATGAGTCTGCGATTAACAGCAAAAGTAGGCGAGACACTGGGTTCCGTGGAACCCTTACGAATTATATTAACAGATAATCAGGATATAATTATATACCCTCCGCCTGACCCTTTTGTGAGTTTTATAAGATTAACTTATTAGTTGATCAGTTGATAGAGTAAAAGGTATAGATTTAAAAAAGTTAAAAACTGACACGAAGACGAATATAAATACATGTAGGTCACAGTATGATTTCCTATTCAGTGTGTATCGTCCTGAACATGCATGAAATATGCATGAAATATTTGTCACTGGACGTTTAGCAAGCAACCAAAAATCAATCAACCTATTCAGTATGACTCAACAAGATTTTCAAAATCTTACACACCAATATGTTAAGTCTTGCTTTATGTTATGAAAGTCTACATTAAAATTCATCTCACATATATGATAATGTTTCTTTATTGTAGCGATAAATTAACAAAACTTCACGTTATTTGTTTCTAAAATTAAAATGCGGGTTTACACCTATCATCGATTGAACTTTCAAAAATAAATTTCTAAATCAGCAACAAAAAACTATTAGACGAATGAAATTTTGAAGTAAATTATAGATTGCATTTTTATCAAGGAAAATAATGACCTCACACAGGTCATTATTTTATGCCTTGGAGCATTTTTCATTGAAACATGGTATCGTCCGGATTCTGAAAAAGAATGACTTGTCGTTCTGAAAGAAAATAAATCCATATAGGTATATAAGATATTTTTTTTCTTAAATGGTGGGTCGAACTAGGATTTGTGGCATGCCAAACCTCCCGCTTTAATGGCAATGTTAAATATAACATTAAAATGACAACATTACATGACAGGACTACAATACAAATGAATGGGAGAAAATATACGACAGAGAAACACGAATAATAGCTAAGAAAATGTATCAGGTTTAAAATTTAATACGCCAGACGTGCGTTTCGTCCACACAAGACTAACCAGTAACGCTCAGATGAAAAAAAGTTTGAAAGCCATAACAAGTACAAAGTTGAAGAGCACTGAAGACCAAATATTCCAAAAAGTTGTGACCAATAGGCAATACTGCAGAAGTTAAAAAACGGTCCGGACGCTGCAATTTTTCAGGGTTTTTTTTTTTTGCAGTATTGAGTCTCCCATGGAGTCATTAGCTCATAGTCAGTACTTTTCTGACATCTGATATTTATTATTATTACAAACCTTTCTAAAAGTATCAATTTAAGAATTTAGAAATTAATTAGAAAAACGGAGTTTTTTTTACTGTAGATGGATTTGGCTATGTTTTCGTGTCCTTTTTGGTCACATAGAGCTCTTCGATTATTTCTGTTCTTAAACATGCCATGTCATGGCCTGATGCCTGGTTTTTGAGCGTTTCTATGGAGATAACTACAGAAAAGCGCATTTGTTTCCAGCAAGACTCTACCTAGTTCCCTGTGACAAGAGCACAGTATCAGGTATTAGCGACGTTGCGGCTATATCTAATGGGAAGATCCTCTGTTGCTGAATGTCTGCAGTCATGTTGCTGTTGTAATGACCCCAAACCCAATGTCTTCTGCAGTGCGGTCTTTCCTCTCTCCCAGCCTGCCTTACGTTTACAAATGTCAAATGTTCGTCTTGACTCTTCTCTTTTTCTTCCCGATACCCTACCTCGCTGCTATTGTTTTCGATACACTAGCCTGTCTCCATATATACCGACCACCTTTCAGATCCCTGGACATGATGCTGCTGTTTTTTTGTCTTTGCATTAGGCGCACATTAGGTCTTCTATTTATCTCATGTTAAGATATTTGGTGGACAGTTGTCTCATTGGCACTCTTATCACATCTAGATCTTTTTATATCTATATATGGTAGTACATCATACCCTGATCTTATTAGAAAGTTCAAGCGGTATTCCCTCATACTGCACATCTCACTCCAGTTCAAGGACATTTTTTCTTCTATCCAATCAAACCAACTACCTTGCTGTGTTATGCCTACTTCCTTATTATTTCTGTTGTATCAACTCTCCACTCTCCTTCTTTTCAGCTGCATCTCATCTTGGTTTTATTGTCATACTAAATCCTTGTCTGCCCATTGCTGTGACACCAGCGATGACAAGTTGTGTCTGCTTCTTTCACTTCTTTCTCTGCTTTCCACTTTCTTCCTGTCCTGATCTGTGCTTTGGATATTCATACATTTCCATCTTTCCTGTCCATCAACATCATAACCTACCATGTTTTTGTTTGTGATCTTGAAATTCTCTGACAACGCACTTAGTGGTAATTGCAGCTTTGTCCCGTAAATATATCAGCCAATACTGAGCCATTGCCTGAGATATACACTGATCAAACTCTCCTAAACATCAACTTTGTATATAGAAAACTCATATGCCAATAACAGTCGCAATTTAGGAACCTGTTGTTCGGTGGTTGTCGTTTGTTAATGTGGTTCATAAATGCTTCTTATTTTTCCTTTTTGTCGAACCTTCGACTTAAGTCGAAAAAGCGAGACTAAGCGATCCTACATTCCGTCGTCGTCGGCGGCGTCGTCGTCGTCGGCGGCGTCGTCGTCGTCGGCGGCGTCCACAAATATTCACTCTGTGGTTAAAGTTTTTAAAATTTTAATAACTTTCTTAAACTATACTGAATTTCTACCAAACTTAGACAGAAGCTTGTTTATGATCATAAGAAAGTATCCAGAAGTAAGTTTTGTGAAAATAAAATTCCATTTTTTCCGTATTTTACTTATAAATGGACTTAGTTTTTCTGCGAGGAAACATTACATTCAATCTGTGGTTAAAGTTTTTAAAATTTTAATAACTTTCATAAACTATCCTTGATTTGTACCAAACTTGGACAGAAACTTGTTTATGATCATAAGATAGTATCAAGAAGAAAATTTTGTAAAAATAAATTTCCACTTTTCCGTATTTTACTTATAAATGGACTTAGTTTTTCTGCGAGGAAACATTACATTCACTCTGTGGTGAAAGTTTTTAAAATTTTAATAACTTTCATGAACTATCCTTAATTTGTACCAAACTTGGACAGAAGCTTGTTTATGATCATAAGATAGTGTCAAGAAGAAAATTTTGTAAAAATAAATTTCCACTTTTCCGTATTTTACTTATAAATGGATTTAGCTTTTTTGCCAGAAACAAAACATTCACTCTGTGGTTTAAGTTTTTAAATTTTTTATAATGTTCTTAAACTATCCTGGATTTCTACCAAACTTAGACAAAAGCTTGTTTCTGATCATAAGATATTATTCAGAAGTAAATTTTCACAATTCACTTTTTCCGTATTTTACTTATAAATGGACTTAGTTTTTGTCGAGCCTTCGACTTTAGTCGAAAAAGCGAGACATAGCGATCCTACATTCCGTCGGCGTCGGCGTCGTCGGCGGCGTCAACAAATATTCACTCTGCGGTTATAGTTTTTGAAATTTTAATAACTTTCTTAAACTAAACTGGATTTCTACCAAACTTGGACAGAAGCTTGTTTATGTTCATAAGATAGTATGCAGAAGTTAATTTTGTAAAAATAAAATTCCATTTTTTCCTTATTTTACTTATAAATGGACTTAGTTTTTCTGCCAGGAAACATAACATTCACTCTGTGGTTAAAGTTTTTGAAATTTTAATAACTTTCTTAAACTATACTGTATTTGTACCAAACTTATACAGAAGCTTGTTTATGATCATAAGATAGTATCCAGAAGGAAATTTTGGAAAAATAAAATTCCATTTTTTCCGTATTTTACTTATAAATGGACTTAGTTTTTCTGCCAGGAAACATAACATTCACTCTGTGGTTAAAGTTTTTTAAATTTTAATAACTTTCTTAAACTATCCTGGGTTTGTACCAAACTTATACAATAGCTTGTTTATGATCAAAACATAGTATCCAGAAGTAAATTTTGTTAACAAAAAAATCCATTTTTTTGTGCATTTTACTTTTAAATGGACTTAGATTTTCTGCCAGGAAACAACGCATTCACTCTGTGGTTAAAGTTTTTAAAATTCTAATAACTTTCTTATACTATTTTGGACCTGTACCAAACTTAGACAGAAGCTTGTTTAGGATCAAAAGCAAGTATCTATAAGAAAATTTTGTTAAAATTTTGTACCTGTGTATCTGTATTTTACTTATAAATGGTTATAAATCTTCCAGTTTACATAACAGACAGTCTGCAGTTAAAAGTTTTTAAAACATACTGTATTTTTACCAAACTTGGACAGAAGCTTCTTCGAATCATAAGATAGTATCAAGAGGAATATTTTCATTGATTTTATTCCTCTTTTGTTGAGCCTGCGATTAACAGCATATTAAAGTAGGCGAGACACTGGGTTCCGCGGAACCCTTAAGAATTTTTCTTCCAGTTAACATTACATACAGTCTGCAGTTAAAGTTTATAAAACATTTATCAGATTCATAAACTATCCTTGATTTTTTACCAAACTTGGAAGCTTCTTTTAATCAAAAGACTTTTTTACCAAACTTGGAAGCTTCTTTTAATCAAAAGACAGTATCGAGAGGGAAATTTTTATTGATGTCTTTCCTCATTTTTGTTGAGTCTGCGATTAACAGCAAAAGTAGGCGAGACAATGAGTTCCGTGGAACCCTTTTTTTTTTTATATATATATTAGACAGTTGGTTTTCCCCTTTGAATGGTTTTACACTTATCTGTGTGTCCCTTATAGCTTGCTGTTCGGTCATGAGCCATGGCTCCGTGTTCACATCCGCACTTTGACCTATAATTATTTCCTTTTTTAAAACACATTATGTAATGGATGGAGAGTTGTCTCATCGGCACTCATACCGGATACCACATCTTATTTCTATATAATACCCTTACATGGCAAGACACTTGCTGATTTAATCAAGCTTTGTATCCTCCTGGCTCTATTGTATATCTTCGACAGCCAACCTTCCAACAGATTTTGTATTTCTATAGTGTTTTCAATGGCTGCTAATCACTTTGTATTTCCTTCCAACCAAACTTCTTGATGTACCGGCTTGGTTTTTATTTTCAATCCGGTCAATATGAGATGATAAAGATCCAAAAGATTTTCGAGCTGTTGAATTGTCAAATTTGTAAATGTCAACATTTATAGTCAAAGTATGACCTTCCAACACAGAGCCTTGTTTAACACCGAACAGCAAGTATAAAGGGCCCAAAGAAAGACTAGTGAACAACACATTCAATTAGGGAAACCAACGGTATAAGCTATATTAAAAACGAGAAACAAAAAACACTTATGAACCACATCAACAACCTCCGAACATCAGGTTCCTGACTTCGGACAGGTGTAAACAAATGCAGCAGGTTTTAACGTTTTAGTAGGCGCCAACCATCACCCAACCAGAAACAATAGTGTAACATCAAAACATAGAAAGACGCACTAAGGGATATCAATTGTAATAACTTAACTCAAACAAAAGACATGTTAATAACACAAACAAATAAACATTCACTGAAAGAACAAATTAATAGAAAAATTAATAAAACAAGAGGATTGGATGTAAAAAATATAAGAAAGACGACCATAACCTTGGACATATAGATAATAACTTACACTGGTAAATAAAAATGATTTTGTAGTAAGGTATACAATGGAGTATATATTATACAAAATAAATAATTTTGTTGTTCATAGTACGAAAACAGAAATGAAAAAGGTAGATAAAACACAACATAGAAAGCTAAAGACTGAATAACACGAATCTCATCAAATCCAGGTGAACTCAGGTGCATAGTTAGGGTAAGTATTCTGAAGTCTGCTATTGAGTTTTTTACACCAACTTCACACAGTGAGTTTTATGGCTGTTGCTGGAAACAATACTATGACTCTGTACATCTTGATAATATTCCTACTTCTAGTATCGGTCATCCTGTGCAGTTTCTTTCTGAAATCACATCTCAATATGGTACTCTTGTAGCATTGTGATGATGATTGGTCGAACATGGTTCTTTCCCTATGTCTAGATCTACCTGTTTGTGAGGTAAGGATCAGTAATTTTTGGCAAGATCAAGACTAAGAACTGCTAGGCCGCTTTCTTCCTTTTGCACCTTTTGAGATTTGTTTGAAATAATAAAAAAAAACAACACTAGTATGTTCTATAAATCCTGATACTTCTGACATGTCTTGTTTCTAGTATGTCTATATATTAAATATATCATTGCATAGCAGGAACCTTGTCGTTCGCTTCGATTAAACTACGTGGAGATAGTTCTAAGCTGTTCTACTTTCCTGGATTTTTTTTTTTACTTTGCAATAAAACACTCTTCTGCTATATACCATACATCTTTCATGCTTCTCCTTCTCCAAATAAAGACAACAGTAGTATACCGCAGTTCGAAAGTCATAAATCAATTGAGAGAAAACAAATCCTGGTTACAAACTAAAACCGAGCGAAAAACATCAACTATAAGAGGAAAACAACGAAACAACAGAAACACTAAAATGTAACAAAAAACCAAACGACAATGTAACACACACAGAAACGAACTATAAGATAACAACTGCAATTTTCCTGACTTGGTTCAGGAACTATACTCAACAACTTCAACAATATTCGGATCAGATTGGGACAATTCTAACATACCGATATGGAATACCATAAGAACTCGTCAAATTGTTCTACTTATTCACCTGCAGCTATTCCAAATCTTCCACTCGCCTTTCAGCACTATTGGTTTTCCTGAGATTCTCTTCTACGTCTTTGTGGGTTTTTTTTTACCAGATCCTATTCCTCCAAATAGTCTTTTCATATACTGAAAAGGTAGTGAGTTGTGCTCTTTCCTTTCTCGTTTTCTTTCTGTCTCTTCTGTGAGTCTCATTCTCTTGTTAATGTCTATTTTGTTCCTTATTTACTGTTGTAGATGTAACTTTTGCTCCTCGATAGCGCATTTACCTCTTCATTTACATTATTTATCATCTCAATTCTTAATATTCCGCTGTCTTCGGTTACTCTGCACTTGAGTTCTCTCTTTTCCTGAATGTTAATAATCGAAATCGGTTCTCCCTTCGCTGTAAATAATTAGCATAACTCGGCTCTGAGTCTCGTCTTTTCATCTACACTTCCCTGTCTTGGCTCTCACACTCCCTTCTCTTCGAGCTGTCGGTTCTGTCAGATTTATCTCTATTGCAAAGTTGGTACCTTTCTGTTAGAAATATGTCACTTTCCTGTAATTTATTTATTTTTTCAATCTTTATGATACCATGTTTGTCATTTGAAAAGGCATCTAACATCTAAGCAAAGGCATGTTCGATTTACCCAGTGGTTGTCAGATCCACTTTTAAATTGCCTTATTGCCTTTATACTATAATTTTCTCGAACAAATTATTGCAAATATCCACTATCCGTCGGTTAATTAGAATCTTCTTGTGCTTAGTTTGTCAGTATGATTTATTTGTTATCTTGTTTTGTTATGCCTCTAAATTGAACTTGAAAATAAGGTCAGTTCGAACACACCTTCGTGTAAAATTTTCGTCATATCCCTCAAGACATGTTTATTTATCATGTTAACTCTATTATTTAGTTCTATGGCAGTTTCATACGATGAATAATACGTCGTTTAAGAAATTGAAAACAGGCCTTTCTCATGAAATAGAAAATCCATCATAACATAAGTTAAAATGGTCCAAAAATATAAGGAAATGAAAGAATATATAATTTTTTACAGAAGGTTCATGACCGCTTCTGTACGCAGGCCTGTGCAATACGTAATTTTCAAAGTGCAAAAAATAACAAAACAGCTTAATTACTGAATGCAAGAGACGTACCATATTTTATTTTTTACACATACCATAGGGAAACGTCGTTTACAGCAATACTTATTGTTTCGTTGCATCAGACACATATACACAGAAGCAGAAGTGATACAGTGGCAGTTGTGCAGATGGATAAAAAAGCAAATAAATATCTTGTGTTCAACTTCATTTGTCTTCTTTATGTTTACAAAGTATACATGTACATAGTTTTTACATACATGTACATGTATAACAATATGATGTTGTAGTATGATTGCTAATGAGACAATGATTTACATGTATTACTATCATTGGAAGGCCACTCTATAATATCTTTGTACATCATGAGAATGGAAAATGCTACCCTTGTAGCATAAAGGTAGCATAATGTAAAAAAAAGAGAAACTGTTCATTTATCCAACAACACCTGTGAATATATATCTTGACAGTATTAAATAGCAAAATATTTCGTTTCACAAATTCCTTCCTCTCCATGGAAAGTAGCATATTTAATTGTTTACATGAAATGACCAAATGAGTAGAAAAAGAAGCAAGAAATAGTAGTCAACCTCATACGTATAGACCACTTTTTCCCGCGTTTTTTTTTTCTTTTCTTTTTAGATTACGTAATAATGCATATTACTATTATTGTGTAATAATACATATTGCTAATTACTTATTGTGTAATAATGCATATTGCATTAATTGCGTAATATTGATAATTGACTTATTGCATAATAATGCATATTATAAGTTTTATGTAATACTATGTTTTTTTAGTAGGATAAATATGTAATATATGCATGGTGAGTAATTAGGCTTATTAGTACCTTATGTATGCCCTTTTTCACTTGACCATTGCGCGTGTTTGTTTAAAGATAATTATCATGAATTAAATATTTAAATGATTTTGAAAGAAGAATATCATACTTAAAAGAAAATAAAAACATGTAAAGATATAATGATCTGTTGAATTAAATTAGGTGTAAATTGTTATAGTTAATGGTTGTTTTTTTTAATTCAATGTTTTTCGTTGTAGCTTGACGATAAAGGTTTAAATGATTTGTTTCACAATTGATTATGAAAACATCTGTCCTTGCAGCTTCCAACACGATTGTATTGTGAATTGAGGTCATCTGGCCTGAAGCTTTGTAACTGACAAAACAAATAGCAGTATATATATATATATATAATCAAACTTTGAATATTAGTTGAATATTTATCAAAGCCGATAAATTGATCTTTTAAATTGACTATGTGCATTTAATTTTAATTTTCGTATTTAATTTAATAAATAATTAGATACTTTTTTAAGTTTGAATTATATAGGAATTTTATTTGAACGAATAACCTACCGTTATTCAATTTAGATAATCCTTTTTGATTATTTCTAAACATTATTAAAAACAAAACCTCTTTGTAGTTAACATTTAAAATCTGTCGTATATACTCATAGCAAAATTAAAGTAGATATTTTCCCACAACTGCAGCTATTTAAGACAGATGTCCTTAATCACCCATATAACTAGCGGGTCATGCCATGATTAACATCAATGGTCATGATTTAAAATTGAGTGGTTCCTATGAATAAAAGCCAATGAACAGATGATTATCTCTTTAGCCACTTAATTATGTCTAGTTAAATACACCAGCTGCATTTGTTATTACCAGTTTGAAAACAAAATATTTCAAGCATACTTGACTTCGTATTGCTAAATTGTTTGAATTCCTATTGCTAAATTATTTGAATTCTCATTGCAACATTATTTGAATTCTCATTGCAACATTATTTGAATTCTCATTGCAACATTATTTGAATTCTCATTGCAACATTATTTGAATTCTTCTGCTAGATTATTTGAATTCCTTAGAATCAATATAAATGCGCATGCCTCCTTATTTTTGCGCAACATTTAAACGTGTAATAAACGACGACATACACGGGGAATTGATGTATGGGATAACTTGGACAATTTATTGCTTAAGGTAAGATTTATTATAGAAATTGTTTGACATATCAAATATTTCAAATACAAAGACAACAAAACCTTTTCGAGAAAAACATATTTTATTAAACTAGTAATACAGTATTTACAAGTCTTGTAAATCGCGTGTGTTAACCCATGATGAAAATCTCTCTGGCCAATAAAGCCATTTCACAAAATATTGTTTGTTAGGGCCCTTTCCTCTGGTTTTCACAATTTTTTCGATTTTCCATAAATCATCATCTTTCATGGTAACCTTCTGGACCTCACTCTGGTAAAAGGTCCCAACTATTTCTTTTCCGTTGTAATCCTGGAGACGATAGATTGCAGCATTGTTTCTCCAAAATCTACCAGATATTGTAAATATCTCCCCGGTCCATTTTTCTTCATATTCACGAGTAAAAACATTTTTAAGATATGTTATTCTAACACGAGTTCCTATTGAAAATCTAAATCTCAAATGTTTTGGCATTTTCTTTGAAGGTTCCCGTGCAAAGTATGTAGCCAGATGTACGCTTTCTTCATTTTGTTTAGACACTTTATTCGGTGGCATATCTATGGTTCTATGTACAGTCTTATTATAACCTTCAGCATAATCTTGCAATTTATCAATGTATTTGTAAGATTGTTTATAGGCAAAGTAACGATATATCCTGGTCTTAATGGTTTTGATTGCTCTTTCTGAAATAGCTGCTTTCACCTCGTTTAAGGCATAGAAATGATTAATTCCCTCGGATTGAAAAACGCGTTGTACATTTCTTGATCTGAACTCTTGGCCTTTATCGGTTCTTATTCGGTTTGGTTTACGACCCTCCTTAAAAATGTCTTTAAATGCCGAAGCAACGGTTTCACCCTGTTTGTTTTTCAATTTTCGCAGCCATATGTATTTGGAAAAGGCATCAATTACGACCAAAACGTAAGAGTAATCGTCGTTATATTTTTTAAATTTCACCATATCCATGAGATCTGCAGACCACTGGTCGTCTATACCGGCGACATTTATATGAGTTCGATTTTTAGGTCGTCGAACACCTCTCTGCATTGAATAAGACTCTTGGTTCTGTAACCATTTTCTTATCTTATATTTACTGAGTTTGTATTTTCCATCTCGCATTACAAATGCGTATAGTTTATCCGGTCCAGCAAAACTAGCGGCATTTGATGGCTCATAATAAATCTTCTGTAAATACTTTTCCCACGACGCCATGTGCATTGGTTGAATGTCGGAAGTAAAATGAAACATAATTTGAGTTTTCATATTATAATCCTCCTCCTCCTCATAAAAAACGAGAGAACGAAATGATTAACACTAATAGTTCTAATCCGCCTCTCCTCCTCCTCCTCCTCCTCATTAAAACCGAGAGAACGAAATGATTAACACTAATAGTTCTAATCCTCCTCTTCTTCCTCGTCATCATCAATGTCATCATCTCCCTCTCCCTCCTCTTCATCATCGTCATCATCACCCTCCTCACCCTCCTCATCACCTTCATCATCAGCCTCCTCACCATCCTCTTGTTCCCAATCCTCTCCTTCTTCCTCTTCAATGACTTCATCAAGATAATTATCAAGTTCATTTTTGTATTTTCTTATCGCCATTTTTATGGCTTTCTTATATTCAGTTCCTTCTTGCACCAGTTTTTCAATGAATTTTACTACCTTTAAATGCAGTCTACCGACTCTAAGTTGTAAAATATAATGTACCAAGTTTGCATATTTCCACATAAACTTATCAAGTTCATCATCTCGAAGTTTTCGGTTAGCTCTGTGTTTTGCTTCAGTTTCACTCATTCCGTTTTTCAAGTACTTGTCAACTTTCTCTTCCCAAAGGTCTTCTGTCTCGTCTCTTGCATATTTAGCTAATTTCCTAAAAACATCGTCTTCCCCGTCTTCAATCTGTATTTCTTTCTTGAATTTCTTTGAAGGAATATCTTCATATTCCTCGTTGAATTTACGCTTTAAATCGTTATTTTCTGGACACCATGTCTTAACATGCCTCATTAAATCAGATACGTTTTCGAACATCAATCCACATTCGTCACATGAAGGCATTTTTTCTTCTTTAGTTTCAAACAGTTCTGAATAGTCTCCTAAAAGCGACTGCTCTCTTGTTCTTCTTACTTCAAACTGGTCAATATTTTTACCTTCATCGTTTTTATACTGCGCCATACCGCCACCAATCATGACATCCGAACTGTCTACCTTTTGGTTTTGTTCATTAAATATATCAATTTTTAATCTCTCTTCTTCTAATGTGTTCTGCTTGAGGTCAATAAACAGGTAGCCGTATGGTCTTTTAACTCCTTCTATATATTTGTTCATGAATCTTTTTGAATTGTTTGGATACATCTGTCTAGCAAATACAGCAGGTGTTACTTGATCACGTGGATTTTTGAAGAGAACTATGTACTGACTATTAATGCTCATCGTTCTATTTTCCTTTCCTTTCGAAAAAGCATTTTGCATAATACACGCTACACTCAAGTTACGGTGATGACTTCCCTCGATAAATAATTCGCACACATCTTTACTATTTGTTGCGTCTTTCATGAGATCATCTATTACGACAAGACTAGGGTATTTAGGGTCTACAAATGAATCGTTGTTTAGGTCATCGGGAATCCCCTGAACGAAAATAATGTTCTTTACCGTCTGTTGCATTTCAGTAAATAATGGCTGCCATCGTTTATAACACCATATTTTCCTCTCTGGTGTTGGTTTTATCATTCTCCTTGCTCTCTCTAAAAGCGTTTTCATCCAAAATGTTTTCCCCGAGCCTGTAGGTCCGGCCAACATCATGGTAAATGGGTGACATAAAATGACATTGTCAACAAGTGTCAATGTTGACGGAGAGAGCATTTCTGTATTTGAATGTTCCTTCTGTTCAAGGTATGGTTGATTCTTCCCATGGTTATTATTTATATGTCTTTGCATATTGTCCTTTCTGGAAAAGGATATTAAACAAGAAGGACACTGGTACATCTTTCCACTTTGAAATCAAATATTCATATGACAGTTTTTATCAAGACATATTTGTTTTATAGATCTGTGTATTCATTTCATTTATATTCCTTTAATCTACAGGAAATCATCATTTAAGAATGGATCGTCAATCAGGGAAGATGTCACAAAAGTATGAATGTTTGCATTGTGGGGCAGTCTTTTCCAAGCGGAGTTTTTTAGAGGAGCACAAAAGAATACTTGGGCATAGAGACTTATTTTCCTGTGATGTTTGTCATAAGAATTTTTACAGAAAAGATAACTTGGACACTCATAAAAAGAAACACGACAAAATCAACAATATATGCTATCAACACTATTCTGAACCCGAATCTCTAAAGTTACATCATATACATACCCATCATGGTCAGACTGGAAGAGGTCAAAAGCGAAAGGGACAAGAAAATTATGGACCCCCCGTGAAAAGAAAATTAACAACCTTCGACAATCCTGAAGATATGTATACCATTATGGTCACAGGGGAGCATAGAATGCCAACATTTAACACAACGTCAACACGGTACAAAGTTACCTTTAAGGATTTAGATATCAGAGGGATTCCTAATATTTTAAAGAGTTTAAAAGTGCTTTTCAACTCCATTATAAGGAACATAACAGAGTTTATGGATCAATCTGATCTCGTTCGACTGTCAGTTCAATGTCCAGAACTGGACTTTCCAATCTCTTTGCCGTTTATGAAATTATCTCAACTGCATACCGAACGCCTACTCTCAGAAATAGAAAGGGTTCTTCAATCATACGAACAATTTGTTCTTGACGAAACACTTGAAATTGAACTGATTCATGTAAGTCTCCCATCTGGTGGTATTGGAAAGCGTTGTAAATATGTAGACTTGGAAAAGACATTAAATGAAAAAAGATGTTTCCTCCAAATTCAAAACAAAGATGATTTATGTTGTGCCAGAGCGATAATGACAGCCAAAGCCAGATTAGATGGCCATGAAAAATGGAATTCAATCCGACAGGGCAGAAATATACAAGGGGAACTAGCCAGACAGTTGCACAATAAAGCTGGTGTTCCATTTCGCAGATGTGGGATAGAGGAGATCAAGTCTTTCCAAAGAATATTAGATGGCTACCAAATACATGTAGTCTCTAAAGAGCATTTCAATGCCATTATATACGAAGGACCAACTGCAGAAAAGAAAATTTACCTGTACCTCCACGATCATCATTATGACGTTATAACAGCAATGCCTGCTTTTCTCAGTCGGAATTATTTTTGCACAAAATGTAACAAGGGGTACGATCATAAAGTAGATCACTCCTGTCTGTCACCAATGTTACAAAACCCACGAGTCTGGTGATGAAGATTGGATATACTGTAATGATTGTAACAGATACTTTAAAAGTGCTAAATGTTATGAAATGCACAAGCAGGAAACTTCAACAGGGAAATCAACCTGTTACACTAACTTCAGATGTAGAAAGTGTAATCAGTCTGTATATACAAAGCTACATAAAACAGCCCATAAATGCGGTGAACATTATTGCAAGACATGTAAAGATTATGTCCCGGAAGAACACAAATGTTACATGTTACCAGCATGTCCTGACAATATAGATACGTTGAAGCATGACGTCAAACCTGGGGAAAATGCTAAACAACTAAAGAAGAAACACACAAAAACTTTTATATTTTTTGACTTTGAATGTACACAAAACAAAGTCTTACAGTGCGACATGGGGTTCGAAAAAAACATCGAAGGGCGTAAATGTAAACATTGCAAGCAGTCTTGGTGTGGAACTAGACAGCACATACCAAATCTATGTATTGCTCACAAGATATGCGAATTGTGCAGAGACACGAAGGTTGACAAGACCAGTTATTGCGATTCATGTGGAAAACATGAACATATATTTAGTGGAGAATCATCAAGAGACGACTTTTGCCGCTGGTTGTTTACGGAAAAAAATGCCGGATCAAAAGTACTGTGTCACAACTTTAAAGGTTATGATAGTTATCCTATCTTGCAATATCTTTACAAAAATGCTATATTGCCAGAGGTAATTGTTACAGGGTCCAAGTTTATGTCAATCGACGTTCCCCAGTGCAATATTAGATTTATTGATTCGATTAATTTTCTACCAATGGCATTAGATAAATTTCCTAAAACATTTGGTTTAAAGGAAATGGTTAAAGGTTACTTCCCACACTTGTTCAATACTCAAGAAAATCAGCACACAGATTTACCAAATCTTCCTGATTTGAAGTTCTACAATCCAGATGGAATGACAAGGGACAAAAGATCCACGTTTATGCAGTGGTATGGAGAGCACAAGTACGATCATTTTAACCTCCAGGAAGAGCTGTTGAAATATTGTAGATCTGATGTCGATATTTTACGAAAAGGTTGTTTAGAGTTCAGAAAAATGTTTATGGATATAACAACGAAAGGCGATTTAGATGGAATTGACCCTTTCGAAAGCTGCATCACGATAGCATCAGCGTGTAACCTGGTTTTTAGAAGAAATTTCTTGGAGCATCAAAGTATCGGTATCATACCAGCTAATGGATACAGATGTGAACATAAGCAGTCCATCAAAGCTTTGAAATGGTTAAAATATCTGTCAGAAAAAGACACTATCGACATTATGCATGCAGGAAACGGAAGCGAGAAACAAACTGGTTCGTTTTTAGTAGATGGGTATAGGGAAACAGAAGCAGGTGAACGAGAAGTATACGAATTTCATAGTTGTTTCTGGCATGGTTGCGACAAATGCTTTGGAAGATCTACCATAAATCCGGTAACTGGTTATACCATGGCTGATCTTTTCCAGCGAACAATGGACAAGAAGTCATTTCTTGAAAAAGATGGTTACAAGTATATATCGATTTGGGAATGCCAGTTTGACAATGAATTAAAGAGTAATGTACAGATGAGGAATTTTGTTGAAAATCTGTGCCTTAAAGATCCATTGGAACCTCGGGACGCCTTTTATGGAGGTCGAACTGAGGCATTTACAACCTACAAAGAGGCCAAAGGAGATAAAATTGATTATTATGATGTAACATCATTATACCCGTTTATTAATAAAACGGGGAAAATTCCTTTGGGTCACCCCAAAATAATCACCGAAAATTTTGACGACATCAATAGATATTAGGGGCTAATCAAATGTAAAATTGTTCCACCCAGAGGATTTTTCCTACCAGTGTTGCCATTAAAATGCAATGGAAAACTTTTGTTTGGGTTGTGTCATACATGTATGAAAAACAACTTTACTGACGAATGTAAGCATACTGATGAGGAAAGAGCAATAGTCGGAACTTGGGTAACTGACGAAATAAAAAAAGCTGTATCAAAAGGATATTTAATAACAGAACTTTATGAAGTGTGGCATTTTGACGAAGTATCACAATACAATCCTGATACCAAAGAAGGTGGAATCTTCACAGAATACGTAAATACATTTTTGAAGATTAAACAAGAGGCAAGTGGTTGGCCCGAGTGGTGTTTGACAGACCAAGATAAACACACATATATAAAGAACTATTTCGAAAAAGAGGGAATCTGGCTGGAAGAGAAAAACATTAAAGAGAATCCAGGTTTACGACAACTTGCCAAATTGATATTAAATAGGTAAGTTATTTTTTTTCATCTTCTTACGAATTTGTAAACTTGAAGTCAGATATACATCAAAACTAAAAATAAATACAGATAACCATGTTTCAAATGTAAAAACATTTTAATGAATATTTGATAACATATTTTTTAAATATTAAATTTGTATTTTAATTCTTTTCTTTTTCAAGCTTCTGGGGTAAATTTGGACAACGTTTGAACCTGCCTAAGACGACATATGTTAAAGATGCAGCAACTTATTTTGACATACTGACGAGCGATGGACAGGAAGTAAAAGATGTTAGCTTTGTATCAGAAGAGATGGTTCGTCTTCAATGGATAAATAACGAACAATTTGTTGAAGAATCTGGAAAAACGAATGTAGTAATTGCTGCATACACTACGGCTCAAGCTCGACTACAGTTGTACAAATACATTGAAAACCTTGGTGACCGATCACTGTATTGTGACACTGATTCAATAATACTTTCTTCAAAACCAGGCGATTGGCGACCAATGACTGGAGATTATTTGGGTGATTTGACTGATGAGCTACCAAACAATAACATTGAAGTTTTTGTAAGTGGTGGGCCTAAGAACTATGCGTTTAAATTAATAAAACCTGACAAAGCTGGAAACCAAACATGCTGTAAAATTCGTGGCATCACATTGAACTATAAAAATTCACTAGAACTGAACTTTGAAATAGTAAAAGAGATGGTAAAAGGTAGAATGAAATCGGTAACAGTTACAGACGAGTACAAAATTCGTAGAAACGTCAAATCCATTGATATCATCTCATGTGTGGAGGAAAAGGACTATAGAATAGTTTTTGGTAAAAGAGTGCTCAAGGACAACTACACAACAGTTCCTTATGGAATGTGATGACTGTAGAATGTTCGTTTTAATATAATAAAAATATATATATTTGCTTGTGTTTTATAAATAAGCCAAAAATGAAAACTATACAGAAACGGTAAAAAGGAAGAAAAACAGTACAACAAAATAACACAAAGCATCCAACTTATTGTTGCCTGATTATTTAATGACAATTTTTTATTCATATCCATCAATATCAAATTGATAATAATTATCTTACGGTAAACAGACCCAAAGGTCGAGTGAATGTAATAATCAGGTTAATTACTCATATAAAACATATGTACATGTTGCACCATTTTTGCTAGTTAGCGTTTGCAACACTGATTTGCTTTTTTTTTTGCCGCTACAGTTGCAAATCATACTTTATTACATAGCACTATTGCGTACATCTCATTATCATGTCTTTATTAGCTACAGAATGCACATATATTACAAATAAATCCTATTAAAAAAACATAGTATTACATAAAACTTATAATATGCATTATTATGCAATAAGTCAATTATCAATATTACGCAATTAATGCAATATGCATTATTACACAATAAGTAATTAGCAATATGTATTATTACACAATAATAGTAATATGCATTATTACGTAATCTAAAAAGAAAAGGAAAAAAAAAAACGCGGGAAAAAGTGGTCTATACGTATGAGGTTGACTACTTTATTATGCAATAAGTCAATTATCAATATTACGCAATTAATGCAATATGCATTATTACACAATAAGTAATTAGAAAATATGTATTATTACACAATAATAGTAATATGCATTATTACGTAATCTAAAAAGAAAAGGAAAAAAAAACGCGGGAAAAAGTGGTCTATACGTATGAGGTTGACTACTAGAAATGTTCACTCTACTACTGTACACTAGTCGCTCACATTGGTCACCATCTGTTTGTTTCAGTCCTTTAACAAATTGTCAATGGTGCTTATTTATAATTATCTGTTGTGTTGTGTTGTTTCAGTTTTACATGTCCTCATTCTGTGATCACTATTTCACCTCTCCTGTTTTGAAAAAAATGTTTATGCTAATATTTTCTGCCATAAATTGAAAAGGCACAGATGCTATGACTAAACAGAAATGTGAGGTATATGTCAATGAGACAACAACCTAACGACAAAAGTATTCTTTGCACATCCATTAATGTTTTAAGAATTCTTGTGGAGGTCAAAAGCACATAACGTGTACTTATATATTCATGACCTGGTACATGTATGTACCTATTGATGCATTCCGTCCTAGACATATGTTGTGTGAAGAGACCAAGCAGTTTATATGCTTTGAAAAAATCTGATATTAAAATGAATTCCTGTAAAACAAATTCCGGGAATGAGACTATTTTATTTAAAACAGATGAGATATTAGTGGTAAAGGTGAAATCAAAGGTTTAAACAGAAGCAGGAGATGTCAAGGGGCAATACAAAAAGTACAAGGTCGTGTAACACAGAGGAAAAAATAACAAATGAAAAGAAAATAACTGCACCGAAAATTACATTGAACAACATAAACCCACAACAGATCAGATAAAACTTGTGCACAATTTTAAATCTTTCTAATTTCAAACTCAAGTTTCACTACCCGATAGGAAAGAGTAAAGATAAGAATGTTGTAGCAGTGCGTGAACCAGTGACAAAATATTATCGCCCCTGTAAACAGTGGGCTCTTCTGACTAGAGGTAATCGGTAAAGAACAGCGGAAAATGGTGTACATTGTTTACGAGCTTGAAATGAGCTAACACAGACGAACTGAGACGTGTCAACGTAATGTGAATATGATAATGCACCAGGTAAATTATTAATTGTTAAGTTTATCACATCATCGTATCTTCATATGATAGGTAAATAAGTGAATTTTCGATTTTAAGTGTCGTCAGGGTTCAAACCTGGAATCATGCCAACCTTTCATTATTTTTTTTTAATACTAACCTATAGTCGGAACATCTTGATTTTCTCCCAATTTGTAAAGTTAATTATGCTGCTTGACATATATTTTTTTTGGGAAAAAAAAATTGATATGCAGTCAAATGTGGCAGTTATTAATATTTGTTGCTATGTGAAATAACGGGAAGTAAATTAAAGTAAAAGAAGGCGCGCTTTTTCAAATAGTAAACAATTTAATTAGATGCATAGTATTTTGTCAAATGATAAAGAATATCGTAGAAACTTGCTAGAAATTCATCTAATTTATAAAAGATATACAACATGACATACTGAAATCTGAAAAGGGGTAAAACCACCATACCTTGAACAAATTCAGTTAAAAAAAGGGGGGGGTGGTAAAATGCTACGAAATTTAGATTTTATTTATTTTTTGTCGACAGCCAAAAGATGATTTGACATGTAACTAACTACTTTTTCAATTTCATTGTAAAGTAAAATTGGCTTTTTTGGGGTCTCTGTTTATTGTGGTCTGATGTTTTCAGGTTCTTTGGATTGCCAAATAATATTATAATCATCTAATTGAATGTTCAAATTATTTTGCAGCGATGGTGTGTATGGAAGGAAGACTGTCATAAAACCCAACAGTTCCGGATGGCCCTTTAAATAATTGCTTAACATCAATAGCGATGTAAGATTCAAGTGTTTGATTTAGCACAAGTTTAGCCAGGTTTTCATTGTAATTGTGGCAGAAAAACCACTAGACAGTGTCATGCATTGGAAGGATATCAAACGGATATTTTATGGAATGATTCTCATACATATAAAATCATATGCATAGGAATGTGGAGCTAGTGTCTTTCATGCAGCAATTTTTAATTTCCAATATAAACTCTGAAAAGACAAGAGCATAGAAATGTATACCAATGAGAAACATTCTTTGTGAATAAAATCATTCCAAAACTTAAATGTGTCATTAGTGTTGCATTATTTATCAGTAGAGATAATCAGATTCCAGTAAGATTGTCCAACTGATGGTTTTTTTTTGTAATCGTTTTTTGTAAATCTTAGTTGTTTTGACAATCCGGGCTGTGCATGTTGCCCGGCTGACCCTTTCAGTGTGAGACAATATTTTGTTTATGATAAACAAAATCACTGATTCAAGACTGGAGCGGACCCCTTTTAGGCAGTTAGTGCGAATCCTTTAGGTTTAAACCATTACATGCAATACGGGGGGAGGGGGGAGATTTTTTTTTACCGAGTCAAACATTTTTCCTAATTATAATACATTGAGATTTAATATATACTTTGCTATATGTAGTGTGTATATTAAAGTATTGCCAACAAAATTCATCAAATTTGGGATCATAATATTGTTTAAGAAAAACCCTTACCCCCTGTACATCATAAAAGTTCATAATCTTCTGTAGCACACGTGCATGGTTAATTCGGATCACATATTTTCTATTCCGATGTTATAAGAATTCGAAGGTTCATATCATTTACAATATCATTCAAAAAATTTCTGGGATTTTTTTTTACTATCAACGTTGAACCTCGAGGTTACATTGTAGTAAAAAAAAAATCCAATAAAAACGTTGAATGTAAATGATATGCACCTTTAAATCTTATATTGTAGGACTCATGTTGTTCAAACATAATGTGTTGATCAATTATGTTATGATGATTTTGATAAACTTCACATTAGGTAATCTTTCACGTATATTGATTACATTATATCGAGTTGTCCCAACGATATACTTGTCGGTGTGCTCGATCATACGAATTTACCGACATTCATATAGACAAAATGACACAACTTTGAAAAATTCTTGTGACGAAACTACATTTCGGAACACGTTAAAAATTGGATACCCAGAAAGCTACATTATTAAGGTTTGATATATATTTTTTTCAAAAAAAAAAAAGAAAAATATGCAGTCAAATCTGGCAGTTTTTTACACACCCCTATGTTGAACAATAAGTTGTTCAATTAACAGCATGTTTGGCAATAAAAAAATCATATATTAACACATTTAGCTTTAACATATACTTTATTTATAGTGGTTGTATAAAAGTTATATAATGGTTTTGTGTTTTAAGAGATATTCATCCCTATGCATATCGAGTTTTATGCGTAAATTGTCTCCAGGGCCGTAACTACATTGAGGCAAATGAGGCAAATGCCTCATGTTAGAAATTTCAAAAAAAAAAAAAAAAAATGAAACAAAAGATTGTCTTAATATCAAATTGTTTTCACGGAAAGTGTCTAACAAGAAGCAAGTTCTCTTCATTATCTGGTGTCGTCCCTGCATGTTTTTCGTGATCCATGTTTCTTTTTTACTTTTAGTTTTCAGAGTTGATGGTCTATTGTTTGAACTTCTGTGTCCCGGGTTTGTTTTTTGCTTATTTATTGTCGTACTTTATGACAATAGTCTGAGTGTTGATTTTCATTTGTAAACGTGTGGTTTTGCAATGTTGCATGCCCACCGATGTCCAGATATTGTGCGAGAAAATGTTTTAAGAATATACAAGACACAGAAAAAAATGGTCGTTTCTGCATGGAGAATTGAATTTGATATCAAAGAATTCACAACTGGCTACTTTTGGTTGATAAAAATAGATAACTGACATGGTTTAAATGAAAGTAAGGTCACCAATTTTCCGGTATCAAATAATTTGACAAAAAGCAATAATGTATTGCCATATGACCATTTCCATTGATGGGTTAAACTTGTATTAAGTCATGTTCAGACCCTTTTACAGAAAATAAAGGAATATGGAGTAAATGTGCACGAAACCTTATCGCACACAAAGTCAATGAATAAAAAATACTAATGATCAATCATTTGGTCAAAGTTGCTGGAGGGTCTTCAACAATAAAAGAATCATTTATACCGTAAAACAGGGTCAAGTGTCCCTAGTGTCGACTTAAGCAGTACTAGTATTTAAAGCATAATACTGCACTGTCACTATATTTCAATCTAAAATTGAGAAAGGAAATGGTGAATATGTCAAAGCGACAACCACCCGACCATAGAGCAAACAACAGCCGAAGGCAACCAATGGGTCTTCAATGTAGCGAGAATTCCCGCACCTAGTCATAAAAATATCACCAAAGTCTAATCACAATACAAGACTAAAACAGACAGACAGATCCGGTATTGATGATTATGAGAATTACGAATTTTGCTTTGTCCTACATATCGGTCTTTTAATGTTGACCATAAAACCTTAAAGTCTTAAAATACAACAAATCTATGTTTTTGCTTTCAGACCAGAATATTGTCGAAAAAAAGCTAAACAAAAAAAAATTGCAATTCAATGTCAGAAAGAGTCTGAGCCGAAACGCTCAGAATGCACGTTTTTGCGTTAGTTTTCTCAGAGCTTCTGGGGGCCTTGAGCGGCCCCCAGTCCCCTCGCCAAAATGTTTTCGCCTCGTTCCGCTCGGCGATATATTTTGCCTCACTATTTGAAGAGGCTAGTTACGGCCCTGGTCTCTCCTGTTCTTAGACCTTTTCTATCTCTTTCATGAGAAGAGTGACTTTTCTATTGTTCTAGTGTCACTGGAAATCCCACTGGTAGTACTCCGGTGATCTATGAAACAAAACATAAACATTCTACAGTTCAGCAGAGCATTTTACTGTACTTATGATACAAATTGTTTTTAATCAGAGTCTGTGATATTAAGTCTTAAAAAAACTACAAATAATGACAGATTCATATTCAATATTTCATGGCAGCAAAAATAGTGATTTCGACAACACTATAATGTACGTTCATTCAGGAAATTTATGCAAAGGTTCCATAAATAATTTTATTCTAGGTCAATCGACAATTAACCATAATAATTAAATTAAAACAGATATAAAATCAGTTTCTCACGAGACAAAATTCTACTGGCTACATATTTTTCATATATGAAAAGTTGCATCATTTCCTTTTTTGACATGTTAAATGACTTTTTTTGTTTTCCTGATTGAATACTTTAGTATTGCCCAGTGCTTCTGTTAAAATAAAGTTCTGGTCATGGTTAAAATAATATGTCAGAATTTGTTTAGTTTTAAAGACAACTACCAAGTAATAATCCATTTAGAACTTCACCTCCGGCAAAATTCAGGTGATCGGAGGGCAATAAATTGCGTAATCGCACACCTGTGAATCAACTGTCACAACTCTAAGGAGCTAATTACCGGAGAACCGGACACACATAATTTCACTGTTTGTAAGGAACAAACTATTTATTGTAACACAGAAATGTGGTACAGAAAAGTTTCTTAAATAACTTGATTATTACCAGATTTGAATTTTTAAATTATAAAATGCAGAAAAAAATATTTTTCTCAATAAATACTTAAATATAAATATAACATTCAAGATTTTTTTAGAAAAAAATTATAGTATGATCTGATATCATTTTCCCATTGCTTTTCTTGATTATCTATCGAGGTTATTCATCCCCGACTTGATTACATGTTCTAATATTTATCGACGAGAATCTCATCCTGGGCCGCGATCTTTAATGGGATTTCACGGAGTTGCCAATCTCTGTGTATATATGTCTCTGGTTGCATTTCATAGAAAATGTGGATTTTGTTGCAAATTGAGCCAATATTTTTACAGAAAATCATTCAGTTATCTACAGACTTTATTACAGATTTCCCGTTTTATTACGTTTTTTAAAAACATAGATTACTCACTTGGGAAAGTTTCCCCATGTTTTGTTGAAAAAAAAAACCTTGACGGTGTGCTTGAATATGAGCCCATACTAGTATTTGTTCATATTTGACTAATTTCTTCCGTGACTTTTGAATTTTTAAACTTGTGTAATGGATCGAGTCATTCAGGGGCGGATCCAGCCATTTAAAAAAGGGGGGTTCTCAACCCAGGACAAAGAGGGGGGATTCCAACTATATGCCCCCATTCAAATGCATTGATCGTCCAAAAAGGGGGGGGGTTCCAACCCCCGGAACCCTCCCCTGGATCCGCCACTGTCATTGCTGGCATTACATGCAGTAAAATTGTTATTATAATTGTTCAACAGGAAATGCTTTTATTACAGGATTCCAGTATTTTTTAGAACAACAAAATGGTACATAATATTGTACGCAAATCTTCATTACCAGTAAATTCTTGGATCGTACGGCGGTCAGTTCAAGCCCATTTTCATTAGTTAGATTTCACAAATTGTTGTACCATGTAGAGTGTGGGCAGGACCTTTTACGGGACGTCGGGATCGGGTGTTTTTAAGCTCGGAATTGATCCTTTCGGGATTTGGGAATTTCATGTTTTTACGGCTGGGATTTCGGGGTCATGATCCCTCGGAAACCCCCTTCTATGCAGTAAATAAGAAAACATCTATATTATACAGATCATTAAATGGTATGTTTTATAAAAAAAAAAAAGAATGTAGTTGAAAAACTGTCAAAATAGGTGTACCGACGGTCCCTCACTACATTCTCTAATGTTTGTGGAAAGAAATGATGTAACAGAATATTTTTTCAATTGGTAAAAAAATAATATTAGACTCTATTAAGGAACTTCTATATTTCAAAACGAGAGACATTAAGCTGTTTAACATGCAGTTATAGGTAAGGATCGGCAAGCCAATCATTGAGAATCGAGAATTTCCGAGACAGTTTGGCGAACGCTCCCGACGGTGCGCCATCTGCCAGAAGGAAGACGACATGATGGGATGAACTGAAAGCATCAACGAAATAGTCTTAGTTTGTGTATATATTATTTGATTATTTCATCCATGCAGTTACTTCGCTTATTTTGAAGAATGCTGTGTGATATATTTTTCACCATATAGGTGCTATTATATTGTAAGTAAACAGTATTTGTATTATTGACTATTGTAAACAGACGTATCCACTGATCTTTGTGGAGGTTTAATTTTATTTTGCGTTGTTGACATTTATTTGAGGGAATGCTGTGCAATAGCCAATGCTGTAAGTCTAAAATTGACTTGTCGTTTTTACACGTTATATGTTTTAATAATAGGCGATTGTTCTAAAAAAATAACATTGAAGCGAAGGTCAATATTTTATTGATAAATAACCACCTGTTATTTACATCTGGTTGAAACCAGACCGAACTGCATGTTAATGAAGGTATATGACTGGTCCCTTGTTCATAGAGAGCAAAGAAGACATTTTCTAGATTCTGGTCCAAACCAGTTATTTCTGAAAAGAAAACCAGTTAAAAAGTCGTCAAATGGTAAAGTAATAAGTTGTTTTTTGCTTATTATTTGTTAGTCATACATTTGTACCATGAGACAGGTAGTTCTGTACAGCCTGCTGTCTAAGAATTTAGACCAGTATGATATTTGGATTTTATATGGTAAATTATTCCATACTGGGACATAAATTGTTCCATAGCTGGTAAGTCAATAATTTCTAACATTTCTTATTGAATGTTCTGATTTACTTAAATCTTATCTTATTTAGCCTTTTGCTTTGTCCACGTTTATCAGTTTTATAGGGAAAATGACCATAGCTGTCAACTTCTCAATTTTTCTAAGAGGAAATCATTTAAGGTTTATGTACCCTTCTGTAGCCATTTTTGTACGAACTTTTCAAACTTCAATTGTATCAAAACTACAGATATAATGAATAATAGAGATAGACGGGTACACTGTATACAGGAAGGATAGATGGGATGGCTATGGGGGAGTTCTTGTAGCCGTTAAATCAGACTACATCAGTGAGCTTGTAGACATTGAAAATGACACTGAGTCGATATTTATAAAAATATCACTTCATAACAACAAATCGCTCATTATTGGTAGTATTTACAGACCACCTAGCAGTGACATTAACTACATGGAGAAAATTAAACTTACAGTAGACAACTTGATAAGAAAAAACAGATCATCAGTTGTTTGGCTTGGGGGTGATATAAATCTACCCGATATATGCTGGAAAACACAATCTATCACGGACCATCAAAATCCAATACGAATAAACAGTACTTTCCTCGACCTAGTACAAGACAACCACCTGGAACAGATAGTCACTTTTCCAACAAGAAAAAACCACACATTAGACCTATTTCTAACAAATCGGCCTTCATTGGTGAATCGATGCGAACCATTACCAGGCATTGGTGACCATGACATTGTATTCATCGACACTGATATAACAGCTAAAATCAACAAACCTGTAAAGAGAAAAATATTTATTTGGAAAAAGGCGGATGCCAAAGAACAAGTTGAAAAGGCTATGAAATTAAATGCAGACTTTAAGGAGAAATTTAACCTGGAGAGTCCTATAACTGAAATGTGGGAATTTATCAAAACCAGCTTACTTACCATACTTGAACAGACAGTACCATCAAAAATGTCATCCTCAAGATTCAATCAACCCTGGATTAACCAGAAAATTAAAAAACTCACAAGACAGAAAAAGAGGAGCTTTGAAAAAGCAAGAAAGACCAAGAAAAAATCTGATCTTGACAGATACCATCGTTTAAAAGCCGCAACACAGAAAGAATGTAGGAAGGCTTACAGAGACTATATTAATGACATCATTAATCCTGAACTATCAGCAAACCCTAAAAGATTCTGGGGATTTATTAAAAGTAAGAAATGCGAATCTGTTGGAGTTTCACCTCTCAAAGATACAGATGGACTCACTTACTCAGAAAGTGAAAAGAAGGCAAACATTCTGAATGACCAATTTTCATCTGTATTCAACACCAGTGAGGATATTAAAACCATACCGAATAAAGGAAAGAGTCCACATCCAACAATGAACAAAATACATGTAACTGAAAATGGCGTACAAAAACTGCTCAGCAACTTGAACATCCACAAAGCAGCTGGGCCAGATGAGATCCCGACAAGACTTCTCAAAGAGCTTGCACCATATCTAGCAGAAACATTTACCACTTTCTTTCAAGCGTCAATAAATCAAGGCACCATACCACCTGAATGGAAAGAAGCCTTCGTTGTTCCTATTTTCAAGAAAGGAGATAAATCACGTGCCAGTAACTACCGTCCAGTTTCATTGACTGTAGTCACATGCAAGATCCTAGAGCACATAATATGCAGTAGTATTGCAAAACATCTTGATATACACGGCATTCTGAACGACGCTCAACATGGATTCAGAAAGAACCGTTCCTGCGAGTCACAACTTATCCTCACAATACAGGACCTGGCCAAAAACATAGATCTCGGTGAACAGATTGACCTTATCTTGCTAGATTTTTCTAAGGCATTCGATAAAGTCCCTCACGAGAGACTTTTGTACAAAGCAGAGTACTATGGGATAAGTGGGCCAACACTCCAATGGATCAGGGACTTCCTCAGCTCCAGAAATCAGAGAGTCGTTGTGGATGGTAAAACATCTCACACTGCACCAGTCCAATCAGGGGTACCACAGGGGAGCGTACTTGGACCACTCATGTTCCTTCTGTTCATCAATGACCTACCGGACTATGTTCAGTCATCAACAGTCCGCCTATTCGCTGATGACTGTGTACTGTACAGAAAGATCCAAAATAATGCAGACTCGCAGTTATTACAAGAAGACATGAACAACTTGCTCAGATGGGAATCTGATTGGCAAATGGAATTCCACCCCAGCAAATGCCAACTGCTACGCGTTACCAACAAGCGCAAACCACATCTAACAAGCTACAACATTCATGGTCACAATTTAGAACTGGTTGACTCGGCAAAATATCTAGGCGTCACGATACATAAAACTATTAACTGGAACACTCACATAGAGAGTATAGCTAAAAAGGCTAATTCAACCAGGGCCTTCATCCAAAGAAA
Organism: Mytilus galloprovincialis; assembly: GCF_965363235.1. Taxonomy (NCBI): domain Eukaryota; kingdom Metazoa; phylum Mollusca; class Bivalvia; order Mytilida; family Mytilidae; genus Mytilus; species Mytilus galloprovincialis. The sequence continues at coordinate 20,513,898 of NC_134839.1, read as the reverse complement.
TCTTCAGCACTGTCCCCAACAAACAAAGGCTGTATGCTATACAACGCTAGTAAGACCACTGCTTGAGTATGCATGCTCAGTCTGGGACCCGTTCACCAACCTTAACATTCAGAAATTAGAAAGTGTGCAAAGAAGATCAGCCCGGTTTGTATTGAACAACTACCAACAAACCACCAATGTAACATCAATGCTAAAAACTCTACAGTGGCAACCACTAGCCGAGAGGAGGGCCAACTGCAAAGCAGTAATGATGTACAGGATAGTAAATGGCCTCGTAGCAATACCAACGCTAGAGCTACACTCTACATCATCCGTAGCAAGAGGACACACAACACGATTTCTTGTACCTTATGCCAGAACTTCAACCTACAGGCATTCCTTCTTCCCAGACAGCATAAGGATATGGAACAGCCTCCCACAACCTTTGGTGGACAGTACCTCACTAGATGCTTTCAAGCAGGGGGTACTGAGCTGCAGTATTCCTTAATCGCACCATCAGACTGTTTTTAACTTGCACCTGTAAATATTTTCTTGCACCTTTGTTGTCACACCCAGCATGGGCAATAGTGCGATAATACTCAATTAGAGGACTGCACTGTATTGGAAGAAGAAGAAGAAGAAGGCCATTTTGTACATATGCCAAGGGGAAACTTGATGCAAAGCATTATTTTTTACTGTTCCGTTGCATTTAATAGAAAAAGAGGACTTTGTGGCAAATAAATCAAGATTTTTATAGAAAATCCACAGCCTTTATCCTTGTACTCTCATATTTGGCAATTTGATGACTGATAGATATAGGATTATTGCATGCAGTGCTAGCATTGATTTCCTTAAAACAAGTTTATAAATGTAGTTATTGGTTAAGACAAGTATAAATATGGCCAAAATCAAGTACACCTTTTAGGGTGAGCTCGACTTTAGTGACTCAGCACGAGGTGTTTTGGAATTTACAGGTTACATAGAACTTTTTGTAAAAAATAAACACTAGCACATCATAGAAAATCAAGTGAGTAATTTATGTTTCAAATTTTATAACAAAAATCTCTGTATTAAAGGCTGTGGATTTTCTATAAAAATCTTGATTTATTTGCCACAAAGTCCTCTTTTTCTATCAAATGCAATGTAACAGTAAAAAATAATGCTTTACATCAAGTTTCCCCTTGGAACATGTACTAAATGGCCTATTTCTATTATTTATTATATCTTTCGTTTTGATACAATTGAGGTTTGGAAAATTCGTACAAAAATGGCTACAGAAGGGTACATAAACCTTAAACAAAAATAACTGAATGCAACTCTTATACATGTCATATTTGTGTTTTATCATTAAAAACACGTTCTGATTTAAGGATGGATAACTAATTTCATGCCTGATTCATGGTGCACAAACGACCCGCACAAAAAGTGAGTTTCATCCAAATTATATTTCAGTCAATTCATTTTGGGAAATGTTGTCTTTTAATTACATGATTATCATGAGCACAATGAAAGCCAACTATGCATGCTTATTTTTTTTCACACATTAAAAAATAAAGGCAACCGTGTACACTCATCACGTTAAGCAACAGACTATCAGCCCAAGCTCATAAAATTAGATTTAAGTCTTAAAGAATTTGTAATATGGTCTGATACTAAATCCATGGTAATAACTCTACATGTAATCAGTTTGTTCATTGTTGCAATTTATCAATTACCTTTAAGCGTCTGCTTCTTGCATCTGATTGGAAAAAAAAATATTGTTCATAGAAATTTGATGGACTTTATAACATAGCAAACATATACAACAGAAAGTAGAATGGTGACAATATTCATCAATTTCTATTAGATTACAAAAGTTTCAGAAGGTATTATAACATACTGACTTTGAATTAGTTCCAATTTACATTTTAATCAAATGCAGAACAATGCAAACACGAGAAAGTAAGAGCACCGTCAAGAAACACAGAAAATGTAAGGAGAAACATGAAGCACGCACATCGAACCAAACACGAGAATAAAGAAAAATTAAACATGAAGACACGTGATATAAAAAGGCCGAAAACGTTGCACGAAAATAACCCTTTACCACCCTCTATATACAACTGTCAAGACAATACATCAGTCTCAAGTTTGTTTATGGTGTAGGAAAGTGGAAAAGATGTTAACAAATTTTATTGTAAATAATTTTTAAGGCGAAGTATACGTAATTGCACGCCTCTAGCAGAATACGGGATTAAAAACGTTCGTCGTTAGTTACGCAAGTTGTCTCCCTTACTCCAAGAAAGGACACACAAAAGAGAAACTACTTTCTGTGGTCTATAATGAATCCAACAAGCACTCCTATGCTGTCTTAAACCTCATAAAAATTATCTAAATAACTCCAATTACAAATCATTCTGTACCTTGTTCTGTGTACAGCTTGACTTATTTAAAAACACTGGTTTTTTTTTGTTTTAGACGCGTAGGAGAAGGCATTTCGTGTTTATGATATCAACAGAAAGAAAAAAACGCCTCACAACAAAATTATAAACAAATAAACAAATAAACATGTAACAATTTTCTTCTATTGATATCAAATTAATTATAATGAACCTGAATTGACCCAACAATTTCGTTTTAAAAAGCCGTAGTCTTGAACGGAAAACACAGTAGACTACTCAACGTAAAGTTTTATAATAGTTTACAAATAATTAATGAAAGACGTGTGTATTTAATTGTTTAATTTAAAAGACGTTGAAATGTTCGTATTTTGTGCAATTGAAAATTTAAGGACATGATTTATATTCATATAAGAAATCAGACGATACCAAGAGAATAATTTGACTACTAGTGCAACACTTACCGGTCGGAAGAACAAATACGGAAAACAAACAAAAAATAAACAAATTAGGCCCCACAAATTATTCAGTAACTTAAAAGTTGTCTCACTCTAACATTTATCTTAAAAGTAAGTAAAAATTATGTCATTCAACTCCCAGTTTTCAACTTTTTCTACATGTGCAGAAAGTAAACAAGTGTCTTCTATTCCGTCCACAATTTATGGGAAGACTAAATCTAAATTAAGAACCATATTGAAATTGAAAGTACACATGTAACATGTGTAAGATAAAATATAACATGTCATTTCTTCTTTAACAAATTCCAATTTTGAAGAGATATATATATCGAAATCTGTTTTCTTTTATTGTGTCTAGCTGTGTGCATCATTCAAAATTAGAGAATGTAATTTTGAAGTATCAGGTCTCAATTCAAGATTATGAATGAATAGAATATAGAATTACGGGGGGTAAAGGGGGGGGGGTCAGGCCATTCATTAGGAGGCGGTACCCGGTACTTTTACCCTCCTATGCTACTGATAAGTACCGCCTGAATTCAGGAATTTTTATATAAGATGTTCATTGAATACATTGAAAAGTACCACCTACAAATAGGAATGTACCTGTCAACATGAAAGATAATGAAACCCCTGGGGGGTAGGACCTTTATCAGAACTCCGGGATCGGGTGTTTTTAAGCTCGGGATTTCGGGATTGACCCTTTTGGGGTCCGGGAATTCTATTTCCGAATTTCGGGTAGTCGGGATTTAATTTTTTTCAAATTCAGAACCTCGGGATGTCATGTTTTTAAGCCCGGGATTACAGGATCTCGATCCCTCCGCCCCCTTTCCCTCTATTATGGTTAAAGAAAAGAGGTCAGGGAAGTTTTGTAATACTTGTAACTGCAATTTGATATTTAGTGGAATGAGAGGTGAAATGTGTTCAGACTATTACATTTCGATTTTTTTTAAAATTTAACCCAAGTTTTCGGCAAGGTGTGTTTAACGACCTCGATGATTATCCATGAGAATCTTGCACTCGGTCAGCTATAGGTGTTTACCTAGTTCATGATCATACAAGAATTGAGAAGCCTGTGGTTTACTAGTCTTATAATATGAGACTTTGGAGTTCATATAATTTACATTCAACGTTTTTTATCGAATATTTCAAGGCTTTTTGACTATCAATGTTGACCCCCCCCCACCCAAAAAAAAAAAATGATTGGATAAAATGAATGGATTACCGCCCCTATTTCAACCTAAAGTCCTATAAACTGACTGGTATTCGAATTTGTTAAAAGAAAAAATTGGTATCTCTCATATTGGTTCAATACCGTAATGCCGAAAAACAATCATTTGTTTCCGCGAATTCCGAACAGCTAGAAATATATTCCCGAGTTTTAATTTGAGTAGCTCGAATAATTCAAGCCCTTTCCCTGTCCTATTTTCTCCCACACGAGAAATGGAGTATTCGTACATTAGCTGAATAATACGACTGAACTATTCGGGTTACAATTTGTGTAAATTCCGAATGCACATAAAAGTAAAGGTCCAGCCCTACTTTCGGGAAAGGACTGTTGTAGATTTCAGATTGATTTCCAGAAATAAAAATCATACAAAAATGTTTCACGCAAATATTCGTCTTCAGACGTGTAAAGTTATACAACGGTTACTAGCCGGTCTGGATTGTGATAAAAAGAAGCGCATGCAATGCATAAAATATATAATGTCGTGGCTCAGCGATGTGTTGAATTATAGAGATGCTTATGCGGCACAAAGATAAGATTAATTTACCCAAATGTACTAAGAATTACCACACAACTTAAATTTGCTTAAATATTGATTTGTTATCCTGTGCCAGACAGTTTTCTAGCTTTGCGATCTCCGCACGCACCCGAATATAAAAGACAAATACAGTACAATAGTACACAAGACGTAACTTAAAGAACTAAAGACCGAGCAACACAAACTCCAACAAAACGGTATATATTTCATACAAGTATAGAACTATATGAAGCGTCGTAACTGTTGCAGCGACGTCAATAACGTTGTCGTTGTTTTTTGTTTTTTTACACTCAAGATTCAACTTGAACAGGTTATAGCTTGAAAAGTAGCACTTTCTTTGCACCAATTGATTCCTCAGACATTTTAGAATCGTCTCATAAATTTAAAAAAAAAATCGATTGTCTAATATAATAGAAAATCTTGGAAATGTAACAATTCCTGCCGAATTTCACGATTTTCCCTATATATCCTTTGTAATTTTGGTGTATGATGCTGTTAACTTCAACAGCTCGTATCTCAAAAACGAAAACGGTTACCCCCTTTATTTATTTTATTTTCCGATTTATTTTTACAAGCAGAATCTACATGTAAAATTTAAAAAAAATCCATTGTGTAGTTTAATTACGTACACTTCGCCTTAAATGTATTCTTTATCAACTTATTATTTCAGGTTTATTATTTAGTTAATTGAAAGAAAGAGGTGTAATTATGCCTATACAGATACCCCAGTGGACAGAATTTTTATCCTGCCAAGTTTGTTTCCATGTTTTTGATGAAGGTCACCATAGACCTATAAGTTTAGCATGTGGTCACACAGTCTGTAGAACATGCTTGTGCAATTTGCCTCAGAAGCGATGTCCATTTGATCAGAACACAATAGCTAAAGACGTCAGTGAACTGCCTGTTAACTACGCCTTATTGCAGTTGGTTGGTGCATCTGTACCAGAAACTGACACACTACCATCAGAGGGGATGTCTGATCACGTGAAGCATTATAATGCATCTAAACGTTGTATAGAAGAGCTAGCACTTCATTTGAAACCAGTCAGTGCAGGTAAAATAAATTTTGAAATGTTTAAATATAGCCAGCCTAATTTAGTCTGTTATTTCATGAATCGAAATATGAATATCAAAATCAGTACAAGTTTCACTACATGTACACATCTTTTGTTGGTGATTACGGTTGATTCACACTGAAGGTCAAGACAATAACAATCAAAACCAAGGAGTAAACAAAAACTCATAAAACCAAAGGACATTTACATCAACAGTTATAAATAATAAATAAAAAACAACACAAACTCCTAAAAACCGGGAGTGAAATCAGGTGCTCCAGAAGGGTAAGCATTTCCTGCACAGTATACTGCACCCGACATGTTATTTCTTTGTTCAGTTCGGTAATGATGGAAGGTTATTATGATTGAGGAAGTTGTTCCTTTGAATTATAGACAAGATAGTAAATTCTGTTTTCACCCCAGTTCATTGTAACTTAACCCACAGTTACATGTTGTTTTCATGAAGGTACAAAAAAATGTATGTCACCCTCACAAAAAGCAAACAAATACAATCAAAGAGACTTAAAACATTAAAAGAATGGAATATCACTGTGTCCATTCAGTAAAAATGGAAACATATTTATTTGAAAAATAAATGCCAATGCTGTGACGATTCAAGAAAAAATATTTAAGTTGAAATTTCTCAATTTTATTTTACATGGTAGATATACTATTTTATGTAATTAGCTGGACAGTTTAACAATGTTTTAAATGACAAAATACATTTCATGAATGATGATGATACATTTACTATTTTTATTTGTAGCTGACCAAAAACTAAACACACCATGTCCATCTAGTAATGGCAGTGAACCAAACAATGGCATTTTAAGTCGCCCCATGCAACGCAAGCTGGTAACTTTAGTAAACTGCCAACTTGTTGAAGATGAAGGGAGAGCTCGAGCAATACGAGCTGCTCGTTCTCTTGGAGAAAGAACTGTGACAGAATTAATTCTACAACATCAGAATCCACAACAACTATCAGCTAATCTATGGGCAGCAGTACGAGCTAGGGGGTGCCAGTTTCTTGGTCCAGGTAAAAAAAAAAATGCTAAATGTACATTCTAAGTAAAAACTAATAAATGTACATGTATATAAATTGTTGTGTATGTCATGTATGTTTTATAGATGAATGAAAAAGAAGAAAAAAAGGAAAACAAACTATAACCATGATAACAAGGGCATTTTGAATAAGATTAATGAGACATAAAATGGAATGTTAAATATGAAATTTGTGACTCCAAAAATCCTCAAGGAATTGATTCTGCTCATTAAATGCATGTTATATGCATTTTGAAATACATGTATGGCAAATTATACTTTAAGAAATGAAAAAAAAAGTTTATAGCTCTGATAATCTTTTTAAATAACATTAATTCACAAACATCTAGTATAAATATGGAAATTTTAATATTGTGACAAAATGATAGCCAGTTTTAATTTATTTCAATTTTTCAGCTATGCAAGAAGAAGTGTTGAAGTTGATACTTTTAGCCTTAGAGGATGGATCTGCTCTGTCTAGAAAAGTGCTTGTTCTGTTTGTTGTTCAGAGGTTGGAGAAACACTACCCCCAGGCTTCCAAAACAGCTATTGGTCATGTTGTCCAACTCTTGTACAGAGCCTCATGTTTTAAGGTATAAAAAGTTTTTGTATCACAAATAAATCAAATTGAAAACCAGTTCAGACCAAATGTAAGACACTTACTTATTTTTTTCAATTATTAAATTGGCTTGCAATGCAATAATTCTCCATCAACTTGATCGTTTTAAGTCAATTTTTATATACATGTAACTGCAAATTTAATTGTGGTAGTATTATGGTGATGTCTGCATCTAAAGACATTTTGGTTCACAGACAATTACCTCAAAGTTTTAACACAAGTGTCAATACCACTAAAAGATGACTGGGATTGATGTAGGGGCTATTTTTTCCCCAAGGCAAGGATATTTTTAAACCTTTCATTATCCCTTTTGTAGGTGTCAAAAAGAGATGAAGAATCATCTTTGATGCAGTTGAAGGAAGAATTCAGATCTTATGAAGCTTTGAGGAGAGAACATGATTCACAGATAGTCCAAATAGCCATGGAAGCAGGATTACGTATTGCTCCTGACCAGTGGTCATCATTGTTATATGGTGACACCAGTCATAAATCTCATATGCAGTCCATTATTGACAAGGTAAATGTCTTCATTATTGTTTGAATGTGTTCATGGATGGGATTAATGGTATATAAAAAAGTGGTTTTAGAAATAATGAGTTGAGAATAAATGTTTTAAAATAATAAGATCCTGAAAACTAAATTTTAAGCATGGCATGAATAGATGTCATAAAAGTCCTGCTACCACTTGATAACATGTAGGAAAAGAAGAGCACATTTGTCTCTACCTTTCATCTCAAACTCCCAGAGAGGCCTTCAATTAAGAGCAAGTTTTAAAGTAATATTATTTTCCTTACAGTTACAGACGCCACAGTCATTTTCTCAGAGTGTCAACGAATTGATAATAACTTTACAGAGAACTGGTGATCCATGCAGTCTACAACGATTACATCCACATTTAGAGTTCCTGGCCAGTGTTGATCCTAATCCTGGTAAGTGCTAATAGTTTCTTTGAAGGAAGCAGGCTGCAATATGAAGGAGCTTGCCTTTTAACATATAACATATCTTAACCATTGCAAATTCATATTCAATATTGTAAATTCAGAAACTGATCATGCATGTAGATTGTGATTGTTAAATAATGGACAAGAATGTGGTATGGATTATTGTGATTTCAGGTATTGCTAGAAAATTAAAATGAATAGTTATTGAAAAAAAATAACTTAACTGTATGTGGTGGAAATGTAAATTAACCCTGTCATTCCTGTACCTGGAATTTCATTATTTAGCTAATTGTACATGTTTTCAGAAGTATTTTCAGTATTTTAAATTACAATTTTTTATGATGTGTTAAATACCAGTGTTGTAAATGTACAGATTCCTTTTTAGATGCACCCTCACCATCATGGGAGAATCTGGAAGCTGTTATGAAAGCCATCAAAACTGTAGTTCAAGGACTTGTAGATTTCATACAAAGTAATGGTTCTAAACATTTGGAGATCTTAACATTACCCAATCTTAGATACAAGACCAGTATGTGTCGTGATTTGGTACAAAGGGGAACATGTCCAAGAGGTGGAAATTGCACTTTTGCTCATTCACAAGATGAACTTGAAAAGTAAGTAATCAAAGAATTTTGTTAAACTGTTTATTCTAGAGGGACACATTTCATTGTTATTCTCACAGGTTCTGTTAATCCTTTCCATAAATTCTGTTTATTAGATATAAAAAATCCTTGATTATTATACAACTTTTTTATGTATTTTTTTTTGGGGGGGGATAGGAAACTAATAAAAACCTCTATTGTAATGAAAAAAAAATGATTTTGAGACTGAAGTTTATGGACCAAAGATTTAATATGATTTTGAAAATCTGAATGCAATATCTAGAACAGTAAAGAAAGTGTAATATTTTGTCCTTGTTTTTGCTATTTCAGATATAGGGCCAGGAATAAAAGATTAGGAAAAGGACAATTTTTACCTACAACAACATCAGCTTTAACACCCAAAGAAAAGTTAGCATTAGAAAGTGTAACAAAAACTACAGCTGAGAAGCTATTGGCAGCTGAAATATCAAAGTCTGGAAACAGTATTGACACTATTTCAACAGATCAACAGTAAATTAAGTACATGTATAAGAAAACTCTTTTTCACTATTTTTCCGAAAGTGGGTAATATGACATAAACAATACATAAAGCCAATTGTAATTGAGTAGACCACATTCAATATACATTTCTCAAATTTTTAATACAACTGAAAGTGAAACATAAAAAGTTGAGGTTTGTATTGTTTCTCCTTTTTAACGGTGGGCAATTGGTTGGTTTGTCCAATGAAATTTATGTCACATTTTTCATGGGATCTACAGATCAGAGCTTCCTGAAATTTAAACGTGTTCCAAAACTTTTAGGCTGTGTATAAAATTTTCATGACATTGCTATAGGGAACTACAAATAAAAACTTTCTAAATTTTTTTTATCAGGCTCCATCAGATAATGGGCTCTCCAACTTCCTATTTACAAAATTCTTAAAATTGGGGAGATGAGTGGCTCACTAAACAAGAGTAGCTCACAGTTGTTGTCTCAATTGCATTTAATCCAGGGTTTTAAATTTTCCCCCTAACAAAGCTGATTTAGAAAAGCAAACCATTGCATGAGACAAATTTTACCTTTCTTAGATGTTCCTCTTCTTATTCTTTCAGAGGTACAATCACAACCCCATCTGGACTTCCGCAGAAACTAGCAGTAACACATGAACCATCATGCTTGCCAGGGGCCATGACCAATATGACTATTTCTACAAGTCAAGCGTCCATGGTGCCTACTCCCATGACACCACATATACAGAATATGTCTGGATCAATGGGACCTCATGTTTCATCTTTTACACAGAACCCTAGTCCTCAAAACTGTTACCCTCCTGAGTATTACCAATCTTGTCAGAACACAGTACCTATGATGTCAATGCCAAGAATGATGTCTTATGGTAAATGTTTATACTCTCTCTGCAAGGTTAAATATGTGAAATTTATGTTCTGTTTCTTAAGGCCACTAGTATTGGCCATAGAGGCTCTATAAACAATACTACAGTCAAACAATTTTGTATAGGACAGCAAAATTAAATTTAAAGATCACCATTGCTAACCTTTATACATAGACATGAGTGTAATAATTTTTTGGAAGGGTAAATATTATGTCTTAAAACTTAAACAACTTTGTTTATGATGATGTTGGTTATACTCCAAACCTATACCACATCAGTGTATGGTTACTTTTGAAAAGATGATGTAATTGTCTGTTTTTCTATTTTAGCTCACCATTCCGAAGGAACAGTGAGCTTTAGCCATCACTTGGCATCCGTTGTCGTCTGTCTTGTGTAAACTATTTCAAACAACTTCTCCTCTGAAACTACTGAACCAATTCCTACCAAAATTAAGCTGAATGATCCTTAGAGTATCTAGAATAAATTTGTGTTTTATTTTCTGTTTCGTCAAAAAACATGGCCCCCATGGCTAAAAATAGAACATAGGGGTAAAATGCAGTTTTTGGCTTATATCTCAAAAACCAAAGCAGTTAGAGCAAATCTGACATGGGGTTAAAGTTTTCAAACGGTAACATTTTATCAGCCCGAAAATTTTCAGATGAAGCTAATCTTGGGTTGCTGCGACTAAATTGGTAATTTAAAGGAAATTTGCAGTTTTTGGTTATTATCTTGAATAGTATTAATGATAAAGATAAACTGTAAACAGCAAATATGTTCAGCAAAGTAAGATCTACTAATAAGTTATAATGACGAAAATTGTCAATTGACTCCTTAAAGAGTTATTGCTCTTTAAGGACAATTTTACACAATTTGTTTAAAAAACAAACTACGATGAAATTGGACACCTAAACAAAAGATAAATGCCAAAAAATCAAGGTGAGCGATTCAGGGTCTTGAGAGCCTCTTGTTTCATCGAACATTCTATATGATCCTTTTATTACATAGATAATCAATTTATGTACTTTTGAATGCATTTTTAAACTAAAGTATTGTTTTTAGGTCCAACATGTTATCAGCACCAAACAATGCCACCAAGCTATCGTCCACCAGTTTATGGAATGATGCCACCTCAACAGTGTCCCTACCAAACGGGTATGGAGTACACCATGGCCACTAGATGTCCGCCACAACAACCACCACCTCCTTATCCTGGGTCATGCATGTCCTATGACATGTGTCAGCAGGCTCACAGTAACCTGAACCCCTATGCTGAACCTTTTATGGTTGGTCCACACGGTCCAGCTGGTCAGCAGTTCTGTTGTCACTCTGATGATCACAGATGTCTAGTTCCTCCGCACGGTCAGGTAGGTCAATGTCCAGTCAATATATCTAAACTGAAGGGTCAACTCCAAAATCAATTCATCAAATTAAAATGGAAACTTCAGCATTCCTCTTTTAAAACTACTATTTGTATATTTATGCAACTAACTTACATAATACCCATATAATTTAGATTTATTTTTATGGAGGGGGTAATATTGCCCTTTGTTTTGTCAAGCAAAAAAATCTTGAAACTTTCCGTTGAAATTTTTTATATCCTGCAGGATTGGTTCCTTTGAAGAAAAAGAAAGAAAGATAAAAACCTTTGATAAAGATAAAAAAACCCAAAAAAAACCCAATTTGATTTTATATTAGATAACATAGGGTGTGGGGATGTTACCCTTCCTTTTAGAGCTATGAGATATCTTTTCTGGCATTACAGCAACATGGTAAGTATGGGAAATGTTGATGCCAGTGCATCGGCGGTATAAAACTTTCCTTTGCAGCCTAAACACATCATCAAAGAAAAATTCAAGTCAAGAAACAGAAAATAGAGGATAGGAATAGGTAACAAAAAAGTGTGCCTGTTGTTGTTAAAAGTATTGTTGGAATTTACTGCCTGTTTAGTGCTGAAAAATATCTGAAACACTTTTAACCCTGTCTTTATTAGAAAAAGAGAAAAAATAATTTATCACAGAAAATTGATTTGTTTTTTACGCCTGTTCAATTAAAATATACATGGTAACAAGAGAAGGCATTTTAAAAATGAGGTAACCACCTATAGACTCTAGAGGCAAATTAAAATTTTACTTTCATTTCTAATATGTTAAACCATAGATGACACCCATTCATTGATACAAATAGGAAGTGGCTTCTCTATGTCCTGTGTATGTTTTTATGGAACAGCCTTTGAATCCAAAACTGCTTATTTCCTGATATTTGACCAAGGGTTGAATACAGTTGCATTTTAAAATGTTAAAAGGATTAAGTGAGGATGATGATCTGAACAGGGGTTCCCCTGGAAACATTTAGTCATCACCTCACTTTTCCTTATTTGTGATAGTGCTCTGTTGTACCTGTGGTTGCTTTTATCAGAAAATAAGCATTTAAAAAAAAATAATGAGAAAAAATTTAGTGAGAATGAAATGGTAAAGACAGGATTATTGTAAAAATATAAGACCTACCATATATTTAAGTATTCAAAATTAAAAAAAAATAAAATTTAAAAACTAGTTTTCAAGATAAGAAAAAAAACCATGAACACTGTGTCACTTTAATATAGTTCTTTATTGATGCTGGTGAGATACTTCTAAGTAACAGTTCTTGCTATTACATTTGGTATGCCCGAGTTTTTGTGAAATATTATTTAAGTTATAAAGAGCAGAATACAGCTTACAAAATTACAAATTGAGCCAAAAAATTACTTAATTCATTTTTATATCCATATCAGATTAATTATTTAGATTTCATGTATATTGCTTCATATATATTGCTGGAACAAACAATTAATTTGGGAGTGTTTTAATCACCAGATTTCTTCGAACTAAATCATTGAATGTGATTAGATTTCTAAGAAATCCTGGGAAATAAAAAAAACAACAAAATAAATTGGTTGTTTAAGCAATTTATAAATTATGAAGGAAGTAAATTGCTTGGTGTACAAATTTCTCCTATTTTTAGAGTATCAGTGTTTTAGTAACATAGGCTGTATGTGTTTATGGGATTTTTTTTGTAAATTATAACATTTTAAACTTTATTAATTTTGATGCAAGCATTTTATGTTAATGTTTAACCATTTTAAGTTCAATGCAACTACTGAACAACGGTAAATTTCCACAATATTTCATTCCAAAATATTTGTAACTATCACTTATTCTTGTTTGACACAATTGTAAAAACACTGTGGCTTGTTTTCACTCACATGATACGTCATGTGATCGGTAAACTCCCCACATTGTTTAAGTAAAACTTACTAATGTAAAGGTTTGGGGACTGATTTAAGTGCGCTTTTATGTCTATACTGTTCATTGACTTTCATTGGCATATGATTTCAGGTATTTAATACCTGAAGTAGTTAGTAAAAAATGAACAAAATTAAGTACTGAACCTAAATTTTTCATTTAAAATAAAAGTATAGGTTTCCGTAATAGAAACCATTCTTTCAACAATTTCTTAATTTCAGAATAGCTTAGGCTCTCTTTTAATAAATAATTAATTTATGTAAGTTCTGACTATGAAAGTTGATTCATCTTTGTTAATACATATGAGTGTAAATTGGCATAATAAATCGTTGATATTCATATTTGTACAGAATAAGCCATAAATATAAAGTATCTTTAGTTCTTGACTGTTGTTTAAAATTGTAACTACCGTAATCTGCTGTATATAATCTGCAAATAGTTTTGACAATACATATTAACTTGTCAAGTCTTCTGTGAATCTTTCGTGGTATTCTAAATTTATGTTTGAATGACCTTTATTTAAAACAAACACATACAGCAGTATGATCACAGAATACAATGGAAGAAAAACAGAAATTTGTAATGAAGCATTATATTTTGATGAAAAATAATGTTGTATTTTAAAATTCAAATGGCATATAAATATGGATTAGAATAATTATAAAAGTATTCAAAAAGAATATTGGCAACACCTATAATTTCAAGAATAAACAAGCAAGAATGTAAAAAAATGTTAAGAAATCAAGCTTTTTCTTATTTCTTGCTAAAATTATTTTAAAACTGTGGATTATGCATGCCAAAATACGGTAACTCAGAAAGAGGTAACATGTTTTTCAAATCTCTTTAGAAACGAAGTCAGAAATCATGGTGGGGGATTCAGAGTAAGAAACCTCTTCATTTATTATGACACAGCACCATTTTGTGTTTCCAATTAAATATTTTATGGCTTACTCTAATGATTTAAGATGTAATAATAATTTTTGCTGATACAGGGATTATCATAGGTAATAAAGAAGGCAAGCAGATTCTTTTTTGTTTGGAAATGGTTGTATTTGAAGATTTCAGTCAGGTATGGTTATATGTTGTACTAAATAAGAATGTATGCTTGATATCATTTGTATTTTTCAATCTTTTTGGAATTCATATACCAAAAAAAATGACAAAATCTTATGTCTGCCAGTAAGGGATACATGGTAAACTTAAACTTGTCTAATTTTCTTGCAGGATGTTGTCTCACCAGTACTGCACAGTCAACAAATTATTCCACAATTTCAGGTTGAAAGTATTCGGTACCATACAAACGAGGATACAGATGATTAGACTTAACTCCCTTTCATTTTCGGAACTTTTAAAATTGTGTAAATTTCTGTTTTGAAATGGAAAAGCATCAGTCATGTTAGGCTTGTGCATATTATATTCTTATAGCAAAGACTGTTTTACACTTATGCAGCTGGAGTTATCCCCTCTTTTTGTTGTCATCTCCTTCAGTATTTAGTAAATATGAGTTAGGGATGGACTCTGGTGTAGGATTAGATTAAAAATAAAATAGTGCTCTTTTTTATTATGGAAGGTGTCTTTCAAGAATTGATCTTTGAATAAAGAAAGAGGAGCTTTTTATTATTAAAGACTTTTTTCAAGAATTGATCTTTATCTTGTGGATGAGGTCGATCAAGGATTAATCTTTTTATTATTAATGAGGTCTTTCAAGAATTGATCTTTATCTTGTGGATGAAGTCAATCAAGGATTGATCTTTTTATTATTAATGAGGTCTTTCAAGAATTGATCTTTTGATAATGTTTTCTTGCGAAAGATCTGTGTTTCCCTCAAGGCACTCTGGTGTCCTCCACTAATGACAAATGCTCGCCACCAAAAAGCCATCAGTGCTGAAAGTGGTGTTAAACATCAATCAATAAGTGGACCTAGGTGGTCTAAATACAACTGTTTCACTGGAGCAATTTTTATTCCAAACTCTTTCATTCTTGTTTCTAAATATTTTGAACTAACGACTTTCAAATAAAAATTGTATGGGGTAAAGCAGTCTTCTCTGATATGTGAAACAATTATTAAGGTTTTAAAATTATACAGAATTTTAATGTTTATATGTTTACTCCTATGCTTAAAAAGAAATGAACCCTTTCATTGCTACTACTTAAAAAAGGAGCAAGACCAGATTTAAAGTGATAAAGGCATTGTAAAAATTTGTGCTTGGTTATTTGTAAATATTAGATTATTGTTCCATATATATGTATTCTATGATATATTGATCACTTTTTAATGTTTTGTGTGAAGCATGCACCAATCAGAAAATGGACTCCTATGGTAAATTGTAAAACAAGTAGTGGCTTGATATGCTCTGTATGGGACATAGAACTAAGTGGGTGTCTCTCAAATTTGGTTCAATCATGAAAGATGAGTTCAAAGGCGTTTGCCATCTGGAATTCATTTTGTGGTTGTTGTGTATGAGAACTGTTTACATTTGTAAATGAAATAATATTTTTATCAATAATGATATGTATATTTATATGTTTATCTGTAAGGTAACTAGTGCAAGGTCTATCAAATTTGATAGTTTATATACTTGTGATTTTGAAGTGACAAAATTTAAAGCTGATAAAACAAAAGTGTTATATATAAAGTACTCTTTATTCTAATATATTGCTTTCTTGGAAATACTGTAAGAAGCTTGTTTTTGTACTTGTGTATACACTATTTATGAAAATAATGATTCAAATTGATAATTTCCTGAGAATGGAACATCTAGTTTTGAACATGATATAGATTTTGAATGTATGTATAAAAGTACATTTTCAAGTTGCTTATTTAAAAGAAGCAGGAAGTTTGAGGTCTGAGACTTAGCTTAACTTTTTAAAGAGGTTTGTTCATATCCTGCATAAATTTGTTATCTATGGGTATAGAACTTAATTTTTATGAACACACAGAAGTTTGAATAATTTATAGAATGATTAGTAGAAAGTCAGACCTCAGACTTCTATGTTCACCTTCTTTAAGAAGACCTTTTGTTTTTGAAAGCTTGGAATTAAATCAGTATTTTTTATTGTGAAATTCTCTAAATTTGTTACATCGAGGAAGAACTATATTTTTGATCACAGAGTTGGTTGACCACATTGGAAAACATATTTCTAGATCTTTGCAGCAAAGATTATTAGAGATGAAAAGTATTGACATTTGTTTGCCTGTAATTGTTTTAATATATACATTGTATATATATGTAGATATTTGTGTGTATTTATGATTCTTAAAAATATGATATAGAATAGATCTGTTGCACTAGTAAAACAAATTATCTTTCTAATATTAACACAAAAACCATTTTGTGAAACCAGTCTAAATTTAAGCTTTTAGGTGATTAGATTTAAAACTGAAAAAGACACTTATTTTGAACAGATTTGTATAAGTCTCTACCAATGTAATAAATTTCTGTAGTAAATCATGTATGTTTAAGCAGTTTCTATATAAATATTAGATGTACAGTTGTTTTTACCATTAATTGGTTATACATGTAGTACCGTACAAAAAGGTTGTTGGTCTCCTTTAACCCTGCTGAATCTGTTTTTATTAGAAAACAAAGGATATAGGGTATCCATCCATGACACAGAATCAGTACATGCACTTTAAGGGGGTACCCAACACTTTCCCTAAAATTAATTTGACTCGTTTAATTTTTATAAGATTTTTGACAAAGTATTTACTTTGACCTTTTAACAAAAATATAAAAATTGCAAAAAATTTGAACCAACCATTTTATCAGAAAAATTACACTGGTTATATAGCAGTTTGACAAACACCAATTTTAATCACTGAGAAGCTTAATATTCCCTTTACAACACGGTAATTAAAACGTTTAGCTGACTTTACAGAGTTATCTCCCTGTAGTGTTAGGTACCACCTTTAAAAAAACACAAAAGCAAAGAAGAGCACTTTTATTGCTGTTCTTCATCTCAAGTCACAGTAAGGCCTTCAACATGGAGCAAAAAACACTAGTACTCTCTACAAGTTTAAGACTGCCAAAAGCTTATATTACAAGATAGGTGAAGATATATTGTTTTCCAAAGAATCCTGTTGGTGGATTGAGAAACAATTCAATGTAGAGCAAAATTGAATGTGCCTTGTTAGAGTTTTATAAAAACAAACAAAAATTATGTTTTTCCTGCCTGCCGACCATGGACTTGTGTTGGTTGAAATCAATATTTAAATTTTATTGGCCTTGGGTCACCAAATATACTTTTGGATGAGAACAGAAATACATAAAAATAAATGTGTTGTTTGAAATTCTACAGCAGTTTGCAGTTTTGTAAGTTCAGAATTTATCCTTTTAAGATTTGAGTTCTTTCAAGAACTTAAATGCATCTATTCTTTTTGTAGGCATTATTTTGAAAAATGAATCAAGTGTGTAAACACTTGCACAGTGTTCATTATTCCTAATTTAAACCTCCGAAACAATCAAAATTTAAAAAAAACACAACATTTCCCTTTCTTTCATATTCTGAACATTAGCAGTTACCAGATTTTTTTTTAGATAGAATTTAAATGTTGCAATGTGAACATGAGTGATAAGCTATGGTGATCTCTAAAATATAAATTGATCACAAATCTAACTGATCCAACACAAATCTAACTGATCTAACACAAATCTTACTGATTTGAAATTGAAAATACTTCATTAGAAATGTGATTTGAAACAACTTATTACTGCAAGGATTACTTGTGAATACGAAACCAAAAAACTTAGGATACAAAATTTAAAACATTTGTCGTATCAAAATAACAAAGGATCTCCACAAAATTTAAAGTCGCTTAAAAAATGGTAATAATATTGAAAAATAGAAATTCAGTTAAGTTTGGGTCCAAGAACTAGCCTAACTTAGTAAGGTTAGATGTGCATACATTGATCATAACGGCCTTCAAATGGATAGTATGTTAATATAAAACTAATCAACCACTTATGTCATGCATGAATGGCTACCTCTCCTTAGGTTTGGTTACTTTCAAAAAATAAATTATGTAAACTAAATATTTCATATTTCAACTTTTTTTATATAACAGAACTTGAATTTCTTAAGCATTTAAAAGTTAAAAGACAAGGTACAATAGTTATGTGCAGTGGACTTTTTTTTGTAGCTCATGGGGACAGAAAATGTGAATTTCTGTTCAGTCTTATGTCAGTTAAATTTTTGAAAAAAGGGCTATTCCAGAAATAATGAGAGTATGGATTCAAATTCACAAGTAAAATTTTTCACATTTATCAGTGGATTGTTGAAGAAAGTAAAGTAAAATGCAGCATTTAAATTTTTAATATACATGACATTCTACTTATCAATAACTCATTCATACATTTATTTGTGGAAAAGCCCATAATTGAAATTTGAATTTGATAGAACTTTATAATAAAAACCTACAGATCAAGTCATTAAAGGCAAAAGATTTGAAAGGTTTAGATTGAGGTTAGTAGAATATACTTATTTCTGTTGATTTGAAATGAAATATACTGCCAGGTTAGAATCAAAATGCAGTGTTCTCCGGAGTGCCTTTTAGCATCACTGTAATGTGATGCTACAAATTTCTAGATACAAGATGGTAACTCAAAATCACTGTTTACATTGATGGTGTATGATACTCCAGGGAGAACATTGCACAAAGGGTTAAGAAGGTTTGAAATTTAGATATATATTTTAAATATAGTTTATTACATTGGGATTCTGCAGATATTTAATATGTTCATATAAGTAATTATTTAGTAAGAAGGTTAATTATGCCAATATCTGGCCTCATTTACTAATATCTAGGTCATAAATATGTCATCATACCAATCCAAAGGACTTGTATTAAAAATGAATTGGCTATATAACATTTTGTTACTATGAATCAAATTTGAAAAGATTTTCTGTCTCTCATTTCAGGCTCAGATGCTGACAGACTTACATCAAAGAAGAACTGAAATCTTGACAAGGCTTAACAAATGTAGTTCTACTACTAGCAAGAAAAGTTGGTCTGGGGCAGAGACTACCTTTGCTGAATGGGGCTCAGAGAAATCTATTGGTAGAATGACATGCTCCTCTCAGTCCATACCTGATGCAGCTTCAGCTACAAAGATACCATCAGTAGCTTCAAGAGAAACACATTCTGGTACAAATATTTATTGTCCACACTTGGGCCTTGGTTAACTGTTGGTATTTGTCAAATATGTGTTTTTATGCCCCACCTACGATAGTAGAGGGGCATTATGTTTTCTGGTCTGTGGCTCTGTTCGTTCGTCCGTCTGTGCGTCAGTTCAGGTTAAAGTTTTTGGTCGAGGTAGTTTTTGATGAAGCTGAAGTCCAATCAACTTGAAACTTTAATAGTACACTTGTTGCTTATGATATAATCTTTCTAATTTTAAAGCCGAATTAGACTTTTGACCCCAATTTCAGGGTCCACTGTTTGATGAAATTGAAGTCCAATCAACTTGAAACTTAGTACATATGTTCTCTATAGTATTATCTTTCTAATTTTAATGCCAAATTAGATTACCCAATTTCACAGTCCATGGAACATGGAAAATGATAGTGCGAGTGGGGCATCTGTGTACTTTTGGACAGATTCTTGTTTTACTCTGTTTACATTTGGCATACAAAAAAAAAAACAATTTGAACTCAAGGTTTTGTGATTGCAATTTTAATTGCAGAAATAAAAAATCTTAGTAAAAACAATTTGTGAACTCGGTTTTGTGATTTCAATTTAAATTGCAGAAGTAAAAAATCTTAATTTCTTCTTTTTCCAGAATTTTGTTTATGTAAATTGTGTGCATATTGTTCAAAATTATATTTTTTAATTGAATTATGTTTGTATATCTGAACTAGGGTATGTGCAATGAAAGAATTAAAAAAAAAAGAAGCTATGAATTGAGCAACAGTCTTCTCCCCAGGCTTTTTATGCTCTTCTTTTTTTAGTGGAATTTTAGTCTCAATGATTCTTTTTTAAAACGCTCTTGATAAAAAGATTTGATAACATTCTGGAAATTGATAAAGTAATAATACAGACCTTATTTGATGACAATATACTTTTCTAAGAGATAAAGATGTGTTTGAGTTTAGTATATTGTTTAATATTTTTATCTCTACATTTATATTTTGGATAGCATAAGAATTTGTTAAAATTTTTATTTATAATAATGATTTTATGTTATGAATTTCTAGGTTGGGATAGTGATTACCAGAATTGGTCTGTAGGTGATAATACATCCTCACCATGGAAAAAAAATAAAGATACTCCTGTTGGATCCTCGGACGTGGTGGCTGACTGTCCAGATGTGTGGAATGAGGTACGGTCATTCTGACATATTGATTACGTTTTTTTTTTTAATTTGTTTGGAAACTTTTTCACCTAATGTTTTTCTTTATTAAAACATCCCACATATGGAGTACTGTTTGGTTGATCTTTATGTTCAGTGAAAATATTTCAAATATAGCAGTGTTCTCCCCAGGCCTTTAAAGGACCACGGGCCCGCGATGTATAATTTTCTACCGTGGTGGTATCGTTCTTGCCGCGATGTATAATTTTTCACCGTGGTGCTAAAATTTTCGGTAAAAAAAATCATAACGGTAAACCTTCCCGTGGGGTATAAAATTTCAGATGAAAATTGACCAGTTCAAACCAGTTCAATCCAGTTCTGACAACGAAGATTGTTTACACCACGTGATCGATTTACCTTTTGAGGTTAACCTTGATGATTGGATTTAATCGATGTACACGATTCTTGTGTTTTAATTGATTAAGAGATCATAACTTAATGATCACAGACCTATGAGACTTTTGAGGGACAAGCAGACATTTGTTAATAAACTCTATTACTCCAGCCTTTGGTCATAAATGATTTGCGTATTTTTAAAACGTGAGTTACTTCCCCTGATTTAGCTTATTACAAAAATGTGCTCCTAAAATATCATCCATCATTTAAAATAGAAATAAAGTACAAATTGAATGCAAAATTATATAAGGATGTTACCTCAAGGATAAAAACTTTCTTTGAATATACCAACAAAAATATATTGCAAATTATTTTTGACAATCATACTTTTATTAAAGCAAAGACATATTATATTAAATAGGTAGTATATCCATTTATACTCTATTTACCGACCGTGCAAGGGCTGTATGAATATTTGTGTGATGCAAAATGTATGAGAAATGTTTTTGAGAAACACTTTTTAAAAAATAATATTCTGGTACAAGAAACCGAAGGTGTCATAACATTTAATTTCTAATTATTGTGCTGATTATATATATGTGATTATACTTAAAACATTGCTTTGTGATAATTTTGTGTAATATGTAATATATCTGTTGTATATATATGTTGAAGAATTGAATAAAGATAAAAAAAAAAAATAGCCAGTCAAGGTCGTTAAAAACTTCCATTTGTATACTCTATTGACTGTGCAAGGGCTGTATAGCCAGTCAAGGTCGTTAAAAACTTTCATTTGTTGTATACTTCTACTGAGCTAGGTTGTTGAAAACATCCATTTGATATATAGTTGAGTATTAAAGAAGGGTAATGATTAACTTTTACAAAATAAATTTACAATGATTGGAATTCAGCTAGACATGACATTCTTTCACGAGTGTCCACATAGATAATATAAGTATACTTTTCATGTCTATCATGAAATAACACAATAATGATTTTAATAACAATTTTATTAATCTAAAAGAATCATGTCTAAAGCTATGGAAAATAGTATTTAATTTACTAAAGGTTCTACATTAAAATTTAATCTTGTTTAAAGTTAATTGTTATGATGTAATCTAACAAAAATGGGGAATGTGTAGTGTAACTATACAAGTATCAGGACAAAATTGGCTTGATCAAAGTATAAAAAGTGACTAGTTTAAAGACTAAAAGTGCTTTCTGTTATTTATTCTTAAAAGATATTAAAGTATACAAACTGTTTGATTTACTTTTTTTTTTACCCAAAGTCTACATAACACAGTAAACAAAACAAAAGACAAAAAGGTAATGGCACAAAAGCTAACAAGAAGAAAAAATAAGCGATGCAACGTGACACGACATATTGTACAAATCATTTCGACACGCGTTACCCTGGTGCTATCCCAAAATCCTGGAGAGAACACTGAATATAGTCCTGACAATATTTTTTTAATTTCATAGTTAAAAGAAACATTTTTAGTGAGAAAAAAATGTCAGCATAAATTAATTTCATGAGTTTTTTTGCAACATTAAGCTCTATGTACACTTCATACTACCAACTGGAGAAATTCTAAAAACAAATTTTGACTGCTAAGTTAAGGATATGAATATAATGAGAGATGTATATATATGTCAAAGAGACAGCAACCAACTGAGAGTTAGAACCAAAAGACATTAAAATACAATCTTCAACAATAGGCAGGTATCTATGCAAAATCTCTCTGAATCCTCCAGTCATAAAAAATAAAATAACAAAATTACTGAGGAATATTCAAAATGGAAAGTCCCTAATAAAATGGTAAAATCAAAAGCTCTAACATATCAAACGAATGGATAACAACTGTCATATTCCTGACTTGGTACAGGCATTTTCTTATGTATAAAATGCTGGATTAAACCTGGTTTTAAAGCAAGCTAAACCTCTAAATTGTATGACAGTCACATCAAATTCCATTATATTGACAACAATGTGTGAACAAAACAAAGTTAAATATGTCAATTTCAAAAGTTGCATTATTGAAGTGTGCTTAAATGCATTGGACTTATTTTGCAAATTGTTGATTTTTCTATTGGTGCACAATGCCCTTAATAACGACTGGAAATGTATAATTTAGGTATAATTTAAAAAAATATATAAAGCTCAAATATGTGGATTTTTGTTTGTTTCTGATTTTTATTTTCATTCCTGTTGTTTTTTTTGTGTTTCTTTTCAAATTTGTTTTTATTGGAATTTTTATTATTTAGTGAATCTGTTATCATTATTGTCATTGAAATACCTCAATTTAACAAGGTCCTTTATATTTTATTTTTCCATAGAAATTTGTGCTAGCTGTAAACCAAGGAAATGAACAAGATGTAAGACTTACCAAAAATGTTGTTTAGTGGAAAAAAAGGGGGACCCTGTTCAGAAAAGGAGTTTCATATTGCTAAATCATACCTGCCAACTTTTGAAAATCTCCATGGAAGATTTTTAAGCACAAGAGGACTTAATACATCTTATGTTTGGATTAGTATAAATGTGCTTATATGCCATTTTGACTTCTCTGAATGTCTGTTTTGAGGTACTCAGTATATATCCTGAAGGATCTCAAGAGTCAAATCAGCAAAATCACCAATGAATGGAGAAAGTTGGCAGGTCTGCAAAATTTGTTCAAGATTAAGAGATTTCAGTATCATTCACTAACAAAATATTTACATAATACCTTAGTTGTAGAACACACCCCCCCACCCCACACACACACACTTTTTAGACCAACCAATGTCAATCCAAAGATATATTTTTGATCATTTTAAAAAATTCAGAGGCATTACATTAAACCTCTCTTCTAAGATACATTTAGATAAAGAACTAATATAGAAACTTGGTTATTTAAAAAAATTTGTATCAAAATAAGATCCTTCATATTCTGATATCCTTGATCCTGTAGATTTATAAGAAATGAATATAAAACAATTTATGACAACCCCTGACATTGTTGGGAAATGCACCAATTGAGAAATCAATAGATAATTTAAAAAATATTATTGTTTTTCAAATACAGGTTAATAAGGTCACTGATAATAGAATTATATGTAATTGTTGCCAAAATCTTAAAAAAAATTAAGGTTATCAGTTGATTGCATTGGGCTGTACATTTACTCTTGAGTATTTACCAACATTTTTAATTTCCTTCCTGGTTTGTGAAAATTGTTTTTCTGAGAACTATTTTAAGATATTGTACAATAATTTTAATTTCCCTTTACATAATAATGTGAAGCATTAACACGCTTTAAGATTGATGCAATAAGTCTTTCACAATTATTATAAGAGTCTTTTTGATGCAATATGTTTCAGTTTAATATAAATAAATTCATTATTTTGTTTGCAGATTAATGGTTTGTGGTTTTTTTGACTTTTTTAGCAACCTTCTAAAAGAAAATATTTGCTTTTTAAAAAAATCTTTAGAACAAGTTCTTTAATCTTTTGTAATTGATTACTTTTTTCAACTGGATCAAGACCATTTTAGTAATACATCATTCAATACTTTAGAAATTTGCCATTCTTTGCCATTTATACTAATGTATATATTTTTTTTCAGACTGGATCTGATTCCACTGATTTCATGTTGAACTGGTTAAAGGATATACCAGATGACCCAATGCCAGTAGAGCAAGTTCCTATTCCCATGCAGAAAATCAGTAAAACACAGAGAACTGTATCCCAGTCTTCTGAGAGAAAATCTGTATATGCTCCATCAACAAGTTACCACCAGGAATACCAAAAGAAGACAGATGTCAAGGGAGATAATAATGATGATGAGGATGATATAGAGATAGATTACAGGTAAGGATATAATTACCTGAATGAAATGGGAGTTATGTCAAAGACACAATGACCTGACAAAAGAGCAGTAAACAGCTGAATGAAATGGGGGTTATGTCAAAGACACAATGACCTGACCAAAGAGCAGAAAACAGCTGAAGACCATTAGTGGGTCTTCAACACAGCCAGAAATCCCCACACCTGAAGGGGGGCTTCAGCTGGCCCCTAAACAAAATATGTACTAGTTCAGCGAAAATGGATGTCCCATCAAACTCCAAAACATATAAATGAACAATTTTTTTTTTTAAATATACAAGACTAGCCAGAGGCTCCTGACATTGGGACAGACACAAAAATGCTTATTTTGATATACTACTGTTCCAAAGGATTGGATATACTGGTTTACCTCTTCTACCTAACACATTGTTTGTCACATTTTTCTCTGCAACTATGCTAACTGAGGGCCTTTGAGCATCATGTAATGTGATGCTATCGAAAATGATTTTTTCTTAAAATGTGTTATAGCTGTTTGCAGAAGAAAATGGATTTCAAAATTTCTTGTTTATCAGATTGTTTAATTAAATTTGTAGATGGCATATATATTTGGGCCAAATAAGGGCTTATTGCACCTTTTTTCTTCAATTAAAATGTTTATGAACTTCCATTTCAAAATTATTTATTTTTATAGGAGGTTATCAATTGCATCAGATGGGGATGACATCATTATACCATTTGACTCAAAACCTATTGTGTCAAAGTTTGGACCAATCAGCAGGGTCAAACCCAAGCCACAGAAGTCAACCGATCCTCTTCAAGCTACTGCTGATGAGGTATGTATCCAGGTGTAATGATAAGTCGTTATCCTAAGGCTATTTTTTTCTTATTTTTTCTGTACACTTAGCTTTCATTTTTTATTACCATGCATTGTCAAGCTTGGTAACTCATAATTATTTGTCAATAACTAAATGTACGATGCTGTCCCATACTGAACCTTCTGACCTTGTTTGTTTACATTTAAATTTCAATGGCGTCAAAATCACGTGATGTCAATTCGTTCTACCCAATCAAATTGCTCTACTGTCAATTAGGGGAATTTCCAGTCTACGGCAATTACGTTATTTCTTTGTGGGATATTGCTTCAAAATAGTTTGCAATAATTTTGGATTTTATTCAACAGGAAAACTCTTTTTTGCCATCCCTTTTGACATCAAAGGAATTCTGTATGAATATTTATGTACAGTCATGATGGTCAGAATATCGATCTTTTTATAATGAATAAAAAGAAAATTCTATGAAAAATCAATGTAAATTATTTTTCATTAACCTACTCTATATTCCTGTACAAAATTATGGCATGGGCATCGTTTTTTCAATTAGTTTTCCTTTCATTTTGGTTGGGCTTTTTTCGCGGGAAAATCGCGAAAGACGTAAGGAGCATGTCATTTTAAAATTCCTAAAAATACGATTTGCTTGACCTGTATTGCCTGCCACAAGATTGATGACGCTGAATGGAATGTACACAAAGCAATGGAGGCCGGAAGTGGGATTTTGTGAAGTTCTAGAATGTTTTTAGACATTGGGAAGTCGGGATTGAAACGGGCATTAGAAAATTGGCATTTTTTAGCAATAATTGAGAACAACAATGAAAACTTACCTTCAGAAATGTTTTTTTATTCAAAAGTGCAGAAAAAACGTATTCTACATTGTTTTTCTACGCCGGAAGTAGCGTAGTGACGTCAATGCGGAGTTTCCCCGTGTGTTAAGTTCAAACACAAATACCTAACGAACTGACAAGATGAACGATTTTAGACTACGGTAGGATATCACAAGACTAATTTTGACTACTCAGAGATTATCTAATATTTCGAAATGAAATCCAGTGTTTATTAAAGAGTTTGCAAAATAAAGTTTTTGAAACCAACAAAAAATACCAACTGATATAAATATGAGGAGATGTTGCATGATTGCCAATGAGACAACTAACCACCAGACTTAAAATGATGTGGTAGTAGGTTATTACAGGCCACCATATGACCTTCAACCAAGAGAAAAACCCTATACCGATAAGTTGGTTATAAAAGACACGCACCTAGTTATAACAAAACAAATATGATGGACATGAACCAACAACAGTCTCTGTAATACAGGCACCTGATTATGGACATGCATATAAAGAATGTGGGAGTTAACTTGCAGTCGCTTGCTTTGGTGGTTGTGTGAAGGAGATATATGTATATAATTCAAAGTGTAATCTAACACTCGGACACAGAAATACATGTAGCAATGATTAATGAAGAATACAGATCCAACTTTTAAATCTGCATACATACTGGAGGGAATTTGATAAAACAACAGTTCCAGCTAAAAAGATCAATTTACTTTAAACTTTACATTGTTGCTGTTGTGCAATATTGATATATCTCTCTTCAAGTTTTGATTTTACCTTTTGTATCTTCCGCCTCTTTGTTTGTAGTATAAGTTGATTTTCTTAACTGGTGATGCCTTGAAAGTTGCAATTTAATTGGGCCTGTAATTGAACCTATAATTAACTCTTTAGTATTATTTACATATTACAGAAGATGATGACATCAGTAACATCATCATTACACAGTAGGCCTCAGGTCTTCCCTACAAGTCGTGTAGCCAGCAGAAAAGTAAACCAACCAATCAGTGCTGTGTTAGATGAAGATAATGCTTCAGCTTGTACAGGATACTCAAGAATAGTCAAGTAAGTGTGGTAAAACAGAGGACGGAAATACCACTTGGTTGTAGTATGACAACAATATTAGTAGCCTCATGGTTGCCTATTGGTTAATGTCATTTGGTTGAACTGCAAGCAGACTTAAACCTTATCTTTAAAACTGGCATTTAGTGCTTGTAGGCCAAGTATACAGCATTTAGGAATAAAGGCTTGAAATTCTGTGAATATGTTTTGTTTCTCATATGTCCAATTTTCAAGGTTTGAGGAAGAATTATATTTTGTAGATAATAATTATCATTGTTTTGCAAAAATTAAAAAAGAAATATACAGTCATATATTTTGTTAGATTTTCAATAGTTCTTGGTGTCTATGAATAATGAGACATTCATTTATCCCATTCAAGTCTTTTAATATTCTGAAAATATTGATATGAATATTCACTTTAATTCATTGACATTATAAACTTTATTGTTTTTGCAGCTATCCTCCAAATGTAAAGTCTTGTGTGAAAAAAGAGATTGCTCGTTTAGAGGAGAAAGCCCTTAATGCCAACACAGAAGATGAATGGTTGGCTTGTGAACTACAAGCTGTTGAGCTTCAAATATCATTGGTGAGTGAGGACTCTGATTGTGTTTATCTATTTCTTCTCTGTTTTTAAGTTGGTTATCTTTCATTCAACAAATTAAAACTTTGAATAGAATAAAAAGGATACTGGTAATGGGCATTATGTTTTACTGTCTGTCTGTCTGTCTGACAACCTTCAGTTTAGAGCTTTTGGTCAATGTAGTTTTTGATGAAGTCCAATCAACTTGAAACTTAGTACACATGTTTGTTCCCAATGATATGATCTGCCAAATTAAGAGTTTTTACCCCAATTTCGCAGTCCACTGAACATATAAAATGATAGTGCTACTATGAACATATTCTTGTTTTTGGTTTATAGTAGAATTGTTAAAGTTAACCTGTGAGTTTTCATGTTGGTGTTCCATTGTAAAAGTATAGGATTTTATATATATGTATTGTATACACTCACAAAATATGACAATCCGACAAAAAGTTAATATTGTAAAAGACAAGTTAAACTCTAAGGATGTGGAAAATTGGCTACACGATGTGCATAACGATAGAAACTGTGAAAATGGAAATAAACTTAGGACGTTTAGACAGTATAAAAGTTATCTTCAGCCAAGCAGTTATGTGAAATCTGTCAAGTTTAGAGACTACCATAGAACTTTATCACACTTTCATTGTGGCTCCTTACCACTCGCCATTGAAACAGGACGTTACACCAAGCCAGTTACACCTTTAAATGAAAGAATTTGTCAGTTTTGTGATGGAAGATGAGGGCCCTTTGATTATGTTATTACTTGGCCGTTTTTTTAATGATTATTTGATTATTAAGCCAAATATTTCATGATTATTTGATTACCTAGGACTGTATTTTTAGTTTATGATTATTTGATTACTAAAGATAAGCAAATATTTAATGATTATGTGATTATATTGGCAAAAAAATGGTGATTATGTGATTACTAGGACCCCCCCCCCCCCCCCCCCCCATGAGGGGCCTCATGGAAATACGATTGAAACTGAACAACATTTTTTAATGAGCTGTAATTTTCATTCAGATTTGAGAGAGGAACTTTTAAATTCACCCTTTTTATCAAACTATGTTTTTATTATCTTGAGTGTAGAAGAGAAATTTAATTATATTATGAGCTGTTATGAAATCCAATTTTTATTAGCTAAAACATAGCATTTGATGTTTAAGAGGAGAAAGATAAATTTATAACTTTTAAAGAACTTAGATTTTTTAATTATTATTTATTAGCATATTATTTAAGATTTTTAAATCAATTCTACCTTTTTTGTTTTTTTAAGTGAAAAATTATTGATCTATTGAGATAAAAGTGTCTCATATGTCTTTTAAGGCAGGAATCTAATATATTTTTATGCTGTTTTTATCTGATGTATAATATATTATGTAGAATGTTAGATTGTGACACTGTAATAAACTAATTACTTACTTACTAACTTACAATCTAATTAAAAACCGATCTCTCATTGCACCCGTTTTCTGATATATCGCGTGGGAGATCTAACAAAACCCGCTTTGAGGTCACATGTGAGTGAACTAGAAGTAATGAATTTATAATGATATGCAAATAAGTTGACGACCTATCAATAAGCCAATCAAAAAAGTTTATTAATTCTTTTGACTGACGATTTCTTCGTAAATAAAATGAGTTACATCCCTTTACCTCACGATAAACTTTCAAGATCGTGGAAGACTCATTTTCATTGGTGGAAAAAGACACACCTACGAGGTCACTCACATGTGACCTCAAAGCGGGTTTCCTTAGATCTCCCACGCGACATATCAGAAAACGGAAGCGATGAGAGATTGGTTTTTAATTAGATTGACTAACTTACTTACTGTATTTGTTTGAATAATTATTAAGTTGAACTAGTGCTTTGTTTAACTCTCCGTTTTATTTTTTCAGACAAATAAATCGATTTCTAACTTACCAAGTGAAGAGTTGACAGGGACTAAACATTGGGCCAAGTATGGATATGACAGACCACAAGCTGGATACACGGTAACCACATTATTTTCTTAAAAATTAAATATTTAAAGCTAAAAAAAAAAGGAAAAACAGACCACAAACCCAATCCATATTCCTTTTCAGTTATTTTTTATGACATGGTCATACACAAGATTAGACAGAAAATTATTTTTTGTTTGGTTTTTGCTGATTCAACCTCTGAATCATTATATGATTTTTAATAATACAGAAGAATGGGATGAAAAAGAAGGGATTAAGAGTGTTGAAGTCTGATTGATATATCATTTATAAGTCTGTATAGTAGAAGTGTGGTACATTTAAATGGAAGGGATACTTGAAAAAATGTCTGTGAAAGCAACTCAAAAACACAACCAAAATAGATGTCCAACGTGTCATATGAGGAAAGGTGAAGGTTGCAGTCTGGTAGATATGTTGTACACATCAATGGAAACGGATACAGGCTAAATGTAACATAACACAACTCAATAATAAAACCAAAATAGAAGTTCAATAAGTCATATGATCTTCAGCAATAAACAAGAGCTGATGGAAAGCTCATAATTGCCAGTCTCGTAATGTTTCGAATTTAGGTTTCATTCTTCCCATGAGTGTGTTTTATACTTTTGTTAAAGGGTTTTTCGCACTTGCAATTAGTTTTGTGAACAATGCTCAGGAGGTAATTTTAGTTCTGAAAAATAAATAATGTAAATAGCAATAGATTTCAAAGAATTTATTAATGTTTTTGTGATTTTAGGGGGCAAATGATTGCAATTATGAACCTCATCTTTATTATTGCTGTTTTCTACATTTTCTACATGCCACTGGAGATTCAAGTAAATAAATAATGGATAAGGATAAGTCATTTTAATCAAACAAACAAAGGACAAAAATTTGTACTTTGAAAATGCTACTTCTATTTTCATGAATTCAAACTTTAATGGTATGCAGGAAAGACAATTAGTTCATTGGTCTTTAAATTGATGGATTCAAAGATAACGAATAACACATCAATGGAAAAATAAACATTTCTTTGTGACCTTGATGACATCTTTGCTAAGCCAAGGTTTACGATCAAGTCCCCTCCTGTCCACCTTTTTGCTGAATAACCCAACAATGCTGCACAATCAACAAGAAGCTTAAAGTCATGTCCATTCCGACTACATCATTCTTGACCAATGGCAGCACATGAGTTTTCTTGAGTTTGGAGATATGGAAACCTTGGCTAGTGAAGATGCCGTGATGAACCATGATGATTGGTA
This sequence comes from Mytilus galloprovincialis, assembly GCF_965363235.1. Taxonomy (NCBI): domain Eukaryota; kingdom Metazoa; phylum Mollusca; class Bivalvia; order Mytilida; family Mytilidae; genus Mytilus; species Mytilus galloprovincialis. The sequence continues at coordinate 20,482,373 of NC_134839.1, read as the reverse complement.
CCATACCAATATCTAGCTGTTGACATGCTTTGTTGCTGATAGCAAATCTTTGAAACTCTCTGTTTAATTTATCCACAACTGTTAAGAGACTCTGGACAATTAATAGTTTAACAAATTGTACAGACATTTATAGTTTGTTGCTGTCAAGTCATTCGGTTACTTTTGTCATTGAGTTACTGTATCTGTAACATTTACCAAACATTGAGTTACTGTATCTGTAACATTTACCAAACATACACATTAGCTTAGAGAGGCAATGTGTGAGCTATACTCAACACTTGGCATCCTTCATCGTTTTCCATCCTGTGTTCAATGAACAAAAACTGTATCCTTTGGATTCAATAACATTTGTTGGATACTAATTTTCGAGGAATTTGTGGGTACAGGGGAACCATGAATTTAAACGTTCAACAAATTACAAAAACGATTATATATGCAGACATTGACAAAACCACAAATTTAAATAACCATAATTATGTAAGTTTTCCTCAATCAACAAATATTGATATCCACGAAAATAAATGAATCCATAGAATTAATGATGTGTTTGGGTTTCAATCGATACAATACAATATTTTTATTCTCATAGCCATTGCAGATACATATATACAGAGACAGTGCAAAATATGTTTACAAATATTTTTATACAATACAGTGTCATGCATTCGCTTGAAAATTGTAACAACATTCCAATGGTCTTTGTTTGAGGGGATAGAAAAATAGAAAATGAAAAGGTGTTACACATATGTATTTAAATTTTTGAAAATAGTCAAATCTATCATAGGTTTTGAAAAGATGACTGAAGGAAGACTTTTCATCTGAGCAAAATCTATTTCAATATCAAACAATTGTTACAAAAGAATTGTGTAGAGTACAAATGAACACATGTGAATGAATTTCGATGACATAAGAATTCAGTGTATTCATTGCTTTGGTCAAAATGAATAATTTAATAATTGCTTCTCATTTTAGGAATGGACTGATTTGGACAAAGCATTGCAGGCACAGAAAATAGAGACGGAATGTTTAAAAAATCGGAAAAAGCAAGAAAAAGAGGATAGACTTCTGGCCCAAAAACTTGTTCTAGAAGAACTGAATGCCTCAGGACCATGATCATTTTTGTTACATTGAGCACATGATATGACAATATGACAATGGACATATTATCATAGCTGAAAGATTTAATTTGTTTTATAAATTAGATTCTGAATTTACTAATTTGACAATTTGCTTTCCGAAAATTATTGTGTTATTATCTGTTTTTATATCATTCATTGATTAAAAGGCCTGATTAGCATATCTTGCCCCAGAAGCCTGTGGCAGGAATTTAAATGACTTCATTTTTAATGATCATGTTGCACATTAAAGAAGAAAGGTGTAAATTTGAAGAAGAAGAAAATGGTGTAGAATACAGTAGAATATGAAATGGCAAAATACCCTGTTCTTGATCATTTTACATTTAAATACAAATGCACATTGCATTGAATTTATTTGTTGTTTTTTTAATTATTTTTGTGACTTTTTTTTATAATTATGATTATAAGAAAATGTTAGTAATATATATGGTGATAGAAAAGTTTTGAACATGTATTATTTGTATTAAAATGTACCTTAAATGATGTAAACTATGACATTTATGTTAAGGTGTTAGTATTATATTTCATTTCAAATGTTTCTTTTTTTCATCATGACATCTCTCTATGAGTAGGTACACTTTTTATTGTTCACAATTTGATTTTTAGAGAGACCTCTATTTGTTTGAGTGTTCTTCCTATGATTAAGAAAACAGCTGCTTGTTTGAGGCTTAAATATGTTTTTATATAAAATTTTTAGAAAATATATTAAAAAAATTGGACAATGACATCACATTGAATAAAGAATATCCCCCTAGTTTTATATACTATGGTATTGAACAGCTAAACATTATGGTTTAATAATAGCCTGTTGGTTGTTGTTGCAAACCAGATATGTTTTGTGAAATTTTATGATTAGTCTTTTGAATTTGAACTGGAAAGAACATTTCAGTCTTTATAAAAAAAAGCTTTTATGATAGCTGCAAGTATATTCATTTTAGTTGTATCCATGAAAAGTGCTAGCAGTAAAGTTGTATTCTGTATAAAGTACTGTATTTGTATTGGTTTTTTTTTCATGTTATTTTTTAAATCCAATTTGCAGTATAATTGAACATAACTAATGTTTAACATCTTTAAAGAAATTAAGTAATCAATAGCCAGTAGAATAATTATTATATACCTGCTTTAGTATTTACTTCTATTGACATTTACTATTGATGAAATTTGTTCAAAGAAATATTCTGCCAAATTAGGTTGGTATAGTTTTTTTTTGTGGTAAAGATTGCATTTCTCTAGCTTAGCTGTATTTTCAAGGCCAGGTCATCTCTACCATTCAGAGCACAAAGTGCAGTGAGGTGAACATTCTTTTACATATACTGCCCTTATCCATTGTCAAGCAATTTATTGGTGGTATATACTAAGATATTTAGGTTACAAAATGTGTTTGGGTTAAACCATACTTGGCAAGAACTTTTTGTTTGTTGAAAATTACAAAAGGTGTGCATTATGTATGAATCTATGTTTTAAAAAAAGGTCCAAATTACAATTATGGACAAAGTAGAATAAATTCAAAACAATGCCTTCCATTAATTTAATTTTAAGTTCACATCGCAAAAGGAAAGCAATCTTTACCCTAAAGTGGTTAGGAGCATTTTGATAACTATTGTTAAGTATCAAAGAAAGTTGTAGTTTCGTTCTACCTGTTCTTTTAGTATGAAAAGATGATTAGCGTGTTTGCTGTGCAAATGTATCAAGACATTTTACTGTTATACTGTGAAATGATTTTCTAAGTGTTGGTATGGAATTGTTAATACGTTAAGAAAATGAAAGGGATCTATACTAACGAATGTAAAATAGAATTGAACTGAAAATTTTATGTTATAGTTCCAGCTTCATTGATATTTACAGTTTGCTGACAATTTGACAGAACGACTTTCTTTATTTTAATACTTTTCTTTCTTTCTCAAATTGTAAATTATTAATGCTCAATTTGAGCGATATGAAATCAGCTTAGGCACTGACCATTCATCTATTATGGGAGGCATGTATTTTAATATGTCTTGCCTGTGATAGTAGTGATATTATTGTAACTGATCTACATCCGTGATCCATACTGTATTTGGTTAAATTTTGGTTTTCGATCACATCAACTTGACACACAGTACTTATGTGCCTCTTTTATTGAAGAAAGGCAGTGGTGATAAAACCAGGACCCCCTTTAAAGATGAATGGAAAGTAGTGATTGGTTTCAGCATTCAGTTACAAGTAACTAATGAAATATTTGAAATGCAATTTGGAAGTTTGACTGTATTATCCAATTTATTATGTTGGATTTCATAATTGGATTCATGTGTTGTTTTTTGTTTTAAATAAACTTCAACATACACTTTGTAGATTCTTTTGTTATCCTGGATTATAAAAATAAGAATATGTTGTATAAGTGCCAATGAGACAACTCTCCACCATAGACCAAATGACATAGAAGTAAATAACTTTAGGTCTCCATAAGTCCTTCCAACACTGAGCAAAACCCAAAAGATGATTTGAAATTTTTGGTAAACAACTGGTGTTATTTTTAAATAACTTTAACCAAAGGTCAGTTTTCTTACTCTTTTTACCAATGGATAACCAATATGACCACCTAGGATTAAGAATCATTTGGACTAACAGTGGATACAAAATACTGTGTGCAGTTATCTCTGTGATATATTTGACAAGATATAATTTGGAAGTTATCAATGATGGCATTAGAGAGAATATGATTAATGGTGGCATTAGAGAGAATACGATCAATGGTGGCATTAGAGAGAATACGATCAATGGTGGCATTAGAGAGAATACGATCAATTGTGGCATTAGAGAGAATACGATCAATAGTGGCATTAAAGAGAAATCAATGGTGGCATTAGAGAGAATACGATCAATGGTGGCATTAGAGAGAATACGATCAATGGTGGCATTAGAGAGAATACAGTCAATGGTGGCATTAGAAAGAATACAATCAATATACAGTCAATGGTGGCATTAGAGAGAATACAGTTAATGATGGCATTAGAGAGAATACAATCAATGGTGGCATTAGAGAGAATACAGTCAATGGTGGCATTAGAGAGAATACAGTCAATAATGGCATTAGAGAGAATACAGTCAATGATGGCATTAGAGAGAATACAATCAATGGTGGCATTAGAGAGAATACAATCAATGGTGGCATTAGAGAGAATACAGTAACCCTGCCATAATTCTGCAAAAGGATATAGTACTGTCCATCCTGAATTTCAAATGAAAATTAGCATAAATACTATCAATCATCATTGTAAATGAGGTCATGGTCAAATCAACCATTTTAGACACGCATGCACACCTTACAATCATACCATACACACGATATAGTTATCTTATTGCTCATAATATCCGAGAAACAGACCTTGTTGTGAATATTAAACATTTATCAATTAACCATGAAAATATTGTCACGGTCAGATGAACCATGCCATCATTCCATACTCCAAATATAGCTGACCTATTGTTTGCAGTATCTAAAAAAAATCATGACAGAAAATGAGGTAATGGTCAGATAAACTCTGACAGAAAGCCAGTGAGTGAGACTCGTCTTAATTGTCATTCTATGCACAAAATATAGTTGACATGCTTATAATATCTTTAGAATAGTTATCAAAGATACCAGGATTATAATTTAATACTCAAGACTTGCATTTCATCTACAAAAAACTCATCAGTGACGCTCAGATCAAAATAGTTATAAAGCCAAACATGTACATAAAGAGCATTGAGGACCCAAAAGGTAATCTATTCCTGGGATAAGAAAATACTTGGTTATAATCCTGGTACCTTTGATAACTATTAACGAAAAATTAAAAGTTTTGTAAACAGAAAATTTATAAAAATGACCTAATAATTGATATTCATGTCAACCCAAACGTGCTGAATACTGGGCTGGTGATACCCTCCAGGCCGAAATGTCCACCAGCAGTGACATCGACCCAGTGGTGGAAATAGTTACCAAAGGTACCAGGATTATGATTTAATACGCCAGATGCCTGTTTCGTCTACAAAAGACTCATCAGTAAAAAAATAGACCAAATTAGAAAAAGTTACCATTGATCAATGAATTGTGAAAATGAGGTCAATGTCAGCATAATGTACATGCTACAATCATTCCAGACAAAAAATAAAGTTGACATGTTGCTTATAGAATCTGAGATACAGACTTGACTACGTAAACTTGACCTTGATCACTGATCTTTGAAATGAGGTTGATTTCAGGAGAACACTGTCCCGTTGGGTTGTAATTCCTGTCGCAATGGAGACAAAAAAAACCCCAGTCATTCATTTAAGTGCTAGGTGAACAAACAAAAGCATACTTATTATGATATACTAGACTAATTCCACTTCATTCTTCATTGCTAGTATAGAAATTTGGCTATTTTTTTATACTTATTGTTATTGTTAAGAGTTATTCGAAAGGTCAGAGATAGCAGTATTTTAAATGGTTAAAAAAAAATAATTTTCTTAAAAAAAAATCCCTCTAAAATGGTGTTTTAGGTGCATTATACAAAGCTTTCTTTAAATGAATATCTAAAATATTTGGTGACATATATTTTAAGCTTAAATATACTATCTTGCCATTTTTCCCATGAAAACTTTTTAACAACATATTAGTATTTCACATATAATTTACTGAATATACCATGGAAACTTTTTAACAACATATTAGTATTTCACATATAATTTTCTGACTATACCATGGAAACTTTTTTACAACATATTAGTATTTCACAGATAATTTACTGAATATAACATGTTTTAATTCAAATGGATGTTTGATTCTTATGTGTATGGAAAACTTTTTATAAGTAAAATAGTATAAAAAGCTTAATTTGTATATTTAAAAAAAAAATCAAAAATTACTTCCTTGTACCTTTCATACGACTCTTAAAAATAGCAATAAGTATAAACAAAATTAGCCCCATTTTGATAATAGTAAATAGTGGAACTGAAATATCATAGAATTGAAATTTTGTTTCCTATAATCTGCTTGCACTTTGATGACTTGGCTGTGGTTTTCCACATCAGTTATATAAAATTTCTGAGTTTAAATATATTTGCTTATGATTAAAAACCTTCTTAAAATCTCCAACTAATTTAATTGTTACATTGGCTACTAAATACCAAAATATGATCTGCATAAACTTAAACAATTTGCCAATTATATTTACATAAAATATCTGATTTGTGCTGGACAACTAATTGAAGCATTCTTGATATTAAAAAGCATTTTGAGAAACTCATAAACACCCGTACGAGTTACTATATCAGATGAGTGCCTTGATTCCTCATCCATTTCCACTTACCAGAACCCAATGTTAAGATCAAAACAACTTAAAGCATGTCAAACACATTTGTTATGTGAGGTATCCGAAATGAAGAGCTTTTTATTTGTAGATTTTATTTCAAATAGTCTACTGAAACCTTTACATCTGAGGCTGACCAGGTGCAGTTTCTTCGTATATATAAACAGGTTAATGATACTACAAAAAAATTTCTGTTTCTTTGTGGATTTGTTGAATATATAGAGTCCCATTTTCACAGGTCTAGCATATCTGGCAGTTAAATACCGGGTTTTTACAAGTTTGATTAGCCTAATTCAAATATAGTTATTATTCCTGTCCTGGTCTCTGTGAATTATGTCTTTTACATTTGTACATTTCCCCCTAGCAGTGCTTATGTTATTACGTCAGAGTAAGCAAGAGTGTAAGAGTCATTAATTTAAAAAAAGTGGCATGCCTGCCAATGTCCATTTTTCTACCAGAGACTAAATGACGTAGAAGGTATCAACCATGTATAGGTCATCGTACGATATTCAACGATGAGCTATTAAACCCATACCGCATAGCAAATTTTAAAAGGCCCTGAATCGACAAATGTAAAAAAAAAAAACAGTAAGATAACTAACGACCTGATTTATGTTTAACTAAACAGTGTTTGTCTCGTCTTCATTTGGAGGAATATTGAAACCAGTATAACACCCATTTGAAATTAAGCAATAGTAATAGAAGTCTATGTCAAAGAAGGAATAACCACCAGGATGAGTCCTTCATGGAATAATTTCCCTTTAATGACGATTTGTACGATTGCTTTGCGTTTTTGTATATCATCTGGAGAAAGAAACTTAAGAAAGCGAAATTATCAGCAAGACAACACATACAAATAGGTCAACATTGTTGAAATTGTCATTTACAACTTACAACTTACACCTGAGTCTGTCTGCTGCTGCTTGTTGTGTACTTCCCCATGTTCTCCATCCTAATTCTGATCTTTCCTTGTCTGCCATTCTTCTCCAAGTTTCCTTTGGGCTTCCTAGATTTCTCTTTCTAACGCAAAATCACGAAAATGCAAAAACACAAAATCACGAAGTCCGAAACGCGAATACGCAAAAATGTAAAATCGTAATCACGAAATCGGAAAGACAAAATAATTCACATTTTCGACTTCACATTTTCAACTGCACGATTTCGCGTTTTCGCCCTATAGAATATGAAGGGCGAAAACGCGAAAACCTGAAATGACCTTAATCGGCCACCATTCATAGGTCCACAAATTATTGTAGTGTTTTTCAACAGAGATTTGACCCTCAATTAACCTTTTGAATTCAATTTTATGTAAAAACGAGCAGAAATGCATATGCCTTTTTGGAAATCTTGATATATAAATTTCTATGATTTCAGGAAAGGTATCACTCTGAGGGGGCGGAAAGGGGGTACCCTTCTCCTTTCTCCCGCCCCTCCTCTCCTTTCTCCCAACCCCTTTCTCTTGTCTCCCACCCTGCATCATGAAAAGTAGTCTACAGGATGCTAATTTTTAAAGAAATGGATCAAATGTCTGGTTTTTATGGTTCGTACACGTCTTGTCCTCTCACAAGATAGAAGTGTTGTTTCTTCTGCTTAAAGAACCTCTATTACTTTTTCACTGACTGTTAAGCTGTCTGTTTGCGTTGAATTTGTAACTCACCGATGCATCACGCAATTTCCCGATGATTTTTTTTTAAGTATAAATCCAAACTATAGAAACGCAGGATAATGTCGGTTAAAATACAGGGAATTTTTGTAACACTATTAGTGCAATTTCGTTAAGAAACCAGTTCGTTTAAAAGGGTTGCCGAAAAACGCTGCTTGCAAAAAAGAAAAAGAAAATTATTTTGGAAAATAATACAGATATAATTTATCGAAAATACATAGAACTAGCAGTCGTTGAAAATCAGGCATAAAATGATATTTAAAATTAAAGCTATTTTGGCGCACAACTTTCCCTGTATGTTCCAAGTGTAAGCATTTTTTGAAATATTATTGGACTGTACAGAAAATATGGTTCCAGAAGCTTGTAAGAAATAGATTCCCAATACTGTAATCGTATATTAGCGCAGTTTACACAGGACAGCAACATCGGAATGAGGAAAAAGTTAACAAAGGCTTGTCATTTTGGGATGTCAACACTTAGTTAATGCACTCCCGTTGGGACGAATTAAAATTAGATCATTCAAGCCCCATTACATATTTTTTCACTCAATTCCGTATTTCAAAACAAATCATTTCTTGAAATTTACAATCCAACGATTCATTAACTTTGAATAAAACCCATTGGTCAACAATAAATGAATAATCGGTGCTTTAATGAAGGTAAACCCAGAAAAGCACTCTGAACGCCAAAAAAAAAAATTAAAGAGATATGATTGGTTGCCATTATTTCTTCAAATGCAGAAACCAACTGAAAAAAAAACAACATTTTAACATCATTTTGGTTCATGTTAATTTACACTTGGGTGTACAGGGATGGGTGTGTTTTTTTTTGTTGAGTTTGACATGATGTACAATTGATTATTTCAGAACTATATTCCACTATGAACTACTTATTCAAAAATAAATGTTGTCACCAAATGCCTTGAAAACGTGAACACAAATACAATCATAAATGCTTATTATATATTTTGTTCCCTCGACAAAATGAGGCGGTCATACCCGTGTCCATTTGGCCGCCTGTCCCTCACTTAATCGGTATAAAGGATGTAGCTAAGGGTTTATACAACTTATTTCGGAGTGCTATATTCTTTTTTATGCCAACTTTAGTATAAATAAATATACCAAAAGTCCGCATATTCAGTCAAGACTTTTTTTAAAATTTGGTAATTTGAAAATATATAAAGACACGCAAAGTCCGACTTCCTCCATTTACAGTGTACAATTTCAAGGTGGAACTTTTATAATGCATCAAGTGTTTTACTTATAGAGGATGCATGTATGCTCTCAGATTTTTTTTGTTATATATCATTTGACAATGTTGAACTTACAGTTTGCCACGTTGTCCGCAACTCTGCACACTACCCATACGTTTATATCATACAGAGAATATACTATATTAAAACATTTATTATTTTATCTTTCACTTTTACATCTTACAGGATGTTTTATTAGTACCCTTTTTATGGCTGCATTAGACACATCAATTTCAAATTGTAATGTATCGTCGTGAACATGTCTGAAATATTTGCCACCGGACATTTTTTTTAACCTCAAATTAATCAATTCCTATTGTATTTAAAAATCACTGTTCACTCAATCAACTTTTTGAAGCTGAATAATTGTTTTCCTGCTAAATTTTGATAATTTAAATATACATTTTTGTCTCATTTTTTACCCCTTTTCTCCTTTCGCCTTTCTCCCGCCCTTCTCTGCTTTCTCCCACCCCTCTCTCTCCGTCTCCCTTTACCCTTTCCGCCCTCTCCACTCTAATGGATTTAAGTTCTCCTTTGGATCAAATTTTGGAAACTTTTGTGACATTTTCTTCCCCTTTTTCGAACATTTTGAATCAAATAAATGCAGCCATGGTTACAGCTAAAAAGAGATTTATTTTTATTTCCATTACTGTATAAGTATTGGAAATCAAATCTATGGAAGATGATCTTTCCATAAATATACACATACGTAACACAAATATAAGGCCTTCTTTGTTAGATAGGAAGGTGAAAAGGGTGGTTAAAAATTACCAGTGTTATACATCAGTTTGGTATGGTGAAAACGTTTGATAAAGTTAACATACTTTTAAGAGAGTTATCTCTCCTTAACAGGGGTGATCCCAAATCCGTTTACTGTTTTGTCAGATTCCAGTATCCCACTAACACTATGTACGTAGGCAATTTTTATTTTTTTTTATAATTTCCTGTATCTCGCTAGACTTCATTTCCCGTTTCACGGCACATTAATTTGATTTTAACTTGTCACGCTTACAATAAATCAGCAACCCGTCGTCACGCTTTAGTTTGATTTGTTTTCTTGATTTCTTGTAACCATGTCATGTGTTTTGAAAAATGAGTCAAAAATAGAACTTTATTAACTTGAAAAGTAGTTAAAATATTTATGCCAGAGTAAAGCATTAAATCAGGGCACAGTGTCAGTTTCTAGTTTAACTATGTATTGCTACCAAAGAACGAATGCCAGGGGCGTAGCTAGAAAGAAACGATGTGCAAGCAACTACCGCCGAGCGGAGCGAGGCGAAAAAATTTAGGACCCTTTTATGCAGGAAAATGGTTTTTTTTTCGGTTTTCGGTCATAGGACAGTTGAAAGAGGAGCTACATGTAGATAGGACTTATAAACAATTTATGAATGTGAAACTATTCACAAAGCTTCTGAATAGAGTAAATCATGGTTAATTGAACATTTTTCAGATACAGAATTTACTCAAAATTGTCCAAAATCTGCTCTTCGGGTCTAGGCAGAAACGAGCTTCTCTATTTATTTGTCAATATTCACACTGAAATCCCGATGAATATGCAGTAATGCTAGCGATGATAACCTGTCATTGTTCATTGTTGATCGTACATTTGATTTCAACAGACGTAGTACACTGATAGATCTCCACGGTAGCACTCGCGAGATGTTATAAACCAGTGTACGTGCTCGCCATCGAGCGACCTCCCAATTGAATTCGTCAAAATTACATACCAGGTCAGTTTCGTATGTCTCAGACAATGTTGAGATTTGTTCGTTTGTTATATTTCCTACAACACGAGGAAGCAGATACGGCACAAAGAAGCGATTTTCTGATAATACCCGACGCGACTCCCACTGTCCAGTTCCATTAGTATATGGTCTATAAACACAAAATATAATGAGACTTTCTAATACTGTTTTGGCGTGTTTGCAGGATGAGTGGCTCTGGTAGTCCGTCGAACACATCGCCGTGGCATAATTTCAACGATATCGAAGGGTTCTGATAAATCTAATGCCGATTGGTACATCTCATTCCAAACAGATAAACCGTACTCTGTAAAATGTGCTCCGAAACTACATGTATTAGACTGAGTATAACAAATTCAAATCTTGTGAAAGATACAAGTTTAATACTGTCCGATTTTTTCATGCATGATCTCCAATAAAACTTCTATTATGAAACCAAATGCCGTTATTTAATGACATTTCATCAATTAAAAAAGTGACAACATATGTGTTTCCTTTAAAATTTAATTTATAAATTTTTAATTTTGCAATAATTTTTTTTGCATGCCAAACCGATGTGCACGCAACTGCGTGTTAGCGTATAGGGAGCTACGCGCCTGAATGCATTCCTCGGTAGAATCCGCTACTCCTCCTCTCGGCCTAGTTGAGACGAATGAGTTCGAGCGCATAAGTAGTCTTGCTTAAAGAACTTTTGTGCTTTGATTTCTCGTGATTTATTTTGGTATCATAAATAAAGATTAAACAAAAACTAAATGTTGTTCATATTTCGCTGTCTAACAAAATACCGACAAGATAGTTAATTGTTGAATTTTTACTTTCATTAACCTGCACTAATGCGAAACTAAAAGTTAATTTCCTGACTTTACATAAAATTGTGTCCGACACGATTTGAGAACTTGGAGAACTTGAGCTGTTGGAGACCAAAAGTTATGTATTGAAACATTCTTGACTGTGATTTGGATTACACATTTTCATGCCCTGGTTTTAGAATGTAAGATGAAATGGTGTAAACGGATAATGACATTTCCAAACAGGAGAAAAAGTGTTATTGTTATTGGTGTGATTTTTGTGTCGATGGGACTTATTTGTTTACATCTTTTAGGAGAAGTTTACAAACTTGAAAATGCAAGAGAACGATTAGGTAAATATTATATAACAGTCTTAAACCGTAAATCACATATTTAATATCATAATAGTATATATATATTGTTACAAAAACTGACAAGGTATGAAATTATGCTTTTAGTAGACATAATGATGATATTGACAAAAATCATTATTTGAAAATCTGAAACAATAGAGAAGACCCACGATTTTGGCAAACTTGAACTGCCACAATATCTTTTTATTTGTGGCTACCCTATATAAAATGTTTTTAAGGTATTTGCTGTAATCAGGTAATGGTGAATTCTATACACCTTATTGTTATTTCGAAGTCTTTGCCAGTTGACCCAAGAATCTGTGCAGTTTGAACGTCATACAACAATCACTCTTCCAGATATTTTGTAATTTTGAAGTCAAAATTTTATGGGAATGTTTATCATGTTTGTGATGTTCATAAGTAGCAGACAAATAACAATAAGGTATATTTACTTCAGCTCTTGTTGAACATGTTGAATAGGCACCTGGTTAAATTTGCAACTGTGGTACATGTACTTTATTCAGTTGTAGTCGGCAAATAGACTACTTGGTGGTTGATTCTGATGTAGTCAAAGTGGCAACTCTTCAAAACAACTTCAGGATACTGTTCCTACTTGATTGTGTCTGCTTTATACTTACCAAAAGTTAAGTTAATTCTCTTGCATTGTAATTGAAAAAAAAAAGTCATGAAAGTATTTAAAGGGGTAAGTTTGAAAAGGGCCATATTTGGCCTCAATTATAAAGTTCAATGCTACAAGATACAAAATGTTTTTAAGTTGACTTGAAGACATGTGAGAAAGTTTTATAGAACAGTTTCTGTCATAGTTTTATTCTAAACGTTGATTTTTACATTCCAGTTAGGTCAAAATAAAGGATTTTGACGAAATTTAAAAAAATCGGCATGATTTCAGCCAAATTTAACATCAGGAAACATAGAGCCCAGCCGTCAACAACCTAAATATTCAAGTAAGACATGTAAAATGTCATGACAAACATTATTGTCAAAGATTTTTTTTGTAGACGTATGTGCTCTATCATGTCTATGTTTCCTGTACATGTCCAAATATTCGATGGAAATTTACCCATTTTCATTGTTTTTTTCGTAGAAAATCAAAATGAGTACTATTTGTGACGTCATGAATGAAACGCTGGAACGTAATTGTGCAACAAAAAGACATATCCTATTTAGTCACTGTATTAGCTATTAATCATTGTAATATTGGTCAATAAATCCCAATTTGAAATTTAGGCTAAAAAAGGGGGCCATTTTAGGGCCTTATCGAACCTACTCCTTTCACAATGTTCATGTACAACATATTTTACATAAACATCAAAAGTGATCATGGTGATTAGTATTATTTTTTAAAATTTTTTATTGATCTTTTTGGTGTTCAAACTACAGTGTATTCATACATTTTTACAAGACATAACTATGATAAGTGAATGACAGGACATGTATGGCATAGTTATACTATCGATATATTGCAAATAAGACATAGTAAAAATTTACTAGTTAGTGATGTGAATACTCAGTATATGATATGTCTTAAGAATACTTTGGAATACATTATACATGTAATATAATCATATTGAAAATAAATTTAATTAGATAGCTTCCATAATCATTGTTCATGTACAATGTATAGTCTAGTTTACTCTGTACATGTACATGTAGGTCTGACTATTGCTTGATATGCTCTGGATTTAATGTCCGTGTTTGATATTTTAAAATTTCTTTTTAGAGAATCCAAAAGATTTATGCCCCTGGCCTTTACAAGTGAAATCAGAAAAATACTGATTTTTTTTGTTTCTTGTCTCTAATCTTAACTTTAATAATTTGCCTCTGAAAATGTTACTGTATGAAACTTAAAAACAATACCTACATTGTATTACCACAAAACTTAGATCAAGCAGATATTTGGAACAGGGTTCTCAATAATCATGATTATATAACCCTTTATACATGTTATACCTTTATATGATATGCCAGCAGAGGCATCATCTGAGTCCCGTGGACATATTCCCTATTTATTTTCTACTGATGTAACATGGTCAATTTTAAAGGTGTTCCACAATGCATGAACATTACTTGAATCAAATTTTTTTTTTTAAATCAGTCTTTGTATATATTCTCCCAGTTTAAATGGTACCTTTTTAGCTCACCTGGCCCAAAGGGCCAAGTGAGCTTTTCTCATCACTTGGCGTCCGTTGTTGTCCGTCGTTGTTAGCTTTTACAAAAATCTTCTCCTCTGAAACTACTGGGCCAAATTGAACCAGACTTGACCACAATCATTATTGGGGTATCTAGTTTAAAAAATGTGTGGCGTGACCTGGTCAACCAACCAAGATGGCCGCCACGGCTAAAAATAGAACATAGGGGTAAAATGCAGTTTTTGGCTTATAACTATGAAACCAAAGCATTTAGAGCAAATCTGACATGGGATTAAAATGTTTATCAGGTCAAGATCTATCTGCCTTGAAATTTTCAGTTGAATCGGTCAACCCGTTGTTGGGTTGCTGCCCCTGAATTGGTAATTTTGAGGAAATTTTGCTGTTTTTGGTTATTATCTTGAATATTATTATAGATAGAGATAAACTGTAAACATCAATAAAACCATTTTTCATAAATCTAAGTAATCTTTTACAAAAATCTCCACTGAAACTACTAGGCCACAATCATCTTTGGGGTATCTAGTTTGAAAAATGTGTCTGATGACCTGGCCATTCAACCAAGATGGCCGCCACAGCTAAAAATAGAACACAGGGGTAAAATGCAGTTTTTGGCTTATAACTATGAAACCAAAGCATTTAGAGCAAATCTGACAAGAAGTTAAATTGTTAATCAAGTCAATATCTATCTGCCCTGAATTTTTCAGATGAATTGGACAATTGGTTGTTGGGTTGCTGCCCTCCAATTGGTAATTTTTAAAGAAATTTTGCCGTTTTTGGTTATCTTGAATACTATTATAGATAGCGATAAACTGTAAACAGCAATAATGTTCAGCAAAGTAAGATCTACAAATAAGTCAACATGACCTAAATGGTCAATTGACCCCTTAAGGAGTTATTGCCCTTTATAGTCAATTTTTAACAATTTTCATTAATTTGGTAAATTTATGTAAATTTTTACCAAATATAATTCTCTGTCACTAATGGGCAGAGTTCATTATAGATATAATTGTAAGAAGCAAAATCGTTCAGTAAAGTAAGAACTTCAAACACATCACCATCACCAAAATACAATTTTGTCATGAATCCATTTGTGTCCTTTGTTTAATATGCACATAGACCAAGGTGAGCGACACAGGCTCTTTAGAGCCTCTAGTTTTGTTATTATCTTGAATATTATTATAGATAGAGATAAACTGCAAACAGCAATAATGTACAGCATAGTAAGAACTAAAAATAAGTCAGTATGACCAAAATAGTCAATTGACCCCCTAAGGAGTTATTGTCCTTCATAGTCAATTTTTAACAATTTTCTTAAAATTTGAAGATTTTCAATAACATTTTCCACAGAAAGTACTGTTATAGAGAGAGATAATTGTAAGCAGCAAGAATGTTTAGTAAAGTAAGATCTACAAACACATCACCATCACCAAAACACAATTTTGTCATGAATCCATCTGTGTCCATTGTTTAATATTCACATAGACTAAGGTGAGTGACACAGGCTCTTTAGAGCCTCTAGTTTAGATTTGAGGTTTTTTATCAGTACAATTGTACTTCCCATACTCTATCATGTCTATTGAGTCTGGTAAGTTGGTCACTGGATAATTAGTTCTCATGATTATTTCCACACTCATTGTTTACACATGATGTTTTTCAAGTAATATATGTTAAAATTGAGAATGGAAATGGGGAATGTGTCAAAGAGACAACAACTCGACCATAGAACAGACAACAGCAGAAGGTCACCAACGTCTTCAATGCAGCGAGAAATTCCTGCACCCGGAAACATCCTTCAGCTGGCCCCTAAACAAATATATATACTAGTTCAGTGAGAATGAACGCCATACTAAACTCCAAATTGTACACAAGAAACTAAAATAAAAAAAACAATACAAGACCAACACAGGCCAGAGGCTCCTGACTTGGGACAGGTGCAAAAATGTGGCAGGGTTAAACAAGTTTATGAGTTACTCCTTTGTCCATGTTTGTGTCTTTTTTAATAACTTGAGGTGCCCTACTTACAAGGCTACATGATATTTTAAGGGGAAATTATCTCATTTTAGTGCTAACTTGAAGCATTTAAGTGGTTTGAACAATGTTAAACAGGATGAGGACAAAACATATTGTTTTTAACTTCAACAGAGACCCGCCTAAAGAATAGAAAATAATTGGCATCAATTGGACAAACAATATATCAAATAAAGAAATAAGGGAAAAGTAACATGGCCACCAAAAGATATATAAACAATTTTCAATTTTTAACAGAAATTGTTATCAGAAATTATGCATTTTAGCTTGTTTAATTTTTATCATATGAACAAAAATTGTTATATAAATTAAATCTTTGTATAAATTGCAGTAATACATGCAAAGCTATATACAATGGTGCTACCTGTATATCAATTTCTATTTTTATTTATACCATATATATATGTACAGTATACCACAAGCATGACTAAAAAACAATTGAATTTACATACACATTTTTCAGTGATTTCGTTCACTTTGATTGTACAATGTACCAGTAAGCTATACATGTACATTGTACAAGACACACATTGAACACCTGCATAGATTTCTCCTATTAAAGACTTTAATATTAGAGCTTAAATTGACATAATTAACATGATTAACCTGTGATTAATAGCTGGAAACCTTTTAACCACAAATATTTTAAGAGTTTAAAGTCATAAATTATATGGCCATTGGCTGTACTTAAGAGCATGATGTAGCATTTGTATAATGTATTTATTTTACCCATAAACAATTCAATGATAAAGAATATTTGAAAAATAATGATTTAAAAAAGTTTGTTTGATAGAACAACAACAAATGGAAGTTTTTAACCACCTTGACTGGCTATACATGTACAGCCCTTGCACAGTGGGTTTGATAGAATACATTTATATGTACCTTATATATATGTAACAACTAATAAAGTGTCATCCGACATTGTCACTGAAATAAAATATGACACTTTGTCCTTTTACAATTTTTTGAATAACCAAAAACCTATCATATCTCTTGTGCTAATATTCTTTTATTGACATGAGTTTGAATCATTTGGAAATTGTCAGTTCAATAAAAAGTAAAATCACAAAAATACTGAACTCAGAGGAAAATCAAATCGGAAAGTCCATAATCACATGGCAAAATCAAATAACAAAATGCATCAAAAACGAATGGACAAGAACTGTCATATTCCTGACTTGGTACAGGCATTTTCAAATGTAGAAAATGGTGGATTGAACCTGGTTTTATGGCTAGCTAAACCTCTCACTTGTATGACAGTCCTATCAAATTCCATTATATTGTCACCGATGCGTGAACAAAACAAACAGACACAATAGTTAAAAATGTCAAAAATAGGGGTACAGCAGTCAACATTGTGTTATCATCTTAATCACTATAAAAACAACAAATGTAACGAAGAAGCACAAAAAGGCATACATCAAATTAACATCCTCATTTTGATTACATTATACAATTTTATTTGTCTATGTAAAATGCACCTATCAAGGAAGGAGGGTTTTGAGTACTAGTGTAAAATTGCGCGTTTGAAATTCGCAACGGTAGACATGAAATAATTTTGTCGTTCAAAGTATGACGGGATGCATAAATACAGTCAGTCAAAATAGATAAATAACAAAAACTGACTAAACAGTATAAAGTAATAATAGATAAAATAATAGTGTTTTTCAAAGTATGACGGGATACATAAGTACAGAGTCATATCAAGTGTATATCACAAAAAAGTGGGTAAACAGTAAAAGTACTATTAATAAATAAAATAATTTTGTCATTCAAAGGTAAAATAAATAAAAGATTGTGGCCCCCGGGGTGTGTGGCTAATGTGAGGTACACATTAAATGTAAGGTACACTAATAATAGTTGAAATTACACTACTCATCCAAAGTACACTACCAGTAATACTGAATGTAAGGTATACGTAATTGTAGGTACATGTAGACTGTAAATGTAAGGTACAAAAAAAATATGTAAATGATGTACATTGTACATGTATACATGTACAATGTATACAAATGTAGGGTTCTAAACTCAATGTTTGGCCCTATGTGTAAATGGTGCATCCTTATTTAACTTGGTAAAAGATTCTAAGGTATTTTATTTATCAAGAAAAGTGACATTGTTTAATAGATATTATAATTTACCTGCTATCTAACACTGCTTTAGGGAAGGGAGATCCTAACTAACAAATATAATATACATGATATATGAGAAATATTGCATTTTGTCAACATAGTGAAGTGTCATATTTTACTTATTGTTTGTTGTTTTACATATGCTTATTGAGGACCATTGTGGGTGCATTTTATACTTCATGCACAACCTAAGCAATCCCCCTCTTTTCTCAAAGACCCTACTGCTATATTTAGAAGTTCTAGTAGGCTTCTGTTGTAAATGTAGCTCAGGGTTCCCACTTAAGATTTTCGAAGGCCAGTCCTGGGCCAGGGACTCAGCATTTTTGGCCATGGTAGTTCAAGCAGTGAAGATGAAATTTATTGATACATGTGTATATCATCATATGATTTTAGTCTCCATGACAAAATAAAGCAAGGAAAGGACATCTTATTTAGATTATGTTTTAACTTTTGTTAGGCCAATTAAAATTAATTGGTAGATTTTCATCCCCGCCCGCCCCGATTTTTTTTATTTTTGAAAAAAATACGATTTCCGGATTTTGTTCATTTCCATTACCAGTAACCGTCGATATTTTCGTTTCATGTAAAACTTCCTGTTTCAAATTTCGGTTTTCGTATTTCTTAGTGTATTCTTACTGAATGATTAAGTCGACATATTCTGCTGATCTATGATGACAACATCATTTACCGAGAATAGAGATTATTTACAAGAAGGGCGTGAAATATTCAGGTTACGAGTAATACGCTGTGCCCAAGAACGCAAATCGCCGTATGTCACAAATGACACAAATGTTTGTGAGAAAAACACCTTGGATTTATTTTATTTATGCAATGACTTTGTGTCAAGAAATTTGGGCTGTGAATGAAACCCAAAAGCGTTAGAATCGTGGAACACATTTGACTGGAATAAAGAAATTAAAACAAGCATGAACTTTTTAGATTGGTGACCGTATATTGAGTTAAACAAATCGACAAACATACGCATTTTTAATTTATTAATTGATAGCAAGCTCTTAGATTTAGATTTAGCCTTAGTTTCGTTTTTTTTCAGAAATAGAGAAAACATCCTCTGTCCCAATACCATCGATAGAGTCATTAAACAACTTTATTTTCTACATTGTAATTATATTTGCATCTTGCATATTAAGGACCAATCCTATTATATTTAAACATTGTTTGAGTTTTCATTTTATTCTGTACTTATCGTACTTGTGTTGCATACCAATGCATTTGCTTCATTTTATTAGGACAACAAAACATTGCTGAGAAAGCAAACATTGCGTAGAAAGCAATATACATTTGATGTAGGTAGTCCAACTGAAGAGGGCATTTCTCCACATTTCTGCTGTTTACTATCAATAGGTTTCTAAAGCGGCAATTACATTTAGAACAGATCAGAGATATATATTTATGAATTTGAAAAAAGCGGCACCAGCATATGGAGTATATGTGTCTCAATTGTTACGTTACTCTAGAGCTATAGCTCAAAGTACGTTGATTTTGTTGAACGAGGAATACTGCTTTCTCAAAAGTCGCTAAGACAGGGCTATGAATCAATCAAATTAAGGTCATCACTCAAGCAATTTTATGGTCGCCATCATGAGCTGATTGGCCATTATAACAAAAGTGTGTCAGAAATCATATCCCAGTGATATTCTTCCTCAGTCATAACAACCTTTCATCATTACCGAACTGAACAAAGAAATAACATGACGGGTGCCGTATACGGTGCAGGAAATGCTTACCCTTCCGAAGCACCTGATTTCACTCCTGGCTTTTAGTGGAGTTTGTGCTGTTTCCTACTTATTATTTGTAACTGTTGATGTAAATGTCTTTTGGTTTTATGAGTCTTTGGTTACTCCTTGATTTTGATTGTCATTGTCTTATACACGATATCTTATGGATGTATTTACATGATATAAGCTTATTAATACACTTGCATATATGAATAACACATGACAAAAAGGTTTCATATGAAATAAAATTTAAAAAATAAAATCCTCCCACCCGCCCCATTTTTTTCAAAAATTTGGATGAAAATCTACTAATTAATTTTAGTTGGCCTTATAAAATGATGATATATGTATATGTATGCAGTGCTCAGTTGATACAACATTTTACAATTTGATGCATATTTGGACTGTTTTGAAAATGATGAGTCCAGACAGATTTTGATGAGTCAAGGACTCATGGACTTACTAAGTAGCTGTATTCTTGGTTTTAGTCATGCCTTTGATACCCTAAAGTCCTGTTGGGTCCTGTAATATTTTAGAATAATTCTCACAACTAGAAAATAGGGGTTTCCATTGGTGTTGAATTTGCCTTTCTGTTTCTATTTAATGAGACTAGCTGTGAGTACGTTGTTGTCTCTGTATACATAATTTTAGATCTTCACTAAGAAATATTTGTCTTCAAATTCTACGAATATGAATTTGCAAAATAAGTAGAGTTTGCTACAACTTAAACTTTAATTTGAAGGTATTATTACAGAGAATTCTTTTCTTTTCAAAGCACCAGAAACAAGATACATTTTTAGTGCACTGCATTGAGTACACAGTTTACGCTGTGATTTTGAAGTAGAAAGATCAGATAACTTTCAAGTTAAAAGATGCAGCTGAAATAAAAACTACTCATTTAAAAATTGAATGTTGATTTTATAAAGTTTTAAATGATAAGAAATCAAATAACATACATGTAACATACTGTATAGCGGGTTATTTATGCAGGGTGTAAATTTTTGCTTATTTTCACAGATAGAACAAAATCACTAAAATCAATTCTGCCAATTTAAAAGTGTACATGCAAAGGTATTGATAAAATATTTCATATACCTTTTTCATTGAAAATCATGAAATTTTACATCCACGAAAATAACCATGATAACCCGCTATACAGTATTTTAAAACTAAAATGCCCCTCTTCTTTTAAGCACAATGTGCTATCTCAGTAAACTTGCATTCATACATTTACATATACATGTACAATTTATGCATACATTATAAAAGTTATAAATTTGCATTTATTATTGCAAATTTAAATTTTTTAACATATATGCATTTGCAATCAGCATGATAAGCATAAGTTCATAAAGCATTTACAAGTAGTTAATATGAAAATTATTAGGTAATGAATAATTAATGTGGCACATGCTTCCAAATGGTAACTGGATTTTAATTTTGATATCATAGTTTGTAAAACAAGCAAGAAAATACTCAATAGGATAAAAAATTAAGACTGGACATTGTTTGCATGATACGGGTCATGTTCTTCTCATATATTTTATGATGCATGGTATGATACTAAACCCCTAACTGGAGGGATTGTACTTGATGCTGATATGATGAAGGCAATATTTCAATCAGTTTAATTGAGGTCTGTAGCTGGCATGTACAGTCAGTACATTGTAACTGCTAGTAGTCCATTATTCATTTATGTATCATTGTCATTTTACTTACTAGTTTCTTACCTATTCTGACATCGGACTCACTCACTCAGCCTTCCTACTGAGTTTCTTACCTATTCTTACATCGGACTCACTCACTCAGCCTTCTTACTTAGTTTCTTACCTATTCTGACATCGGACTCACTCACTCAGCCTTCTTACTAGTTTCTTACCTATTCTGACATTGGACTCACTCACTCAGCCTTCTTACTAGTTTCTTACCTATTCTGACATCGGACTCACTCACTCAGCCTTCCTACTGAGTTTCTTACCTATTCTGACATCGGACTCACTCACTCAGGCTTCTTACTAGTTTCTTACCTATTCTGACATCGGACTCACTCACTCAGCCTTCTTACTAGTTTCTTACCTATTCTGACATCGGACTCACTCACTCAGCCTTCCTACTGAGTTTCTTACCTATTCTGACATCGGACT
Source organism: Mytilus galloprovincialis (assembly GCF_965363235.1). Taxonomy (NCBI): domain Eukaryota; kingdom Metazoa; phylum Mollusca; class Bivalvia; order Mytilida; family Mytilidae; genus Mytilus; species Mytilus galloprovincialis. The sequence continues at coordinate 20,459,913 of NC_134839.1, read as the reverse complement.
CACTCACTCAGCCTTCTTACTAGTTTCTTACCTATTCTGACATCGGACTCACTCACTCAGCCTTCTTACTAGTTTCTTACCTATTCTGACATCGGACTCACTCACTCAGCCTTCTTACTAGTTTCTTACCTATTCTGACATCGGACTCACTCACTCAGCCTTCCTACTGAGTTTCTTACCTATTCTGACATCGGACTTACTCACTCAGCCTTCCTACTGAGTTTCTTACCTATTCTGACATCGGACTCACTCACTCAGCCTTCTTACTAGTTTCTTACCTATTCTGACATCGGACTCACTCACTCAGCCTTCTTACTGAGTTTTACTATTGGTATTGCTATGTGTTTCTTTATTCTACTGAGTTTTACTATTGGTATTGCTATGTGTTTCTTTACTCTACTGAGTTTTACTGTGGGTATTTATGTGTTTCTTTATTCTACTGAGTTTTACTATTGGTATTGCTATGTGTTTCTTTATTCTACTGAGTTTTACTGTGGGTATTGCTATGTGTGTCTTTATTCTACTGAGTTTTACTGTGGGTATTGCTATGTGTGTCTTTATTCTACATTGACTAGAGGTATAGAGGGAGGGTTCAAATGTCACAAAACATGTTTTGGGCCTGTCCCAAGTTTTAGTATGGGTTTAACTCAATGTTGATTCACCATACAGTGACCTTTAGCAGCTACATGTACAATGTACATGTAACTTCTACATCCTTTGATCACTTGTATATAAACATGTAGTTGTCTCATTCTCAATCCAGCTACCACATCTTCTTATTTTTACAGCATTCCTGAATTCAAGAAATATGAGGAACATTTTTTCCATTTCTTATCTTTAATATGAGAATTAAGTTGCAGTATCGAGTTGTTGGCTTTCTGCGGGTATGACAGGAGATACATGAAGGATGTTCATGTAAATATGGTTTTTGAGATTTGATACATGTTCAGATTTTTCTTGGTTGAACAATGAATGAAAATTAAAAATTAAAATAAATGAAAAATTGTACATTTGATCCCTGAAGTACACTGAAAAATTTACATATATTTGTTATTGTTAAAAATTCAATAGTTTAATTATAACCAGATTTGAAATACAGAAGTTTTTGTGTGTTTATAAAACAAATTGTGTTTTAATAAATTATGATAGGATTTCCAGACTGTCTGTATTTTGATAAGGGATATTTGTTGCTTGCATTAATGGAAATCCCGTCTGCTAGCAGAATTTTTTGCAGGAAATAAGGATTCTTGAACACAGCCTTAAGATAACATTCAATCCTGGGATAATTCTTAAATAAGAGAAAAACAGTTAAAAAAGATACATTTGTGTTACATAATTAAAGTTTCCTGGTACCTTTCTACTACACACAGTGAGTTCCAGTTTATTTCCTTGTTTTATGTCAGTATGTTAAATGATTTTGTGTATTACTGTTTGGCCTTCAACAATGAGCAAAGCCCATACCACATACTAGTAGTCAGCTGTTAACTTACACCTACTTTACTTGAGCTTTGGTAAATGTCTCATTGGGAATCATACCACACCTCCTTATTGACATATTGATAATTGGTCCAAATAAATACATAAATGTAGTTGGGATGTACATGTGTACTAAGATTATACATTGACATATATTTTGTCTGTGCTTCAAGTTGCTGGTGTCATTTCAATTCAGTTTAAAATTTCAATTATTAATAAGAATTGGAATTACTATCAAAAACTAATGGAATTTATGTATATTATCAGAAGATACATGTGTGAAAAAATTGAGAAGAAAAGAAATTAACACTAGTATCTCAATTGTTTGTAAAACAATTGAAAGGTCTTTCCTGTAAAAGTGATGTTTTCGTATTGTACTTTGTACGACCTTTCGTTTGATATACGACAAGCACACCTTCTGAAACTTTTCGTTTTACACTTAATGACCTCATCCGTCTACATTTTTGAGATCGGAATTATGATATATGGAACAGAGTAGATGAGCTTTCGTTTGATATGCGACAACACCATGTTCTTGAAAGTTTGATTTTTGCACTTAATAACCCTATCCAACAAATTTTTGGAGGTCGGGAATTTGATATTTCAAATGTACACATCATGACCTTTCATTTGATATACAACAACCCTACCTTAAAAGAACATTTATTTTTTGCACTCAATGACCCCATCCAACCCATTTTTGGGAGACGTCAATTAGAAATTTGAAATGTACGCTTTATGTTCTTTCATTTGATATGCGACAACCTTACCATCTGAGAAATTTGAATGTTTGCACTAAATGACCCCACCCGTCCCCCTGGGATGAAAAGGGGGTTTAAAATTTTCATTTTTAAGTAGAGTTTATTAAGACCTTCAATTTGATATATCAGATGACCCCATTTGACAAAGTGCAAATAATGATGCAATATCAATTATATAAATAGAAGTTATGAAACTTACAAAGTCAATGCAAAACTTGAAAATTTCAAATTGATTTTTTGGTGTTTTTTTCCATGGAATGTTTTTGGTATTTGGTCAAACATATAACTATGTCAACCTCTTCAATTTCTAAAATATTTTAAGTGGTAAGCTCTTGATGATTCAGAAATACATGCCTCCGCTCGAAAAACTTCAAACTGCATTATCTCTAAAACGACAATAGATATCTCAAATCTGTTAAATGATAAATGATCTACGGTTGAAGGACAACATTATAGAAAAAGAATTGGGACAATTTCAAAGTTCACCAAGGTCACAATTAATCATCAAATATATGATGCAATACAAAACTTGAGAACCGGAAGTCGTAGAGACATGGGACTAGCACCATTCAACTCAGGACCACTTGACCTTTCAAATATTACAAGGTCAAGGTCATAGTATAATGTGAAGGTCAAGGTGAAATTTCATCATGACCTGACATTGACCTCAAATTGAAGGTCTTGAACTACTGATCATCTTTGCAGTTTATAGTAGGTTGATATCTGTTACCTTTAAAAAGATATACACACAATACTATACTTTTAAGAATCATCCCGTCGTAACTTTTGAACAGACAGTCGGACTCTTTTGAGGTCAGTGTATAAAATGAAGAGCTCGTCGAAAGGAACATTTTATACGCTGTAAGTATGCAGCAAACTTTTATTGTTTTCTTAATATGAAAGCTTGAAATTGCAGCGTAATTTTTTTTTGCCCTCGGTGACCTTTGACCTTGGGTGCAAATTAAATGTCACATGAACTTAAGATTATTGCTGTAGGTCCCGAGTCTTTACGACTTCCGGTTCTTGAGATACAATTTTTCAAAAATTGTTTATATTTTTTCAAGGGAAATAACTCCTTATAAGGGTTAACAACAAAATAATTGTATATGTTAATTAACATAACCATCTGGTCCTGTACATGTTGCCGTTTTCAAATCGATTCTATCTTGAATACTTTTTGAGAAAAATGTAAAAGAAAGAAATTGCTTCAAGGGGACATAACTCTCATAGGGAATGATGAAATCCTTAGCAGCCTCATATGGTAATACATCATGATGAGATCTAACTATTGTCCAAATAAGGTCATGATATCTTCAAAAACAACGAGGGGGGCCATGTCGAAAAAAACCAATAAAAGGGAGATAACTTCTAAAGGGGATGATGAAATCCTACACAGCCTCATCTGGTAATACATCATGATGAGGTCTACCGATGGTCCATATTTGGTCTTGATAACTCCAATAAAAACAAGGAGAGGCCATGTTAAACAAATGCTGGATGAAAAAAAAAAAAAAAAAAAAAAAACGGGAGAAAAACAATAAGGTCTTTCCTCGCGGAGAGGAAAGACCTTAATAATACATATTATAGAGGATTACTATAACATGTAAGATTGACACGGAAGCTTGTAATACACAAACTGATGTAGTGCATATGGTCCATGTCATTGTGTATCACTGAAATAGCATTTTGTAAAATTATTAAATATCTGGGTTCTGGATGATGTTCACACGATAAAAGTGGATTAGATTGATGAACTTACATAACATCTGTAGGTACATGTAGTGAGTTCACTGTAAGGGGTTTCAAATCGACCTAACTAGAAAACAAAAAATACTATCGCATACTATTAAAGTCAATTCCAGATATTCATATTGAAATTTAACTAGTCAGAGGGTCATGGCCCCAAGTAGGGTAAATATCCTACAGAGAAAAAGTAAACTTGTAGATCAAGAACAACACTATTATAAGTGGTATATGATATTGAAATGTCTTTAAAAAAAGTACAAATATTTTGATAGTAAATTTTTGCTCAGTCATTTCCATCACCTGTTCCAATTTTATATTTATAATTCAAATAACATGTAATTTATGCATGGTTTTGTAGTAGATAAGGAGATCCTAGCCATAAAACACTTTTATATCATACTAGATAGTGATATATTAGGTCTAGATGATAAAGTACATTAGACAATAGGCTAGATCTTGTGTATGGTGGTTAGTATCAATACATCTTTGCATATTGATGTACTAGTAAAGTTCATATGCTATCTTTATTTGTCACTGGGTTGTTAAAAAAATGTAAAGTGTATTTTATTGTTGATGCATTGTAAGAGTTAGAAAGAATGATAGAAAAGAATGCATATCATAATGTGGAATACAATATGTCCAATGTACTTTAGTCTTTAATTGACTTTATTTCGTGCTACATATATAGTACAAAGGGAATTTTCAAAAGTTTCCATTCTTTACCAACTTTTACTGTACAAATCATAGCTTCATAACTGATAGTCCCAGTTTGCTCTCCATCAGCATGTTTTGGAACACTTTGGAAACTTATTAAGATTATACTGGACTGGAGTGAAATATCCTGCCTAATCCTGCAATTTGATTGGTAACCATGACAGTGTATATGAGCCCATATTCCTTGTGAACCAAAACTAATATCAAAGATAACTGATCATGCAAGGGCTGTATAGCCAGTGAAAGTCTTTAAAAACCTCCTTTGATAATATCAAAATGGCAATTGATGTTGAAATAAGAGTCTCTGATTTAATATAATTGTTATTCAGACATCACATGAGATATGGGCTCACGTTCCTTGTCAGTTCTCAACATCTCTTTATAGACTCTCAGCTCAGGAGAAATATAAACACTGACAGGGAATATATGAGCCTATATCCCTTGTGAAGTCTTAGAATTAAATATAGTATATCTGAACTCATAACTAACTTATATATGTCCCGTGTATGTATATTTGGTTATATATGTTTAGAACTAGCACTGAATAATTTAATTTTATAATTTTATTTTACAAATTTTATAATTTATTTTATAAATTTATAAATAGTGAAATTGTGCAGGGAATAAGGAGCTTAAGGCATTGTTGGACAGATATTGAATATTTTCCTTTTTATTAAGAAACTCAAAATTAGCCACATCCTTTGAAATGAAAGTTTCAGTAGGTGTACATGATAGCCCGATGGTCAGACATAATTGATGTATGGCTTGATTTTGAGAAGTATATATACATGTCTGTCTGATGCCCTGACCTCAATTCCATGCTCCAGTAATCAGGTTAAGTTTTTAGGTTGAGGTCTGTTCTTCAGTAAATCTACAAATAAGTGAACAATTTAAATTATTATGTTTGCCCTTTAAAATTGCATTACTTATAATCTCAATGAGATTTAAACTGATTTTTACTTTCAGAGAGAGCTGTAGCAGATATACAAGGTACTGATGTAGCAGTTGGTCATCCACGACATTTATCACAAGCCAGTGATCAGGTATGCTTGTCTCAAAAGTCGATTAAACACTTGTAAACTGTAATTCTACATTGTAAATGCAGATAAATTTCTGAGTGTTACAGAAAATAAAATGAATGAACTTAAAAGAGAGGAAAAAAACAAACTTACTACAATACAATGGGAAAAAACAAACTTACTACAATGCAATGGGAAAAAAAACAAACTTACTACAATACAATGGGAAAAAAACAAACTTACTACAATGCAATGGGAAAAAAAACAAAAGCCAAACTGCATCCCTCAAAACACAACATAAAAGACTTTTAAAGCATGAACCCTAACTCTGGCATTAAAAAATCACAATCTTTGACAAAAATGGATAAATTTATTAATTTTTATGGAATACTGTTAAAAGTGGGTTGAAATGAATATATATAGAAATTGAATTCCTGACACTTAATTTAAAGAAATGATTAGATTCAATATCCTATTGAAGTTAGTTACATTAGCAACTGATTTTTTTTTAATCCTACATGCTGTTAAGACTTCTGTTTGCTATTGGTGCCATTTGATAAATGCAAAAAAAGATAATTATGCTTCAAATGCCTATAAATGTAGTTTAAATTTGAATAATGGTTTTGCGGTCAAATTAAAAAATGCTCTTTCAAAATAGGGTTTAATCGTGAATGGAAAAATCAAAGTACATTCTCTAAAAAATGCCTTATAAATGCTGTAGGTAAAAAATTAGCTGAAAGGTATACAGATTTCTGGAAAGACAGTCTTTTTAAAGACCAAAATAACCCTAATGGAAACAAATTAAGAACATACAGAAAATTAAAAAAAGAATACAAATTAGAAAATTTTTTATTAATAGATTTAGATCGATACATGATATCAAATTTTATAAAAATAAGAATAAGTAATAGTTATCTAAATATTAAACAGGGTAGACACAGTAAATTACCGTTGGAAAAAAGATTATGTCCTCTCTGTAAAAAGGATGTTGAAGATGAATATCATTTTACTTTAAAATGTCAAATTTTAGAAAAATGTAGGCAAAATCTTTTTCAAGAAGTAGAGAATATAGTTCCAGATTTCACCAAAATGTCTGATGAGGAATAATTTGTATGTATGTTTACTTTTAATGAGTATGACGTAACTAAAATTATTGTCAAGGGAGTTAATGATTTACATGTATTAAGAAACAGCCGAGCTGATAAGAAAAAATAGTGGATTTAAAAAAAAAAATTATGACTATTTTATATTATGTAATGATATATTTTATAACAATTGCATTAATATGAATGTTTGTACTTGTACTTTCAAATTTGCAAAGGTATCACCTCCTCCAAAACATTTAAATATATATAGTCAAATATAAGAATATGAATGTTGTTTAAATTTAGATATTATATGTTTGTAATGATTGTCATGTTTGTCTTGGTAACAATCCAATATTTTTACACCAATAAAACGATTTGATTTGATTTGATTTGATTTAATTACATGTAGACTAATATAGATTGGAAAAAGTAAAGATGATTTCATTTTTTCATGGAACACTTATTTTGAATTGAAATTTCTGCAGTTAATTTGTTGAAAGTACAAATTTGAGACATTTCTTGGTATATGAAAATTTGCAATGATCAAGTTACAACTTTCATTTACTGCAATAAGTTGATTTAAGAAGGTGCAAACAGTTACTACAGTTATGTTGTCATTATCTTAAAAAAAAAACAACCCAGCTCTCTCGTATAATCTAATAAATAGTAAACAAGTAAATGATATATTTGAAAGAATTTTCTGATAAGTGAAAAAAAAACAGCATCATTTTTTTCCTGCTGTGTTATTTTTGATTGAAATAACTGTTGGTATATGATGCCCTGATTAGAGGAAATGCAGATCTGCATATTTAATTATTGTTGATAGGGTCGTGTTCCTACATCTGCCAAAAGGCAATGTGGCCAATTTGAATTTCAAAATAGATGTATGAATGTAGGTAGATTTTGTTAGAGATGTTTATCAGTAAAAAAAATATAGTATACAACAAAAGTGATTGATAGAAGAAACTCATTGATGCCTGTCTTTTATCAAAAAGGTGCCAAACAATGCACTTCTTTTCTAACAAATAAAAGGTTAATTGCTTTTTTGATCCTTTTGCTCTTCCTGTTTATATATTTTTGTAGCAGGAAATGTTTTGTAACTGTTGTAAATCTAGGGCTAGTGTTTTAAAGTAAGTGAATATCTTCTTTTTTTTGGGGGGGGGGGGGGGGGGGGTAGGATGAGGGTGTCATTAATTTCCAAATTCTTTCCATTAAAGTACAGCTAGACAAGATTTATTTTGAAGAATTTGGTGAAAAATAGAACAACTTTTGTTTATTTGATAATTTAAATGGTCTTATCATAAATTTGATTGGTATATATTGGCATTGTACAGTACGAAATGTTACTTGTAAAAAGTTCCTGATTTTTATTGGAGTCAAAATTTTGGATTTGAAAAAAATTGTTATATATATGACTTAGACATGATTATTGTATAAGCAGATAAATAATTAATAATATTTCCACAACAGATTCTTGGCCAATTTGAATATAAAGTAAGTACATGTACGAATGATAAATGTGTCTGCAGTGGTGATGTATAGTGTGATGATCACGTCTCTTTTGCATGTTTGAATGAATCAGTGATGAACTTTTATTTTTTTGCATCAAAGAAATGACTTAAGGACTCACATGCTAATATAGCCAGGAATCAATGGTTAAAGGCAGGTTGTTATGGGTGGTCAGGAAAGGAAAGGAACTTTTTTTTAAAATCTTTTTTCTAGTTTAAACTTAAGTTATTAGAATTCTGCTAGACTAAAAACTTTTGATTTTTATTTTACAGTTACTATGTAAGATTTATGACCCTTGATTCTCTGAAAAAGGGATTATGCTGGATTATGAGCAGTATCTATTAGTGTAATCCCAATGCATGGGGACCTCACTATACATGTAGTCTTATTTTGAAAGTGTATAATCGAAATTTGAAATTAACTCAGATAATTTTTATACAATAATAAATGGCATAATGGAGTTGGCAACTATTTAAAAATGAAGCATGAATGCTTAGTTGATTTAAAATATTTTAGTTCAAAATAAAAAGATTTAAAAAAAGCATGTTTTTTTTTATACATTTGCATTTTTATAGCATGTTGAATTTCTTACCTAAATTTTTTCAATGCATCTCGTAAAAAGTTGCTAATTCATCGTAGGTGTAAAGATTAAGAATTAATTTGCATATTATTCTAGTGGGAAAAAAGATGATGAATATGTACAAATTGTATTAATTATTTAAAAAAAAATGTCCATGTCAAGTCAGATTTTATAACAATATTTTACATTGAGTAAATACAATTATAAACTGACAGAAATATGTCATAGCAAGGAAAATTCAAAACAAATCACTGTGATTCAGTTAAAACTCAATATTTTAAACGTTGATTTTGATTGAATCACTTTGAAACCTTACCATGTGATTTATTATTATTTTAGGGGGTTGAAAAAGGGGAGGATACTGGAAAAGACTACATCCTTTCATATACAATAATTAAATGAGATTATTTTACTGTGAATCACTAACAAGCACTGTGAATAATCACTAACTTAGGAGTGATTTTATTTTAACAAAATCACTTGTCTGTACTTTAGAGCATTTAGTCTTTAATAAATGGCTCAAGAATGCCGTTAGCTTAGATTGCTATGTTTGACATTGCATTATAAAATTACTAAAAAAAAGTTTTTAACTCCCTTTTAACAAGCCTGAATCTTATTTTAAAATGCTTATTGAATACAACTTACAAGTAATTCCCCTTGTTTGGAAATACTGATTCACTACAGTGCTGAAACATAGAAAGAAGGTTAATAGTAAACTATCTGTAGCTTAATAAACAAACATTTCAAGGATTATAATTGTTTATAATTGTATTCAAGTATATGTATGATGGAAGCAAATTAAAAAGACATTAGATAATAATCTCTAAATACTCTTGATATATTTCCCTCATATGAGAAAAAAATGTACCCAGGAAAATTGGTATTTCATGAAAATTATGAATCCATAATGTATATGTCCCTACTATTAACCAGTGATTAAAAAAACAGCTGCTCTTCTTTGGTGCAAAACCATTCTTCTCTTCAACATGGGGAATAGCCTGCCTCAAATTTTATTCATGATTCTCAGATTTTGAAAAGGGCTATACAGATTGATTTAGACTTGTTTGATAAAAATCCATAGGCGGATTTAGGGGGGCGGCCCAGGGGGCCCGGCCCCCCCTTTTCGGGAAAAAATTTGGTTGCTTATATAGAGAATCACTTAAGCGTGACCGGAGCGGGCCCCCTCTTAGGTCAGGCAGTGGGCCCCCACTTATGAAAATTTCTGGATCCGCCACTGAAATCTATCATTGAAATCATGCATCATTTTTGCAATTCATTGTACATGAATTATATTTGATATATATTTTAATTTTACAGTATTGCCTACTATATCAAACTGTTTATAAAGGATACAATTGACTTGTTTACTTTTATAAGTGGGGTGGAGTTCTTTACTAGGGTCTGTGATATACTATTATTTATTTTCAGTGCATACTTTGGCTAAGTTCAATTGATTATAAATAATTTTGAATTTATAGGTTTTTAACTTGATTTCTCAGCCAGGAATGTAATTTTTCAAGCTGATATTATATCCCATTTCATCCCAATTTGATCCAGAAAACTCAATCCATTCTATTTTGAATTGTAACAATTTTACGCAGTATTTTGTTACTTTTGATTAAATGTTGTGACACATTAGTGTGCATCGCTCGGCAGTTTACCTTTTGTACACCCCACATTATAAAATGTCAACCCTGTAGGACCTATCATTAAAAGATTTGATCCTTTTGTTAAGTTTGGCAGCTTAAATTTATGGAGAAGATAAAAATTGAACCTTGGAAGTTCATCCACTTTTCATTTCTTGTTCTTGTGAATCTTGTCATTTGTATAGTAACTCTGTCCCTGCAGCCAATTAATATAACTATAACTATCATATACTCAAAGAAATTTACATTGTTTCAGTAAAAATGTGTAACTATTCTTATGATAAATCTTTCTTTAATTTAGTCAAAGAAAGTAACATTGTTTCAGTGAAATATTAACTATTCAAAGGTGAAATAATTTTTCATATGACAAAATGTACAAATGTATGCTACAGAATTTTCTAATAGAAAAACAAAGGATATAGGGTATCGGTCCATGACACTAAATCAGTAAATACACAGAAAAAAACACAAAAAACAAAGGATATAGGGTATCCGTCCATTACACAGAATCAGTACATGCCAAGCAAAAACACAAAAAACAAAGGATCAGCGCTTTTATTGTTGTTCTTCATCTTAAAGTCACAGTAAGGCATTCAATGCAGAGCAGAACTCTTACTGTGCTGCAAGTTTAATATATCCTCTATCACCTGCTTGAGGGGAGTTCTTTGCAAAGATAGTTTGGATAGACTATTTGAGATCACTTTGTTGGACAGTGTGTGATCAATATTGATATTATTTATTCATTTTGGAAATTAAGGGACAACATCAAAAGTTCAATGTAGGATAAAAAACTTAATTCACATAGTTTTTTCACTGACCCCCACATCCCCCCTCTTAACTTAATTTGGGAAAAATTGATTGACCAATAGGGATATATGTAAAATTGATTGTGGATTAACAAAACTTGCAGCAATGTTGACCCCCACCCCCAAACTATTTGATTTAATTTTTTTTATCCTACATCAATCTTTTGATGTCATCCCTAAGCAGTTCATCACATATCTTCTTTTCCTTAGTAGTAAAACATTTCAAGGTAACAAGCTTCAATCCATTCTAAATGTGGATGCTAAATCAACAGTCTGGGACTCTGAGGCTTTTCTCCCCCTAAAAGTAAAAAAAGAGGCATCAAGCCAGGTTTTTTCTTGGTTCGACCTTTATTTGTTTCTTATAATTGGAAGAATATACTGGGACCCTTATGTACATAAAAAGTCCATCGAGTTTGTTTTAACACCAAAATTCCCTTTTGTACTTAAAATAGTCCATTGAGTCCATTGTAAAACAAAAATCCCCTTATGTACATAAAAAGTCCATCGTGTCCATTGTAACACCAAAATCCTTGGTTTTAAAAGTGAACACAAAGTCAAATTGAATGGTTGATAAATTTAACACAACTGAAATCAAACATACCATATGATGGCATATCTTATTTTGGCATAAAAAAAGTAAAGAAGGCCATAGTGCTTTACATTTTTGAAATGATAATTGATAATTAAATATAAAAAGTTAAGACCCAAGCAAACAAAGATGTATGTATAGTTTCAGGATAAATGAGAAAGTGTATTAAAAGGTTGATAAAGGCATATACAATGTGTCATTTATAACAAATTGGTATTTAATAACATATTGTTCAAGAATAGAAATATGATAAATTTCTTATATATGGTTAATATTTCAAAAGAAAGTGCCAATAATGGGTCAATATCAAATTACTGAAATATGATTCATCTTGTTTAATTCGGAGATATCAATTTTCTTATAGACGGCATTAATCAGAATGTCTATCAAATGACAGATTTTTGTCTGTAGACTCAACCAAATAAGAGACATTTACATAAAAAGGGAACATCAGTTGATTAATTGCTTCATTCTGTAGTACATCTTCTGAATTATAAAACTGGAATTGTTTCTTCCGAATATATTACATAATTATAAGATTGTTGTTTGTTTATTCAGGTCGTTTCTTTCTTACTTGACTTAAGTTGTAATCATTCTGTCAATCAAACTTTTTCAGGTTGAACTGACGGGCAAAACAGATGAAGATTTAGTGATAATCTACAATAGAGTACCAAAAACAGGCAGCACATCTTTTGCAGGCATTGCCTATGATTTGTGCTTCAGAAATAAATTCCATGTTCTTCATGTAAATACTACAAAGAATATCCATGTTCTGCCTTTATCTGATCAGGTAGGTAAAGTGTACAATCAGAAAATCTTTATTACCTTTCACTAAAAGAGATAAAGAAAAGTCAAAGGAATATTTTTTGTTTAAGAGACAAAACTTTATTTCGCTGTCTTTGTAACAGATCACCAACCACTTATAGAGTTGTTTGCAATGGTTCTTCAGTGTATATAGTTTAGAGAACATGCCCTTTAGCAAACATGGGATATACATGTACCTTTTGCATGCTTGAAAGCTGTCTGTTATTTACTGGATTTCCAAGTTTTTACTGGTTTTGTGGTATATATTCCATCACAGACCTATTTCTTTTTTTACTATGTGAATGATTTCAAGATTTTGGTCTCTTCTGTACTTTAACCAACAGATTTATCATCCACATTCATGATATGTTCTAGATTTTAAATTATAAATTATATATATTCACAAAAGATTATTCAACAAAGATTAAATTTCATATTTTTTTGTTCACTTTGTGAAATTTCAAAGACTTTTTCTACAATTGAACATCTTTGTTATTTTAGAACACCCTCCAACTTTAAAATTTCTAAAAAAAAAAAGTTGAAATCTTAAATCGTTTTAAGAAGATATTTCATCATTGACATTTAAGAAGGGTTTGATTAAACTTGAGCAATTTACATTATCTGTTGTTAAACTCCTTGGTGGAAACAATTTACATTATCTGTTGTTAAACTCCTTGGTGGAAACAATTTACATTATCTGTTGTTAAACTCCTTGGTGGAAACAATTTACATTATCTGTTGTTAAACTCCTTGGTGGAAACAATTTACATTATCTGTTGTTAAACTCCTTGGTGGAAACAATTTACATTATCTGTTGTTAAACTCCTTGGTGGAAACAATTTACATTATCTGTTGTTAAACTCCTTGGTGGAAACAATTTACATTATCTGTTGTTAAACTCCTTGGTGGAAACAATTTACATTATCTGTTGTTAAACTCCTTGGTGGAAACAATTTACATTATCTGTTGTTAAACTCCTTGGTGGAAACAATTTACATTATCTGTTGTTAAACTCCTTGGTGGAAACAATTTACATTATCTGTTGTTAAACTCCTTGGTGGAAACAATTTACATTATCTGTTGTTAAACTCCTTGGTGGAAACAATTTACATTATCTGTTGTTAAACTCCTTGGTGGAAACAATTTACATTATCTGTTGTTAAACCCCTTGGTGGAAACAATTTACATTATCTGTTGTTAAACTCCTTGGTGGAAACAATTTACATTATCTGTTGTTAAACTCCTTGGTGGAAACAATTTACCATCTTGTAATCAATTTCAGAAGAATTTGAACGAGATAACTGCAGGAATTTTACTAGATTTAAAATTTATTTTATCTAAAAAATTTCAAAACAAATATGAGAAGAAAATTTGTATTTAATTGATTCAGATTCTTAAAACACCAAATCAGTGGAAGATTAATATATTTCAAATGTTTTTCATACTGTGAATTCTTTTATTTTCATAAGTACCAATTTTTGTGAATTGAGGAAAAATTGTAGAAATTTGTTCCTAGCTCTTGAATATGCTCTAACTTGCCACTGGACGCTAAACAGTCATCCATCCATCAAAAAGTGTTAATCAGTCGAGTACAATTTAAGATCAGTCTCATTGGTCAATTTTTATGTGTAAAAAGAGCTGCAACACTTTAAATCCTTAGGCCAGCTAGCTGAGCAACAAAATTGTCTGCTGTAAATTTGTTCAATACACAATTTATGACCTTGAGTTGAAGTCCATTAAACAAACAACTTTGGGTATGTCTGAAACCTTTTCTCAAGAATGAATTTGGACATATCGCTCATAAATCTTATTTTAATTGCAAATTATCAGTAAAATGGAAGATATCAAGTCTATTTGCTGCTACAGAATGATGGATGGTTACCATGATATGGCTTAAAACCAGCATGTCGATTCCTACACAATGTAAAACATCATCATTCACTTTTGAACTGTTTATATTTAAATAACCTCTAACTTTAATCTGCAGTTATATTGTATTTTAGAAATTTTATTATACATTTATTGATTTAATATGTGAGCATAATTTATCAAATAAGAAGTTTTTATGAATGATTGCTATTGTTATTATTTATGAGTTTTATACATGCTCTAGAAATTACATAAAAAAGCTATTACCTTGATATAAGAGATTAGACATGCATCTGTTAGGCCACCATGGACTGCAATTTTTCATTAAATGTAAAATTTATAATTGTTCTATAGTTAGAATTTTACACATGATTAGTTTCCAACTAGTAAACGTTTTATAATATGAAAATGATTGAGACATGGTGTTTTCTTTAAAAAAAAATCATTTGTAAAAAAAAATCTTTTGTAAAAATATCATCATGTCATGTATAAATGCCATGTTATAGTAAAAATGTTCTTGTTATGCACATATATATATTACATATATACAATTCAGGGCATTATCCTGGTGGGATATATCTCATTCACAAGTTTATGTTTTATGCAAAATGATCCGATAGCTGTCAAAAAATATTTTTTAGATGGGGATGGTTCTTTCAGGAAATTGTCCATATTTTAGATAAGGCATGATAAATGCAGAATATCAAAATACTTTTAATTACACCTGATATTCAGTAGCAAATCTAAAAAATTTTGAAAGGGAGACTTTGCCCTGAGTTGAGATAAATAAATTTCCTTATTATTATTATATTTGCTTCCTCTACCATCAATCTTTTCCTTCTTTACACAATTATTTCTATTTACAAGGTTCTTGTTTATAATTTTGCTATTTCTTTAACAAATTCAAGATAACATAATTGACTTTAACATAAGAGAGTTCACCAATTTGCCACCTGCTTCGTTTTTCTTTTGATTTAAAAGTTCAGGGTTGAAAGCGTACATTTCAAAATCTTCATGGCTTTGATTGTTGTCTGTTGATAATTGCTTGTTTACATATGTTCAGATTTGTGTGTTAACAATACTTTTGATATATATTTGTACAGAAAGTAGTATTTGCTAGGCTAATATTTGAACAAAGGTCAAAATTGAAAATGTATAAAAGGTTGATTCAACAGAAATGAATTGATATAAATGATAACCTAAATAAATACAAGAAAATAAACAAATAAATAAGTAAATTAAAAAAGCTATTAGGTTACTGTATTGTGCAGGGTTCAAAATGTCACCTGTCTGTTGTCTGTCTACAAAATCCTTTGAAGTATATTAATGATACTTGGCATAATTGTTACCCATTAACTGAGAAAGTGTCACATAAACCACAAGTTCAAGGACACCAATTTGGCCAAAGATCTTTATGCAGCTTATGATCTACTTGTTGCTTTCCATAAAAGACACTTTCTACTAAACAGAAGTTAGATTGTGTTAGGTGAAAATTGGGCCATGTCCCATCTGCCTTTTATCTGTTATTTGTCCTAAAATTTACTATTGAGTTCTACTTAACTTTTTAAAAGAAAAATCTAGAGGCATTCATTCTGTTTTACCCAAAAATATATTTTCAAATGCTTGTATCTCTAAAAGCAATCACTTGAATTTTTCCATGAATTTATGAATCTATCAATAAATATTTCATTGATGAAAATGTTGCTATTGTGAATTTAACAATCAAACATCTCTAAATGTATTCGTAGACACAAGCATGTAAAAAAAGTCAACTATTGAACCTCTTCAGATAGGATAGGAGATACAATTTTGAGTTTTTCTGTTGTCAAGATCAAAATAAGATTCAACATGTTCATGGACTTGTTTTCCTTTGGATGATTTGTGACTATCCCCAAAGGAATTCAAGTCAAAATTAGGTAACACAACTGCTTTCTGTACCAGGATTTAGGCTGAGGGTTTAGGAAATTGAAATAAATAAATGAAAAGAAATCTGGAGTGAATATCTTGGACAGCAACCTAACAACACATTTTAGGTCAACATACAGTCTTCAACAATGTTTTGTTTGATTGGTGATTGTTTAATCTCATTTTAGTTCATAAAAGCCTATTTTTGGATGTCTAAGTGTCAATCCCAGCTTCAAATCTCCTTCAAATCTTGAAATTTAATAGAGACTTTCAAAACATGCTTCCCAAAATTATAACAAAAAAAGCAACATATTATCTTAAAACTAAAGACAACTATGTTCATCATACTGTCCAGGTTCCTATCTTGAGACAGACACATGAAAATTTATGACAAGAACCATACATGTGACTATAGTTTATTAAAATTTAGTGTTCTACAATTTAATCATGATAAGTAGAATACATGTTTAAAGTTTTCCTAGGAGATTTTTTTCTTTTTTTCATGTCAGATGTAATAACAGTCAGTGATTATAAGTATATTTTATAATAATTAAAGAGATTATAGTGATTAAAGTGAGGTTGAAATGTTTGAAATATATATTGTAGGTACGATTTGTACAGAATGTGACAAGATGGAATAGTATGAAACCAGCCATGTATCATGGTCATTTGGCTTTCCTAGATTTCTCAAAGTAAGTGTTATTGAAAAAAATGAAATCAGCTATGGACCATGGTCAATTGCTCTTTCTTAATTCTGCAAAGTATGTAATATATAACAATAGTATGAACCAACAATATACCTTTGTCACTTGGCATTTCTATATTTCTTCAAGTATATGGTTTAGACACCTTTTGAATAGTCACAGAAAAACTTTATTGAATCCAGCCTGGTTTTACTTGCAGCTCAACAAATGCTGAATATCAGATCTAGACTTTGAGTTTGCCAGCATTGAAATTCATTGGAAACAGTATGTTGATTTTAAATGGAAAATGAATCGTTTGAACATAAAGATAATAGTATCTATGACACATAGTGTTGTTTGATGTTTGAAATAGTCACTTTTTCATTATCCATATTTTGCTTTAATTTCCTGGCCTTTTATGGCGTAATTCCCGCAGGAAGTTACAATCTATTACACTTAAAATGGATTTGGACTGAATCGCTTGAGACTATTCTCTTTTATTACTTGTTTTAATGTTGTATGGCAGGACAGTTTTCTGATAGTATCTATTTTACTGTTACAAAATCCATATGCAGATGAAGGATAAGACATTTTTATATCTGGCTGGGGGTCAGAAAAGTCATATATATGTCTTTTATTTCTTTTTTATCGCAATTTTTTTCCTCTTTATAATAAATTTGCTAACTTGAAATCTGCAATTTATTGAACTGAACTGAATATACAAAATGTGAAATAAAATTCTCATATTAGAACGGAAGTTTTTTTAGCTGACATTTCAAATTTGATGCTCAACGAAGATCACTTGAATTCTGATTTTAAAAATTCCATTAAATTTAATAACAACTAATGTACATTTTTTTTCATCCGTAAAAATTGGTATTGAATCCACAACTTCATGAGTCAGCAATCCAACAGCACATTTAAACCAACATGTAGAGGTCAATATTTAGTCTGTAAAAAATATAAAACTGTTGGGAAATTTATTCTGTACTACTTAAAAATTTTCTCATGATAATTGGTGAAAAACTAGTAAAAATAGGGTGTTGTATACTAAACAAGCTGTGTACTGGCATGATGTTGTCACCAGCACAGCATGTAGCCATCCTTGTTTACAGATAAACAATATTTTGATGAGGTATTTTTTATAAGATTCGTAATATAAAACGAGATAAACAGGCATGTCAACTTAGCTTGATGCTAATACACCTGCCATCAATAAATTTAAAAGAATGTACATGTTTTTCTTAGCAATATGCAGATGCAATTGAAATCTTAAAACCCGTTAATTGAGCTACTTGTAAAATTGCATTAAGAAAATTTCTGCTTTGAAACTTGAACATGAACACACTTCACAGCTATGGTTTCATAAGGTTTTATCCAGGAATCTTTTGGCATGATGATTTGAAAATATTTTTTTTATGACTTATTTCAGTATGTGCTTTATAATTTAATAAATTCGAAAGAGTAGTAAATAAAAGATTTTCAGGGTAGAACCACATATTGCATGATATAAGTTAAGATAATTTCCTCTCAGGAGACTTAAGCCCTCATGAACTTTGAGTTCACCAACATGCATTTGGAAGCACTTTTTTTGTAGTACCTTTAATTAATATTTTTAAATATGCTTTCCATATATTTTTCTTGCCAATAGTTGAATGTCCAGTAATACCTTGTATTTTACAATACATAGGAAAACTTAAACCTTCTAAAATAAGATTTGTTTGGCCTAAAGAAGCTGCCCTGGTTGAATCACCTTTTACTCAATTAAACTTTACATAAAATGATGCAACTCTAATTTTGTGGTTCAATAAAATCATCAATTTCGTAAAATGTTTGTTTATTTCATTGCAATTTTCCAATTACATTTAATTTTACAGTTACTATTTTTCCTTTTTGTGTGGGCAATTTTAGTGTTACTCGATTGACATTTCAAAGAACCGATACTAAATTATGCACTATGATTTCATGAAATCAATTTCAAAACACTTTCACATGAAGCAGCAAACAATAAAGCATTATATGGAAATTGAAGACACAAACAGAAAACCCATTCAGTCTAGGTGCATGACAATCAGAGAGAATTTATCTTTGTCGTTCAATAAACATTTAAAATGAAGATGAATAAGTGTTTAATTGTATACATTATAATGCAGAAATAGTGGAAAATTGATTGAGATAAATTGGCAGCCATTGTCCTAAGTATACCCCGCAGCTTATTTATATATAAATAATACTTTAAATTCACGATTTGATGCATGCATGTATTCATGCAAAACTTGCACAATGAATAATAATGATAGATGCATTAATGCAATTCTGATACATGTTCAATTGTAGATAAATATTGCTGTGGAAATATCAATAATTTTGAATGTTTTAAATCCTGTTGAATTTATAACAGTATTTTATCCTTATTGGAATTTTGAAAACAAGTACTTTATCCCCCCCAAAATATATTCTGAATTTATATTAATACATTCTAAACTTTATGTACTGTAAATGTTAACAGGAAAGGTATAATTTTTTCATCTACAATTTTACCAAGAAGCACTGTCAGCCATCAGCAAATACATATTTTGAAATAAGGCAAAAACATTGTGAAATCTGAAATCAAATTCTAATATGGATATACAGTCAAACCTGTGATTGAAGGTCACTTTTTGGATAAAAGAAAACTGGCTTTAAAGAATGATGACCTTTTATTTGAAGTTCAAAATACATAGGAATAACTACTGTGGGACATAAAACAGGGGTGGGGGTGGGGGTGGGGGGGGGGGGGGCATGATAAGACCAGTGTTTTTGCTTTCTAGAAGTTACTGCAGTTATAACAGGTTTCACTGTAATTCTGTTTCTCATTTGTTTGATATTTCCAATTATTAAATGCTTATGATAAGGCACTAGCTGTGTTGAATATGGTTGTGTTTTAACATTTAGAAACAATATCTAAACATTTCCCAGAAGTCACGTTAACCTTCATAGTGATGCAAAGTCAGTAATTGAGTAATTGCTAGAATTGATTTATTCCTTTTTTCTTTTGACGGGTGCTTAGATTAATTGAGAGAGAACTTAATTGTTATTTATATTTAAGTTCACAAGTTCATAAATTACAATTTTTCCTTCCAAGTTTGGATATTATACTTTGTATACATGGTTTATGAACTGGTTATAACCTTAATATATTTTGTGCAATATCAGTTAAATGATGTTTTATGTGAATATTCACACCAATTTGTGACAATAGCATTTTTCTAAATTTTTAATACTAAATGTCATGAATTATTATGGTAATTTTGAAGCTTACCTATTCTCTATAATATTTTTGTGAAAATGAAATTTTTTTGGAAGATTAAAAAAAAAGATAAAAAATTTCATTTCCATCCTTTAACTTCACTTTGCCTCTAGAAAATGTTATGAAACTTATACACAATTTTTATTGACCTTAAAACACAGATTAAATTTGAATTTTGGTGGCATCAGTTTTACCATTCTAGAGTTAGGCCCCTTTACAAATGGAAAAAAAATACTAATTTTTTTGTTTCTGTTCTCTAACTTTTGTTTGCTAAGCCTAATGTCATTAAACTTACACAATGCTCATTACAAAAAACAACGATCAAGGTTGATATTTTGGTGGCGTCACTTTTGCCATTCTAAAGTTATGTCCCTTTAGAAATAGAAGAAAAGCTTGATTTTTTGTTTCTGTTCTCTAACTTTAGTTTGCCTCAGCCAAATGTTATGAAACTTATACATGATGCTTTTTAGCAAAATCCAGATCAAGATTGAATTTTGGTGGCACCATTACACTGTTTTAGAGTTATGCCCCTTTACAAATGGAAATATTGCTGATTTTTTTGTTGGCAATGGTTGAAAATGAGGCACTCAAAACTGACAGGTGTTTCGACCTGTGTTCACTTCCATATACCTGACCATGTACACCAATTTCATGCCATTGAAGAAAATAAGATATAATCCTATTAATTTGTAGAGTCTTAATAGAAAAATAATTACTTATGTCTAAAAATCAATCTCAAATTTTTACAATTTTTCTTATTAAATAGTTTTTAGAAAATAATAGTAGATTTTGATTTTAATCTTAAAATTAAATTTAAAGTAGTTCATTCATAGTATTTAAATGTTAATCACCTTAAATTATTAGAGCAGGGTGATTGCTTTATTTTTTAATCATTGTATCTATTTTTCAACATTTAGAAGGTGCAATAGTGTTTTCACATCTCAAATATACAGAACTTTAATGCACAAAATCTTGACACAGTTATCTTAACATTGTAAGTGATATTTTAATGTAAAAATGTCATTAGTGAGATGCCAGCAATTATGAAATTTAAGAGTCTATGAGATATCATACAGAATTACAGACAAGAAACTAGTATGATTAAAGCATTTATTTTTTCATGCCATTTGATTTCAAATCAGATAAAATTATATCATTTTTAGTTGCACAAAATATCTGATATTTCTTTGAAATGGAAAGTCAGTTAATGAAATGACTCAGCTGCAATGATAGAAATGTATTAAGTATCTTATGATAGATGACTAGGACTTATTAAAGTGAACATTAAAGGAATGTGATTATTTTATTTTCCTTTGGCGCAACAAAAAAAAAAGAAAGAAAGAGAAAAGAAAATTACTAATGAAATGAACTTTTTGAATTCCTACAAATGTAATCTAATTTAGCAAAAATTATGACAAATGTTTGCCCTAGAGTGGACCTGCTAGGTGCCTTTAGCAGCCAATGGTAGGGGATAACAGGTAAACTATATTTGGTGTACTGAATTGTCTGGCATTCTTGACCTTATTGTAATGGTTCATTGGTTAGTGTTATATTTTCCTGGTTAAGTCTGTTTCTTAGAGCGCATTTGTTTCTAACCTAAACGATGTAAACGACTACGCGCGAGGCGCGCGTAGTCGTTTAATCCATTTGTTTCTTATATTTTTTGGTCAACGTTGACATCGTTCACATAAACAATGTACGCGCAAAATAGTCGCGTAGTCGTTGATCGTTTATCGTTGAGACGTGTAAACGATAATTTTGTTTCTGCATCTGTCGTTTAAATAATTACGAGCACGTGTTGTTTTCGCAAAGTCCTGGTTATTTATTTCACGCACTTTTACCTGTTTGTTTACAGTGCGTGAGTGTAATCTATTTTTGTCTGACAACGTGGGGTCGATAAAGTTTATTAAACGATGTGTTTGATTCTAGCAGCTTAACGTTTACTAAACAATTCATCGATGAGAAAATTTCGGGTTAGAAACAAATGCACTCTTAGAAAGCATAAGCAAGAGGTCAACTATATTTGGTATATGGAATGATTGTAAGGTGTACATGTCAGTCTGGCATGTATCATATTCTTCTTGTAGGGTTTATCTGACCTTGACCTCATTGTCGTAGATCTTTGATTATGATCCTTTCAGTGTGCATTCCTGTTTTTTTGGTGCATTCAGATTAAACAAGATGCCTTAGTTTTATGTTGATTAAGATTTAAAATTGCATTTACAATAAGATGAAATTACTCTAATAAAAATGGTTGCATAAAGGCTGTTTTTAAAATGTATTACTTGCCATGAATTTCTGTTTAGAAATACAGTATTATGGAGACAATGGATTTATCTACTTTCTCATGGGAATAAAACTTAGATTTTATTGTAAAACTGTCATTGATTGGTTAATTATTGATTAAGATCCAGATTACAGACTGAAGAAGCGAAGAATTAGAAATTAGTACTGTGAATATTGGCATGGCCTCTATGCCATGGCATTTAATCATAAAAGAAATCATTAATATAAATTGGATAATGAATTTGAAATGCCATAGAATCTTTATACAGTGGTACTTTGGAGGGAAATAAACTGAGTTCATGTATTAACCTTTTATTTTCATCACATGCCTGTTTCTGATTGGTCAGAAGCAACTGTTGTCTTCATGCTTCTGTATTTTGAATTCAGCCTTCAATTCATACATACAGTGACCTGAAGTTGAAGACAAAGTATCTTTGTTTTACAACTAAATACTTTTAATGGAAGAATCCAGAAATGATTTTAGCAAATTCCTGGATCTCAAAGTAAATTGCATTTTCAAGTTGTAATTTAATCTTTATGTTGAACACAATAACCATTTTATGATGCATTATTGTTTTTGCTTGACTTTTTGCCTCTTAGCTAGTACATGTGAAAGAATCATGTGTCAGACAATTGATAGTTCATTGACACCTTTAAGCAGCCTGTAGCTTCTAAGTATGTCACACACGGAAAAATATCGGTCATTTATAAATTTGCCGGACCTTGTAAATACCACAACTGAACACATGTGTAATGATTGATTGATGGTTGCTTAACATCATGTCAGCACAAATAATCTATATAATATCAAGACAATGTAATATACAATAGATATAAGAAGATGTGGTATCATCATCGGTATGAGTGCCAATGAGACAACACTCCATCCAAGTCACAATTTGTGACAGTAAACCATTATAGGTCAAAGTACACTACAGTCTTCAATATGAAGCCTTTGCTCACACTGAACAGCAAGCTATTGAGGGCCCCAAAAATAACATATGTAAAACCATTCAAACAGGAAAACCAATGGTCTAAACTATATAAAAAACAAGAAATGAGAAACACTTGTGAACCACATTAGTAAACAACTACTACATCATATGATTGATTGATTGTGGGTGTCTAACACAACTTTAAGCACATTTGGCTATGTCATAGGGGCCAGTTTTTAATTGAGGAGAAAACTTTCTTGGAGAAAAACTACTGAATTTTGGCAAAAAGATGACTTATTTGACAAATTTTATGTAGACAATACAAAAGATCATAGCTTATGTCAATAAATGAAGATTTGATTAATGAAGATGATTAATACAAGTTATGCTGGTCAATTCTCTGGTCATAAGTCAAGCTAGAAAATTAAATGGTCATTCTTCAATCATACAGTTAATAAAAACCAATCCTGATTTTGTCTGTCTATACCACAAGTGTTGATTATCGTACTACTGACTATTAATGGAGGATTGCTGATCGAATTATGAGCGAGTAGATGACAATACGAATATTGACCCGGCAATTTAATCTTGTTTGCTGTTTGATTAACCGCTAAGTTTTTTTTTCTGCTAGGCAATTATTTTCTATATTCATAAAATGTTGTAATTTTCTACATCAAATATGACTGTATATGTCAGTAAAGATGTATTAACTTCCATATTTTGTAGCTGACTGGGTTAAAGTCTTCTCCTGAGGGAATTCAGTCATTCCCTGTAAATGTTTTATCAATCCATTCTGAGTTCTATTTTATATTGAACATGTAGACTTGATAACCTTTTGTAATTACGGAAATACACATTAGGAGATCAGGTTTGCATACAGAAAATATGTATAAAATTCATATGATAAGAAATTAAACTAAATTAATACCTTAAGCATAAAAAAAGTATCAGCTTGAAAAAAAAAATCATGAATTATTAACAGTTTGTTATAGATAGCCTTAAGTTAAAAAAGATGCAGTTCAAAAAATCCCTCAGGACACAGAGCCTCATGACAAATAGATTAGGTAGAAATCCTCTCTATATATATATATTTGATTGTAAATACATGATTTGTTCTTTGTCTTCTCTTTTAGTTTTATCTCAAATGACACCTTTAAGCAGCCTGTAGCTTCTTAGTAAGTCACACGGAAAAATATCGGTCATTCATACATTTGCAGGACTTTGTAAATACCACAGTACAGTCTTCAACACGGAGCCTTTGCTCACACTGAACAGCAAGCTATTAAGGGCCCCAAAAATGACATATGTAAAACCATTCAAACAGGAAAACCAATGGTCTAATCTATATAAAAAACCAGAAATGAAAAACACTTGTAAACCACATTAGTAAACAACTACTACATCATATGATTGATTGATTGTGGGTGTCTAACACCACTTTAAGCACATTTGGCTATGTCATAGGGGCAACTGTTAATTTAGTACTTTATACTGTTACTAAAGTGTTTAGTGTTATAGACCAAAAATATTACAAATAGAATTAAAAGTAAAAAAAAAAAGTATACTAAAATGTTCTTATTTAACAAGTGTTTCTTTTTTTTGAGATTGCTGAGACAAAAAGATTCATAGGCATCTGTGATTTGTAGTAGAAATCCCAAAGGTTTATAAATCTAAAGTTTACTTTTTTCATTTTAGGTTTGGTGTTGCAAAGAAGCCATTATACATCAACATTGTAAGGAAGCCACTGGATAGATTGGTGTCTTATTATTACTTTGTAAGATATGGGGATGATTTCAGACCAAGTCTGCGGAGAAGAAAAGCAGGAAATACAGAGGTATATTCTAGATATATACCGAGTAAAAAGTTAAACAACAAATATTTTTATTTTTGTGTTTTTAGATTTCAAAAATAAAGTATACTTGTAAACATAACATTATTGGTAAAAAGAAAGTTAACCATAATGCAGTGGAAGTATTCGAAAGTTTTCAAATTTGACAATAAAAACAGAAGGGATAGATCAAAATATTATGACCACAAAGGACTTCATAAAAAGTCAGGGGATATTGTCTCTATTCCTCTTTCAAGACACCAAATAACTTATGAAATTATGTTCTTGATTGAAACAGACCAATACTGATTGCCTCTTTCCCAATGGTCTGATATTTTTGAACTTGTTGAAAACCATATGGTGGCCTATAACTGCTTATATGCATACTACTACCATTTCATTTTAACTCCATTGGGTTGTTGTCTCATTGGCAATCAATCATATCACATTTTCACATTTTCAGATTAATATTTATGACCAAATTAGCATTAAGAGTTTTCATTGTTTGTCCTGTAAGAAGAGTTCAGATTGCTGAGGTTTCTAGTTTCTGTAGGGTTTGGTTAGAACAGGTTTTATTACAAATCTACCTTTAAACAGGAGTATCATTTAAATGTTTTGAATGCATGATGAAAACCACATACATACGGACTTTCAAACAAAATATGAGATTACATGTGAAATGAGGGATTACACAGTGGATATGACTCAAAACCACATAAGTGACCACAAATGACTATTTATGCAACAAAACACATTTACATGCCATAAATGTCTGTACAGGTGTATATTATGTATCAATGTTAGTAGATAAATTGGTAAAGTAATCATTTATGAAATAATTCAGGCTTCTGATAAAGACATCATTGCAAAATAAGTTTGAAAAATAAAGATAAAATTTTGTGGCAAATATCAAAATTTTAGATTTTGTAATGTCTTGTTTGTTATCCAAATACATGTTTTTTAAATTCTTTTCCTCAAAATCTTTTCCTCATAAAAGCTTTTAATGCCCCTGCTGTTACAGAGGAGGCATTAAGTTTTACCCTTGTCTGTCGAAATTGGTTTTCATTCTCTTACTTTACTTTCCCTCAACTTAGTGTTATGAAACTTTAAACAATGCTAATTACCACAAAACACAGATTAAGGTTGAATTTTGTTGGTGTCACTTTTATCTTTCTAGAGTTATTCCCCTTTTAGAAACATCAGTCTTAAGAATTTAGTTTATGTGTATCAAAGACATTATTCATAATATATTTTACTTTATGTAAAACATAAATTTTTCGAGGGTGTTAAATACTGTTTCATTGTATGATTTTACAAATTAATTTTTTTTGTGACGCACGCCACCATGTCAGGTACACCACCCTATTTAAACACCTGTACGTACCTGTCTTCTGCCTACATAGGACACTTCTGATCCTTGTCACAGATAACACCGCCTTGTCATAATACTACTGGGTGATCTAAACTACAATCTTTTTGTCTGTTTTACTTTAAAGAAAAATTTTTGGCTAATGTGCATTTTACATGGTTTACTTGTTAAAGTTAATTTAAAGATCACCGTATATGTTTAAATTTCGGACAAGCTTTTTGAAAATAAGAAGTACCTGTATTTGGAAATAAATATATTTTTCAAAAATATATTTATATTTAGTCCTGATCTTACATGGTGATTCACAAAATCTAACATGAAAATGAAAGCATGTACTGTTTTATGCATAGTTTTCTGGCTTTCTTCAGTGCTTGGTAAAATGCCACATACCATAACAGAATTAGTTTAAAGTCATTGAGAGTTCCCTAAATTATTGTCCTACCCCTAGCCCACTAAATTAGAATTAGATAAGCACTGATAAACCACAGTATGATTGATAAGTAAGAAGTCAGCATATTTCTGTTAAAATGCATATTATTTATGGAAATCAAATCAATGGAGCAAGTTTTATTAATCATAGTTATATATCTCTGATAGGTTGTTCAGATGAACTGCATCTAATAAAATAGATAAATGATTACAAAATTCTAATGTAACATAACTTTTTTATTGACATTTCATATTTATTCTGATTTTTTATTACGCAATATGCACTGAGATATCCAATTCAGCTGTTACCAATTCAAAATATTGACATATATTTAAAAAAAAATGTTTGATTGTATGAAAATTTTTCAACAATTATTGGAAAGCCTCAGGGTAGATATACATGTTAAGAACAATCTGTTTTATAGCATGTCAACCTCTTTAATTTTAAAACTGAATCCCAATTTAAATTCTATACTGCTTGTCTTTGTGCATTGCATCACTGAAAGAACAAAAATCAATGCTTCTGAACCACAGTATGAAGGGCTCAGATAGCAGCCAGAAGGAGCAACAAATGATAAGACACAGCTTTTTGTGTTGAGGCCTTTGGGTAAAAAATATTGAGAACAATCTACCCTGTATTTACTTCTCCAATTAAGGTTTGACCAAAGATTAACACAATATACACAAATAAATATGAAGTATTTTATGTAATAAAATATTGTGCTGATATCCTATCAGACACAAGATGAAACTTGATATAAATCTGCAATAGGCATCTAATTCAAGGGAAGATTATATCTATTCTTAAATATATGTTTTACATTTTAAACACAAATTACATTTATAGATAAAAGCTTGTAACATTAACAAATATTTTTGAAAATGTTATATTATTAGTCTGGTTGAGGTTTTTTTTTATACACCAAAAGCTTTTTCAAACCTTCATAGAATTTTTATACGACCGCAAAATTTGAAAAATTTTTCGTTGTATATTGCTATCACGTTGGCGTCGTCGTCGTCCTCGTCGTCGTCCTCGTCGTCGTCCGAATACTTTTAGTTTTCGCACTCTAACTTTAGTAAAAGTGAATGGAAATCTATGAAATTTTAACACAAGGTTTATGACCACAAAAGGAAGGTTGGTATTGATTTTGGGAGTTTTGGTCCCAACATTTTAGGAATTAGGGGCCAAAAAGGGCCCAAATAAGCATTTTCTTGGTTTTCGCACTACAACTTTAGTTTAAGTTAATAGAAATCTATGAAATTTTGACACAAGGTTTATGACCACAAAAGAACGGTTGGGATTGATTTTGGGAGTTTTGGTTTCAACAGTTTAGGAATTAGGGGCCAAAAAAGGGCCCAAATAAGCATTATTCTTGGTTTTCGCACAATAACTTTAGTTTAAGTAAATAGAAATCAATGAAATTTAAACACAATGTTAATGACTACAAAAGGAAGGTTGGTATTGATTTTGGGAGTTTAGGTCCCAACAGTTGGAATTAGGGGCCAAAAAGGGACCCAAATAAGCATTTTTCTTGGTTTTCGCACCATAACGTTAGTATAAGTAAATAGAAATCTATGAAATTTAAACACAAGGTTTATGACCATAAAAGGAAGGTTGGTATTGATTTTGTGAGTTTTGGTCCCAACAGAATAAGGGGCCCAAAGTGTCCAAAATTAAACTTTGTTTGATTTCATCAAAATTGAATAATTGGGGTTCTTTGATATGCCGAATCTAACTGTCATGACTGTGTATGTAGATTCTTAACTTTTGGTCCCGTTTTCAAATTGGTCTACATTAAGGTCCAAAGGGTCCAAAATTAAACTTAGTTTGATTTTGACAAAAAATGAATCAGTTAGGTTCTTTGATATGCTGAATCTAAAAATGTACTTAGATTCTTGATTATTGGCCCAGTTTTCAAGTTGGTCCAAATCGGGGTCCAAAATTAAACTTTGTTTGATTTCATCAAAAATTGAATAAATGGGGTTCTTTGATATACCAAATCTAACTGTGTATGTAGATTCTTCATTTTTAGCTCACCTGGCCCGAAGGGCCAAGTGAGCTTTTCCCATCACTTGTCGTCTGTCGTCCGTTGTCCGTCGTCCGTCGTCCGTCGTCGTCGTCGTCGTCCGTCGTCGTTAACTTTTACAAAAATCTTCTCCTCTGAAACTACTGGGCCAAATTAAACCAAACTTGGCCACAGTCATCATTGGGGTATCTAGTTTAAAAAATGTGTGGCGTGACCCCGCCAACCAACCAAGATGGCCGCCATGGCTAAAAATAGAACATAGGGGTAAAATGCAGTTTTTGGCTTATAACTCAAAAACCAAAGCATTTAGAGCAAATCTGACACGGGGTAAAATTGTTTATCAGGTCAAAATCTATCTGCCCTCAAATTTTCAGATGAATCCGACAACCCGTTGTTGGGTTGCTGCCCCTGAATTGGTAATTTTAGGGAATTTTTGCTGTTTTTGGTTATTATCTTGAATATTATTATAGATAGAGATAAACTGTAAACAGCAATAATGTTCAGCAAAGTAAGATTTACAAATAAGTCAATGACCGAAATGGTCAGTTGACCCCTTTAGGAGTTATTGCCCTTTATAGTCAATTTTTAACCATTTTTCGTAAATCTTAGTAATCTTTTACAAAAATCTTCTCCTCTGAAACTACTGGGCCAAATTAAACCAAACTTGGCCACAATCATCATTGGGATAGATAGTTTATAAAATGTGTCCGGAGCCCCGCCCAACCAACCAAGATGGCCGCCATGGCTAAAAATAGAACATAGGGGTAAAATGCAGTTTTTGGCTTATAACTCAAAAACCAAAGCATTTAGAGCAAATCTGACATGGGTAAAAGTGTTCATCAGGTCTAGATCTATCTGCCCTGAAATTTTCAGTTGAATCGGACATTCCGTTGTTTGGTTGCTGCCCCTAAATGGTAATTTTAAGGAAATTTTGCTGTTTTTGGTTATTATCTTGAATATTATTATAGATAGAGATAAACTGTAAACAGCAATAATGTTCAGCAAAGTAAGATTTACAAATAAGTCAATGACCGAAATGGTCAGTTGACCCCTTTAGGAGTTATTGCCCTTTATAGTCAATTTTTAACCATTTTTCGTAAATCTTAGTAATCTTTTACAAAAATCTTCTCCTCTGAAACTACTGGGCCAAATTTAACCAAACTTGGCCACAATCATCATTGGGATAGATAGTTTATAAAATGTGTCCGGAGCCCCGCCCAACCAACCAAGATGGCCGCCATGGCTAAAAATAGAACATAGGGGTAAAATGCAGTTTTTGGCTTATAACTCAAAAACCAAAGCATTTAGAGCAAATCTGACATGGGTAAAAGTGTTCATCAGGTCTAGATCTATCTGCCCTGAAATTTTCAGATGAATCGGACATTCCGTTGTTTGGTTGCTGCCCCTAAATGGTAATTTTAAGGAAATTTTGCTGTTTTTGGTTATCTTGAATATTATTATAGATAGAGATAAACTGTAAACAGCAATAATGTTCAGCAAAGTAAGATCTACAAATAAGTCAACATGACCAAAATGGTCAGTTGACCACTTTAGGAGTTATTGCCCTTTATAGTCAATTTTTAACCATTTTTCGTAAATCTTAGTAATCTTTTAGAAAAATCTTCTCCTCTGAAACTACATGGCCAAATTTAACCAAACTTAGCCATAATCATCATTGGGGTATCTAGTTAAAAAAATGTGTCCGGTAACTCGGCCAACAAACCAAGATGGCCGCCATGGCTAAAAATAGAACATGGGGGTAAAATGCAGTTTTTGGCTTACAACTCAAAAACCAAAGCATTAAGAGCAAATCTGACATGGGGTAAAATTGTTGATCAGGTCACGATCTATCTGCCTTGGAATTTTCAGATGAATCTGACAACCTGTTGTAAGGTTGCTGCCCCTGAATTGGTAATTTTGAGGAAATTTTGCTGTTTTTTTTTGTTATTATCTTGAATATTATTATAGATAGAGATAAACTGTAAACAGAAATAATGTACAGCAAAGTAAGAACTAAAAATAAGTCAGTATGACCAAAATAGTCAATTGACCCCCTAAGGAGTTATTGCCCTTCACAGTCAATTTTTAACAATTTTCTTAAAATTTGAAGATTTTCAATAACATTTTCCACAAAAGTACTGTTATAGATAGAGATAATTGTAAGCAGCAAGAATGTTTAGTAAAGTAAGATCTACAAACACATCACCATCACCAAAACACAATTTTGTCATGAATCCATCTCTGTCCATTGTTTAATATTCACATAGACCAAGGTGAGCGACACAGGCTCTTTAGAGCCTCTAGTTGGTCCTGTTTTCAAATTGGTCTACACTAAAGTCCAAAGGGTCCAAAATTAAACATAGTCTGAATTTAACAAAAATTGAAATCTTGGGGTTCTTTGATATGCTGAATCCAAAAATGTACTCAGATTTTTTATTATGGGCCCAGTTTTCAAGTTGGTCCAAATCAGGATCTAAAATTATTATATTAAGTATTGTGCAATAGCAAGTCTTTTCAATTGCACAGTATTGCGCAATGGCAAGAAATATCTAATTGCACAATATTGTGAAATAGCAAATTTTGTTTTAATTAGAGTTATCTTTCTTTGTCCAGAATAGTAAGCAAGAAATATCTAATTGCAAAATATTGTGCAATAGCAAGATTTTTTTTTAATTGGAGTTATCTTTCTTTGTCCAGAATCAACTTAAATCTTTGTTATATACAATATACAATGTATATTCACTTTTTACTACCAACTGATAAATTAAAATAATCTTTACCATTCAGTGATAACAAGCAGTTTTTTTACATCTTAATATTTTATGATGTATTTAAATGAGTAGTTATTGTTGCAAACTCCATTAGAAATTTTAATTGAGATTAGTTTTGGAATAAGGGAAAGGGGGATGTGATTAAAAAAATTGGGTTCAATTTTTCTCATTTGAAATTCATAAATAAAAAAGAAAATTTCTTCAAACATTTTTTTGAGAGGATTAATATTCAACAGCATAGTGAATTGCTCTAAGAGAAAACAAAAATTTTAAGTTCATTAGAACACATTCATTCTGTGTCAGAAACCTATGCTGTGTCAACTATTTAATCACAATCCAAATTTAGAGCTGAATCCAGCTTGAATGTTGTGTCCATACTTGCCCCAACCGTTCAGGGTTCAACCTCTGCGGTCGTATAAAGCTACGCCCTGCGGAGCATCTGGTTTGAACTTTTGACAAGAATTGGTGTCATAAGAAAGTATCCAGAGTAAAATAAGGACAAAGTATATATTTTACTAATAAATAGACAGGCCCTGAATTAAGAACCTTTCACCTTTCTCTTTTACTAACAAATGGATTAGGTTTTGGCAGTCAACATAACAGTTTTACATTGCAGGCCAGACACAGAGTTTGACTTATCCCTGAACAATTTTTTTTAAGGAATGATGTTTTTTTGTGAGGTTCTTAATTCAGGGACTGTATATTTAAAGAAAAAAAATCTTTGAATGGCCTTCTAAAATTGTTCCTGATATGCTGAAGACCATGAAAAATTTATTTTTATAATCTGTTTTGTTATTTCTGATCCAAATAACAGGAAAATAAATTAGATTGTAGCTGGTAGGATAGGTTACTTTTTCAAGATGTTAAACCTGATAGTAAGATAACCTTATACTAGTGACCTTGAAATTAGATAATTTTATTTGAAATACCAAGTACTTAGAAAGAATTTATTGTCATCATTTCAGGAGTATCATATGGTAATAAATAATTGAAATTTTAACTTAACTAGAGGCTCACTGGAGCATTTAAATACCTCAGTCATTCATAAATGATTTGCCAAAAGACCTTAGTTTGGTGTCAGGTCTCAAAATTATTCTTCTAAACTTTAAAAAGGCTCTTAAAAAAGTGTCATCTTGATTGTAAAGATATTTTCATTGATATCGGTAATTAATGATGTCCTGATGAGGAAGGAGAGAAGAAATGAAGGATTTAAAGTTATAAGTGATAATTAAGTGCTTATTTGCTAACAGTTTAATAATGGGAAGGTTAATCTGTCCTTTAGTAAAGCAAATATTATCTTTGGAAAGTCAAGGAGACATTTGAGAGGACAGAATCATGTAATTTTCAAGCTTTTAGCCATGAGTTTCAATATTTTGGCTAGTATTGTAGGGAGATCTTTGAAGCATAATATTCTCACTGATCATGCTGATGTGGTCTGATTATCTTAGCAATCTATTTAGTAATTAATGGAATGATTTTTATAGAGTAAAGTTATTAACACACACTTAAGATACATATTTCACCCAGATGTTATCTATCATATGTAAACAAAAACTAATTAGTAAGTTATTAATATAATGCATGTTTATTTCACTGATATCTTTTGATTAGAGTGTTTTCTGTTGTTTTTATCAGTGATGTTTCTTTTTTATATTCATAACTTGGTAATTAGATAGATTGTGATATGAAGTGTAAATTAGTAACTAGATACATTGTAATTACTTAGGATTCAATGTATCCGAAGTGGAGAAAAATTTAAAATGGTTGAGAATGATTAAATATGAGGGAGAATAATTAACAAAGAAAGTTCAAGTATAGAGTTATCCTCCTTTAATTTTTACTTTCTATGAATATAGTTCTTCCTATTTCCCCTATTTCTTCTGTGTATATAGAGGAATCCTCATGTCCATCCCTTGGATTCCCTCCCTGTATTTGTCTTTCTGTCCCCCTGTCTGTCACACTTTTTGTTTGTAGATTTTTTAAAGAGAGATAAGTGTCCAAATTGTTGAGTCAAATTATGTTAGAATGATTCTGTTTAACTTCTAATATACAACCCTGTCCAAAACGATAGTTAGGTTTTTACAGTTGGAATAATAAATGTTTAAGGGCACCAACCCCGTTTCATCAACCAGTATGTAAAACCCCATTTTCCAACAAATGAGCACAATCATGATTAGGAATGATTTATTTAAATTATTGCCAAAAATATGTTCAGACTGCACTACGATGTAACTTCAAATAATCTGCAAAATTGGACCTTTTGTTTTTAGCCAATGTGACAATTAGAAAATTCACTATCTCATTAAAATGTAATGTATCAAAAGGCATCTGAGAAAGGTCTATAATTGTAATGTACTAGACTTACTGGTAATGTACCCAAGTACCAGGCTTACTAGGTATGTCATGTTGATTAAGAGATCAGTCAGTAACATTTTGTAATATGTAAAAACACTTACTAACTGTAATTACAGTAATTAGTAGTTTACTTTTCCATAGCTTTGAAGTAAGTTATCAATTAGATATATGTGTAGGATAAATGTCAAAGATACGATTGTCTGGTGCTAGGATGAATGATGAAACTGTAAAACACAGAAAATTTTCATTGTTTGTTTATTTGTATTCATTGACAGTCTTCTGCATTGTTTGGTTATATATGCTATGTTGTATTTGTTGATTGCCTTTTGTCAATACAAACATCACTAGGATTATAGTTTGCTGTAAAGATGATAAAAATAGTTGTTCTTTCAATTTGCCTTGCAACAATCTGTTGTTACTCAGTGCAAAATGTGATTCAAACCCATATGTACAAAAAATGTTTGGTTCTGATGTCCTTGAAAAATGTGTTTTCTTTACAAAGTAGTAGCATAGCTGTGAGTTACCAATATTTTTAATTTGTTAAATCTGATTAAAACCTTACAAGAAATAAAGATATTAAACACATTCAGACCTGCTGATGCTCATTTAAACAGAGTTCCAATTAGGACAAAGAAAAATACATGAAAGCATTAAGAGTAAAAGGTTTCCAGAAATAAAGAAATTATTTCAGACATGCGGTGCATTTCCTCAGAAAGAATTGAACATGAAATTGTATCTTAGTTATAAAGGATTTTAAAGGCTGTTGGCTTCCATTGTAATTTTCTATATCTGACTAAAAAAAAATGTACAATTTGAATTTGCTGTTGTTTGTACAAAGCCAAGTTGATGTGAAATGTGGTTTATACTGGACATATATATATGCTGAACAATTGAACCTCTGACCCTGTAATAAGACCATTGAGGTAGTTGACCAGCCTACTAGACTGCTAGTATATTGAGCCACCAAGGCTCTGTTAAGAGTATGGTTATATATTCTAATTAATTATTTATTGTATTATATTTTTTTGTTTTTTTATCTTTTCAGACCTTTGATGAATGTGTAGCCAAGGGAGGTAATGACTGTGATCCTGTACATTTATGGTTACAAATACCCTTCTTCTGTGGTCAGGATGCTGAATGTTGGTAGGTAACACATGTAATTACTATAAATTCATAGAGTTTTAGTGATGTTTCTATTGATTAAAAAATTTGACAATATTAGGTCATCCTGATTCCTTAAAACTGCCTTCCAAGTTCTGTCACTTATTAAAGAGTAAAGACATCTGAAAAAAGTACATGTATACATTATCATACCTATCTCACAGAAGATGCTGTTCTAATGGAGGTTAGAAGTACATCTATAGTGTTGTCTTCATTTTACTATGATAGATATAAGAAGATGTTGTATGAGTGCCAATGAGACAACTCTCCATCCAAGTCACAATTTGTAAAAGAAAAAACATTATAGGTCAAAGTGCGGTCTTTAACATGGAGCCTTGGCAAACAGCAAGCTCTTAAGTGAAAAAAAGTGTCTTATGTATAAAAAAAAATGAGAAACAAGATGAGAGTGCTTGTATGAAACCTAGGTCTCTTACTTACTTTTGTCATAGAAATAATGGGTGTGTTTATCAGTCTTGTAAGTGTTCTCATGCATACAATTCTTCCAAAATGTTTATAAAATTAAATCAAAAGTTTATATCAGCAATTTTTGGGGTGAGTTAAAAAATTAGCACTACTGCTTCAATTTATTTCTCTTTGAAATGTAATTTATGTTAGACAATGAATTAGCATTTCTTTTTGAATATTTATAGAGAGTTCAGACCAACTATTTTATAGGAGTTATGGCCCTTTGAAATGAAAATTATATGGAAAATAACATTATTAGTGATCTTATGCTTTCATTTGTTGTAAGATATTTATATAAAAGAGATCCCAACAACTGATCTTTTATTTTGTTGATTCTTGAACATTCAAATAAAATGTATAACATTTTTTCCCAGGAATCCTGGAAGTAGCTGGGCTCTAGAGAGAGCAAAATACAATATACTCCAAAATTATCTAGTCGTAGGTGTAACAGAACAGTTAGGGGATTTTATTGCTGTCATTGAAGCCACATTACCTCGTTTCTTTAGGGGAGCTGTAGCATTATTTAACGAAGGTAAGTTAGGTGACTTTATTGCTGTCATTGAAGCCACATTACCTCGTTTCTTTAGGGGAGTTGTAGCATTATTTAACGAAGGTAAGTTAGGTGATTTTATTGCTGTCATTGAAGCCACATTACCTTGTTTCTTGTGTGGAGCTGTAGCATTATTTAATGAAGGTAAGCAATCAGATTTCAAAGCTTAGCTTTTTTAAAAAACAATCACAATTCTAGGCATTGACTTTATACTATAGTTTTGTACGGTGTATCATTTAGTTGCCAAAATTGGTAGAAAGTTTTTCTGCGGTATCGGAAATCATTTTAGGGTAAAATATAAGCAATACTTTTGATTAAAAGAAATATGCAAATCGATGTTTTCCTTGGGGCTGATATTACAATGTTGTCTAAAAACATTGAGGTATTTTAGTCATTTTTCAATTGGTTGTCCACATGGTTTTTTATGCCTTAGGGAATGGTGCAATAAGTTTTACCCTTGACTGTCCATCCTTCCATCCTTTTTATGTCCCATTTGGTTTCTGCACTTCAAGTGAGTTTGCCTCTTCCAAATTTTATGAAACTGATACACAATGTTTATGAACCACAACAAGCAAACAAAGTTATTAAATCAGTGAGTCATTTACTGTTCTAGAGTTATGGCCCTTTTTAACTTGGAAAATTGGCAAGCTCTAGCGAGGTCATTTGTGTCCATAGACACATTCTTTCTTTATTTATCTGTATAACTTGACTTTTTAATCCTTTCAAAATTTCCAACAAGGATGTGAACTATTAAATTGAGGTATACATTTTAATAGTTTTGTTAAAGTGGATTGTACATTTATACTTCTAAAGTATATGATACTAAGGTTGAAACAGTAAGCCAGAGTTATTTTTATGAAATAGATTATTGGTGTATTAAGCTGTTTTTTCTTTTGCAGGACGAAAGTCTCATCTTAGAAAAACTTCTCATAAAATTCCACCAAAGCCAGAGACAGTAAAAAGGCTTCAAAGTACACAAGTGTGGAAAATGGAACAAGCTTTTTATGAGTTTGTACAGGAGCATTTTGAATTTACAAAGAACCAAATATTTGAAATAGTTGACGGTGCTTATGTTGAGAAAGGAAATCTTTTTCATTATGAGAAAATACGGCCAAGATGAGAATGTATATAATTTGAATATATGATTGTTTACAAGAATATATCTTACAATTGAAAACATGTAAACTTTTTTATAATTATAGTAAATCAAGAATATTCCTATATTTTTATCCCTTTTTGCAAACATATTCAGTTGTTCAAATTTACTTTATATTTTATATTTTTTCAATCATTTAACCTGGAAACAGATTTTTTGTTTAGAAGAAACAATTGACAAGAAAAATATTAAAATTAGTCTGCCCTCTGCAATTATATATATATAAAAAAAAAAATCACAAAAAAAATCTTGCATTAAAAAGTGTTACAAATTAAAAGATTAAAATGACTTTTGATAGAACTAAATGCCCATAAAGTCCATTAATTTTGTAAATAAGATGTTGGGCTATATATTAAAATAATGAAAAACATGTTTGTTAAATTTTATCAGTACAATTTATTTATTGGCAAGTACCTGATTGTATTAACATAAAGTTATTAGTTCTAAGCTTCCATGCTGGCTATGAGAGCTAAATTTTCATAATAATTGAATTACCTAACAGTTTTTCAGGTTTGATTTACATACTTCCTGCAATGAAAAGGAGATTATCTAAATTAGTTTATCAGTTTTAATTACTAGACATATTCTTGCTGATTAATAATCTCAGGTTGTTACGTTCAGTTCACTTATCTCGATGATAGGTCAAAACTTTAACAAAAACAATGTTTAGGGATATGTTATATAACAAGAAAAAAATAAAAAAATAAAATTTTACAGAGAGGAACAGGTTTAAGATGAAGTGTTTGCACAGGGCTGTTTTTGGTCTGAATATGACAGGCTGATTATGTGTACAGAAAACATATTTAAATGATTAATTTATAAAGTGATAATATGTCTTTTCTTTCATTTATCGTATCTTCTGATTGTAAAATGAATTTTCCAGAAGATATTCAACTTTTTTGGTATTGAATAGAATTGCAGAGGGTAGATATGCCCTACTATTTTTGACTAAGTAGGACACTGAACTCTTAACAGATAAACAACTTCTGTGGCCTTACTTTCACCATACTCTACTGGACAGACTAGGAAACTAAACACTTAACAAATAAACAACTTTCCATGGCCTTACTTTCACCATACTCTACTTGATAGACTAGGAAACTGAACCCTTAACAGATAAACAACTTTCCATGGCCTTACTTTCACCATACTCTACTTGATAGACTAGGAAACTGAACCCTTAACAGATAAACAACTTTCCATGGCCTTACTTTCACCACATTCTACAATGTACTGATAACATTGAGTCAATAGCCTTCAAACATGATCAAATCTCATGGTTTACCAAAGTTTGACAAAAGTTTTACTAAAGCAAGCTGCATAAACATATTTGTTTAAATGACTGTGATGTTCCTTCAAATTGTCACTACAATATATCAGCTTGTTTTATATTATATTTTTTTCAAAAAAACTAAAACAACGGTATGATACAAGCATAGACCTTAGGCATTGGAATTTGATGCTGTCATCTGGGTATTGACAAATGATAACTGTAGATTGTTTGGTGTGTTTCCCTGAAGAGAGGCTCATATGAAATTATTGTAGATTTTATTTAATATATTGATGTCATTGAATCTTTTTATATACCTTATAGGTAAATAATTTAAGATGTCCTGTATATTGTATTTACAAATGGTCTAAAAATGCCATACAAAGGTTATTATCAGGTTTCAAATTAGCTTGTTTATGTGCCTCCACTTTCGTTTCCTCTTATAATCAGTGTATTATATTTTCAAAATCATTCAACTACGTAAAAATGTGCTCAGTTTTGCTTTTGAGATATTTTAATTATATAAAATTGTCAGTTATATTATCTGCCGCACTCAGAAAGGAATTGGATAAAAGTTTTCTTTTTTTTGTATCATTTCATTTCAAACAGCATTGTACATCAGTGTAAAAATTCATGTTTTATTTTTTTTGGTGAAAAATCAATCAAACATATATTATATAATTCATAGTTATTTAGCATTATTTTGTTGAGGCATTGTACCACCTTATTATTACATGTAGATAGTGATTTTGTTAAGTGTAGATTTATTTATTTTCTTGTTAGGAAATTTTCATTGATTAAGTGAAATTATTTTAAATCTGCAGTTGAACTGAATGTTAGAGAAATTATGAATAGAATATAAGCAATATAAAAAAGTAGATTGGTATAGGTTACAATACACCATTAGATTTTATGGGCGCAGCCATTTTATGAGCATAACATGGTATTCAGAATTAAGAGTATGGCTAATCCTGATTGGTCGATATGTGCGCCCGTTATTTTTTATTATTAGAGACTTCGTGCACTCTGCTTTATACAAAAGGCAAAATAAAAGTTATTCCGTAGCCCTAAAGGCACTGAGATGACTTTTCAACGCTAGGACAAGACATGTATTTTAAGGGCAAAATTGATAGGCATGGGAGATAAGTACAAAATACGCTAAGAAAAACAACGCAAACCTATATTTTTTGGACCAAAAAATACTGTCCTAATAACTTTTCTTTGATTCTAGCAAGGTTTCGTTAAGAAAATCAACTTTCTAAAGTCTGCATCTCGAAAAAGGCTACCATTGTCGCCTATGGGGAAATTAACTGTTTATTTCAATCTTTAACATAAATGTTTCATTATAATACTTTATTTTGATTGGCTAACAGCAATCTCGTGTCATATTGAAATTAACATTAATTTCAAAATAAAATATAACATTCATGATAACACGAGCTTTAGCGCTTCATACAAAATGTACTTCAGTCAACGCTTTTACAACCCTATAAATTTACAAAAAGAAACATTCAATACTTATAATTACATTTTTTTGCTAGAATCATGAAAACATGATGTCTATCAAGTTCTTTTATTTACCTGTGCACTTAATTGCAAAAGCTTGTGTTATCATGATGATTTTTTTCTGATAAAAGAAAGATAACTCTAGTTCAAAAATAGTTGAAATGCAAATTAAGTATATGTTATCATACAAGTTGTATTGAAACCTCTATTAAAATGTTTTCAACACATGGAAGTAGTCTAACCTAAGCATTATTGTGACATTGGATATGTATAGGAAAATTCATGAATGTGAAAGTGGTCTCTAGATTTTACTTTATAATCACTCAGCTGTAATGGCCACATAAATTACACCATTAGTATCATTAAATTTATTTTCTCTGATTTTCTATTTCAAGTAGTGTAGAACTGGTGTATGTTTTTAGCCAAAATAAGACTTGCCTTTTTTACGTGCCATATGTAAAAAATAAAAAAATTGTATAGTCATTTTATTGTACAGTGTATCTTCTTTGGTAACAGGTATTACTTTTTATTTGTAAATTTTTTAAATGTCTACTAATGATTATTGTCAGCATGTGAACATAATGATTAGATACATGTAATTATGTATATCATACTGAATTGTAACATACATTTTTTGTAGATATTTACATAATACACTTAACACTTGTAATGTATTTTTAAATTAAAACAAAAACAACCTTTAGTTCAATCTAAGTCAAAATTAGGTCTTTTTTAGCTGGCTTCAGAAGTATGAAGTATTCTTTTAATGTATATTTAATGTTAACTGTCTATAGATTTAGAAAAGTGCATTAAATAATGCATGATTTTATAAACATATGAAAAGTTAAATGCAAGAAATTAGGCGAATGTGAACATTTTCTATACACCCATTGTTATACCTCACATCTCTTTTTAACTGTAAATTAAAGATAAAAAGCAGTGCATTTAGTTTAGTAGTTGTTAAAGTGGAACAAAATTTAAGATTAATTCATGCAATTTCAACAAAATGCCAAAAACAAATTAAAAATGTCAGTTTTAATTTTGTCAAAATCTATCTCTGCTGTAATTTTTATGACAATGAAAAAC
Organism: Mytilus galloprovincialis; assembly: GCF_965363235.1. NCBI lineage: Eukaryota > Metazoa > Mollusca > Bivalvia > Mytilida > Mytilidae > Mytilus > Mytilus galloprovincialis. Next base: position 20,418,235 of record NC_134839.1, on the reverse strand, counting down.
ATCTGAAAAATTTCTGAAATTACAGTTTTCATATTGGAAAGTTTAACTATTTTTCATTAACATTGTATTGCCCTCAATTTCCTACAAAATACATCAGTATAAAAAAGTAGTTTAAATACACTTAACGATGTTTTCTATGTTGGATATAAACTTCTTACATTTTTTTTTATATCTATTGATAAATAGTGTGTATAATTTAAATGATAACTGTATATAACTCTTCATCTTCGCTAGTTTAGAATTACGATCAAGTCTTCTCTTTGCCTCACCAGAGAGGAGGGAATGGATCTTAACTCTTGCCTAGCTAGACAGAATGAGACTAGATTGTTATCATTGTGTCACCTGAAAGGAATGGACTGGTTTGTATCTTTGCCTCACCAGAGGGGAGGGGACTAAATCATATTTTTGCCTCACCATAGAGGAGGGGACTAGATCCTTAGCTAGCGAAGATGATAACTCTTGTTTTAAATGATGAATGGAAGTATGCATAAAGAATATGAAAATAAGGAAATATATAATGGATAATTGAAGTCAGTTGATCCTGACGTCTAGAATGTATGTGATGGTTGTTGTATGCACTAGTATGTATACATAGGTTGTGATTTAATTTATGTCATTTTTGGGGAACAAGAACAAGATGTAAAAAGTTTGTTGTATTGTTATGAATGAAGTGTGCAATAAACTTGATAAAAACTGTTGGTTTCTTTTTTTTTAAATCAAAGTCATATGCATAAAAAAGTCAGTAGTGGTTCAACTTAAATGAAAAATTATAGTTTAACAAACAGCCTTCAACAAAATTCATTAATGACCAAAAATTTCTTCAAGATGTGAAAGGAGTTTAATCACAGACAAGGTTCCTATCTTGATAATGGGCACTAACAATTGATAGATTTAATTTGTATTTTGGGTTTTTATCCCTCCTAATCTGGTTCAGTAGACCAACAAACCATAAATTCAGTGAAAAGCACAACTTATACAGTACACTAACAAACAAAAAACAACTCTAAAAGATGTCATATTAAACAATGCTAGAAATATCTGAAAACAAACTCAAAATACTAAAGTTGCTGTCAGATATAAACCATAATGTCCTATACTGGGATATTAAGTGGCTGTACATCAGAGTAGATTTCATGATATAAAGTACTGGAAGACAGGATTTTATAAGTCAACTTAAATTTAAAATTTGGTCTCGTGTTCAGAAATAGGCCAAGTTGTTTGTTAGAAACTCACATAATACATGTACATGTAAATTAAGACGACCTTATTAAAATTAAATCGCCTGACCAACTGCGACCAAGCATAAAAAATGAGTGAGTGTGAAGATTTAATTTTAATTAGATTGAAATAAAGAGGGAAACTGGAATTACCAAAAAATATTGTACTATACAACAGGCATCACTATTAACTTCTAATCTGTGGTGATTTTAATGCCCGAACAGGAGGACTGCAGGACTACATTCAAAATGATGATGAAAATGAAAATTTCATTGATTGTCCTGTCCCTATTAATTACTCCCCTGATATTCCCTTAGTAAGACGTCAAATGGATAGAGAAAAAAATATACATGGCACTCTTCTTGTGTCCCTTTGTAAAGATTTACAGTTGAGACTTCTTAATGGGAGATTTCTAGGCGATTCCTTAGGATTTTTTACTTTTTATAATTCTAATGGCCAAAGCACAGTTGATTATATGTTAACAACACCTAATTTATTCTATTGTGTACAGCATTTTATTGTTAGATCTCCAGTGGAATTGTCTGACCACTGTTTATTATCTGTATGCTTTAAATCATGTACTCAAAGAGAGACAACTCTTGAGTCTCATTCAGATGTTGGTAAATTTCAATGGGAACATTCCATGTCAGACAATTATCATGATGCTTTATTGCATAAAGAGTCTGTAAATGATATATTAGATCTAATGAACAATATTGATGATGAAAACTGTGATGATATTGATTTTCTTGTCTCATCAGTTAATAAAATTTATGTTAATGCAGCATCACAAACTTTAGTATTAAAAAAGAAAAGTTCTCGTCCATCTAATAAGAGAAAAAGAGCTAAACCAAAAAAATCATGGATGTCCAATGATTGTCTTTTGTTGAGGAAAGAAGTAAGGTCTCTTGGTAAAAGACTCCAAAAGGATAAAAATAATGCTAACCTTCGCCAAACATATTCTAATTGTGTAAAACATTATAATAAACAAAAAAAGAGCTTAAAAGCAGAGTTTTATAGGACATTTATTAGTAAATTGAATAGCCTAGAACACAAAGATTCTAAGTCCTTTTGGAAATCTATTAACGATCTAAAAAATAACCACCAACAGGCACCCAGTCCATTATCAAAGCAGGAATGGGTAGAACATTACAAATCCTTATTAAACTCTGATTCAGAACTTAATTTTCCTGATGATCTTGAGACATCAAAGGACAATCATTGCTCTCTGGATTACCCATTTACTTGTAATGAAGTTAAAAAGGGTATCACTAGACTTAAATCTGGTAAGTCTGGTGGTCCTGATTTGATATTGAATGAGTTTATTAAATGTAGTGCCTCATCCATGGTACTAGTTATAGTAAAACTTTTTAATAAAATACTTCAATGTGGAAAATTTCCAAAATCATGGAATCTGTCATATATTTCTTCAATTTTTAAATCAGGTGATCCTAGTGATTGCAATAACTATAGAGGTATATGTGTCTCTAGCTGTTTAGGTAAATTATTTACTTCATTACTGCAAAACAGATTAACCGTGTTCATAGAGTCTAAAGACTTGTTGAGTGCCAATCAGGGTGGCTTTCGTGAAGGATATAGAACAAGTGACCATATATTCATAATGAAAACTTTAATTAATAAATATCTAAATAAGTGTAAGAAAAATCTTTACATTTGTTTTGTGGACTTTAAAAAGGCGTTCGACAGTGTTGTAAGAAAGGCATTACTACATAAATTGCTCAAAAAGGGAATAGGTGGGAAATTTTATGACTTGTTAAAACATATGTATAGTAATACATTATATTGTTGTAAAACAGATGGATTTATTAGTGAATCATTCCATGCTAATTTAGGGGTAAAACAGGGGGACAGTCTTAGCCCCACCCTTTTTAATATTTTTGTCGATGACATAGATTCCTATTTCAACCCTGTTTTGTCTGATCCAGTTAATTTAAATCAGAATAACTTTAGTCATCTTCTTTATGCAGATGATTTAATCTTAATTTCAGAAACACCTAATGGCTTGCAACACTGTGTGGATGCCTTACAATCCTTTTGTATTGATTGGGGCCTAAATGTGAACACCAAGAAAACACAAACTATGATTTTATCAAATAGTAAAAATAGATCTTTATTAGATAAACATTATTTTTATTTTGGTCCCCAACCATTAGAATCTGCTACGGAATATAAATACTTAGGTATAGTCTTCAACAATAGAGGTAAACTTAATATAGCAGCTGAAAATCTTGCTGATAAAGCACGTAAGGCATATTTCGCCTTGAAATCAAAATTACCATATTCTAATTGTATTGCAGTGGAAAAATGGGTAAGACTTTTCAACTCATTAATTTCACCAATTATGACTTATGGATCTGAAATTTGGATCTCAGATTTTAATACAAATCTTGACACTGCTGATAAACTACCATTTGAAAAGGTTCAGAATATGATTATGAAAAATGTTCTTGGTGTTCATGGTAAGGCTTCCAATTTAGCTTTACGTACAGAACTTGAGCTATATCCAGTGTGTTTTATATCATATAAACTAATGTTTAAATACTATGCTAGATTAACTGACATTGAAGTTGGAAACAACCCAAAATTTGTTCTATTAAAATCTGCATTCATTGAAGATAAAAAACTGTATACACAAAAGAGCGCTTGCTGGGTACAGTCCTTACATAAACTAAAAAAGTTAATCAACTTTGATTCACTTCAAATATCACATAATATGTTTGAGGACTCACTGAAAAACTTTTATAAATGCAAGATTTTGGGTCAACTTGAGAATATTAAATCTAATAACACAGGTAAACTAAGATTTTATAGTAAAATGTGCTCATCATTTGACTTGAAAGCTTACTTAAGATTTGATATTAAAAAATATGATAGGTCACTGCTTACAAAAATTAGAATAAGTGCACATTCACTTGCAATTGAAACTGGGAGGTATAGCAAACCAAAAATTTTAGCAAGTGAAAGATACTGCAAACTTTGTAAAGATAAAGTGGAAGATGAAGTTCATTTTCTTTTACATTGTCCTCTATATAAAGACCTTCGAGAGTAGTTTGATATTTTCAAAAACCTTAATAATGATGATGATATTAAATCAACGATCTATTTACTTAACCCAGTAAATCTAGTTAACACCAGACAAATATGTAGTTATTTAAGTCAAGCTTTTGAAGCTCGTAATAATAATCTAATGTCAGTTGGTCTACCATAAGTATAATACTATGTAATACTGTGATATTATATATATAATTGGTACTTCAAATGTTTTCTTTATGTTGTATTTGCATAAATTGTCATGTTTAATGTGTTTATATCTTGGAATACGCATTGTATCATATGTGCTTTGTCCAATAAAATATTTGAATTTGAATTTGAATTTGAATTAACACATGACCAGACTCCTAAATAAGAGTACAAATGAAGACAAAATCATGGTCTAGGCATACATTTGGTAAGGTTTAACCAGTTTATATGCACACAGATTCCCTCTCTGTCTATATAGACCCTAAAAGTACTTATTTAAGTAAAACACACTATAAAATATCTACACCAGCTGACAGAACAACCAGCTGGTGTAGATATTTTATAGTGTGTTTTACTTAAATAAGTACTTTTAGGGTCTATATAGACAGAGAGGGAATCTGTGTGCATATAAACTGGTTAAACCTTACCAAATGTATGCCTAGACCATGATTTTGTCTTCATTTGTACTCTTATTTAGGAGTCTGGTCAAGTCCTAACTTGAACAAGGAAATAAAAGATGACAGAACAAAATTTTGAAAAGGAGCCTCAAAATGTGCTCGTTTCTTCGGGAAGCAACTAAGGTAGCTGTGATATTAGTATTGTAGCTTTTAATAAAGATTAAGACTTTAAAAATGCTGCAGTATGGGAAAAGAGAATAACACCAGTAGGATTTGTTTCCTTTATGATTAATTTATTGTCTAGCCTGCAACTTCTGTTGCAGAAAGCTGGACATAGGGATAGTGATCTGGCAGCATTGGTGTTGACATAGTTCTCTAAAGCTTTATATTTTAGGTGAAAAACCTGGATGCTTCATACTTTGTATATAGATGCCTCATGTTATAAAGTTTCCATCTACCATATGTTCATTGTCCTTGACCTCATTTTCATGGGTCAGTGAAAATAGTGGGATTTTTTGTAATGTTAATTTCTTTCTGATTATAAGTAGGAGGATAACTATTGGTTGTGAATTTGAAACTGAATCAACTTGCATGGTATCTCTGAGATAAAACAACAAATAATTAAAATCAATTGTCAGCTACAACTGGAGAATGTGAAATACTTCTGTGCACAGTGCAATAAATTTTGTTGAAGCATTTTTTCCAACTGATTTAGTTTTATGCTCACAAACCTTTTCATGGCTTTGATTTCAAGTGTACCTGACGGTTATTCTAAAGGTAAAATGTTGATAGCAACTGTTAAAATTAAATTCTAATCTAAGGTATCTATATTCATGCGATCAAAAACTTAGACATAATGTAAAACATCTTTGTAAAGACAAATTCAAGATAATCTACATGTATCCATCTGATGAGTAAAGCCTTTTTCAACTGACTTTTATAAGTTGTTGTAACAGTGCACTATTACAGCAGTTCCAGGTAAGGGGAAAGTTGGCGCCTACAAACAGGTTAACCCCAGCTACATTCTGTATGCGCCTGTCCCAAGTGAGGAGCCTGTTAATTCAGTGGTTGTCATTTGTTGCTGTGTAATATTGCTTTTCGTTCACTATTTAGTTTTCTGTACATTTGTCATTTTATGTCTTATATAGCTGACTATGTGTTATGGGCTTTGGTTATTGTTGAAAGTGGTACAGTGACATATAGTTGTAAATTTCAGTGTCATTTGGTCTCTTATGGAGAATTATCTCATTGGCAATCATACCCCATCTTCTTATTTTCATATCTAATTCAGGACCATAAAATATTTCATGCATCTTCCAAGATGATAGTGGTAATGTTTATGTTGAAAATACTTCCAGAATTTTTTTATCAACAAGTCCATTTTTTGTATAATCTGCAAAAAGACCTCACTGAATGAGACAAGTATATCCCTTTAAAAATATGACAGCAGTTGTAAAAATAAATAAAAAGTGTGAAATAAATTTATTTTCTTAATAAACAAGAAAAACAGTCTACTACAAAAATGTTTTCAAATATGATAAAAACAAACATGTATATATAAATTCTAAAAGTGAAGATAAATGTACTAAAGTGTCCATTTACTTGTATTACACACAATATTGCTCATTCATAAAAAAACAGAACTCTGAATATTTGAAAATATTGCAAATATGTGTAACTAACAAACATTAGGTATAAATAATAATACAAAGTAAATGCTCAAGGTATGAAAGACAAAACAAAACAATTTCTGTGACCCATTATTATTTGGAAGGATACATCATTTTTTTTACTTTACACTGGTACCAACAGTTTGAAAAAGTGTATATTTAAACAGGCTAGCCAGTCTTCAAATATCTCCAATCTAATGCACACTGAAATTTCTCCAAGTGTAAAACAATTAAGCAAAAAATATGATTTCAAAAAAAAAAGGATGACAAAAAATTGTACATCACTACATGTACATATACTAGTGATAACTGCAAATATAACTTATTTTGTGAAAGAAAATATTTTTTAGGAATAAATTAAAACACATGTATATAGCCTACAATAGCTTATCTTTCCTTTAGTGATTTTTAATTGATTCCTGATAGCTTTAAGCAGAGCAAACCAATGGTTCATATGTCAATTATACATGTATATCTCTTTTAGGAATGACTCTTCAGTAATTGCTATCATTACTATTACAAAATAAAATGTATGGCTGTAAGTGCCTTTTTAATGCTGTTTCCAGGATCATTAACTTAGTCACAATTGTTTTTATCATGATTATAGTATTTCATCTTAATACTTTTCATTTTGGCACTATAATGGTAGGTAAAACAAATTTGGCTGATTAACAAACTACTGTAAAATACGGCTTTGAATTAAATATTTTAAAGAAGAGTAATATGTTTATGAGCAACAATATCATAAACTTATAAAATAATGTGCAGTAGTTAATACAATAAATTGTATAGTAAAACATTTGACACTGTAAATAAAAAGCATGACGATGGATGTTTTTAACGACCTGACTGGCTATTCAGCCATTGCATGGTCGGTTAAAAAGCACTATCAAATAGACACATTTCTACATAAAATATTGGTAAAAAATCTTCACCACAGAAATTTTAAATGCATTAGTGGCATACAAATATCACTTTCAGTTATATAAGTCTTAACAATGATACACATCTAAAAATACAATAACACCTTGCTTATATAAAAATAAATAGTAAATTGCTTTATAAATTGAGTACCATGGGTTTTTTATACATATTTTGTCATATAATTTTGCTACTAGAACAAGAATTATTGCTTTCATTTCTTTTTCCAGTTGTATACCATTTCTGCCAGTTTTCCTGACTTGTGGAGTTGTGGGATCTCTCGCCATCCTCCAATGTATTTACCATCTATAAATAGCTGTGGAACCTGAAAAAGACAATTTTTCATTAATATACTGAAATTACATTGGACATCAACCAATGTGATAAAACAGTACATTTTTTAACTTTACAAAATACAAACTGTCCTTTATTTGACACAGGGATCACAATCTTTTTAGCCGTGATGGTGTGCCACGTCTTAATTTCTAGTGCCAAGTTAAAATTCCCTGCGCTTTTATATTATATAATATGATATAAATATGATTTTATAAATTGCTAGATAGGATACATTTGGTTGAGATGACTTTGAAATTATGTGACTGAATATTTTTTTTTATTATTAATTTCTTTACCTTTTTTCCATGTGGTTTTCCAAAAGGCAATTTAAATAAATTTGTCAGAAAGCTCATTGGAATAATAAAATTATAGATTGTATACATTATCACACGAAAAGCAATATAATAATTTATATATAGATTCCTGCAATCTGGGGAGACACAGCAGGTGTTTCCTCTCCCTGTTTAATATGGCCCTACAAGAGAGGTGAACACAAACTGTAACTACAAAATGTCACATTCTGTTTGTGTCTGTTTAAAGTCAGAAGCTTGTACTTCAGTGGTTGGGTCTGCTTTTCTTTTTTCATTTATTGTATTTTTCATATATTAGACTGTAGTTTTTTTTCCGTTTGAATAGTTTCATACAAATATGATTTTTGCTACCATTAAAATTAAAAATTATGAATTTAAAATTGAAGATTTAATGATTTATTAAAGGCAAATTTAAGAACATTTATCACCATATGTGCTCTCTATATAGCCAGCTCTTTACAAATGTCCCTATTGCCTGATTGGTGAAAAATGTCAATCAGCAATATTTCAGAAAATAAAAGAGATACAGTGTACATGTATATATATTATTTTTTTCCATTTTCAGTGAGTTGAACAATTTGACAATGTGTTCCATTTTCTCCCACGCATTAATTCAGCCATTGTCATAAAACAAAAAAAACACAACATAAGTTAACGACTGAATTATTTAGGTTCGGTCATTTTAGATGGTGAAGATGAAATCATCCCTTCATAAATTTTATGGACGCCATCAGGAGTTGGTTGATCGTTATGGAATAACCGTTTCACAGATGATATCCGATATGTTTCTTATACATGTATGGTAACTACAATCCCCTTCCCTTTTATGAATGTGATCTACCGAATAAGACTATTTACAGGGTTTGTAATAACATGATCATCATGACGGGTGCCACATATGGAGCAGGCTATGCTTACCTCTCCAAAGCACCTGTGATCACCCCCAGATTTTGGTGGGGTCATTGTTGCTTAGTTTAATTTTCTATGTTGTGTCTTGTGTACTAATATTTCTTTGTTCTTCTTCAGTTTCAGAAACCATCAACATACTGATGTTTACCTTCCTGCACATGCCTGATAATTTTTTTTCCAAATTTATGTATTAATAAATACAATTAAACATAGATTGTCAAATTTTTTGTATTCCATATTTTTGTAAATGTTATATCATTATTGACTGTTTGTCTATTTCATTTTTAGCATTGAACTTCAATGACAGAGTTGTCAGTTTATTTTCAATCTGTGAGTTTGACTGTCCCTCTGGTATCTTTCGCCCCTCTTTTAATAAGTCCCCTATTACAGTAGAAAAATCAATAAAAAAATATTTTTTTCGGGAAACCCTAAATTTTCATTGTACATGTTGTACTAATGAACTCAAAATCGTTATTTTTTTTGGGTCACTTTTTTTAATTCCTGCATTTGCCCAGTCAGAATGCAGAAATCTACTTCCTGTCTCCTTGTCATGAGACTTTGAGTAGTCTAGTTAAATATAGGAACTGAAGGAACACAATACTAATTTCATTTTTAATTCTTTGTCTTTGGAATGAATAAACGTTACCTGATAATCCTGATTCTTTGTTTACATTGAACATGACGTCATAACTTAAATAACGTCACAAGTAAAATCCCTAACAACAGAACCAAAATCAGAAATGTTAGGGTATTTACATTTCTTTTTTTAAAGATTTTGAAGTTACAAAAAAAATTTCATACATACTTCCCCTGTCACAGGTAATGCCTGCCTCATATTATAGTTTAAAGAACTAAAGTTGTTCAAGTATTCAAAATTTTACCAAAATCTGTTTTCAATTGGTTGATTCTAAAACTTGACCTTAAGCCTAAGGAATTTTGGCACAGGCACTTGTTTCTATCCATTGAAAGACCCACTATCAACGTATATTTACGTAAATATACATTGATAGTGGGTCTTCCAATGGATAGAAACATTAACGTATATTTACGTAAATATACGTTGATAGTGCGTCTTCCAAAGGATAGAAACAAGTGCCTGTGAATTTTGGGATGTCATTTAACTTGTAACAGTTTAAGAGTGTCAGTCCGTGCTAGAGTAGTTCATTTCTATATGATGTCAGCTAGTTAACTTAAATCAAAAAGTTGGTGCTGTTTTGTTAGTCTGACATATAATCCCATAACACATACCTCTCGAGTATCAGACAAACATAAAACTTGGAAATAGTTCTCAATCTGTGTGCAATCTTGTCTCTTTTCTATTTCAACAACCTCATAAATATCATGTCCTAAGTTGAATTCTGTAAAAGTGTTTTTTGCAACATTGCAATCAGGGTCAGTTGACTTAGAGAACAATAAAACTTTTCTTTGGGCTATCTTTTTGTCCACAAAAGTTTTAGCACCTGCTCCCGCCATATTGCAATGTAGCGTCTCAAATGTCATAGATACGATCTTGGTCACACAAACGCTTTAGATAAAGTTTACCCAAGTACCTTTACGTTACTATTTACCAACAAGGACGAAAATGTACTGAATATAGTGTAACAATAAACGTATTGTACACTTTTGGTATTTAGCTGAATTTTGACTCCGAATCACCCTTTGACGTCAAGCAACAATCACCTTTTTAATTGTGACGTCAAATGTTTTGAATAATGATGTCAAAGTTTTCGGGAATCTGTGTGATTTTGCGTAACTTTGCTTTGTCAAGGAGTGTTTATTGTCTGTATTGCTATGACCAACATTTTTTTTTGGTTAGTTTTGCAATAAGGAAATAAATATTTGTTGATGATTTAAGTATAGAGCCCGCTATATATCAAGTCTGAAGGTTGGGTGCGTGTCCAATTTTCTATTTTTAATTGTTTTGTTTTGACCCATTTATGCGTGTTGACGTTAAAAAGGTGTACAGCAAAAAAAAAACAAAAAAAACAAAAAAAACAAAAAAAAAAAAACAAAAAAAAAAAAAAAACACCCAAAAAACAACAATTGCTTGAAAACCTTAATAAATTTTTACAAGACTTCATTATCATTTATTGATTAAAGCGGCTAAACACGATGAGAAGAAACATGGCCGTTTTGTCTCATTTGATTGACCATTTTCAATTTCAAGATATTTGTCAAGTGTAAAACGGGTATTCCCGGTCTTTAAAACGGGCATTCGACTTCTCTACCCTTTACTAAGATAGATATAAGAAGATGTAATATGAGTACCGATGTGACAAATTCTCCATCCAAGTCACAATTTGTAAAAGTAAACCAGTAGAGGTAAAAAAATTTAACGGTCTTCAATTCGGAGCCTTGGCTCACCGTTAACAATAAGCTATAAAGGTCCCAAAAAAGAATAGACAAGTGAAAAAATATTCAAACAGGAAACTGACAAACGGTCTAATTCATATACATTTTGTGTTTATACAAAAACAGTTTATTTTTTATCATACCATTATAAAATATATGAGAAGAACATAACCCGTACATAACGAATACAAAGAAAACCATGCTACGAAAAGAAACATTGATTGATTGATTGTTGATTGCTTAACGTCCAGTGGCAAATATGTCATGCATATTCAGGACGAGAACAAGAAACAAAGTTTTGATGTCTTTTTCTGAGATTTCCTACAATGTGTAGTCTTAACCCAATCTGACCTCCATCAATCGAAAGCAGGCAAATATAACCAAACCTACTGATAATAAAGAGGTCCCAAAAAGAAGAGAAGAACATAGGGATAAATCATGAGAAACCAATCGAAGAAGTTTGTAGTAACATAAACGAGGTTAAATTTTCAAATAAAAAAAAACTTTACAATCAGACGTTTCGTTTGAGAAGAGATATCACACTGATGTCAAGATCAGGTTTTTATCTATTTTTGATACCACTTTTATCGCAAACAGAATCTCTGTAATGGTTAAAAGATTTAATGTAAAAAAAAGTCATGATCACAAAACAAGCGAAATGCAACAAGTGAATTCCACCAGTCACATCTGTATCAGCGTATTAAGGGGGAAATTAGTAGTTAGATGTAAAAAGTAAAATCACAAAAATACCGAGCTCCAGAGAAAATTTAAATCGGAGAGCCACTTATCATACGGCAAAATCAAAAAGCACAACCACTATATTGACTATTATGTGTGAATAAAACAAACAGACACAATATGTAAACATGATAAAAATAGGGATACAGAAGTCAACATTGTGTTATAATCTTAATCAATCACTATAAAAAACAAATACATATGTCAAGCAAGAAAAGCAAAATGGCATATGAACAAAGCACAAAAGCAAATTAATGCAAAATATAAACACAGTACAACACATTGACGGGATGCATAGGTACCGAGCCACGCGTATGGTTTAAACACTAAAGATTAATATTAAAAAAAAATAAAAAAATAGTATAACACGTAATTAGGATGATAAACCATGTCAGGACCTAGAAACTTTAGTAAAGACCATTATGTATTATTTCTGAAGTTGATACGTATTATTTATCAACAAGGTCTTGGTTTTTCCGATGAATTTTTCTAGAAAAAGGAATCTTGAGCATTTTTGTGACATGACCCTGGTTCATCAACTTACTGCTCAGATACTGGGGACATTTTGTAAAGTCTGAGTAGCAACTGCAAGTTCTTAAATACCGAATGAGTTGGGAAATGTATATTCTATATGCAAGTGAAGTTGGTATATTGATACTGAGGTGGGGAAAATCGATAATTTCAAAAATCGAAACCGGCATAGATTCTGATCGTGTGATGACCGCTTATGATCGTTCTGGAGAACAAAATGCCTGTAAACCTAGGTACTTCCCTCAAAAAGCAATAATTAAAGAAATGCTAAAAAGTTTAAACGGTGACGATAGTGGATAGCAAAAAATTGGCAAAATCAAAAGAGAGGGGAATAAAACCAACAAGGAAATGTAAAATACTGGTCAGAATAAAGGATTATGTTCCGAATAATGAAGAAAGTATATAATGTGAAGAAAAGAGAAAAATAGTTGAAACTAGACGATTATTTGCACCTATTAGTAGAATTCCATTTCTGAAAAAAAAAATACTGAATTATACCCAGACTTGGTAAAAAAAAAACGTTGAACAAAAACACCATAATATTACAATAGAAAAAACATCTCCCGTGACAGGGTATTTATAAAATACAGAAAGGTACAGATATAAGAGTACTCGCAGTTATCTCAGTACCAGAATCAATGACAGTCGAGACGATTTTTATGTTGAAATTATCAATAACTCTCAACCTTAGTAGCAATACACCAACTTTCCCTGCATACCTTTCCCAACTTATTCGGTATTTAAGAGCTTGCAGATGCTACTCAGACTTTGTAAAGTGTTACAAGTGTATGAGCAGAAAGTTGATGAAACAGGGGTATGCCAAAGAATGCCACATCCTTTTTCTAAAAAAGTTCATCGGAAGACACCAAGACCTTGTTGATAAATATTTCATATCAACTTCGCAAATACTACAAGATGGTATTGAAGTCAAGATCTAGATAATAACTATGTTTTCAATCTTAATAACGTGTTATAGTATTCTTTTATTTGTCTTTCTGAATCTTTCTTTCTTTCCTTGTCCTAAAGCTGGAAATAAGGACACTTGGATGGTTTTAATTCTCCTTATACCAAATTCAAATCCATATAGAGTCTTTCGGTGTTCTTATGATATTATATGTATCATGCAATGCTTATTATAAGACTGTAGTCATGGAACTATGATAGAAATATGCGAGAAAAATAATGTGTGCTTGTATAATCCATTTGTGTTAAGCGGTTCATAAAACACTGATAATTTTATCAGACTATTGAATTGTCTTTTTTTTACATACATAAACGCTTGTTATTGTTTAATATTTAAGATAATATACAAATTTTCAGAGACAATTACCTGTGAAAAATTCACCTACCTTTTTGTTAATCTTTTTCTCTCATATATTTTATATTCTTTGTACCGAATATTGCATAATTTAAAGGACTTTCTGTAAATTTATTTTGTATCAATACCACTTTGATCCAATGATTTTTTTTTTGTGTTTTTTGTGTTTTTTGTGTTTTGTTAATTAAGCTTACATTATTTAAGTACTATCAAACAAATAGGCGTTTTACTTTCATAAATACCCAAGAAGTTAAAAATATTGTATGTCTAGAAAGGATTGATTTATTGACATCTGGCGGCAAATATTACATATAGCAAATACAAATTTCATAGTCTTCGGTTTTACCCGGTCTGACCTATGTTTTTCCTCGCATAAAAGACAATATAAACAAGATGTGGTATGAGTATTAATAAAATAGCTCACACCGAACGGCAAGCTATAATGGCCCCAAAATGATATATGTAAAACAATATAACAGGAAAATTTGTTCCCACGTATTTGAAGACACAATTAGAAAAAAAAAACAACAAAAAACAAGAAGGTGTTCTGCGAGGTTTACTAATATCAACTAGTATATAAGATGTATATATAAAAGGGAATTCCATATCGTCTGTGCCATTCTGGATGGACCTATCTAGTAAACACTCCCTGTGAAATATAAGTATTACTTGTTTAAGATATTAAGTGATATACAATGTGTTATCAACGAAAAAATATGAGATATTTACAAGTCTTTATGGTTCGTCAATTTTTCTCAAATACTGTTCACCAAGTATCTATTGAAATATATATTGTTTATTTTTTAACAAGACTCAAAACAAAAAGAGCTTTATTTTTTTCATTACTTGTTTTTTCGTTCCACTTATTTCTTTCTTCTAGTCTTGTTTTATTTCAAAAGTATAGCTATATAAATGAAAAAATGAAGAGAAGTAATTTCGCTGCGTTATAAAACGTCTTTAAGATTACCTACGACTAAAAGAATTATCAAGTTAGATCGTACTATACCTTTCTTAGGGCGTATCCAACTACCACCTCCAATTCCTCTACCATATGTCAACCAATATCTACTACTACCGGGCCAATATCCTCCATATCCGCCGCCTATTCCACCGTATACACCGCCCATACCTCCGTATCCACCCATCATTCCACCATATCCACCCATCATTCCTCCGTATCCACCCATTCCACCGTATCCTCCCATTCCACCGTATCCACCCATTCCTCCGTATCCACCCATTTTTCCGTATCCACCCATCATTCCTCCGTATCCGCCTATTCCTCCGTATCCACCCATTCCTCCGTATCCGCCAATTCCTCCGTATCCACCCATTCCGCCGTATACACCCATTCCTCCGTATCCCATTCCGCTATATCCATATCTACTGCCTCCATACATCATTCGTCTATATCCACCGTATCCCATTCAACCGCCGCCCATTCCTCCGTACCCCATTCCACCGTATCCCATGCTTCCTCCGTATCTGCCGCCATATCCACCATACCATCCTCCACCTTTACAAAATTTAAGACAATTTTAATTATTGATGAAATTATCTAAGTAAACTTACAGTGAAACATATAATCTCAAGTTGTTTTGTTAAATACTAAAAGTATAAAAACGACATTTAATGTGCATAATAGTAAAGTTCTTAAAAATTAATAATCTAGATTAAGTTAAATGGTTAATAAAATTTATGATTTAGTTCAATTTGATAAAAAATGATGTCCTGATTGTAGTTAAAAAATAATATATCACAAAAAGTATCTTACCTTTCCAATTTAAAAACTGTAAATAAGAATTAATGCTTAGAAAGTTTCTCTTCAGATGCCATATTTGGCTTTAGTTTTTCTGGTTTCTGTCCCATTAACTTATATCCAGATTTCTTTTCATTTGTTATTTTGTATTTCACCAAATATCAGAGATCAATTCTTATCCACATTTTCTGTTTATAAACAATAAACAAATGGAAAAACAATTTGCTCTTTCATTATTTTTACACAAAACAGATAATTGTTTTTTTCTAAAAAAAACGATCGTTATATATAGACAATCTCGATTTTCAGGGAAATATAAGTAAAAGTCTTTCAACAGAATAAATGTTAATTGATGTTTAACAAAACTCAATAGAATGACGATCGCGTTGAAGAAGTGCTTGTTAAGCTTGTTTGTATAATTATAATTAAAATGATTTGAAAATACAGACTGTGTACTTAGTTATTGAGTATCGCCAATTAAAAACATATAAATGCATTGCAGCAAAATCGTGTAATCTACCTGGGGCGCACATATGCTCTATAACAAGCATATTAAACAGGAGCGGAAAGAGTGAGTAACATATGATTTTGTATACGTAAAAATATTTTACCCAATTTTCCATAATTAGCAGCTGCAACAGCTATGGTGATTAGAAGAATTAGCAACTTCATCTTTATCTGTAAACAAAAGAAAAACATAACCCATAGTTAAGAAATACAAAACACAACGTTGAATGGAAAAAAATGGTTCATTACTCGAATACATATCAACGCTGGGATTGTCCCTTTTCTCAACCTGTTCCAACGGTTATATCGAAAGCTCTGTAATTTATTGGTTGTACTTGACTTCAAAAATGCTATGAAGTCGATTTAATGTTCACCGAGTTTGATAGAACATGTGTCATTACGAATACTTGACGACCGGATGTTGAAAAAACAAACATTGAACGACCAAATTGGTTAAAGGATTCAGGAAATTCATGCTTTTAAGGAAAAATGTGTGAGCGAAACTTTGAAATTTCAATATTATATGTGCACTGGTTGCTTATAATGCATCGTGCATTTACTAAGGAAGTGACGGATTTATATAAGCTTTTCCAAACTTGTTTCCAAATCCCATATTTGAACTTCATGTAACATTGTAAAATTTTATTTTTGTACTTTTTCATTTATGAAAACTGTTTAAATTAAGGAAGTGAAATGTATGCAATCCTATCAAAATGCGTAAATTCTTTTAAAAAAATCGAGACATGTTGTATATATATTTGCTTACATTAAGTTTTTATTTGGAAATTCCAGCAATTCGCAATAACCATTATTACACGTCCTGACTAGTTAACATATAAGAACATTGTAAAGTAAAGATCATTGATTGATTGTTGGTGTTTAATATTATTGTCAGCACTATTGGCTTTTAAAGTATTTTGCAGCCGTCATCATTAATTGGTGTAGGCCCACGTAGTGCCCAAATGAACCTATGACCTTCGGCAGGAAAACTGGCAATCTCTGTCAACAATATATTCGTGACTTTTATTAGTATCAAAGGGCGAAATTACTGTAGCTTTCACTACCAAAAATCTACCAATCAGCATCAATAGTCTTTTGTAAAAGAATGGAAGATCTTCCTAAACAAAGCATTTTTGATATTAATGTTTTCCTCAGCTACATGTTATCAATACATTTGCTTTAATAATAGAAACTGAAATATAAATGCATTTAAACCACTTTTATATTAATTTAATTTGCAATGGTTTGCATTAAAATTTCAATGTAAATGTGCCACATAATACTTTCATTTAAGGCATTCAGAAAAACAGAGCGCATTGATTAGTGACATATTAATTACATCCCAGCTCCTTTGTTCTAACAGGGGTGATCTGAGCCGGATCAACCCTGCCAGATCATCCCAGTTTGA
Organism: Mytilus galloprovincialis; assembly: GCF_965363235.1. NCBI lineage: Eukaryota > Metazoa > Mollusca > Bivalvia > Mytilida > Mytilidae > Mytilus > Mytilus galloprovincialis. The sequence continues at coordinate 20,400,598 of NC_134839.1, read as the reverse complement.
GTTTCTTTGTTATACAGGCTTTTCTTTGTTCTGTAACATTTTGGCGGGAATGCCTAATCCACTATAAAACTTATAATTAATTATACGGAAAAGACTATCTATCAAAATTCACGTAGAAAAAATCCAGTGTATATGCTGGGATTCGAACTCTAGACCTTTAGCGTATCAAGCCACGACACATTCCACTACACCAGGACGACTGGATACGAACTTTCAGTAATTTAACATACTTAAAGGAAGCAAGATATTTTTATAAGTGGGTCGAGTTGGCAGACCTGTATTCAGTGGGGTTTAAACCCTTTTCGTAAATAAGTGAGTTGTCAAACTGATTGTTTAATTTGATTTTACCCTTTTTCAAATTGGGGCGAGTCGATAAACAAGAGTGGGGAATTTTTTTTATAAAGTGGCGATATAGTGTGGGCCGATTGGCCAGTGGGGCGAGTTGACATTATTTGATATCTACTCATCGTGTTCAGGGGTCATTAAGGGTATACATCATATAGTAATAAATAAAGTATATTATAATGGTTGTGTGGCGTTCTAAACTAGATTTTATGAATTGTAAATGGTTTTTCGTCTAATCTGAAACAGCTGGGATGTAAAATAGTTATCCCATTCGGACTTGGTGTGTCAGTGTTAGATCACCCTCTGGCCTCCGGTTATCGGCGTGATCGAACACTGACACACCGCGTCCTCGTGGGATAACTATTAAAGATAGTGCATGTACATCAAGAATGTATATGACTAAAATTAAATTATTTTATTCTAAAATATTTAAGCAATTGGAAGAAATGCAATTTGTGAATGAATCTATCATTTTTTCAATTGATTTTCTGTTATCTAAACTTTCCAATCATTTTAGTAGAAATAAATTTTGCACTTTATTGTTCATCTGAAAGCAATTTCCGTTATTTTCTTACTATATTTTTCTATTTTGGTTTCTGATGATGCAAAGATTTCACAACAATGACAAGTGATATAAGTTGACATAAAAACAAACCGTACAGAAAGGTGATGTATAAGTGTAAACAACATGGATAAAACGATCTGACTAAAATTCAGATCTATCACGACTCGCCTGATCTTATATCTTATGAGGATAACAAAATCAGAGATCTACATTTTAATTAGATTGTGATTGACTTATAAGATAGCTTAAAACAGGTATGTTTTTGTTTAAATGTGGAGTGCCTACTATTTTATTTATTATGTGTACTATGAAAAACAATCCCTTTAACAATCTCCTAAAGTGCAATTTAAAACTTAGAACGATTTTTCATTCGTTTTATGTGTTGGAGCTTTTTGTTTTGTCATTTGATAATGGAATTTCCTTTTGAATTTTTCTTGAGTATTTTTCTTTTATTTGGTTGAAAGAAGGAAGAAAATAGCTAGAAGGCAGTCTCAACCCGTAGTCGAAGAAAAACGGGTGACAGTTTGGTAGAAAAAAGGTAGACAGACAAACAACAGTTCTTAAAACACTTCACTAAAATGTTGAAACACTTCATAAACCCATTGGAGATCGCAGTTTCTTTGGAAGGGTATCCAATCTTCATTATTATCAATTTTCAGTGATATTGATAAAGCAACTAATAAAGTATATAAAAATGGACTAATTGAAAAGCGAATGGTACAAACAGTTGTCATTCGTATATTGAATGACATCAAAAAACTATTTTTCACTTAATATATCTTCCTTAAAGATGTTCCTTAAAGTACTCCCAATTTCCCTTTTTAAAATGTGGTTAATCATTTTCTGCCAATATTGACATTATTATCTAGCCAAAAAGCAAAATGATCCCTATTTAGAGATAGTTGTTTTATTGGGCAATTGCAAAAGCGTCATTAGGAGGCTATATATATCCTGACTTATATCACATTAAGCGCAGATTAAAATGACTAAAAAATTCCATTGGCCTTTAAGGGATAAATCGATTCTATTTTTGACATATACATGTAGATATGCAAATCTCAGGAAGCATTTAGCGTTTATTGCAATTTTTCATTTTGGAAGATTTTCAAAGAAATGCTTTTTTTCTGTAAATATTGCACAATACAGAGATCAGTTTGAATTTGATTTGGAATTATGATATTATACAAATATAGTCTTTGTATGAGGTCGATACAAGGATATTGACCTAAAAGAAGTATATTGACTGAGGACGAAGTGCGAGGTCGATATACTTCTTTGGGTCGATATATCCTGTATTAATTGTTATATTATTAATTTCCGACCATATCTGTATCAAAATCGTTATTTGATTTTGTTGGAATTTTATAGATATCATATTGTCTCCTTGACACTAACAAAATATTAATTCTTCATTAATTTACTTTTTTTTATTTGATTGACATCTTATGACATAATACTGTATTTGAAGATTTTTTTCGTCAAATAATCGATCACAGATATCCTTTGTTGAAAAACGTTAAACAATATCCTGAAATTCATTACATGACGTCACAAAGTATATCGGTTTTTAGATATTCTAAAAACAACCGTGCAATATGCTTTTTGCTGTGCAATATGCTTTATGCTATCCGCCGTATTCTCTCTACCTTCGAAAATATAGTTTAACATATGACTATCCCTAAACGAATCAAATTTGTTAAAATATACGAATTAATAATATTTTGCTTGATAAGGTTCAGATAATTTTTAGAAAAAGTATATCATACAAGAACCATAAAACTGCATTTTGTTTTATTCTAGCAAAATTTTGGAATGTTTATTAATGACCTTTGACCTTGATTGAACAAAATCTGTACCGTACGAATAATTGACGACCGGGCAAAATTATAAATAGGGGTAATATGCTTTCGAATGATATATGCTATAGCTGTATGTTAGGTGGATGCATTAAAGCTGTTTACAAAGCGTTCTTTTGAAAACTGTCACATTAGACTATTATGCTGAACCTTTACTGATACGATATATTTTGGAACTTGAATTAAATCTTCGTGTACAATAAATTAATAGCTTTAAACCAGAAAAAAGTTTATAAAACCTAAGCAGTTTATATTTTATTCTTTCTTGCTGTCTTTAACATAATTCAAACATTTTTAAATTTTCTAAACTATATCTATTTAAAGAAACCCTACCATCTATCTGTAGATACCGTTCCCAGGAAAGTTTATATTGAAACTACATTTCAATGCGATATTTATATCCCTTATAAAGAAAATGTACTTTGAATCACATAACAAAAAAAATTGACATAAAATTTGTGAACACAAGTTTCCACAAATTTTATCGACTTATAACAATACTAATGGACTAGTCTTACAATACAGTTCATGTTTAATAAGATTTATTTAATGTCCATAGACCACAACATCTTATGAAATTATATAAATTTGATTGAAAAACTTTTTTTTGGAAAGAATAAATTTCTAATTTTATATAATGTTTAAAACAATGGCTATTTTTTTGTTTTATTGTTTAACAATATTACAGGTTCTTATTCAGTCTAATTCAATTTTTCTTTATTTTTTCCATTTCGTTTGATTACACAAAATTCAATACAAATTGATTGTCAAAGAAGTATTATAAATTGTAAAGCAATACAATTATTCAGTTTCAGGTAATATGTAGAAAAAGAGTACCATTGGATTAAGACAAAATGCAGAAATTGGTATCACCTAACAAGGTCGTGGTTGGTTGTAAGGTAAAGATATGGACATCTTCATCGTCACTGCATCAATGACATTCTTAAATCGTTACCATCACACGAAATAAGGCGACATCAGTGTTAGAATAAAACAATGAATCAAGAAGAGACAATTACTTGCCAAAAAAATAATCTAATTGTACAATAAAACTAAGTTTATTCTTCAAATAACAACTGGGAAAGTCTATATGAATGTCGTAAGTTATTGTTGTGATACTACTTTTTATATGTACTTACTTTGTATTTTCAGATAATATTGTTTTCCTTTCTTGACATGGTTACAGAAAGACAAAATATTCACATTAATGAATGAACAGTAACAATAGCACATGGAAATCTAAAATTAGCACCTGGAAATCTTTTAAGTCTATTACAACAGAGAAAAAGAATAGAGGCACAACTGCAAACAGAGTAATAAAAACTCATGTTGTTTATAATAATGCACCTAGTTACTGAAAGCGAATGAAAAAATCGATCTTAACAAGATGATATGAAATAATCTAGTAACAATTATGTTATACATTATATTTGAGTGTTCTGACTTCAACGCTTATTATCATTTTGATATACATATAAGGGGGCCTCGGTGGCTGAGTGGTCTAAGTAGGTACTACTTTAATTACTAGCCAGTCAACACTGCGGTTGTGAGTTCGAACCCCGCTCGTGCGGGTGCATTCGACTCCAAGGTTGGTGGATTTCTCCGGGCACTCGGCTTCCTCCACAAATAAAAACATACAGCCACAAAATAGCCTTAATGCGGTGCTTAAAAGTGGCGTTAAAACAAGAAAAAATAAAATCAAATCATTTCGATATATTGTTTTCTTCACAGGGGATATGGAGTCAAAAAAGACTCGTGTAACCAATCAAATTAATTGTAGGTTAAACCTCAATATTTCACTCCAGATACTTTAAAATCTGAGGCTGTATTTAAAGTTGATATTATATTAAGCAATTGCTTCGATAGATGAACAAATTACTAGTTGAAGCCCTGAATAAAATACAGAATTCTAATGCTGAAAAATGTATTTCATTTTTTTCATTTCTCTCATTGCTTCACACCAATTATATTGAGAACAAAGAAGTGCGAAAGAGAATGAATAATTAACTAAGTAAGTTTTGCAATACATTCTATGACTGAGAATTCCGCCTGTTATCAAAATATCAAAGCAAAACAGATAACAAAAAGTTTGCTTTATGAATAGAAATAAAGTCGAATGAATTCAATTTTAATGACACCAATGTGTAAAAAAAAATCAGACACAATTGGTAAAATAACAAAATAGGGGTGCAGCAGTTCAGAGTCAAATCCCGAAAAATACTGAACACCGATGAAAATTGAAAACGGAAAGTCTCTAATCAAATGACAAAATCAAAAGCTAAATATCACCAAACGAATAGACAACAATTGTCACATACCTGACTTGGTAAAAGCATTTTCTTATGTAGAAAATGTTGGATAAACCTATTTTTGTTTTAGCTAGCTGCACCTCTCACTTGTATGACAGTCGTATAAAATTACATTATTTTGACAACGATGTTTGAACAAAACAAACAGACATAATAGGGATAAATGTAAAAAAAGGGATACAGCAGTCAACGTTGTGTTATTATCTTAATCACTTTAAAAACAAATAGATATATAAACAAACATTTAACATGACACAACAACACAATGGTGGCATAGAGCACCGTCGTATTAAACCAAGAACCACAAAAAAGGCATACAGAAAAAGCATATAAGCAAAAATGAAGGACAAGATTTCAAAAATTATCATAAAACAATAACACAATGACGGGATGTATTTACAAAGTCTGATCAGTTGCTGCATGCTCTTGAATACCATATAAGTTGGGAACTGTATATCTCATATGCAGGTGAAATTGGTAAATTGCTACTAGGGTGGGGTAACTTAATAGTTTCGAAATGAAAATCGTCTCGTTTGACAAAGATTCTGGTACTAGATGTCCGTGTATGTCAAATTCGAGGTTTAAGTCTAAAAATGAGCAATGGAACCCAATAAGAAAAGTTTTTATTGTTAATGGAAAGAACATCGTTAATATATATGAATGTGAAATTAATTGACCTGGCTTCTAAAATCTTCTAAAGATGTAACACATCAGCAAACAACAACCACTGAATTACAGGTTCCCGACTTGGGACAGGCACATACATACAGCAAGTGGCGGGGTTAAACATGTTAGCGGGATCCAAACCCTCCCCTAACCTGGGACAGTGGTGTAACATTACAACATAAACACGAACTATCATAAAAAGTTGAAAAGGCTTCACTCATCAGACGGATACAAATAGAAATACATCTAACAATCACATAGAGTGGACGTGGCCGGGTACTTGTTTAACCCAACAACGAAAAGACACTAAATACTAATCTGAGAGTACTTGCAGCTACTGATAGCTAGTTCAAAGCCACTCACATCTAATATAAAAAAAACATGCATTTAAGACTAAATTGTCAATCAGCACACATCCAACATCTTATGGATTTAGCGTAAAGACGTCACAAACAGTCAGAATAACATGACCTTGTGCAATGCCAATATACAGGTATCGACAGATATGTATTGTTTTACAATTTCATAGTACTTTAACAATCAATTTGTATAAAACTTTGTGTTGTCAAACAAAATGAAAAAAAGAAAGAAAAAATGAATTAAACTGAATAAGTATATGTTATATTGTCAAAAAAACAAAAACTAGCGATTGCTTCAAACATTATACAACTTTAGAAATTAAGTATTACCCAAAACAGTTTTTCAATCAAATTTATATAATTTCATAAGATGTTGTGGTCTATGAATAATAAATAAATCTTATTATTAAACATGAACTGTGTTGTAAGAATGGTCCATTAGTATTGTTATAAGTCATTAAAACTTGTGAAAACTTGTGTTAACAAATTTAATGTCAAATTTGATTATGTAATTCAAAGTTTTTTTTTCTTTTATAAGGGATATAAATATGGCATTGAAATGTAGTTGAAACACCAACTTTCCTGGGAATGGTATCTTCAGTTAGTAGGTAAGGTTTCTTCAAATAATTATAAATTAGAAAACTTAAAAACTGTTTGAATTATTTTAAAGACAGCAAGAAAGAATGAAATATAAACTTCCTAGGTTTTATAACTTAATTCTTGTTAAAACCTAGTAATTAATTGTACACAAGCTCTTATTTAACTTCCAAAATATGTCTATCAATAGAGGGTCAGCATAATAGTCAATATGACAGTTCTCAAAAGAACGCTTAGTAAACATCTTTAATGCATCCACCTAACATACGGCTATATCATATATCATTGGAAAGCTTATTACCTCTATTTTAATTTTTCCCGGTCGTCAATCATTCGTACGGTACCATTTTCGTTCAATCAAGTTCAAAGGTAATTAATGAGCAATTCCCAAATATTGCTAGAGTTAAACAAAATGCAGCTTTCTGATTCTTGTATGATATACTTTTTCTAAAATATATCTGAATCTTATAAAGCAAAATATCATAATTCCAAATATAATTCAGTCTAAACTGTTGATTGTCTAATATTTACAAAAAATAGCATTTCTTGGAAAAACTTCCAAAATGAAAAAATGCAATAAGAGCCTAATGTTTCCTGAGATTTGAATATCTATATGTCAACAATAGAATCGATTTATCCTTTATAGGCACGGGAGTTTTAGTCATGTTGTATTAAATTATAATCCTTTAATAACTATTTAATCAGAGATTGATATGATATAAGCCAGGATGCAGCCTACTAATGACGCTTTTGCAGTTGCCCAATAAAACCACTACCTGCAAATAGGGACCATTTTGCTTTTTTTGGCTAGATAATGATGTCAATATCGACAGAAAAAGATAAGCCACATTTTCAAAAGAGTAATGGAAGTACTTAAGGAACATTTTAAGGAAGATATATTTAGTGAAAAATAGTTTTTTGATGTCGAAAGACATATTACGAAGGTTATTCTCGTTCAATATACGAATGACAACTGTTTGTATCATTCGCTTTTCAATGACAATTTTAGTCCATGTTTATATTATTTATTAGTTGCTTTATCAATATGACTGAAAATTAATAATAAATGAAGATTGGATACCCTTCCAAAGAAAATGTGATCACCAATATGTTTATGTAGTGTTTCAACATTTCGGTGGAGTGTTTTTAGGAGTGTTGTTTGTCTGTCCCACATTTTTGCCTTGGTACTGAGACTGTCTTCTCGTTGTTTTCTTCCTTCTTTGAACCAAATAAATAAAATATAAAAATAACAAAATATCATGATGAACAACAAAGGGCTTAGTGCAAAATGTATATCTACTTTAATTATTTTTAAGTTTAGGTAACCAATTGAAAAAATAGATAGATTCAACCAAAAATTTCATTCTCTTAATTGTTAATTTTTTTTAGAATAAAAAAATCAATTTTAGTCATATACATTCTTGATGTACATGCATTATCTTCAATATGCCAATGTCAAGTTAGACAGATGATGTACTAAAATAGCGGTCTGATTTTTTTGAATGCCTAAAATGATAGTATTATGTGGCACATTTACATTGAAACTTTAATGCAAACCATTGCCAATTAAATCAAAATAAAAGTGGTTCAAATGCATTTATATTCCAGTTTCTATTCAGCAATTTTATTTATATCGTGTAGCGGAAGAAAACATTAATATCAAAAATGCACTGTCCGGGAAGATGTTTTGATGATTAACAATTTTATCACAGACAAAAAGTTTGGTTTTCGCGCATTTTTATCATTTTCACTGAAATTTCTGAAAATGGCGCTTCTGTTCTAACATATTTTCATACTTTCAATACGCAGTATTATAATTCAGAAGACAGAACATGTATAAATGCTGACATCTTGTAAAATAATAAATTGTCTGCCAAATTGTCTATCAAACTCGGTGAACATGAAATCGACATCATATCATTTTTGAACTACAAACAATAAAAGTACTTTCGATATAATCGTTGCAACAGGTTGAGAAAAAATACAATCTAAGCATTGATATGTATTTGGGTAATAAACTATTTTTTTATTTCTTTACTGTAGGTTACAGATAAAGATGAAGCTTCTAATTCTTCTAATCACCATAGCTGTTGCAGCTGCTAGTTATGGAAAATTGGGTAAAATATTTTTACTATACACTTTCTCCTCGAGGTGTTATAAAAATAATATGTTATTCACTCTTTCCCTCTGTTTTATCTGCTTGTTATAGTAGTTAACAGAGGTACAATATATGTAAATGAGACAGAAACCATAAAAACTAAAGCCAGAAATGTCATCTGAAGAGAAACGTTATGAATATTAATTCTAATTTAAAGTTTTTAAATTGGAAGAGAAGCAATACTTTTGCGATATATAATATATTTTTCGCTTCTATCTGGACATATGCTTTATCAAAGGGAACTAAATTATAAATTTTATTAATCATTGGACTTAATCTTACCTGTTAATTATCAAAAAAGTTTCCTATTATGCGTATTAAATATCGTTTTTACACTTTTAGTATTTAAAAACAATTTGAGATTATATGTTTCACTTTAAGTTTACTTAAATAATTCCATCCATAATTAAAATTGTCTTAAATGTTGTAAAGGTGGAGGATATGGCGGTGGATACGGTGGAATGAGATACGGTGGAATGGGATACGGTGGAATGGGATACGGAGGAATGGGATACGGAGGATACGGTGGAATGAGATACGGTGGAATGGGATACGGTGGAATGGGATACGGTGGAATGGGATACGGAGGAATGGGATACGGAGGAATGGGATACGGTGGAATGGGATACGGAGGAATGGGATACGGAGGAATGGGATACGGTGGAATGGGATACGGAGGAATGGGATACGGAGGAATGGGATACGGTGGAATGGGATACGGAGGAATGGGATACGGAGGAATGGGCGGCGGATACGGGGGAATGGGTTATGGTGGATATAGACGAATGATGTATGGAGGCATGAGATATGGATACAGTGGAATGGGTTACGGAGGAATGGGTGGATACGGAAGAATGATGGGTGGATACGGCGGAATGGGTGGATATGGAGGAATGGGTGGATACGGAGGAATGATGGGTGGATATGGAGGAATGGGTGGATATGGTGGAATGGGAGGATACGGAGGAATGATGGGTGGATACGGAGGAATTGGAGGATATTGGCCAGGTAGTAGTAAATATTGGTTGACATATGGTAGAAGAATTGGAGGTGGTAGTTGGTTGCGCCCAAAGAAAGGTATAGTACGATCATGGAAGTAATATTGGAAGGAATAACATCGTCGTCACTTCAAAGGTTTCATCTGCGTTACCGCTCATCTTTCAATAACTCGTTAATTGGTTCAATATCTGGCATGGAAGTTTATTCGCATGTGATCGATCAAATCACTGACACTTATCGGTCATTTTCGTGTTCACGGAGAACTACGAACAGACAAGTTTTTGTCGAATATACATGCGAAGTAACCCGAATAGTCCATTCGTTACATTCCGTTGATGTACGCTGCCGAAAAGAGTCATTCGTTCAATTTTTATTTTAGTCCAATTTTTCCCTATTTTTGGTTAGTTTGAACTTAATAGTTAAAACCGACAGCTATCACATACGAAATTGGAGAACAAAGTTGTGTCATTTCAATTTTAAAATTTACAGACAATTAAAAAACCATTTCCGTATAAAGTTAAGAAGATGACTGTACAAAAAATACGTTTGGACACCCTTTATTAAATACGAAAAATCTAAATCTCTCGTGTATTTATAGTCAATTAAATTATTAACAATTCTAAACGGTTCTATCCTTCAATTTAAGTTCTTGATACATAAACTAATTTGTGTAAAAATGAATTTACCGTAAGACAGATAGATGCAAGCCCATTTCGTCGGTTTGTTATATTTTTTGCTGTATAGCTTATTATATTAATACAAGCATTCCACAATAAACACTTTTTAAATATATATTTACGAAAATATTATCCCCGTTTTAGTTGTCCAGTTTCAATAATGCAATCAATGACATTTATGACATATACATAAATTTAGAATACTTGAAAGTAAATATTATTTCATTCAATCTCGATAAACTTTGCACATTTCAACAGTAAAAAAATCTATGCCTACATTTGCCTACATTATTTTGTTAAACATCATGTGAAACCTGATCGATTCATCGGTATTTAACTGTTTAACTCGGGATCCGCTTTTAACCGGAAAATACTTTTAGAACAGTTTAAAACAAACGGTAAAAAGCAAAAATATGCTAAATTAAATACAATTTTCCATGTTAAACTGCTGTAGTTTGAACAATTCTTGTCCGTTTTTCAAGTTTTTTTCACCATTCGATTTCTTTCTAAAGGTAGATATTCTATGTGATACAGCGCTACCTTGTTATTAATAAACTAGGGATTTCCCACAGGTGCGCTATAATTACCGGATTCGATAAAACCACGTGACTGATAAGAAATTCCAGATGCCTTTTACAACCGCAGTAACGCAGATAGTAACCAAAGGCGTCTTACCGCTGAGACTATAATTGGATGAAATCGTATGACTTTAGTACAGAGCTCAGCATGCTATAAATACATGCTAATTAGTCGTTGTTATTCCTTCTAAATATTACTTCCATGGTACGATCTATCTTAATAATTCTTTTAGTCGTAGACAAATCAAAAACATGATTGATAATGCGGCGTAATTGCTTCTCAATAAATTATTTACACCATATTTTTGAAGTAAAACAAGACTAGAAAAAAATAATAAGTGTAAAGAAAAAAATAAGTCACGAGAAAAAGAAATACATCTTTGTTTTGTTTGGCGTTAAGTAAAAGATACTTGGTGAAAGTTTTTAAGAAACTTTGTCAAACCATAAAGACTTGTTAAGATCTCGTAATTTTTCGTTGATAACACAATACTTTTCATTGTATATCACTTAATATCTTAAACAAGTATTACTTATATTTCACAGCGAGTGTTTACTAGATTGGTCCATCCAGAAAGACACAGAAGATATGGAATTCCCTTTTTATTTATACATCTTATATACTAGTAGATATTAGTAAACTTTGGAGCACATATTATTGTGTTGTTATTTTTTACCGTTTTTACCAAATCATGGAATACATGGTAACATGCTAGTCTTGTTTGTGGAGGAAGACGTAGGTTATATCGGGTAAAACGACATGTATTTGATTTAAGTAATACTTTCCGACAGACCCCAATCGTCAATCAACCAATCGTTTGTACACGAAAAAAAACCCCCAACATTTGAAAGAAATGAATTGAATAAAGGGGTAGATTTTTTACCTCTGAAATTTTCATATTTACCCTGATAAGTTGATATATCACTAATTGTTCCCCCCCCCCCCCCCGAGACCAGTTCATATTCATATAAATTTTAAAAAGACACAACATATAATTAAATTCAGTGTTTTTGTTCCTTGTTTGGTTTTACACATTACACATCATTATTCTATTCAAAACAAATATTTATATATATATTATAGAGTAATCATCTATTTAATAAGTGAACAAGTGTAATATAGAATTAAATTCTCCCTCGCCCTGCTCGTCCGAATTTAAAGTATTTCTACTCTAAATTCAATAGGCTTTAAACAGAACAAACACAGAAATAGAGTTAGTTGCTCGCAGTAACATTATTATCTTCTCTTGCGATACAAATTTTATTTCACTCTATAATACAAGTTTCTTCGATACAAACAACATAATATAAATACATGTAATAAACATAGCAGCCATTAATGTGACTAACTTCGTACAATTCGACGTAACGGCGAGCACCTTCGATACTAGTACATTTAAATGTCAAACTTTATATAGTACCATAAAAACCCCACCCGTATAAACCGCCAAAACTTTTCTCGTGCCTTGTACACGTAACATCAAACTTTATAAATAGTACATACTCTTGCAGAACTAGTTCTAAAACTAGTTACACTAGTTCCCATCTATATATAATTACTACAAATACCTAACGGGAAAACCCCAATTTCAAACGAAATGAAATATATTTAAATTCTCCCTCGCCCTGCTCGTCCGAATTTAAAGTATTTCTAATTCTCCCTCGCCCTGCTCGTCCGAATTTAAAGTATTTCTACTCTTAATTCAATAGGCTTTAAACAAAACAAACACAGAAATAGAGTTAGTTGCTCGCAGTAACATCGAATCAAAGGAAATGAAACAGTTCAGAATTAATGCCAAGATTCAAAGATACTACCAACTGACGATGTAAATTGTCCTTAATATAACCATCTTTTGACTGATCTGATGACCATATACCGTGGGCCTTCAATAATCTATCAGAAACCCCGTTATTAGCTGCTGAGGTAGCACCTCCACTTCTCAGACTATGCAACCCGAATTTAGATTTATCCAAACCAATGTCTTCCAATGCCTTAAATAATATCTCACGAGCTCTAGTGTACGATAAGGTTGTATTGTTTTTGCTTAGCTTGTATACATCTTGTGATTTCAAAAATGACAAAGACCGAAAAATAAAATAATCAGAATCAGATTCTAAACCACCTAATTTCAAATAAATTTTTAGCCACTTAACAGGACACATTTCATTCCCGGTCCTAGCAATCATAACCGTGTTTCCTCTTCTATAAATGTCTGTTTTACTCTTATCAATAGTAATCCCAACATGAGAATCATAAAAAACAATGTTATTTCTTTTTATCTTTGCTAACTCGATGTAGAGTAAGAAACCGGAAAATCCAAGAAGACATAGTAAACACACTCTTAAATTAGACAAATCATGTTTGGAGCCATATCTAGAAACAATTAACTTTAAAATGTCAGTAGTAATAGGCTCTTTTTTGTTGATGGGTTTACTCAAAATTCTACGACCGCCTTCCAAAATATTAGATAACAACTTATCAGAACAAGGATTGTATCTAAAGTTAATGTCATGATACCATTTAATGGAATAAAAGTTAGATTCTAAAACTGACACGCCAACACCTTGTTGTATCAGTGAACCGATATATAAACATACTATAGTTGAAGTAGCCGGAGAAAATTCAAGTTGACAATCGGAACACCAAATACGAAATTTTCCAAAATAAAATTTATATTTTGTAACAGTAGATTTTGAACTAGACGCTTCCACAATTGATGGCAATGCACTGACAATTTTGGCAAATCTAGAATCATTGGCTAATTTCTCGAACTATTTCCATTGAGTCTGTAAATAAAAAAAACCCCAATTAAAATCTTCATAAATACATGTATCTTAACATTAAAGTTCTATAAATATATACATCTCATATCTACATACATCATCTTCTAAACACACTGTGTGATTCTTTATGTTACACTGTGCAACATAGCTCATGAAAGTTCATACATAATCCATCATAACACTGTATATTATACCACAGAACAACTATATTGTTCACCAGTAAACATTTCACACTGTGTGACATACACATATATAATTGTATCTAAATAGATAATCATCTAAATTTCTAAGTTGTAAAATCAACTAACAACACTAACACATTACTGTTAAATGGTTGCTCAGCAAAAATACTGTTTTCGTCCGATCCTTTTATAAAAAATGATTTCGGATTTCTGTACTCACGGAAATTTTGAATATAGTCTTTATATTCATATGTTAAACGATTCACAATCATAGGCCAATACACAGCTGATTTCCATTTAGGTATTACTAATGCACCTTTTGCCTTGCATATAAGCATATAATTAATAACGCTATTAATCACATAAATACGAGAAACTATCCAGTTATTAAATGCTGACCAGTCGTATGCAAATGCATCAACACCGGAGGTACCAGGTGTAAAAAACTTTGAGAAGAACCTAGATACTTTTTTATTTCTACTGCCAGCAAATAAATCACAATTGAATGGACCTTATAATCTATCAAAATATTTAAAAATAATATCTGAAACACCCCAATCATCAAAATCGAAAATTTTGCTCAATTCGTCAGCTTGAATATTTTTATCTCTTGGGATCCATTCAATTTCTAATACAATATTGTTAACTAAACATATATTAAAAACATCTAAAGCTATGTCCTGAAGCTCTGACTTCATACTACATTTTCTAATAATCTTAGTCACATTCTGATTATCGGTGTAAATTTTTACAAGTTTTCCACTCAATTGATTATGTAGACTATGTAAAATATGGAAAGCCACATGGGACCCCCGACTCCGTGCAAGTTTTACAGTGTAATAATACAGTACTTGCACGGCCGTGTAAGATTACCCGTGTTGCCGACTCCGCGAAAGTTTTAGACCGACTCCGTGAAAGTTGGTAACCGATTCCTCGAATGTTTTTTACCGACTCCGTAATAGTTATGGACCGATTCCGTGAAAGTTGTTAATCGACTTAGCGTTTTGGAGCGACTCCGTGAAAGTTGTTAACCGACTAAGCGTTTTGAAGCGACTCCGTGAAAGTTGTTGACCGATTCCGCGAATATTTGATTCCTATGGAAAGCCACATGGGACCCCCCGACTCCGTTCAAATTTTAGATAGTAATTTCACGGCTGTGTAAGATATTAGAATCCGTGCATGTTTTTACCGATTCCGCGAAAGTGTTGGACCGACTCCGTGTAAGTTCCTGACCTGACCGACTCCGCGACTGGTGTGGATTGACTTCATTAACAAAATCTACCGTGCGAGATGAGATAGATGTCGACTTTGATAATTTTATTTAATTACATAGCACATTCGCGGCCGTGTAAGATTGGTGCCGACTCTATTGTAATTAATTTGATTAACACATTAGTCAGTGATGGTCGCGGCCTTGTTATGCAATTAAAACAGTTAACGGATTTACTACAAAAGGTTGACACTCTACTTCATTAAAACAATTGGTAGTAAGAAGTTCATCTATTGATTTTTCAACAAAAGTAGCATGCTTAAGAGCTGATTTGTTATTAGGTAAATAAATACAACATGGTTCAATATTAAATGGAATACGATAGCCAAATTCTATTGTATTTACGATAAAATCATTTGCCTGTAAAACAGATTTCCAAAAAGACACATTATGTTTTAAATTCCCTTTAACGTTAATAACTTGATCTCCAGATTTAATTTCATAATTGTTAATAAAGTCAAAATTATACTCAACTCCATTCGTAGTATCTTCATCTAACGTCGGTTCTTTACTGTGACTTTCCTTGTTCCTTTGGGGCCGTGCTGACTGTTGCTGACGGACTTGCCTTGAATGGACAGAATCTGGCGAAATGTCCTTGTTGATTGCAATAGAAGCATTTCCCGGATCTGTTCTGCGACTGACCTATATTTTCTCCGAATCCACTGCTTTGACTAATCCCACGAAAAAATTCTTTGCGTTGAATTTATTTCCACTTCTGTAGGTTTATTGCTGGGCCGATCATACGGTTTTGAACTTTTCCTTTTTCTAGAAGCACTAGCAATAGCGGAACGCAAATTGGCTGCATCATCCTTATCGTCAGCCAAAGTTCTATCAAGATATTCATTAACGGTGTCCCATCCATGTTTGTCGGCGATTTTCACAATTTTGTTCCTCTTCCGCAAGGTTTCTTTCTCTTTGCTAACAACTCCAACGCCTGAACGTACGATTTGAACCTTATCAGTTTCTCTATTCTTGAAATAGTGTCGGACCTTTTTGTATTAAATAAGTACTGAATGCGATGTACCTCTCTCTTGAAAACGTAATCTGGAGTCGAAACACCGGTTGACCTCACTGGTTGTATAAATTGGTTTTCGAAATGTTTGATTAAATTAACTTTCTGTTGTTCTAGAGCGTTCGTTAAAACTGTTGAAAACAACGATACAGCACCATCAGTAGACAACTCGGTATTTGATGTACTATCTTTACTTTTGGACGGTCTCAAATCATCATGGTCGGAACCAGTATCGGACATCATAAACGTAAATTAATGCGACTAACTTCGTACGATTCGACGTAACTGCGAGCACCTTCGATACTAATACATTTAGATGCCAAACTTTATATAGTACCATACAAACCCCACCTGTAGAAACCGCCAAAACTTTTCTCATGCCTTGTACACGTAACATCAAACTTTATAAATAGTGTACATACTTTTGCAGGACTAGTTCAAAAACTAGTTACACTAGTTCCCATCTATATATAATTACTACAAATACCTAACGGGAAAACCCCAATTTCAAACGAAATGAAATATATTTAAACGACATAACAAATATTAACGTCTTTTCAGAGATCTTCTACTGTTTTAACATGTTTAGTCTTTCAACACAGGACAGGAGTGATCTTATTTAATCTCGGAAAGTTGATTTCCTGTTGTACAGTCTACCTGAAAATACAGAAAGTGGACTATAAAACAGTTACTTTTAAGCCAAAAACAATCATACTCTAAACATTGTAAACGTGAAATCCAAGCTGCATACGCTTTCTTGTGCAGACAAATCGTAAGTTTTTCCCATTTGTTGGTTTTTCCGAACGATTTAATTCCTAGATTTTACATTTTCTATGCACTAATATTTAGCAATGAATCCTTGTTATCAATACACATGATGCATGTTGAACTGTAATGCCTGTAGTTCAGTTGTTGCCGTTGGTCGCTGTCTATCATAATTGTGTTTTTGTTTTGAACATTTGGCGCAAGTTTTATCGTTTGAATTGTTTTACATTTTGTCATTTGTAATCTTTTAATGGCTTAATCTAATCTATGGTTAAAATAAAATATGCAATCGCTCATTGTTGAAGGCCGAAAGGTAAGATTTTTATCATTGGCAATCATAACATATTACAAAAAGAGAACCTTTTCTAATTGTAAATATCACTTTTGTAAATGTGATATCCATAACTGCAGTTTAAAATGGAAGAAGACGTTTCTAGTCAATATTTCTTTTGTCGACTTTGTTATAACTAAGTATTATTCTTCGGTATTTCGTGTTTTTTTAAAATAATTTACTAAATTTGAATCTGAAATACTTTGTGTTTCAGCATAGTTCAACTGCTAAATCGAGAAATTGGCCGTCCAAAAAAACAAACAAAAAAATAAAACGCGATGATATGGGTGATTTTTTTCTAACTTAAAAATTCAATACGGAAAGTCTTTTAACAAATGGCAAAATGTAAAGCCCAAACGTATTAATAAAAACTGTCATATTTCTGACTTGGTACAGGACATTGCCTTATGTGGAAAATGGTAGACTAAACCTGGTTTATAGCTTGCTAAGCCTCTCACTTGTATGAAAGACGTATAACATGACATAATATTTACAACAATGTGTGACCAAAACAAGCAGACATAATTGGTAAATAAAGGCAACAGTAGTATACCGCTGTTCAAAACTCATAAATCCATGGACAAAAAACAAAATCGGGGTAACAAACTAAAACTTATGGAAACGCATTAAATACAAGAGGAGAACAACGACACAACATTAAAATGTAACACACACAGAAACGGACTAAGCATTAGACAAAATCCTATCAGACAAACAAATATAACATCAAAACCAAATACATAAATTTGGGATAGATAAGTACCGTGACACGTCTTATAGTAATGTGAATTCACACTCAAAAATAAGAGAAAAACAAACGACACAACGGAAACACAACGTTAAAATGTAAAAATGTCTAACATAAGGGTACAGCAGCCATCATTGTTTAATAATGTTAATCACTAAAAAATAAATAACTTTTTACAACCAAGAAAAACAAAATGGCATAAAGACAAAGTACATGAGCGAAATTAAAAGACAAGAGTAAAAAAATGACTGTAACACAATAACATAATGGCGGAATGTATAAGTACCGTGCCACGCCAAAAGAATATTCACAAAATATTGACAAAATAGTAAAGATTACAAATAAACAGACACATAAAAAAGAACACAATAACACGTCATTAAAATGATAAACAAAGTCAGTAACTATAATCTATACATGATCATCATGTATTCTGTTTATGACGTTTTTACACTAAATTCATCTGATGTTGGATAGTAATTTAGTCTTAGATTCATGAGTTTTTTTATTTAGTATTATTGGATTTGAACAAGCGATCAGTAACTCCGAGTACTCTTAGATCTGTCTTTCTGTTGTTGGGATGATGATTCCCACATCCACTCTGTTGATGTAAGATGCCTTTTTATTTGTATCCATGTGATGAGTTAAGCCTTTTTGATTAATTTAACAGTCTGTTCTTATGTCGAATTGTTACACTATTGTTCCAGGTTAGGGTGAGTTTTGGGCACCTACTAACATGTTTAATCCCGCCATATTCTGTATGTGCCTGTCCTAAGTCAGGAGCCTGTAATTCATTGGTTACCGGTATGTAGCACAGCTACATACCGGTATTTTTTTTTTTATACATAAATAAGGTCGTTAGGTTTCTCGTTTGAATAGTTTTACATTTGTCGATTCGGGCCATTTATAGCAGATTATGCGGTATGGTCTTTAGTCATTGTTGAAGGCCGTATGGTGACTTGTAATTGTTTATTTCTGTGTCATTTGTTTTCTTGTAGAGGGTTGTCTCATTGTCAATTATATAAATTTATTTCCCGTGATTGAGGGAAATGAATTTTTTATTCCACTATTTAAAATGACAGACACGGTTTTGGAGGTCAAGCTTTGTTGTACAAGAATATATAAAATATTTTGAGATGCTATGATAGCCTATGCATAACAATGAAGCTCATTCAAGTGTGGACATCCCAATAAAGCAACTAATTACATAACAATTTAAAATTATGTAATAATTGTCATAATGAAATTATCACAATTTGAAAGATTAATCCTTCTTCTTTCTGTTGGTACCTCATTTATAAAATTTAAAGAAGGACGAGAGGAATTACATCAATTCAAAGTTGTCTAATTGGGGATGAAAAATCTTTGTATTGTGCTACCTTAAATGATTTTGCTACATGTGCATCAATGTTTATGAGTAATTGAAAAAAAGTATCAAAAGGTATTGTTTTTTTGTTTCGTTTTTTTTTTTTAACATTTTTTAAAATTTTCCATGGATAAGCATCACCGGCACTTGTTTCTTCCATAGGAAGGTCGACTATCCATATAAATAGAAAAAGGTGGCTAACGATTTTTTTTAGGTCACGAGTCTCCGCTTCGGACGCTTTTTGTACCCTTTAATTAATGCAAAAAATCCCTACCTTATATGAATCGATTCAGTGAATATTTTCCTTTAACACTAAACTAATTTTAAATCCCCAAAAGTGTTATTACTATTACTTTTACAGATTGGTCTGTTTTCTGTGATATCCATTTGACGTGGCTCGGTACTCATACATCCCATCAATGTGTTTGTATTATCTTTCATTTTTGCTGGTGGGTTTATATGTACAACTTTTTGTGTTTCCTTGGTTCATATGACATGACTCTGTACATTTATAGATCCCGCCAATGTGTTATTGTTCTATTATAAAGTTGAAAAGATTTTAAACGACAAAATTATATTTTACTCATGTAACGTAACGGTACCCAAATTGCACCGAGTACCCAAATTGCACCTATTTATCCAAAATAGCAGCGAAAATCTAACAAGATTTCCTAGAGACTAAAAAAAAGGTATTTTTATGATTTGATCTTATGCACGTCTTTCAACATAGGTAAAAATATTTAGATATACACAAAACGTTCACAATATTTATCAACAGATGAAGTGTTTACTGAAAAAGCAAAATGTACTGAAACGTCACCATGCGACGTCATCAAAACGTCATCTTTTTAAAATTAACAAATACAATACGTTTCAAGTATCCATTTCTTAAAAAATGAAGAGTAAGCATGGACAAATATCCAATTGTTCAAAATATTTGAAAAAAATAAACAAAAGCTCTGTTATTCGACTTTTGACGATGCGAATTTAAGCATGGATGCAATTTGGGTTCTCCTCATTACAGAATCTGGGATGGTTTGGAGGTAAGTTCAGACCAATTTTTCTATGATTCCTTATGGATTGAAAATCAAATTGGTGTACCTTTATAATAAAGAAGGATACGGCTACAAAATAAACACAAAATGGAAATTTTTGTCTTGATCATAAAAAAACTTAGTTGAAAAAACTGTCAAAATAGGTGCAATTTGGGTACCGTCACGTTAGGGGTATAAAGAAAAATCACAAAAATACTGAACTTAGAGGAAAATCAATTCGGAAAGTCCATAATCACATGGCAAAATCAAATAACAAAACGCATCAAAAACGAATGGACAAGAACTGTCATATTCCTGACTTGGTACAGGCATTTTCAAAGGTAGAAAATGGTGGAGTAAACCTGGCTTTATAGCGGTAACCATCTCACTTTGATGACAGTCTCATAAAACATATGTTGATTCTTATAAATAATAAAGATTTCTGGTCTGTTTCTTAAATAAATTCTAACATACTTTTGATTTTTTAACCCTGTATACCACCATTCCCCATGTGAAATTATTATTTTTATGAAAAAACATTAAACGGCAAAATTATTTTATATTTCTATGTGTGACGTTTACATTTCATGACGTCAAACAAGCGAAGCAATGCACGTGGTTGTTACATTTGATAGACGCTTTTTTGTTAAATATTTGCTTGTTTTGAGATTGTGACACAGTAGTCCAGAGAATCTGGGGTTTAACCTCAAACAAATTGCAACAGAATTATTTTTTCATGAAAAACGAAGATTACAACTATATTATTAACATATCAAAAATCGGCAAAAATCGGACCACGGCAAAGTTGTATAATTTATGAGAATTAAAAAGGTAAAATTCTACTGAATTTCATGCAACGTAATGCGCGCCATACGTCAAAAGGGAAATAACTTGTACACTGCAACTACAATATGTCAACAAGCGGCATTTGTTTTTGACTTGGATTTGACCCAGTGGAACTTAAAACTGGTGAGTAACGCTTAACTATTATAATAAATGTATAAAAATAAATACATTTATCATGTTTTGAATCTTTAAAAAAGTATTTGTTTCCCCCCAGTTGCATTATTTTGCCGTATTCCCCCTTCACTTGTCATTTTCAATTCCATCATTTTTTACATTGATTTATTACAATAAATCATGTTTCCTAGTCTTGGAAATTGTTTTAAATGTATAACAACTGTTTACCAACGCTTTTCACTGAAAAAACGACATTTTATAGGGAGGTTACGTCAAAAATAAAAAAAGTATGGAACGCCGTTTGTGACACAAAGAATGAACGAGTAAAAACAAGTATTTGTATTTTCATTCCTATAAATGCTTTTGTAGTAATCTTTGTTGTTGTTTTTAAGTATCTTATAATGACCAGCTGTACGCACTGTGGTGTTAGGCGTTCTATTATCCTTGGTTGACCGCCAGGAGTACGGTTTATGGATCATATATAACTTATGTTTAAATTGACCATTTTTTAAAAATTTTAACAGTGTGGATAACATTGTTTTTTACTGTTTACTTTGCAAATAAAATATGAAATACCTTTATTGTTTTTAATTAACCTATTCATGGGCTAATAATGTAATTTTACTTTTAATCAAATTAAATTTTTATATGGTTGTGATTGAAAAATCAAAACTTTCTGTTTCAGGATGAAATGGTGATCGAAGAGAAGTCCGAAAAAAGAAAGCAATGGTTATTTATCCGTTTATACCACTACTAGAGCAGCAAAATTGAGTGATAGTAAGTTTCATGCAAATATGTATTTCTTTGAAGTTGAATGATGAAGCTTATTCTTTTTTACATGACCATCCGTATGTTTGCCCACGCGATCATGTTCACTGTTAAGCAATTAGAACATAATATAACCGTCAAACAAATTTTGAAAAACTGCAGAATTGAGTATTAAAACTAGCGAATTCGATTTGCATCCAGTTACGAACTACAGTGATTAAACATGACATTATTTTAATGATATCAATTGTAAAGTTTTATTAACAATGTGTAGAGCGTGAACTAAACAAATAATTCTTTTCTTTGCTTTGAAACTAAATTATATTCTTCATTCATTTCAGATGTCTGGAAGTAACTGTGTGATATGCAACGAACCTTTGGAGAATGGGCAAGTTCTGATAACGATAAGAGAAAAAGGTGCAAAAACAATCAATGAAGTAAGCAGCAAACATAGACATCAAAACGTATTTGTTGTAGCCGGCCAAATACTACACCAAGAATGTCGAAAAAAATATACTAATACTAAAGAGATTCAGAAAATTGGTAAAGAGAATACTGATAACGATAGATTTGATCGACTAACACGATCATCACAGTATTTTGATTTTAGAGAACACTGTTTGTTTTGTGGACAGTCAGCGCAAATGTCAGATAGAAAATATGGAATAGAAGTATATCCAGTGAGAACTTTTGAATTCCAACAGAAAATTGATGCAATATGCAAAGACAGAAAAGATTCATGGGCTGCTGACGTTTTGGCAAAACTTGAATATGCACAAGACTTACCTGCAGCAGATGCTATTTACCATCAGAAATGTAGCGTCAACTTCAGGACAGGGAAAAATATACCAATTGGTGGAACACCAGAGCAAAAACGAAAAAAGCAAGGTAGACCAGATCACACTGAAGCAAATACAGCTTTTCTAAAAACCATGGATTACTTGCTAGAAAATGAAGAAGACCAATTGACAGTAAAAGACCTCGTTCATCAAATGACACAGTTTTGTGGAGATCTGGCATACACAACAGTACACATGAAATCAAAGATCAAAACACACTTTGGTGATGAAGCTTTTATTACCGACGTCTGTGGAAAACCAAATGTGGTCACTCTTCGTAAAACGGCATCTGTTCTTCTGCAAGAATTTCATCAGAGTCAAAAAACTTCCGATCCTGAAACAGAAAAAAGAGATATTATCAAAACAGCAGCTAAACTGATCAAATCTGATATAAAATCAATGGAATTTTCAAGGGCGGTGTATCCATCACCAGCTACAATAGCATCTTGTGAGGAAAACATCGCATACTTACCTGACAGTCTTAAACAGCTACTTGGTGGAATATTTTCTGAAAAAGATTGCGATCTGAAAGTGGCAGCCATTGGCCAGTCTATCATGCAAGCCACAAGACCAAGATCTCTGATTGCCCCTTTACAGCTAGGTCTAGGAGTTCAAATGCATCACCATTTTGGTTCAAAATTCCTTCTCGATACCTTATACCAACTTGGCTTTTCATCATCTTATAAGGAAGTTCAAAAACACGGCGTGAATTCTGCTCTTCAAGGTGATGATTCTCCGCAAGACCTTGAAGGGAGATGTATTCAACACGTGGCAGATAATGTGGACCATAACATCAGAACACTTGACGGTCATGGGACATTCCATGGAATGGGGATAATAGCAGGCATCACACCAGGATATAACCACAAAACTATTGTGCAGAGATTAAATGTTTCGCTTGACGATATAAAACAAATAGGGAAAATCGATCTCCATCAATACAACTTTGACCGAACATCAAAACTTAGTTTAAAATTCGAATCACTTGCAGCGCAACAGTCGGGTGCGTTACCTGATAACATCAGTCTTCTCTGTAGTACTCTTTGGCCAAAGAAAAGGATTGGGTGGTCAGCAATGTGTAATTTAGTGCAAGATGGAGCATACCCTGGTAAATCGACAATTGTATTTTTGCCTATGATAGACCTTGAGCCGGGAAACCTTTCATGTATCTTTTCGACCATGAAGTTCGTATGTAACGAAGCGTTTAAGTACAGAGCTAATCCCATGCTTACATTTGACCAACCGCTTTATTGGAAAGCTCTTACAATTATTGACAACGAACCAAAGGACAGCGACTTGAAATCGATAGTTCTTAGATTAGGAGGTTTTCATCTCGAAATGAGCTTTCTTGGTTCCATTGGTAATATTATGAGCGGATCTGGACTTGCAGAGCTCATGGAAACTGTCTATGCACCTAACGCTGTTACGCATATGTTTACCGGAAAGGCGTTGCGAGAGCAGTGCGTGGTCATTTCTTGATTTACAATGCTTTAACTTCATTATTGTTGTGCGAACATTTTCATGTATCTTCCACTGTCTTGAAAGATCATGACACTGAAAATGTAGAACATCTTTCTTCTCTTGAAGACTCTGAAATTCACAATGAAAACACTTTTATCCAGGATTTAAATAAATTGAGTTATATTTTTGATAAAATCCTCGAACGACATCTTCCAGTAGACACCCTTGATCAGAATGAGGTATTGAGAAAAATACGCGACAGTATATCAACTTTTAGAAAATCACATATCGAAAACCGGACAGCTCGACTATGGTTTCTATATATGGATATGGTGGACTTGCTGCGTAATTTCATCAAAGCTGAAAGAACTGGAAACTGGACCCTTCATCTTCAAACCATTCAAAAGATGTTACCATACTTTGCTGCTGCAGGACATAACTTATATCTAAAATCTGCGTATGTTTACCTGCAGCAAATGCATGGGTTATCAAGAACAAATCCTGCAATAAACGAAGCTCTCATGTCAGGCTTCCATGTGATGAGAAGAAGTGATCGGTTTTGGTCAGGTTTATCATCGGATCTGATCATAGAGCAAGTTCTGATGAGATGCATTAAAACAACTGGAGGTCTCACCAGAGGTCGAGGGATGACAGATGCGCAGAGATCATTGTGGATTTTGTCTATGCCACAGTGTATTCAGATGAATGAGGCCATGCAACAAGTAACTGGTGTAAATTTTGAAACGAGCGAACAGCACAAAGAAATGTGCATTCCAAGGAAGGTACGGGATACCAAAGACACAACAACCTTTCTTGACTTTCTTGGAGAAAGAAGTCCATTTTCTATCGATAAAAATCTGAGGAACATCGAAACAGGAGCAACTGGCGACAGCAACGTAAATTCTGACAATGCACTGGTCATAGGACACAATATAATATCGTCAATGGAAGGTAAATGTATTGACGAGTTTGTATTCAAAAGAAAAAACCAAGTAACAACTCTATCTTCAAAATTAAATATCAAAGTAGATAATGAAGAAATATCTGTCGATCCACAATTGTTGTTTCAACGACTAGTTACTACTGCTAATACCATGTTTCCAGAT
The DNA here is from genome assembly GCF_965363235.1 of Mytilus galloprovincialis. NCBI lineage: Eukaryota > Metazoa > Mollusca > Bivalvia > Mytilida > Mytilidae > Mytilus > Mytilus galloprovincialis. Next base: position 20,374,866 of record NC_134839.1, on the reverse strand, counting down.
GTATCTCAAGTCTTTAAGTACGAACTAAGCGCTGTACCAGCTGCTTTGTTTGAACCGTCTGGGTTGATGCGACAGGCACAGAAATCAACATTGGCAGATGAAATATGGAACACGGGAAGTTGTGTATTTTCAGATGACCTTGGTACCGATGTTCGCCACGTAATCGACGGTGGTTCCTTGATACAGCGAATCCCATGGAAAAAAGGTGCGACATTTGCAGAAATATGTCAGTTATACATCGACCATATTAATAACAGATATCCCATTCCAATAATTGTCTTTGATGGGTATGGTTCCGGACCAACGACAAAAGATCATGTACATGAACGGAGATCGAAAGGTGTGACTGGTACACACATCTCATTCAAAGATAGCACACCGTTTAAATCAAAGAAGGAAATTTTCTTAGCTAATGGAGAAAACAAGCAAAACTTTATCAATATGCTTTGTAATAAAATGGATAATGAAGGATTTATTTCTCTTCAAGCTGCTGCTGATGCTGATGTTCTTATTGCATCAACTGCTGTACGATATGCATCTTGTTACCCTACCGTTGTCGTTGGTGAAGACACTGATGTTCTCATACTACTGCTTTTCCATGCAGAGGAAAATTCTAAACCATTGGTTTTTCAATCCGATAAAATTCGAAAGTCTAAAGTATGGGACATTAAAAAGACTAAAGAGTTGCTTGGAAATGAAATAGTCGATTTGTTACCATTTATTCATGCTATCACAGGGTGTGACACGACATCTAGACTTTACGGTATAGGGAAGAAGGAAGGAGTAAAGCGGTTGCGTGAGAATGCCTTTTTTAGAGAGTTAGCTTCAGTATTTTTAAAACAAGATGCAACGTCAGATGATGTTATACAATCAGGACAGTCAGCTCTTGTTATATTATACGGAGGTGAGACAGGAGAAAGCTTAGACCAGTTACGCTACAGAAAATTTAACCATAAAGTTCTTACCAATTCTTTGTCTTGTGTACATGTTCAGTCCTTGCCACCTACCTCAGAAGCAGCGTCTCAGCACTGCAAGCGTGCATATTATCAGATCCAAGAATGGACAAATGACTCTGTCCATATGTTAAGTCCATCAGACTGGGGATGGGTTCTACAAGGTACATCACTTTGTCCAATTAGAACAATTTTGCCTCCAGCTCCAGATAATTTATTGCACGTGATTAGATGTAAATGCAAATCTGGTTGCGATACACGCAGATGCACTTGTAGAAAAAACGGTCTTGACTGTAGCTCAGCATGTAGCGAATGTAAGGGACTGAACTGTTCAAACTGTAAAGTACTTGAGATTCATGAAGACGAGGACGATAGTGACATTTAATTCTTACATATACATGATTGGTTGGTGATGTGACTCTATAACATTTAAGCAAAAACTTTGAACGAAATTTTGTTTTTATAAGATTTATTTTTATGACAATGTGAATTCAGAAATATTGTATTTGGTCTCCCTCTTCTGTAACTTTTTTTTTTTTTATTCAAACTACATTAATGTGTCAAAATAATGAATACGATGTTTCTGTTGAAGTCTATTCTTTCTTTGAGGGATTAAAATTCTTCTAGTTAATATTCGAGATGATTTTTTTTTTAATTTTTAGGTTTATAAATTTTCCAGTTTTCAGCAATTTTCTATTTAAAATCAGCGTTTTTTCTCCAAAAAAAACTTACGGCTATGCATTTTTAAGATTTCATCACGATAATACATATAATTGCAAAGTTTCCGAAAAAAAATAGGGACTTCGAGTAAAAATTTTAAAAAAATTTCATTTTTTCCAGTTTTCAGCGATTTTCTATTCAAAATCAGCGTTTTTTGGAAAAAAAACCTGAAGACTATGCATTTTTAATATTTGATCACGATGATACATATGATTGAAACGTTTTCTGAAAAAAATAGGGACTTTGAGTAAAAATTAAAAAAAAAATCATTTTTTCCAGTTTTTAGCGATTTTTACATAAAAATCCCCATTTTACCCCCAAAACACCAATTTCCCGTGGTCTGTGAAACGCCGATTTTTAATATGTCACTAACAGGTATCCATTGAAACAAAATTGATATAAATTATTTCTGTTGCAATTACTTTGAGGTTGAGCCATTTTTCACCTCAGATTCCCTGGACTACAGTGATTACTGCTGTACGGGTGCTGTACCCATGTTTTCTTATAAATATAAACAAGATTTTAACAGCTTCGACAGCAAGGAATTTCCTCCTGTTAAGATGAGTTGCCATATAAAAATTTGTTTCAAATTGTTTATGTTCAGGTTTAACATAAACTATGGAACCCTAACAACACATGTGCCATACAATGAAAACTGTAAACAGTTTGCGTGTCACCATTAAGTTCAAAGATCAGCAATATTGCGTCGCGCCATTCATTCAACAATGTGTTTGCAAGTTTTTCATTGCTAGTCCTATCAATCATTGTATATGTAAGTTTATCCAATGAACGAGCCACATGCTCAGCACCATTTTCTGCTACGTATTTAGGGGGATAGATTTATTTGCAACATTTAAATAAGCTTACACAGACAAATTACCTTGTGTAACCTTATGGTTGCTGCAGTTTAATGTGCAATTCCGTTGAACCCTAAACTCATTACATTTATACCAGAATCTAATGTTATTGTATGAACAATTTTTATCTTACGTCATGTTGTACCGTCACGGTAAAGACCCCAGTTTTCAGATCTAGTCTTTCGGACATAAATGTTTAAATATAGAGCCCTTCAAAAATTGATTGCACTGTTGATAAACTAGGCAACTGATATTTATCTAAATCAATGTCAAATAAATGTTTGCACACTCTGAAAAACGGGGGCGACTTTTTTTACTTGAAACTTACAATCCGGATAACTATATCACACTCAGTTGGACACAATTATTGAAGGTTACCTCTTTATTTCAATTGACAAGATTTGCCGCTTCTTTCAAAATGGTGCTCTCTAAGGCAGCAACCATTTGATTTTCTGGGGGGGGGGGGGGGGGGGGCTATGGTTTTTTTTGGAAAAAAGGTTTGTTTCCAGTTTTTGGAGAAAAAAATAATTTGTTTTTGATTCTGAGAAAAAAAAAATTGTTTGTTTTACCCTCAGCTGCCACTATATGTAATGCTAAAATTGAAAGAAAAAAATTGTTTTCAACTTGTTGCGAAAAAAATAGATTGTTTTCGCCGCAGGCGAAAAAAAAAATTTGTCCAGAAAAAAAAACCATAGTCCCCCCCCCCGAAAATCAAATGGTTGCTGCCTAACAAGTTTTTTTTTAAATTCGATGGTCCTTTTCTTTCAAAACCAGTTTCAACGGTTCAATTTCATCTTTCACATCTTCAGATTTTGCTTTGATTTTATTCAATTGAATTTTCAAAGAGCTTACTTTGTTAAGTACTTTTTACTTTTTTGTGTGTGAATATACCAATAAGTCTTGTGTGTTTGAGAGCTTATTAACAGTGATGACTGCTGTACCCATATTTTGACAATTTTATTTTGCAAGTCTGTTTTGTTCACGCATCGTAGTAATATACTGGACTTTGATGCGACTGTCATACAAGTGAGATGTTTGGCGTTATAAAACAAGGTTGAATCCACCATTTTCTGTAATTGAAAATGCCTGTATAAAGTCAGGAATATGACAGTTGTTGCCAATTCGTTTGATTTGTTTTATCCCAAAAATGCAAGTTCCAATAAAACTCCATTTGATAGTTCAAAACTTCCTGTAAAGGTATGATCAGCAGAACCTTCTAGTTGAAGCTAACTTTCTATAGGCAACTCAACGGCATTGTAAAAAGGGTAGTCCATATTTCTGTCTGAGTAGTGTTTGTCTCTTCAGACTTCAATGAAAAATAGTAAATTATTAAAACATTATTTTAGGAAAATAATTAACTGATTGTATCACAGTTAGATTTCATAATTGTCATGATTTCAAGACCAACAGTATTCTTACAGTGCAGTAAAATATAAAATTTATTTGTCCTCGCTATAAAAAATGTATTATCGTTTTGGTTTTTTGTTGCACTTCAGTAACTTTATTTATTATGTCTGTTTTCTTCACCCATCGATGTAAATATAATAGAATTTGATGAGAGGTTTAGCGCTATATAACCAGGTTCAATCCACCATTTTCTACATTCGAAAATGCCTGTTATAAGTCAGAAATATGACAGTTGTTCATTCGTTTGATGTGTTTTGTCATTTGATTTTGCCATGTGATTATGGACTTTCCGATTGAATTTTCCACGGAATTCAGTATTTTTTATGATTTTACTTTTTTCTGTTATTTCGTTGTTTTCCTCTTATAAATGATGTGGTTATCTTAGTTTTAGTTTGTAACCCGGATTTGTTTTCTCTCGATCGATTGATGACGTTCGAACAGCGGTATACTATTGTTGCCTTTATTTAGTATCAGTGTGTATGTCCGTACATTTCGATATCTGTTTGCCCAATACGAAGCATAGGAAGGTTTCTTTACAATTTTAATTGCCAACATAAAACCAAAAAAGCACTGATTTCATTTTCTCTTTTATTAAAGACAGTACAGTTGCTTGGTAAATCCTGACATTTTATTCAAATGAACAATTCTTATATCCTACACATCTTTTTGGCAGGTTTTTTGCTGTCTCTGATGGTATATTTTATACTTCATATTATATAATTGGTGCCACATGTGGAGCAGCAACTTTTGTATACCATTCTAGAGCACTTGGGTTCAATCAATGATATGATGGTTTTTTGTGTTGTTCATACTTTTGGGATTTTGTGAAACGTGTGTAATGGCTACTAATGTTCGTTTTTGTTTCTTTTTACTACTATTAGCATGATAAGTATTAACTTAAATTTTACCATATGTACATCAGGAGCTGTTTTTTTGTCTCTAATGGGGACCTGCCGTGTTCATGAATGGTGGGTATTTCCCCAGTAAGTGATAACTGAGAACAAAGTTGTTCAACAGTTGACCTGCTCATACGGAAATGAGACCTAAATTCATCTATGGTGTAAATTGGAATAACCGTTTCATAATAGTTTTGAATACGGTTAATATTATTTCTTAAAGGTGTAAAAAAATGATCATTATTAACTGAATCTTCAAATTGAATAAAATAATAAAAAGTGTAGATGATCTAAAAAATCGTCTAAAAAAGGATAACTATAAGAAATCGCTGGTATAGCGGAAGCCATCTTGGATCGTATCGTCTGCCCTTGGATGTTCTATTATCCTGAACCGGTTCCGTCGATACGAACCGGATAATGGAAAGCACGCTAACACTCTGGATCCGGAGCGAACCCTATAAATTATAATAAAAAACTTATCTCGCCTCCTCTTTCATTTACATTCGGCAAATCTTCCGACTCGATCAAACCACTAATATCACGGCTGTTGGCCCAAGAATTCCTAAGACAACAAGTTCAGTCTCATCTGGATCCCAACTTAAATTTACTGGTCCGCCTCTTGTTTTGTTCATAGATTTTCTATGTTGTGTTTTTTTTTTTTTCGTTTCACTTTTGACATTCGTCCACTTTCTCTTTATTTCTTTTTTGGTTCTTTTTACTTGAGAAACAACATTACCCTCTTCTACAATTAATTGCCAGCCGCGTTTCTTTGCTATATGTATCTGTATTATTAAGCTGCAAATAAAAATAGCAGTGTTTGTCTTTATTCCATCAGTTAGTGCCTTTAGTTCAGCTTGGTTCTTGGTGTTGACATGTTGTTGGTCTCTGTCCGAAGACTCCCGTATCCCGCCGTTTATTTTTCAATTTTAACTCTAAACAGATAAATCAATGGAAATTTTAAAACGTTGCCCAAAGATCCATTATTTTTGTTTAATTAAAAGCAAATTCTTGAAAACTACCCATGTTAGAACAATTTGTTCAACGTAAATTTCCATTTGACTAAAAAAAATTTTAATATAAGATCATATAATAAAAACAACAACTTATGCCCAAACGTTTTATATATATATAAATCTGGTTCACACAACTCAAATCAACAGACCTTTCTCCTGACAGTGTGTAACTCCAAACCTCGGATTCAGTACTAGATTGATAAATCGTGTAGAACTTCTCTATTCTGTTAAATACTTCCACACCGTCAAAGAAGAACCCGAACAAACAGTAAAAACTATATATTGACCAATGCACCATGAACAAGAGGTCAGGTTCAGATGAAAACTCTCAGACAGGTTTAACTGTTATAACCTCAATGCTGAAATATTGTCATCATGACAAATAAAATTTTGTATCACGAAATTTTTGGAATTTAGTATTTCTTCGACAGCTCAGAGGCATACAAAGGTAATATTGGTCTAAAACTAGTATGATATATCCGTACATTGGACACAATGTGTTATCTTGGAGTGTCAAAAATGTCCTCTAAGAGAGTGAGCTTTTTTTTTTTTTTTTTATTAAAGTCAAACACCTCATTACCATGTGTCTTATCTGTCTTGATTGTATTTAGGTTGTTACATTCTGCACAACAAACGGTGAGGTAACCTCCAAGTCCTTGTCTTTTTTTCTGATTATGCCTTGTGCAAATGTAGGGGATAGGACATATTGTACAGGACTAAGGCATTTGGCAGCTTATTTATTTCGATGATCCGTCTACCATCCTGCCTTGAAATATTCGATGAGGCAGATTAAAACAGGTCACACTTCTCAATTTCTTTCTCTATTGTAATCCTTTTTCTGTCTACATGACATTGAGACATTAATTTGGAAACCTTATTCTTCCGTTCTCTCTCTTCTTTCTTTTGGAAAGGCATGGTGCCCGTTTTTGAATCGCGGAATCAACTAACCAATATATTTTCCCGCGAATTTCCGATATTACAAAAGGCGACCTGACGGCAAGTATATAAAAGTTATTTGACGAGTCTTCATAAGCAACGCTTTATCTCCCCTGTAACAGTATCGTATGCCCTTAAAAATATAATACAACACACTTACTAATTAACTTTTCAAATTCCCATTAAAATGACAACGACGCTTGAACAAAATAAACAGGCATTATAGGAAAAAATGAGAAATATACAGCAGTCAACATTGTTTATAATCTTAATCACTAATTCACAAACAAATATGTAACAAAGAAGTACAAAATGGCATAAATTTTCCAAAGTACATTGACGGGATGTACAAGTACAAAGTCATGTCATATATGTAACGAAAAAACATTAAAAGGCATATACACAAAGCATACAGCAAAAAAAAATGAAAGACAAGCAACAAAAAAACAAGTTTGACAACAGCGCAATAACTGAATATATACGTACAGAGCCACGCCACATGCACACGAGAATATCACAAATTGATATGACCCCTAAATACTGGCATACAGGAATACGACTGGTTGAATTCACTCGTAGCCTTACACTAGTTTTGAGATCATTGGTACGTTCATTCTTTGGATTTTGTAATCACTATTTACTACAATAAGTCTCAATACATTACAGGGATTCTGGTTGCGATAAATAAAGGCAACAGTCGTATACCGCTGTTCAAACTCATAAATCCATGGACAAAAAACAAAATCGGGGCAACGAACCAAAACCGAGGGAAACGCATTAAATATAAGAGGAGAACAACGACACAACATTACAAAGTTACACACACAGAAGCGGACCAAGCATCAGACAAAATCCCACAAGAATAACAAATATAACATCAAAACCAAACATATGAATTTTGGATAGACAAGTACCATGACACGTCTTATCGCAATGTGAATTTACACTCTAAAATAAGAGAAAACAAACGACGCAACGTTAAAATGTAACACACACAGAAACGAACTATAATATAACAATGGCCATATTCCTGACTTGGTACAGGACATTCTTAAAGGAAACAATGGTGGGTTGAACCTGGTTTTGTGGCATGCCAAACCTCCCTCTTTTATAGCCATGTGAAATATAACAATAAAATGACTACTCAACACCACAGGACTACAATATAAATAAATTCAAGAACCCAATTGACAAAGAAACACACGAACAACAGCCAACTAAAGGCAATAAGTTCAAAATTTTAATACGCAAGAAGTGCATTTTGTCCACACAAGATCTACTTGTGACGCCCAGATACAAAAGTTTGAAAGTCGAAACAAGCACAAAGTCGAACAGCATCGAGGACCAAAAGATCAAAAACGGCCAGGGTTTTCTGTTAATTACCAGAACATCGCTATTATTTAAAATAATTTATACTTTTGCAAACAGTAAATTTTTAAAATTGTATACAAAAGATGTACATGATAAGACTAAAGTATTAACTAATTACAGGAAACAACTGAAATACATTACATAACCAGACATTTGTAAGACTGCTTTCATCAATAAGTGAAAACCTAAAACTGACATCGTTGTCATTCTTTTTAAAACCAAAACGCCTTTTGTAACCTCGTTTGTTTTCCTACATACTTATTCGACTGATTTCTCATGATTTTCCCCTTCGTTCTCCCCTACTTTTAGGACCTTTACATTATCTGTGGTTCTTAGTTATATTGTCCTGCTTTCGATAGGAGGAGGTGAGACATTGTTTAGATTTCACTTTTTAGGGTTTCTCGGAGAAAGACCTCAACACTTGTACTTTTTTTTTTGCATTCATCATCCAAACCCCCCCCCCCCCCCAAAGGGCACCCTCTAAATGCTTGTCGTACAGCTTTACACCTTTTTTTTAAGCACTTCAACAATATTTCACATTATGATTTTTAACGGTAGTCATCGAAATGACTGCTTTTCTTTTGTCCGAGGTGAGTTTTGGTTTCAACATTTTATCCAAACTAGTAGAATTTTTCTCCTCATAATCTACCTTGTTTGTAAAATCTATAACCTCATTCGATGGTGGGTAAACTACTATAATCTTCTCCTTCTCGGCAATCGTACTATAACCTCATTCGATGGTGGGTAAACTACTATAATCTTCTCCTTCTCGGCAATCGTACTATCTATAGCATCAAAAACATCCCCAGTGCTTCTTTACACCCTTATCTGTTATTATCTAATGCAGAATTGTTAATTTTGAATTACTTTAAATTTTATCAAAACCAACATGACTGACCTTGATTTTTACGTCATGTATCAAATTTTCAAAAGTTCAAGTTCTGCAACCTCAATAGCCTGTTATGTATCTGATTCATACAACTCATTTTGATTTCTTGTATACACTAAATACATGTTTTCTTTCTTTCTAGAGAAACACTTTCATCGCCCATCCGCCATGTAAAATTGTGACATACTTTCGTACCTTACCCTTGAAAAATTGATTCCATGCTAAAAGACTTAAAAACGCATAAAATAGGTACGAAAGATACCAGAGGGACAGTCAAACTCATAAATCGAAAATAAACTGACAAAGCTATGGCTAGAAATGAAAAAAAACCAAACAGACAAACAATAGTACACATAACAGAACATAGAAAACTAAAGAATAAGCAACACGAACTCCACAAAAAAACTAGGGGTGATCTCAGGTGCTCCGGAAGGGTAAGCAGATCCTGCTCCACAGGAAGCTTTTTGTTTATTTCGCAGTCATTATCAATACCAGGTATTTGATTCCATTGAATAATTGTTTAGCATTAGCGTGATATACCTGTTTCATGTCACCAGCTTGTCTTATCCCCTTCTAAGGACCACTTGCTCATTGTATTTCGTAGCTCTCAACATATATATTATTTCTGTTTATGATCAAGCTACAGTTATTTTGGTTGTATTGTTTTCCTAGTTTTGCAGCGGTATCACCCTTTGTCTTTCTCATTTGATTTTCTTCAAAGTTAACTTTGACTATCAAACTTGAGTTTATAGGTGATAATTATTTAGGTCATCGATTTAAGCTTCCATTTTGATCATTGAATATTTATTGGTCATGATCAAGTTGTCTATTGAATACACAACTTTTACATCAGTTAATCCAGTCAAATACTGGTCTTTTGAAATTTTAGAAACAAATTTCATATCACCTGCATCAATGATGGCCTGGTGATCTCTACCGTACCAAAAATACCTTCTCGGGTTGAATAGTCGACGACTAACATCGTCTCAGGTGTGGGCCTGGTTGTCGATATGGTTTAATTCGGACATTTACTTTGTATTGTCCATAAAAAAAGATTCACCAAGCGACTCTGAATATATGTTTTAAGAATTCTGTTGCCATTGTTACCTTGTTAAGATGAGGGACATTTTTCGGATATTTGTCTTGTTTACGAAATTATTCAATTTTTCTATTATTGAATTGCATGTTATTTGCTTGATTTCCCTCTGTTCGTTGTACACCTTTGAATGTTTGTTTCGATGAATTAAGCTTGTTCCTGCGTCATCAAAAATGAAACGCTCTGGATGGATATAATCAAGCTCTTTCTCAAGTGTATCGGCCATAAGTAATTTTAGAATAAACATCCTTTTTTTCTTCCAACATCAATTATAATTTAATCTTCTTCAATCGTATTCAGTTGTTCAATACTTGATGGATCTTGTTCTTTTCATAAGCACATGAAAAACATAATGTGTTGTATACATAACTATATATGAGGATAACCTTAATAGAATGTGCGCTCCAAAGATTTTCCTCAATAATGTGACTTTGTTTCTAAATCTATATATCAACTTCCATATCCCGGATGCGGGAATTTCTCGCTGCGTTGAAGACCCATTGGTGGCCTTCAGCTGTTTTGTGCTCTATGGTCGGGTTGTTGAATTGTCTCTTTGACATGTTCCCCATTTTCATTCTCAAATTAATTTTTAATGGGTGGAATATACCAAAACGATATTCAATCCCGTATGCCGTTGACAAACAGACGACGTCATTGCAAAAAAAAAAAATAAATAGAAAATACCAAAAGATTAATAACAGTACTCAAAACACACCAGAGAAAACTAAGGACTGAAAAACACGAACCAAGTTATAACCGGGTGCTCCGGAATGGAAAGCACGTCATATTCTTGCAACATTGAGGATCGCTATATCGATTAAATGAAGAAGTAGAGCAGTATCTGTCTACTCTTTAAAGGTCTTATATATCGTGAATATGTTAGAATAGCCAGTTCATCTGCCTCAAAGGACTTGTTGAAAAGTTTGAACAATGTATTACTGTTTGTCAAAATTTTCATTAGTCATAGATTGCCCTGGTAAGATTCGAAATGTTGTCCGCACTTTCATATGTTTTTTTTTATACTTCTTTTAACAAGGTACTCCATTCTTCTGTCAGCAGGAATATGTGTGTCATATTTGCCACTAGTATTTACAAATATGGTGTAGAATTTCCTGAGGAAAATTGCACAGTTGATGGACCAGAAGTCTGAATATTTTAAGTCGTACTTCATTTATTGTAAACTTATTGTAAACCGGTTTTAATAAAAGTATTCCTCTTATTCTTTCAGACACATGCATCTTGTCAATCAAATCTTTGAACAATGATACTAGCTTGAGTATTTGTATTCCTTATTTTCTTAAAGTATTGTCTTTCTTTAAATCAGATATTGTTTTTTTTTTTTTTCACGAAAGTGATGACTTTCACATTTTTGATCAATAAATGAAAAAAAACGGCTTGATTTATAATACAGCAATGAACACAAACAAATCTTAGTATTTAATCGTTTTCTGTTTGTACCTGTTGTGGTCTTTTTTTCTTCAATAGTTATTACTCCGAATGTCCCCTTTATTTTTGCAAATTACATTGTTGTGATTGTCTGTGCATATAGGAATGACCAATGCAGTATTTGGCGACGATAACACAATATAGATTTATATAAATTGTTCTAAATCATGCTTGCTGTTCGGTGTGACCCGAAATTCCGTGTTGAAGAAGTACCTTGACCTACAATGGTTTACTTTTATAAATTGTGAGTTGGATGGGGAGTTGTTTCATTGGAACTTATACACCTATTTATATCAGTATACAACTTTATTATTTTTTTTTATAAAGTATAACAATTCATTAGCAGAAGGTGTTTAACAATCTTTATTAATGATCACATGGTATTATATTTGCACCTTCATTTTCATTCTTATTCAAGTATTGCAACCAATCATCGATTTGAGCAAGCTCATTTTCTTGGATGGTTACAGCACTTCCTCTCTTCATGGTATACTGGCTGATGTTAGCATCAATATTTAAGGAAAGAGTAGCACTCAATGTTACATCCTCATTTTGAGACTCCTCCAAAACATGTCCATGTTTTCCTCTTCTTAAAAATTATTGTTTATTCAACAAATAATTTATACACATACATGACATAGAGTATACACAATTGCGGGCCCTACAAAATTAACCCGCACAAGTAAAATCTGTCCAAAAAATAAATAAAAAAGTTCTAGCAATAACTCACTAGTACAATAATTAAACATTAGGGATTAGTGGCAGGGCAACTGATCGAAAATATATCTAATAATGATTCCACTGAACATATACTATAGATAGTAGAGAATTTCGAAATGTTGAAGAAAACGAACTTCGCATATATTGATGCGTTTTTAGAATTAAAAACTATACCACAACTAAAAATACTCTCTTTTGAGGATAATCCCATGTTGATCACTTTTGGTGATGCAGTTTTTCATCAATATTCAACGAAAGAGTAGCACTCAATGTTACATCCTCAATTTGAGACTCCCCCAACCCATGTCCACGTTTTCCTCTTCTTATTTCTTTTTTCTGCGACACGTCTTTGAGTCTGGTATCACAACTAAAAATACTCTCTTTTGAGGATAATCCCAGGTTGATTACATTTGGTGATGCAGTTTTTCTATGAATGAAAATGTAATAATGTTTGTTATAATTCTTTTATTATGCTACGTACTTAAGGATGTACTTATGCGAGGTTTTAAAATTTGTGTCAAATGTTCTGCCTCCTTGTTTTTTTTTCTATACAATACAAGGTAAAATATTTTCCCCCATAACACCCATTTATTTTTAGCTAACCTGGCCCGAAGGGCTAAGTGAGCCTTTATCATCACTTTGCGTCCGTCGTTGTTAACGTTTACAAAAATCTTCTCCTCTGAAACTACTGGGCCAAATTAAACCAAACTCAGCCACAATCATCATTGGGGTATCTTGATTTAAAAATGTGTCCGGTGACCCGACCATGGCTAAAAATAGAACATAGGGATAAAATGCAGTTTTTGGGTTATATCTAAACCAATTAAGAGCCAATCTGACATGGGGTAAAATTGTTTATTAGGTCAAGATCTATCTTCCCTGAAATTTTCAGATGAATCGGACAACCCGTTGTTAGGTTGCTGCCCCTGAATTGGTAAACAGCAATAATGTTCAGCAAAGTAAGATTTACAAATAAGTCATCATGACCTAAATGGTCAGTTGACCCTTTAAGGAGTTGTTGCCCTTTATAGTAAATTTTTAACCATTTTTTGTAAATCTTAGTAATCTTGTCTGGCGTATATACTAAATTTAGTCCTGGTATCTATGATGAGTTTTTTTTACAAAAATCTTCTCCTCTGAAACTACTGGGCCAAATTAAACCAAACTTGGCTACAATCATTGTCCTTTGTTCAATATTCACATAGACCAAGGTGAACGACACAGGCTCTTTAGAGCCTCTAGTTTTATAGAAGACTTGATAGCTCATGAAAGGTCATTTTACCAAAATTTTAGAAGTTTCTTGATTTTCTTTCTTTTGTTTTGAGACCCAAATATACCAAGCAATTATAAGGTAAAAGTCCGAGTCAGCCTTTTCCCGCCATATTTTCAATCTCAAATATCTCGAAAAGGAGGTCCATGACCTATCAATATTTTAAGCTTATTTTTATCCTTAAAGAATGCCCTACCAGCTTATAGTATCAATTTTAAATTACTGATTTATTAATTTTCACCTTACCTCACCTAAGTACATCCTTAAGTGAAATGATTTTTCTCAGTTGAGTAGAAAGACAATTATATGATGTAATAAGTCAATGACCGTGCCTAAGAAAACAGGTGATAAACATAGTACCCATTGTGTTTCAAACTCTAGACTGTTTCTCCGTATATGATTTATTGCTTTGGCCCTTGGATGAGATTGTAGCTGAGAAACAGCCTTTGTTTTTGTTTTTTTTAAATTGATACTTGTTTATTCCAAATATTTCCTATTTACAATTTCCTCAGTTGCCCAGGATGCAAACTGTGGATTCCCGTTTACATTTAAACCAACTGTCCGGGAAGCAGGAGGCTGAAAAAGTGCACTGTATTATCATGACATCAGGGTCAAAACTTTATTTGACATGTATTTCTCTGAATATAAGTCTCCAGATGGAGGATAACTTTACACAGAAATACTACAGTTCAAGCAGGCCATGCTGATAATTAGATTACTGGTCGTGGTTATATATTTAAATTAGTATATAAACTTTTTCCCAAGGATTAAAATAATGATTTGGAGACAGAATGGAGTTATTAAAATTGGAAGGTTCTCCTAAAATTTTAAGTTCACATTTCAAATTTATTATTATTTATAGAGTATCAATGGTATATGTAAAAAAAAAATTAAGGCTGTTTCACTCATTGTCATATAAAAGAATATAAGTATTATTACATGTATACTGATTTTTCTGATAATACAGATAAGAGGGGAATGTAAGTCTCCAGAGGGAGAAGGCTTCATATGTAAAGATATAGTTTTTTTAAATAACTACTATGCTTAAATGATAACTAAACAAGAGGCACATCAAACGTCCGAGTTGAAATTCTTGACTCAAATTGAACAGATGAGAGGGGAATACAAGTCTCCAGAGGGAGAAGGCTTCATATTTGAAGCTATAGGTTTGTTAAAATAACTACTATGCTTAGATGTTAACTAAACAAGAGGCACATACAACGTCAGAGTTAAAATTCTGGACTCAAATTGAACAAATGAGAGGGGAATACAAGTTTACAGATGGAAGAGGCTTCATATGTGAAGATATAGGTTTGTTAAAATAATTACTATGCTTACATGTTAACTAAACAAGAGGCACATACAACGTCAGAGTTAAAATTCTGGAGCCAAATTGAACAGATGAGAGGGGAATATAAGTCTCCAGAGGGAGGAGGCTTCATATGTGAAGATATAGGTTTGTTAAAATAACTACTATGCTTAGATGTTAACTAAACAAGAGGCACATACAACGTCAGATTTAAAAGTCTGGACTCAAATTGGACAGATGAGAGGGGAATATAAGTCTCCAGAGAGAAAAGGCTTCATATGTTAAGATATTGGTTTGTTTAAATAACTACTATGCTTTGATGTGAACTAAACAAGAGGCTCATAGAACATCAGAGTTAAAAGTTTGGACTCAAATTGAATAGATGAGAGGGGAATGTACTAAACAAGAGGCACATACAACGTCCGAGTTAAAATTCTGGACTCAAATTGAACATATGAGAGAGGAATGTAAGTCTCCAGAGGGAGAAGGCTTCATATGAAAAGATATAGTTTTTTTTTAAATAACTACTATGCTTAAATGATAGCTAAACAAGAGGCACATCAAACGTCCAAGTTGAAATTCTGGACTCAAATTGAACAGATGAGAGGGGAATACAAGTCTCCAGATGGAGGAGGCTTCATATGTGAAGCTATAGGTTTGTTAAAATAACTACTATGCTTAGATGTTAACTAAACAAGAGGCACATACAACGTCAGAGTTAAAATTCTGGACTCAAATTGAACAGATGAGAGGGGAATATAAGTCTCCAGAGGGAGGAGGCTTCATATGTGAAGATATAGGTTTGTTAAAATAACTACTATGCTTTGATGTGAACTAAACAAGAGGCACATAGAACGTCAGAGTTAAAAGTTTGGAGTCAAATTGAACAGATGAGAGGGGATTATAAGTCTCCAGAGGGAGGAGGCTTCATATGTGAAGATATAGGTTTGTTAAAATAACTACTATGCTTAGATGTTAACTAAACAAGAGGCACATACAACGTCAGAGTTAAAATTCTGGACTCAAATTGAACAAATGAGAGCGGAATAGAAGGATCCAGAGGGAGGAGGCTTCATATGTGAAGATATAGGTTTATAAAAATAACTACTATGCTTTGATGTTAACTAAACAAGAGGCACATACAACGTCAGAGTTAAAATTCTGGACTCAAATTGAACAGATGAGAGGGGAATATAAGTCTCCAGAGAGAAAAGGCTTCATACGTTAAGATATTGGTTTGTTAAAACAACTACTATGCTTTGATGTGAACTAAACAAGAGGCACATAGAACGTCAGAGTTAAAATTCTGGACTCAAATTGAACAAATGAGAGCGGAATACAAGTTTCCAGAGGGAGGAGGCTTCATATGTGAAGATATATGTTTGTTAAAATAACTACTATGCTTAGATGTTAACTAAACAAGAGGCACATACAACGTCAGAGTTAAAATTCTGGACTCAAATTGAACAAATGAGAGGGGAATACAAGTTTACAGATGGAAGAGGCTTCATATGTGAAGATATAGGTTTGTTAAAATAATTACTATGCTTACATGTTAACTAAACAAGAGGCACATACAACGTCAGATTTAAAGTTCTAGTCTCAAATTGGACAGATGAGAGGGGAATATAAGTCTCCAGAGAGAAAATGCTTCATATGTTAAGATATTGGTTTGTTTAAATAACTACTATGCTTTGATGTGAACTAAACAAGAGGCTCATAGAACATCAGAGTTAAAAGTTTGGACTCAAATTGAATAGATGAGAGGGGAATGTACTAAACAAGAGGCACATACAACGTCCGAGTTAAAATTCTGGACTCAAATTGAACATATGAGAGAGGAATGTAAGTCTCCAGAGGGAGAAGGCTTCATATGAAAAGATATAGTTTTTTTTTAAATAACTACTATGCTTAAATGATAGCTAAACAAGAGGCACATCAAACGTCCAAGTTGAAATTCTGGACTCAAATTGAACAGATGAGAGGGGAATACAAGTCTCCAGATGGAGGAGGCTTCATATGTGAAGCTATAGGTTTGTTAAAATAACTACTATGCTTAGATGTTAACTAAACAAGAGGCACATACAACGTCAGAGTTAAAATTCTGGACTCAAATTGAACAGATGAGAGGGGAATATAAGTCTCCAGAGGGAGGAGGCTTCATATGTGAAGATATAGGTTTGTTAAAATAACTACTATGCTTTGATGTGAACTAAACAAGAGGCACATAGAACGTCAGAGTTAAAAGTTTGGAGTCAAATTGAACAGATGAGAGGGGATTATAAGTCTCCAGAGGGAGGAGGCTTCATATGTGAAGATATAGGTTTGTTAAAATAACTACTATGCTTAGATGTTAACTAAACAAGAGGCACATACAACGTCAGAGTTAAAATTC
Source organism: Mytilus galloprovincialis (assembly GCF_965363235.1). Classification (NCBI taxonomy): domain Eukaryota; kingdom Metazoa; phylum Mollusca; class Bivalvia; order Mytilida; family Mytilidae; genus Mytilus; species Mytilus galloprovincialis. The sequence continues at coordinate 20,357,588 of NC_134839.1, read as the reverse complement.
TGGACTCAAATTGAACAAATGAGAGCGGAATAGAAGGATCCAGAGGGAGGAGGCTTCATATGTGAAGATATAGGTTTATAAAAATAACTACTATGCTTTGATGTTAACTAAACAAGAGGCACATACAACGTCAGAGTTAAAATTCTGGACTCAAATTGAACAGATGAGAGGGGAATATAAGTCTCCAGAGAGAAAAGGCTTCATACGTTAAGATATTGGTTTGTTAAAACAACTACTATGCTTTGATGTGAACTAAACAAGAGGCACATAGAACGTCAGAGTTAAAATTCTGGACTCAAATTGAACAAATGAGAGCGGAATACAAGTTTCCAGAGGGAGGAGGCTTCATATGTGAAGATATATGTTTGTTAAAATAACTACTATGCTTAGATGTTAACTAAACAAGAGGCACATACAACGTCAGAGTTAAAATTCTGGACTCAAATTGAACAAATGAGAGGGGAATACAAGTTTACAGATGGAAGAGGCTTCATATGTGAAGATATAGGTTTGTTAAAATAATTACTATGCTTACATGTTAACTAAACAAGAGGCACATACAACGTCAGAGTTAAAATTCTGGAGCCAAATTGAACAGATGAGAGGGGAATATAAGTCTCCAGAGGGAGGAGGCTTCATATGTGAAGATATAGGTTTGTTAAAATAACTACTATGCTTAGATGTTAACTAAACAAGAGGCACATACAACGTCAGATTTAAAGTTCTAGTCTCAAATTGGACAGATGAGAGGGGAATATAAGTCTCCAGAGAGAAAATGCTTCATATGTTAAGATATTGGTTTGTTTAAATAACTACTATGCTTTGATGTGAACTAAACAAGAGGCTCATAGAACGTCAGAGTTAAAAGTTTGGACTCAAATTGAATAGATGAGAGGGGAATGTACTAAACAAGAGGCACATACAACGTCCGAGTTAAAATTCTGGACTCAAATTGAACATATGAGAGAGGAATGTAAGTCTCCAGAGGGAGAAGGCTTCATATGAAAAGATATAGTTTTTTTTTTTTAAATAACTACTATGCTTAAATGATAGCTAAACAAGAGGCACATCAAACGTCCTAGTTGAAATTCTGGACTCAAATTGAACAGATGAGAGGGGAATACAAGTCTCCAGATGGAGGAGGCTTCATATGTGAAGCTATAGGTTTGTTAAAATAACTACTATGCTTAGATGTTAACTAAACAAGAGGCACATACAACGTCAGAGTTAAAATTCTGGACTCAAATTGAACAGATGAGAGGGGAATATAAGTCTCCAGAGGGAGGAGGCTTCATATGTGAAGATATAGGTTTGTTAAAATAACTACTATGCTTAGATGTTAACTAAACAAGAGGCACATACAACGTCAGATTTAAAGTTCTGGACTCAAATTGGACAGATGAGAGGGGAATATAAGTCTCCAGAGAGAAAAGGCTTCATATGTTAAGATATTGGTTTGTTTAAATAACTACTATGCTTTGATGTGAACTAAACAAGAGGCTCATAGAACGTCAGAGTTAAAAGTTTGGACTCAAATTGAATAGATGAGAGGGGAATGTACTAAACAAGAGGCACATACAACGTCCGAGTTAAAATTCTGGACTCAAATTGAACATATGAAAGAGGAATGTAAGTCTCCAGAGGGAGAAGGATTCATATGAAAAGATATAGTTTTTTTTTTAAAGAACTACTATGCTTAAATGATAGCTAAACAAGAGGCACATCAAACGTCCAAGTTGAAATTCTGGACTCAAATTGAACAGATGAGAGGGGAATACAAGTCTCCAGATGGAGGAGGCTTCATATGTGAAGCTATAGGTTTGTTAAAATAACTACTATGCTTAGATGTTAACTAAACAAGAGGCACATACAACGTCAGAGTTAAAATTCTGGACTCAAATTGAACAGATGAGAGGGGAATATAAGTCTCCAGAGGGAGGAGGCTTCATATGTGAAGATATAGGTTTGTTAAAATAACTACTATGCTTAGATGTTAACTAAACAAGAGGCACATACAACGTCAGAGTTAAAATTATGGACTCAAATTGAACAAATGAGAGGGGAATATAAGTCTCCAGAGAGAAAAGGCTTCATGCGTTAAGATATTGGTATGTTAAAATAACTACTATGCTTTGATGTGAACTAAACAAGAGGCACATAGAACGTCAGAGTTAAAAGTTTGGAGTCAAATTGAACAGATGAGAGGGGATTATAAGTCTCCAGAGGGAGGAGGCTTCATATGTGAAGATATAGGTTTGTTAAAATAACTACTATGCTTAGATGTTAACTAAACAAGAGGCACATACAACGTCAGAGTTAAAATTCTGGACTCAAATTGAACAAATGAGAGCGGAATACAAGTGTCCAGAGGGAGGAGGCTTCATATGTGAAGATATAGGTTTATAAAAATAACTACTATGCTTTGATGTTAACTAAACAAGAGGCACATACAACGTCAGAGTTAAAATTCTGGACTCAAATTGAACAGATGAGAGGGGAATATAAGTCTCCAGAGAGAAAAGGCTTCATACGTTAAGATATTGGTTTGTTAAAACAACTACTATGCTTTGATGTGAACTAAACAAGAGGCACATACAACGTCAGAGTTAAAATTCTGGAGTCAAATTGAACAGATGAGAGGGGAATATAAGTCTCCAGAGGGAGGAGGCTTCATATGTGAAGATATAGGTTTGTTAAAATAACTACTATGCTTAGATGTTAACTAAACAAGAGGCACATAGAACGTCAGATTTAAAGTTGTGGACTCAAATTGGACAGATGAGAGGGGAATATAAGTCTCCAGAGAGAAAAGGCTTCATACGTTAAGATATTGGTTTGTTTAAATAACTACTATGCTTTGATGTGAACTAAACAAGAGGCTCATAGAACGTCAGAGTTAAAAGTTTGGACTCAAATTGAATAGATGAGAGGGGAATGTACTAAACAAGAGGCACATACAACGTCCGAGTTAAAATTCTGGACTCAAATTGAACATATGAGAGAGGAATGTAAGTCTCCAGAGGGAGAAGGCTTCATATGAAAAGATATAGTTTTTTTTTTTAAATAACTACTATGCTTAAATGATAGCTAAACAAGAGGCACATCAAACGTCCAAGTTGAAATTCTGGACTCAAATTGAACAGATGAGAGGGGAATACAAGTCTCCAGATGGAGGAGGCTTCATATGTGAAGCTATAGGTTTGTTAAAATAACTACTATGCTTAGATGTTAACTAAACAAGAGGCACATACAACGTCACAGTTAAAATTCTGGACTCAAATTGAACAGATGAGAGGGGAATATAAGTCTCCAGAGGGAGGAGGCTTCATATGTGAAGATATAGGTTTGTTAAAATAACTACTATGCTTAGATGTTAACTAAACAAGAGGCACATACAACGTCAGAGTTAAAATTCTGGACTCAAATTGAACAAATGAGAGCGGAATACAAGTTTCCAGAGGGAGGAGGCTTCATATGTGAAGATATAGGTTTATAAAAATAACTACTATGCTTTGATGTAACTAAACAAGAGGCACATACAACGTCAGAGTTAAAATTCTGGACTCAAATTGAACAGATGAGAGGGGAATATAAGTCTCCAGAGAGAAAAGGCTTCATACGTTAAGATATTGGTTTGTTAAAACAACTACTATGCTTTGATGTGAACTAAACAAGAGGCACATAGAACGTCAGAGTTAAAAGTTTGGAGTCAAATTGAACAGATGAGAGGGGAATGTACTAAACAAGAGGCACATACAACGTCCGAGTTAAAGTTCTGGACTCAAATTGAACATATTAGAGGGGAATGTAAGTCTCCAGAGGGAGAAGGCTTCGTATGTAAAGATATAGGTTTTTTTTTAAATAACTACTATGCTTAAATGATAACTAAACAAGAGGCACATCAAACGTCCGAGTTAAAATTCTTGACTCAAATTGAAGATGAGAGGGGAATATAAGTCTTCAGAGGGAAAAGGCTTCATATATAAAGATCTAGGTTGGTTAAAATAATTACTATGCTTAGATGAAAGTGAGTTAGTGATAGTGAATGGATAGCACTTAAATAAAAGAGATCTCTAGACAAAAAACCAACAACACGAAAATAGTTGAAATGGATGGACACATTGAATCAGGAACACCGGTCAAAACCGAAACATTTGGTAAAAGTTGCGAAATTGTTTACTTAAAAATGCATCTGTTATCTTCCTGATTTGTCTAACAATAAGCGTTTCGTATTAATTAAGAAATCCCATTTCAATTAACTTTTTAGGAAGCGTTAAAAATTTAAAAACAAGACACTCACAGTTCTGCGACTTTTCCTTGTAATGGGATTAAACATGTGAGAATAAATATCAGTTCCTCTTTAGTACATATATTTTAGATGAAGTAATGGCAAATTAAGCCGGCAACGTTCAAACTGGGACCGTATCCGTGAAACTAAAATCCAGCAATCAACAAGGAAGCCCAATATCAACAAGACCATTTCGATAAGAAGCGGGATGAAATGGGAAAATGACAAAACGTACGGAACATAACAAATATGCTGAGACAGCAATTAAGAATCTGGACTTCACATAGAAAACAGTTGGTTATTTTTATTTATGCATCTTCTAATTGTTTTTTTTTTCTTTATCAGAAACTTGAAAGTTCAAAACTCAAACAGAATAATCAAAAACCAATCACAAATAAAAAAAAAGTCTTCAAGTCCTCGACCCTTAAAACACATATTTGTGCAATTTCAATTATATAATGTTTAATTATTGTACTTTGTAGGGCAGAAGACTTAACTCCATGTGCAGATCACAGACTGATCAAAAGAAAAAGAAAAACAAACAAATTGTTTCTGCCCACAACTACCACTTACAAGTTGGAGCTGATTTGGAGAAACTTTCAGTAGCTCCAAAGACTGTTAAAGACAGGAAGAAACAACCTGTACAGAGACAGTCTTCACGGAAGGAAATTAGTATGCTTCCTGGTTTTATCGCCAATAATTATATATAAAATAATATGTAATTTTTGCCGCATAATATCCGAACCTGGCTGCTGGTGACAAAACTTTCAGAAAAAAACATGGCAGATAGGAATCAGCATGGCTTGGCTGTGATGCAGATAGTTGTGATGTGTGGGCTCATGCCTCGTGTGCCGACATCACAGTTAAAAAACTTAAGAGTTCCAAGACTATTCCATTTCTTTGTCCTGAGCATCTCTATTTGTGAAAAAAACCTCCTATGTTCATTACTTTTTAAGGATGTAGTCCGGTTCAATTTTAAAAAGCTTAAGTTTAAAATTAATAATGTTTTAAGTAAGAAAACCTACAATCAGCTAATTTTTTGTAAATGATCTTTTATGAGCAATTGAAGTGTTAATTCTATAATAGAAAAGTGCCATGGGGCAAAAAAATAACATTTTTATTGATGGAAAAAACTAAGGTGTCAAATTTTCAAAACCTCACCTGACAACATAAATGTGAGGTGTATTTTAATTATTTATATCATATGTTCCTATGTTTTTTTAATTAAGATGTTTGGATTTCATATCGAATTCCATTATATGTATATACATAGTAAAGCATTTTTTAATTAATTATTGAGTATATATTCCTATTTTTACTTGTCTAAGTTCCTAAAGACTTTCAACCAAGGATCACCAATCTGCTTAAATCAATGCTTAGCCTCTTTGTTTGCTTCTTCCAGACATGCATCGCACCCTTGATGGCCCTTGTTACCAGTTCGGTTTAATCTTTATGAGGACTGAACAATCGCTTTAACCCCTGGTGGGTCAAGTTTCAATATATTTATTCAAACATAAGATTCGTTGATAACGAGGATTGTTTATCATACAATAGGAGAGATAGTTTATCTCTGCCTGCAACAAGAGCCTCACGGTCTCCCTTCCCACAACCATTTCAAAACAACATGGTTGCATGCGAGAAAGCAAACATCATCTGTTGCATGTAGACATACTTTGGATCGTTAATTTCATTTGACCATGCCCAGTAGTTTGGAAATTAGATTTTCTGATTTTCCCTAGTGTCTGACAAAAGGGATCAAAAGCTCACCAGAAACACCAACATACATGATTTCTAGAACTGAAAATGTTTTACGATAGTCACAATACCTCTTAGCATAATCTAGGATTTAGGTGTTCTGAATCCAAGATTCATACAGAAATCTTCCAAAATTATATCCCAATTCATTTCAAAGATGAGCTTTGCAAGCTTTTATTTCAATATTCAATAACACTGGCATTGGAATGTCCCATCCAAATTCATGTGTAAAGCTACTTTTGAAAAGGACATGACGACACCTTTGTTCCATAAAATTGTCACACTTATAAATGCATTAAGCACTGGGGTAAAAGTGGTATCCCTTTCTGCAGTTACATATATCCAAAGATGGCGGACGATGTTCCTGGTCTATATTTCTTTTGTCGATTATGTAATAACTATGTTCTATTCTTCGGTAATTCGTGTATTAAAGACTAATTTCCTAAATTTGAAACCGAAATACTGCGAGTTTTTTTTCATAGTTCAACCAATAAAAAGAGAAATTGGTCGTCAAAAAAAAATCAAAACGCGTTGATATGGGTAAACTGAATAAAATTAATTTGCCGTTCATATACAAAAATGGAAATATAGATATCCGTACCCGATTTCATTTCTATACAGTTGTCCTTTGTTTGAAAGGAAATTAGTGTTTCGTGTTTTCGAAATCATTATAAATCGGAATTGTCATTGTGCGAAAATATATTAATTATGCTAACTATTCTGTATTTCTATATAGCCAAGCCAGCAGCATGTCTAGTTGGCTATATACAGGTAGAAAAGAAAACTTATGTAGCTTATTTCAGACAAAACATGGGTTTCAAATAAAGGCAACAGAAGTATACCGCTGTTCGAAACTAATAAATCGATATAAAAAAATAAATCCGGGTAACAAACTAAAACTGAGGTAAACGCATTAAATATAAGAAAACAACGACACAACATTATAAAATGTAATACACACAGAAACGAACTGAGCATTAGACAAAATCCGCTGGGAATAACAAATAAAGCATAAAAACTAAATACATGAATTTGGGATAGAAAAGTACCGTGACAGGTCTTATAGTAATGTGAATTCACACTCAAATATAAGAAGAAACAAACACACAACAGAAACAAAACGTTAAACGGTAACACACACAGAAACGAACTATAATATAACAATGGCCATATTCCTGACTTGGTACAGGACTTTTTTTTAAAGAAAGAAATGGTGGGTTGAACTTGGTTTTGTGGCATGCCAAACCAACCGTTTTAATGGCAATGCTAAATTTAACATTAAAAATGGCAACATAACATTACAGGACTACAATAAAAATAAATATGAGAACATATTGGGCAAAGAAACACACGAATAATAGCTAACAAAAGGTACCAGGTTTAAAATTTAATACGCCAGAAGTGCGTTTCGTCCACATAAGACTTAATAGTTACGCCTAGATACAAAAGTTCGAAAACACAAGGGAAAATTGAATACGGAGTCTTTTCGCAAACGGCAATATGTAATTAAATTCTCAAGCACATCAAACTAATTGCTAAGAACGGCCATAAATTATATTCCAGACTTGGAACAGACATTTCCTTATGATAAAAAAAATAATAGGAATAATATGTAAATAAGTCCAAATTTGGGTAGAGCAGTCAACATTGTTTCAATGTTAATATTATTCTTTTAAAATCAAATAAACGGCATATAGACAAAGAACATGAGCGAAAATGAAACAGACGAACACAAAAATGACTGTAGCACGATAACACAACGGCTGGATGTATAAGTACTGAGCAACACCAAAAGAATATCCCTAAAAATGGATCAAACAGTAAAGGCTGGAAGTTTGATGTTCAATGATGGATAGATGCACGACATTACAATAAATAACTCTGCAGGTCTATTTGAAAGTATGAGATGGGACCAAATTCTTCATGAATTCATCTTTTTTCCCCAAAAAAATCGGGAAACACTTCCCAATTTGTTTAATGATAAAAGTACTAACATTGTTTAAATATACTTGAAATGTCTGAAAATTGGTTTCATTTAACTTGAGGTATATTGTCTCAGGAAACCTTACCTCACTTTTTTTTAACAGCGCCGTAACTACATTGAGACAAATTTATGCCTAATGAAGGAAATATCAAAACCAAACGCTTGTCTCCATATCAAATTGTGTTCGCTGCGAGTGCCTTGCAAGAAGCAAGTTCTGTTTTCCCTCAGACGTAGACCTGCTTTTTCGGGATTGATGTTTCATATTTATTTGTCTTTTGTTCATTGATTGCCCTTCTGTATTCTGTTACAGTTAGTGTTGCATTCCATTTGTAATCTAGTAATTTTGTTATGAACTTGATCATGAGTTTGAAAAAAACCAGCGGCCACAGACTTAAATATGTGAATTCCATATTGCTTTTTCATGCACATTGGTCTTTTGATGTTGTCCCTAGAAACTTCAAGTCTTACACTGAATTTATACATTTTGCTTAGAGACCAAAATATTGTCAAAAATTATTAAAACAAAACTTGCATTTTCAGATTAAGAAAGGGTCTTCGGAACACCCAGAAAGCATGATATTGCATCATTTGTTCTATAGCTTCTTGGGCCTTCAGTGACTCCAAAACCCTTAAAAAATTTTGCATCGCTCCGCTCGGCGAAATATGTTTCCCAATACTTTTAAAACAGACTAGTTACAACTAAACTTTAATACTATGTATGTATGTATGCAATACACAATGACTTGACTATACATGTATTATTTATAATAAACAAGTCATTAAAATTTTTTATGTTTTCGAATATCATAAACTACTATTCTTTCTAGAGTTAAAGATGGTCTTCAAAAATATTGTGAGGAGATATATTCTACCAGTGGTGTTAACCAGATGTGGATTTTCAAAATTCCAAAGATATACTGCTTAACCTTCGATCACAATCTTTGCAATTTTGCAGCAACATAAAAACTTTTGATTTTTCTACTCTATATACTACTATTCCCCATGCTCAGTTGAAAGATCGACTTCACCAGCTCATAAAACAGAGCTTTTTCTATAAAAATGGGAATCGTAGATACAAATTTCTTGTTTTGGGTTACAATAATTCATATTTTGTGAAGAATCACACTGAATCTTCCAGAAAATATACTGAAGATAATATTATCAAAATGCTGGACTTTTTGATCGACAATATATTTGTTGAGTTTGGAGGATTCATATTTCAGCAGACAATCGGTATTCCAATGGGTACTAATTATGCACCCCTGCTGGCTGATTTGTTTTTGTACTCGTATGAAGCAGAATTCATCCAAAACCTTCTAAAAGACAAAAAGAAAAAGCACCATGCGAAATTCTTTAATTTTACTTTCCGATATATTGATGATGTTCTATCATTGAATAACCCATACTTCAGCCAATACTTACATCTCAAATATCCCAGTGAACTTGAAATTAAGGATACTACTGATACTAGAAGGACTACTTCATACCTTGATCTTTTCCTCAATATTGACGTAGATGGACGACTTCACACGAAAATCTATGACAAACGGGACGATTTCAACTTCCCAATTATCAATTTCCCATTTCTCAGCAGTAACATACCCTCTGCCCCTTCGTATGGTGTTAACATATCACAATTGATACGTTATTCACGTGTTTGTTCACACTATACGGACTTCATATACAGGAGTGTGCTACTTACGCAGAAACTTCTCCAACAAAGTTATGAGGAGGACAGATTAAAATTGACACTCCGTAAATTTTATGGACACCATCACGAATTGGTGGATCCATACGATGTGTGTTTAACCAAACTAGCTAAGGACATTTTTACCACATGGTAGATTGTGGTTTGTCATTATGTCGTCTAATCTTTTAATTACCAGACGTGACTTATTCCCGATTGTGACTGTTTTGCTGAGTGTGAATTCGCATTACTATAAGACGTGTTACGGTACTTGTCTATCCCAAATTCATGTATTTAGTTTAAATGTTTAATGTTATATTTGTAATTCTCATCGGATTTTGTCAAATGTGTTGACGTCTTTTCTATTATATTTATGTGTTATGGAAACAAAAATTAATCACCGCCGTCATTTATAAGATTTAATTTTGGTCAACATAATCTGTACGATAATTTACGTTTGAAGTTGGATTCATAACATACTGCACATATATATATATATATTATAGTTAATTGCTATTAATAAGTATTGCAATATGTATTGTGCAGCGCTTAAATGCAATATCAGTATTTAGTTCTATTTTAATCTTTAATCAATCCTAATTCTATCTTACTTTTGAGATATAGTTTTTCATATGTGACGTTATTTTTCTGCTGTTTCAGAAATTTCATTAAAGTGAGAGGGTTAGCGCTATAGAACCAGGTTTAATCCACCATTTTCTACATTTGAAAATGCCTGTACCAAGTCAGGAATATGACAGTTTTTGTCCATTCGTTTTTGATGCGTTTTGTTATTTGATTTTGCCATGTGATTATGGACTTTCCAAATTGATCTTCCTCTAAGTTGAGTATTTTTGTGATTTTACTTTTTCATATATTCAAATGTGACGTAATTTTTAATGCCTTTTCACCATCGTATTTGACGTAATTTCTAATGCCTTTTCACAATCGTATGTGACGTCATTTTCATAATTTACTGCGTTGAGGCCTGGACTGAGGCGGGTGTGTCTATTCTGTGTTGGTCATTCATTATGTATTGGTGTTTGATTTATGTAATGAGTTAATACTTCAGTTTCATTATGTATATCTGTTATATTCATTTGATCAAATTTACTGTTTGCAATAGCATTAATTGTTCTATATAACAAGAATGTTCTTATCCCAAGCATAAAAACTAAGCCGTATTTGACACAACCTTTTTCAACTTTTGATCTTCAGTGCTGTACAACTTTGTACTTTTTTCGCTTACGATCTTTTATATCTGGGCGTCACTGGTGAGTCTTGTGTGGGCGAGGCGCGTTTTTGGCGTATTAAATTTTAAACCTGATGCTTTTTGTTATTCATTAATCATGTGTTTCTTTGTCTAATACGTTTTCCTATTTATTTGTATTGTAGTCCTGTAATATTATGTTGTCATTTCTATGTTATATTTAACATTGCCATTAAAGTGCGAGGTTTGGCATGACACAAAACAAGTTCAACCCACCATGTTTTCCTTTAAAAATGTTCTGTACCAAGTCAGGAATATGGCCATTATTATATTATAGTTCGTTTTTGTGTGTGTTACAATTTAACGTTGCGTCGTTTGTTTTCTCTTATTTTTGAGTGTAAATTGACATTGCGATAAGACGTGTCACGGTACTTGTCTATCCCAAATTCATGTTCTTGGTTTTGATGTTATATTTGTTATTCTCGTGGGATTTTGTCTGATGTCTGGTCCATTTCTGTGTGTGTTACATTGTAGTGTTGTGTCGTTGTTCTCCTCTTATATTTAATGCGTTTCCCTCAGTTTTAGTTTGTTACCCCGATTTTGTTTTTTGTCCATTGATTTATGAGTTTGAACATTATTAAATAACTATTACGCGATTAATTTAACATTTTGTACTTATAGGGGTTAAGCTAAATTACCAGCTAGTTTGGGAAAGTGGAACTTGATTACATATTTGAATCACGATTATTTGTTTGGAGAATTCTGCATGCTTTGAAACTGATCTCAGTGGATGTACAAAAAATGTACGTCTTTTTTTTATCTTACCATTAGAAATACTACAACCATCAACAGCTATACACTAGCGTGTGTTTTTTTTTAAATTGAAAGTCGAATACATATTCTCTTTAACGTTGAAATAACTCAATGTTATTATTGTAATTGTACTTAATAACATGATTCTTAACAGAACAAGTAATATAAATAACAAACTGTTTTTTATTTCTTATACTATACTGCTCATAAAATTTGTTCCCATTGTAATTATTTTCTGGTACATTATCCTGTACGATAAATTAAATTATATTTAATGACAAAAAATAATGAAAGATTAATTTCTTGTGTAAAACATTTTGCTACAATTGAATACTGAATTAATAAAAATTTTAAATGAACATATAATGTAACCCACTAGCATGTAATAAAATGTCAATAAAATCGGAATGAATCTCTCTTTAATGTCCGTTATTTTTGGAGTGCTTGTACAGCCCGGACTTTTCAAGTGTTCTTTTAGATATTTCAAGGATTTAAACACTTTCCCACAGGTGTCACATTTTTTTGCGTAGCCCTTGGTGCACATTTCGGCTGCTTTTATACTGAAACTTCTTTTCACATTTGGAAGAATCAAAGTTTTTTTCACCATCATGGCCTGCCTTATGGCCTTCAAAATCGCCCTTATAATTGAAGCCTTTGCCACAGTTGGGGCATAAAAAACGGAAGTTGTTGGCATGACCTCTTTCGTGGTAAGCTAATCCAACCTTTGATTTAAAAGTTTTACTGCATGTTGTACAGTCATGGGTTATATTTTTATGCACAAAATTAACGTGCCTGGATAAGTCATAGCCACTAAAAAACAGTTTGCTACACTCATTACAAGTTTTCATGTTGCCATCATGTTTCTTCATATGTCTTTGGAGATTACACTTTTTGGAAAATTATATTAAGCATATTGTACACTTGATTGAAGATGGTGAGCTACTTCTTCTCCCATCTGTAAACAAATCAGGGATCTGATCTTCAGTATTTGGTTCTTCTTCACAAGAATTTAAAAGGTCTTCGGCTAAATCATTGTCCTCATCTAACGGCAACAGCTGTACCCCCAGATAATCCAAAACAGTTGGATCTATTGGAACATTCATCTGAAAATATATAATTGATAGTTTCTGTCATGTAAGCTTTTGACATTATTATCATCGTCGTCCGTAAACTATTATTTTTCTCCTCCGAAACCACGAAATATTTTTTAAACCAAAGTTCTTGTGTGGTTCTCTTTGAAAATGATGTCCGGTACCCCGAGCATATTATTAACAAGATGGATGATATTTCCAAAAAAAAGGAAAGAGGAAAAAAAGTGGTGATTTAGACAAAAAACAGACCTCTCCTGTAAAATTATTTGGTCTCTGGAATTTTTTTTTTATAGAAATAATGATTCAGATATAAAGAGAAGAGAGCTTCTGATGGACTCTATGTATACAGGGTTACGGATAATTTCTATAATTTCTTAATTCATGCAGATTACATAACCATGTGAGAGAACAAGTATAAAGAATACATTAAAAGCCACATTTTTCGCCAACACTAGAAAATATATAGTTTTTACTCGTAGTGATTTCTGCATAAAGGAAACAAACAAAACATGCAACAACAACGCTTAGAATTGCAATTTTTCATCTTGAATAGTTTGATGTCAAGATTAATTTAATAGTTTCATTTGGTTCAGGCACTTCAGAGAAGAAGGTTACTTGAAATGTGAAAAATAGACAACGGACACCACTACGCATTATTTACCAAATCACTATTTTAAATCCGTATTTAAAACTTAAATTGAGAATTATCCGAAAACATGAAGAGAGAAAGAAGCAGGAGAGCAAAATAGTCTTGGTTTTTGTATTTTATATAAATTCTCATAGATTTAATACTAGTACACAAAATTTCGGTCAGCTTAGAGGCAAGTTGAATTTCTAAAATGTGTTTCAGAATAGTGTAACTTTATATTTAGTTCCCTACCAACGAAAGTTTGCGCTCTGTACGTCCGTCCGTTTGTCAGTCCGTCTGTGAAATCAGTTTTCCGTACATTTTAATCAAGTTTGAAGATATTGGTTTGATATTTAGTATAGTTTTACCATGAAAAGTTGCAGATCAAGTTCTAATGTTGTTCCTGTCTGATTACTTTTTGGCCCTTAGACTTAGGAAATGTCTGTTCTATGGTCGGGTTGTTGTCTCTTTGACACAATCCCCATTTCCAATTCTCAATTTTGTGCTTGATTACTTTTATATTGATTTTATATTTGGAATCTTTTTTTTACAATTTATTTTGCTAATTCTGTGTACCGGTATATAGTATGAGAACAGATTTTCTAAGTACTGCGCAACAACACAGTGTATTGCACAACAGCAAGGAATCTTAATTTGAAAATAAATTAAAATCAATTTCATGTTCGTTGACTACATTTATTCTGTGTCAGATCTTATAATGTGCCAAATATTTAATTACAGTCCAAATTCAGACCTGTTTCAAGTTTGAATATTGAACATATTTGTCCCAACTGTTCAGGGTTTGACCTCTGTGGTCGTATTCAGCTGCGCTCGGTGAAGCATACTTTGATTATTACTTTGTTAAAAAAATGAAAATTTCTAGTCTTGAAAACGCTGTCGACTCAAGTGCACTAACCATTATTGCATGTACCATTCCCCCTGGCACCCAAAGCATCTACTGGAATGTATCGGTCAATGTGGATTTGTTTTTCTATATAATTTATCTTAAACCGTATCTCTAGATCTCTCTAAAATGATATACATCAGTGTAAGTAAAAGTAGAAAAAAATCGATATCAATTATTACAACTTGAAAAAAGAATTTACTATGGAGCTCATGTTGTATTACTTTATGTTGATAAATTTTCAATAATGTGTGTAATCACTGATTATTTAATCGTGAGTTAAAAAAAATACGGAATTTCAATGCCATCAATGTCTCAGGATTTGTAACTATCTTAGAACGTCAAATGTTTGCGTGGGTGTTATCACGTCGCTTTTGTACAAATTGAATATTGATTAGACGCTATTTTGTAAATCCTGAGTTGACATGAATATCAATAATGTGGTCATTTTTATAAATTTCCTGTATACAAAACTTTGAACTTTTTGAAAAACTAAGGATTTTCTTATCCCAGGCATAGATAACCTTAGCCGTATTTGGCACAACTTTTTAGAATTTTGGATCCTCAATGCTCTTCAACTTTGTACTTGTTTGGGTTTATAAATATTTTTGATTTGAGCGTCACTGATGAGTCTTATGTAGACGAAACGCGCGTCTGGCGTACTAAATTATAATCCTGGTACCTATTGATAGACAAGACAATTCACATGAGGTTTGTTTATATAATCTATTAAGCAATGAAGTCGGGTAAAATCAAAAGTTATCATTTAAAATTTACATAGATCTAATTTTGTTGCATGAGTTCAAAATATTTTTGCAACATAATGATAATCAATGCTTATATATGAGATGTATCGTTTTGAATTTTACAAGCCCCGGGACAGCAAAACGTTTAAACAGAGTTGCATAAATCCATAGTCTGACCGTTGGTATAATTATTTTTAATTTATCTGAAAGGATGCGTTTCCTAGTAACTTTTATCTCAAAGGAAGCGTTTCCAAACTCTGAAAGGAAGAGTTTTGGTCGATGTTAACAAAAACATCATTTTTTGCATGAAGGAAAGCGTTAGAAATATTATAATATATACAAAATGAAATATCCAAACTTTTATAATCTTATTAATTGTATATTGTGTTAAAAGGTTAAATGTTCTTGCATTCGTTACTTTTATTTTTGATAAACTTGTACTCGTCGACGCTGTTGTAGTGTAAACCCGTATTCTTTCTGTAATCGATTGTAGACATTAGAAAATCTTATTTTGGGTTCTTGTTTATGTACTTTGTTCCGTCACCTATCAATTCTTTCAAGAATATTAGTATTTCAGAACTAATGAAACGCATGCAATGATTCATTTTCAACACTTTGTTTAAGAGAACGCCATGTTTACTGCACTGTGACAAAATTTCCAATGACGCAGCCTGTGACGCCAATTGTGATTCGACGCGATACAAATAAAAACCCAAATATATTTGATTGTCAATTAAAGACGCCCATTACAGGCACAATAATGAATACAATTAAATCAATGATGACAATGAAAAGAAAAGAAAGACATACTAATGTATATTAATAAAACAATGTATCATGTTTCAACTTTGACAAACACAGTGATCCTAAAAAAATATAGGAAACTGAATTTAAATGTTCTGTTTTTTCCCCTTGTGCTTTTTAATCATACAATAAGCTAAAATTTCAAATATCTAAATTTTGCCTCCGTCTTTTTGACAGTAAAATATATAACTTTGCTAAGTTTCTAATAGTTGTTTTCGAGCAATACAATATTTCGTTGGTTATTTTCTCTTTTATTGTAGTGATTTTTATTTTTCCTATAAATCATCCTTTAAAAAAATAACGCACTTTTTGTTTTTGATACTGTCTGACTGAGATAAAGGATACAACAGATACAGTTAAGTCGGCCTCATATCTCGACTTAAATCTAGAAATTGACAATGAAGGTCGGTTGAAAACAAAACTTTACGACAAAAGAGATGATTTCAGCTTTCCAATTGTGAACTTTCCATTTCTAAGTAGCATCATTTCAACAGCACCTGCATACAGGGTATATATCTCCCAATTGATACGATATTCCCGTGCTTAGATTTCCTATCATGACTTTCTTGTTAGAGGGTTGCTGCTCACAAGGAAGCTATTGTTCCAAGTTGAAATCATTCCTTCGTAAATTTTACGGACGCCATCACGAGTGGGTTGACCGTTATGGAATAACCGTTTCACAAAGGATATCGGATATGTTCCTTACGTCGTAACTACAATCCTCATCCCTTTCATGAATTTGACCAACCGAATTAGACTATTTACCGGATTTGTTATTACACAAGCAACACGACGGGTGCTACATGTGGAGCAGGATCTGCTTACCCTTCCGGAGCACCTGAGATCACCCCTAGTTTTTGGTGGGGTTCGTGTTGCTCATTCTTTAATTTTCTATGTTGTGTCATGTGTACTATTGTGTGTCTGTTTGTCTTTTTCATTTTTAGCCATGACATTGTCAATTATTTTCGATTTATGAGTTTGACTGTCCCTCGGGTATCTTTCGTCCCTCTTTTTTAATTACTGTAAAATATCAGGTGATCCCAAATGAGTTCTCTCTTCAGGCTTCTGGTTGAAATCTGGACGAGACATAATTTTCACCAAGAACTATAAGTATACTTATATAATGTTGTTAATTAGACATTCTAATATTGTTCTGTTATATTGGGACTGTCGCTCGTCTGTTTGATTGTATATCAGCACATGTTACATTTTTCTAGCACAAATTCCTTTGATGATTGAACTTCCGATAATTTAGTTTAATTTTTCCGACCATGTTCGGGTACTAGCTTTTTTCGACAATATACCATTACGATATTCTTTTTTTCCTTTGATTTTTCCATATGAAAAGTTACATATTAAGCGTAACTTTATCTACAGCTTGGTATATGCTTTACACTATTAGAGAGGCTTTGCATTTTATTGTGAACTTTGACGCTGGTTTCAATTTCACGCAAATTTTCTGCTTGGTGTTCGTCAATTGTTTTGTAAAGCAACTATCTGTCGTTTACTTGGTTAAGTTTTTTTTTTTGAAAATCCTGTTAGTCTCCAATGCTTTGTGTATCGATTCATTTAATGAGTTTACTGCGGATACTATGACAACACAATGGTATCGACTAACCTTTATGAAGCCACAAAAACACATCTTTTTCCCCGACCTCATGTACTGTTTTAATCTTAAGGAACTGATGATAAAATAAAATTGTGCGGTGTACGTAAATAAGACAGCGACCCAACTACAAAAACCAACGGACACTTAGTGGTCAACATACAGGTCGTTATTTACATTAATTTTATTTCGTCTACTTTTTCTTTATATGTCTTGTTTAATTGCACGGTAGATGCTAGTATCTAAGTATGCAATAAGTTTAGATGCTACGGCAATTCACTTTGATGAAAAGATCTATAGCTACAGCACTTATAAGAAAAAATTTGGTCTAGAAAAAAATATGTCATTCTATTACGATGCCATCAGAAAATCATCACAACCGTCTGCAGATTTTAAAACTATAGCGAAAAACCTATACAGCTGTTTAATCGACTACCTTAAATATCAATAAATGCTGTTTTCTTTTCTGGTTCTAATATCTTATTGATGTTGGCGAAGATTGTCATCTAAAAAGACGAGGCAAAGTAGGACTAAGATTAAAAAAAAACAACAGTCCTGGCATATTTCTGACACTAAAGATGTTGGAAATAACCAAAAAAAGCAAAAAGTTCCCGATGTGGCTTTTCATTGTAACGTCACTTAAGGTGTGACGTTAAATAGAGATCCATACATTGTAGACTCCTTTGTTATTGTTAGCCGTATTGTTGCCCGATTTTCCCACTGAATGATTGATTGATTGATTGATGGTTGGTTGTTAAACGTCCAATGGCAAATATTACATGCATTTTCAGGACGAAAACAAGTTAACAATAAATATAATCGGTAGATTATGCAATAGAGGCCATCCGGGATGATTTTGACTGCCACTGTAAATTAGGGTACATTGGATAGGGACAGAAATTTGCCTTGCAACAGGTTAATTACGGACCCCTCAAAGAGTTGCAAGGGTTACTTACCTTCAAAGAGTGTGGCATTTTCCTTGCACGAGGCATCGGATTTAACGTCCCCATTCTGAGCGGACATGGCTGCAAACTTGATACATGCCGCTCAGCCAAACGAACGCCCCACTTTGGCAAGCGTTTTACTGCCGGTTGGAAGAAGACCAAGTGACCGTATTTCTTTCTCCAGTCACCCTTTGTGCCGTTACTAAGATGGATTTGAAGCTGAAACCCATACTTGCAGGACATTGGAGCGCCGTTCCAAGAATATTTTAGAAAAACAACGAAATTCTGGAGAGCGAAACAGAACTTGTTGATTTCGATGAAGTTCCAAACATTTAGACGTTACGCGCGATGTTCGTACCTCATTGGAAAATCGGTGTAGTTGGCAAGATGCAAGTCCAAAATATATAATTTTGTGATATCATATTCATAACTATTGTAAATATTTTAAAAAATAATGTTTTTAAAATAAAAACGAAAAAAAAAAATTATTGAAACTATCTTTTATGCTGCATGCGACACGCTTCGTTTTTAAAAACCGGCTATGTTTAGGCTGTCCCGCGTAACATATTTCATTTATTGCACCCACTAAACTATGATTTTCGTCTAAACTATTTAATATTTTGAAAAACGGTTTTTTCCATTATTTAACAGAAAGGTTCCTTCAGTCTTTTATGCATTTTTTATGACGTTATGATGACGTCATAGAAAAAAAAGTGTTCCATACTGCAAGGGCAAATCTGTCCCACAGGGAAAAAAATTGGGATTCCAGATTTGAGAATCAAAAAACATTTATCTAAAACGAAAAAATGTTAGTATTTTTTTTTTTACTACATCAATGTTAATTTGCTTAATTTAATGAATTTTAAGACAAATATTCTGAAAAATGATATATGGTAATTTATGAGCGATTTTTCAAAGGCTTACAAGGTTGTCATTTTTTGACGTAAAAACGAACTCGACTGAAATTTACGTCAATTGTTCACTTATCCGAGATCTTATAATTGTAGAATTTTATGATCTTTTAAAATGTTATTTTTCTGAATTTTTCAAAAATCTTAAATGCATAAATTTTCAATAAGTAGTTAAAAAGCACCGTTGATTTTGCGGAGTCGTACAAGAATGTCGCACTGGCTTAAAAACAACGTTTCAGCCGAAGTTTTGGTTAAAACGTTACAAAATATTCGCGACGTTGTGTTACACTTACATGTACGAACATCGCGCGTAACGTGTAAAAGAGGGACGAAAGATACCAAAGGGACAGTCAAACTCATAAATCTAAAACAAACTGACAACGCCATGGCTAAAAATGAAAAAGACAAACAAACAACAGCACACACGACACAACATAGAAAACTAATGCCCGCGTCACACTGTCCCGATTTTTATATACGATGGACACCCGAATGCGAAAATTGTAAGTTCGTACGAAGTTGGTCCCGATCTCGTTAAAATACCAAAAAAGTGACCGAAGCAAGTACGATGAATAACGAAGTCTATACGATGATGCCGAAATTATATACGATAGCAAAAGATGGACATACGAAGGTTAACCGAAGACGGGTATTTAAGCTTCATATCTCAGCCGAAGCCTACACGATGGATCACGAAGGCTACACGAAGGATTACGAAGGCTACACGATGGATTACGATGATGGCGCGATGGCCATACGATGTCTAAAAGATACGAACAGAATTTCGACAACATATCGTTTCTGTACAAGTCTGCCAAGCATGGCGGATAATCGATCTTTTTGTCTAATTCTTATAAAACTTAGTTTATTATCCCCTCGCCTACTACATGTAAGTTGCGTGTAGATAAAATTGTTATGGACACTCTAGAACCAAAATGCTCAAAACTTGGTATGGTGTTACTCGTTAAGAATATCTTAAGCGCTATTGACTTTAAAGTTCAAAGGTCAAGGTCACAGTGGCAGTTGTAATACAAGGCAATATCACCCTTGTGGACACTCTAAAACCAATATGCTTCAAAAGATTTTAACCACATTTGGTATATTGTTCCTCCTTGTAGTGATCTGACATTTTTTACGTTCAAGGCCAAAGGTCAAGGTCATGCAGATGGACATGTTTTTTCTCCTTGAATTAGCATAATACACAGGAAATTGGTTGCTCATTTTTTTACCTGCTGGTTCTAAAGACAATATTAAAGGTGTTTCCAGTTACTGAATGTTTTGGTTGATTTCTAAAAAAATAGTTTATGTATCAAATATGCATATTCAATTTACCATTTTCTGCATGTGTCATATACATTGTACAAATGTAGTGTCCATATTTGTCCCCAATATGTTACATACGAGGGGATGCCACGCTCGGCATTGCCTTGTATGAACCGTAAAATGTGTGCACTAGTCTGAATAATCACCCATAGTTATGCCCATGTTTACTGATCTATCTTAAAGGTAAGGTAATGGGTTCGTTGATCCCTTTTATTAAAAAAGAGCTCTTTCCAGGAGAAAATCATAATAATATAGACAAAAGGAAGGATGTGGGGCAACAAATGCGGCAAAATATGACATATAGAAAACAAAATGGTTATGGAGTAAACATTCGTGTGACAACAACTCAGACGATACATAAAAAATCAGAATAATGAAGAAAAAGTTGGTTTCCCTATATATACGTGTACCTGCAGTGTTGGTGTACGAGGTGCGTTTCTGATTTTCGTTATGTTACTTGAAATGAAAAATTGACAAAAAAAAAAAAAAATTTACTTGTAAAAGTAAATCCTGAGCCTGTAATAGCTGCTCTTCTTGTTCCATTTGAATTAATAGAAACAACGCTGTCGCCTTTCTTGTTCTCATAGAATTATATAATATGAGCTCCATGTTTTGTGAACGTCTTTCTTAACTGTCGTATTAGACTGACCAGTGCATATCGCGCATGGCATTTTTAATGTATTTTAGAGCGAAAATTAACTTTACATTTAGCTGGATTTATTTCCGTCGTAGTTCCATCATGTCGCCTTCGTACTTTTATTCGATGGCAACACGACGGGATTACGAGGTCTTCACGAAGTAGTGTTGCCATCGTAAGACCTTCGGGTATCTTCGTGATTAATTCGTGTAGACATCGTAATGCCAAAACTGCCCGATGGAAACGATGGAAACACGAATGCAATACGATGTGCAAAGATGCATTTCCGGTGACATTACGATGGTGAGGATGGTGATACGAACTCAATACGAACCCTCAACATCGGACGCACCGTCGGGGATTTTTTAACATGTTTAAAAATTTAGAACCCTTCCCGAAGTTGTTACCGAAGGCTAGAAAAAGTGGCCGATGGTTCTACGATGGTTAAAGATGGTACTACGAATAGCCCGATCTGGATACGATCAGTCCCGATTTTGAAAATTTCCATTATCGTGTTGCCATCGGCGTAAAAATCGGGACAGTGTGACGCGGGCATAAAGAATAAACAACACGAACCCCACCAAAAAACTAGGGGTGATCTCAGGTGCTCCGGAAAGGTAAGCAGATCCTGCTCCACATGCGGCACCGGTCGTGTTGCTTATGTGATAACAAATCCGGTAAATAGTCTAATTCGGTAGGTCACATTCAGGAAAGGGAAGGGGATTGTAGTTACGACGTAAGGAACATATCCGATATCATTTGTGATATGGTTATTCCATAACGGTCAACCAACTCGTGATGGCGTAAATGAGGTTGTTAAATTTTATATATGCCTTTTTGTGCTTCTTTATTAAATATTTGTTTATCTTTATTGTGATTAAGATCATGACACAATGTTGACTGCTGTACCCCTTATTTTGACTTGTTTTCCAATTTTGTCTATTTGTGTTGTTCGCGCATCGTTGTCAATAGATGGAATTTGATGCGACTGTCGTGCAAGTGAGAGGTTTAGTGCTATAAAACCAGGTTCAATCCAGCATTTTCTACATAAGAAAATGCCTGTATCAATTCAGAAATATAACAGTTGTTATGTATTCGTTTGATGTGTTTGAGCTTTTGATTTTTGCCATTTGATATCTGGATAAATAAACCAATAAATGATTAATCATAAAGAGACTGAAGTTGTCCATTCGTTTGATGAGTTTTATTATTTGATTAGGGACTTTTGGTGTTGAATTTTCCTCAGAGTTCAGTATTGCATATAGTGGTCAGTAGACCATTACACTTGTATATTTTTCATGCAAAATATACTACACAGTCCTGTGGCATCCTCGGCCCTTTACTGTAAATCCTGTATTCAAAGAGTAGGGGATTTAAGAGTATGTATATTGTTAATAATACTTATTGCATATAATTATGTGTGATAGAATGTTTTTGTTCGACTGAGCGTATAGTTATTTTTGAGTTTAATTGAATATCATTTTCATTTTTTTTTGCTTTATTTGGCACTATGGCATCCTTGGCCTTTTTCCATAATTCCAGCTGCAAAGTTTTCTTTTGAACCAGTAAGGAAGTGTTTTGAATATTATTTTATTTTTGTAAAACATTTATCCATCCAGTAAAAACCAGAAAATAAACGACCAATATAAATAAATAAATTGTCTAATCAGTCATTCTTTTTTCTTTTACAGAAGCAGAAAAACAACGATCCGATGAGTTCTCGGAAGGTGGGTTTCTTCTTAATGTTTGGTCCATCTCTTGTTTGTTTCTTTTTAGATTGGTTATCCTCCTCCATCTGTCTTTTATTTTTATCAACGTTATTTGATATGTTATGGGTTACTGTTCCCCTTTTCTTTTTAGCTTGATTATTTTCTTCCGTCTGTCATCTATTTTTACCAATGTAAGAAAGGTTTCTGTTCCCATCTTCTTTTCTTCCTGTTCCCTCGCGTTCCTTTCGTTCTCGTTAGGCTCACCAAGTACAATCCCTTTCTGTCAGAAATAATAAATTCGTAAAAATAGTAAGAGAAGTTAAGGTGACAAATGATAAATATTGTAATCTAGACTACATTTTTTTAACAACATTATTAAATATTTATTTCAATTAATGGCTTGCTTGTTACAATATTCTTCAGGAGTCCAAGTTCCTCCTGATGTCCACTGTTACAATCCACTTATCACTTAGGGAATTAATTAGTTTTAAAAATCATATTACATCAAATATATATTATACATAATTTCACTCATAATGATCATTCATATGTTTTCTTATGGTTGCTAAAGCATTACTTTTAATTGTCAAACAAGTCATTAAGAAAAACTGAGAAAACATTGACATTTTTTGTTTTTTTGATCTGATATGTAATCACGGGGGGTCAACTTCCTATTATTGGGTATACGGGGATGTGCCAAAAATATGGGTCATAATTTTGCGAGATTTTATATAAAAATGACCCTCCTTTTTAATGAAATCCTATATTAAAATGCATTTACGTTTGATAACTATATATTGATTCGGGGTATGATCTACATATCATATATAAATATGCTATTGAGAATCATACATTATTAATGGTCAACTATCATATTCAATTAAATCAATTCATTTGAAAGTTCACCTTTCAAACAAAGTGCTTTCAAATAAGTTCCCAAATGAACCCCGGTGAGTTAGTGCTTATATAAGCATGGGTCATATTTTAAATATTGTATATAAGTATAGGTCATTCTTTCTTAAATATTTATATAACTATAGGTACTGAATTCCAGTGAATGTTATATTAAAATGGGTACGTTTTTTTAGGCAAAAATGGCACACCCCTACCAAGAAAATATCGAAGTTACCCCCCCGTGTATGTAATAGGTTTTGTAAATTAAAAAACCAACAATTGTTAATAAATAGTTAAAGTCAAAATATTCTTCATCACATGTTTTAT